>NC_132913.1:81125638-81763971 GCF_047675955.1 Chlorocebus sabaeus
GTTGTATCGGGTGAAATTCAAAGATGGGAACATGCTACAAGTCTAAAATTGCTTGTATTAAGTAATTTTGTTACTTAGGCATGTCTTATATCCAATAATGAGTTTACCCCAGGCCAATGCAATATGGGCAATAAATACAGGTATAAAATTATTTCTTCTCCACTCTTTCTCAAGCCCTCTCCAGTACCCCAAAATCTTCTTTGCCTCTGTAATATTATCATCAACTACACCTAGGATGCACTCCTGAAAACAAAAAATTCCGTATTTTATGTTCCTTGTTGTATTTTTGAAATATTAACCCTTGTTGAGAGACATGCTCCAAAAGTATATTCAAGTTTTCTATGTTTTTGAGTAAAACTCTAGGTTATCTGGTAACATCTGTTCAACAATTCTCTACCAGACCTTATTTTAATTCAAAGACCATAAATTATTTTTATGATGCCTTTACAACCTGAACATATAAATGTCTACCTATGAGTCATGATAACAAAGGACGTTCTATCCACTCTACTAAGCACAACTAGCTTGGATTAATTCAGATTTACAGGAGAGGACACTGAATTTTTCTTTACTTTCTTTTTAATGTACTGAGCACCAATATTTCTTCAAGCTTCAGTACATGACCATTGAACATTTAGATGCCATTGAGAGAAAAACTTTTTAAAATGAGCTTGATTCAATGGGCATTTTCTTGCAAGTAGTTCTTAAAAGTCTTATCCTGAAGAATAACTTGCCCTCTTAGGTAGAGAGAAAATTCTACGTGAGAAACCATCAAATATTGAGTCAATTATGCTATTCAATTTTATTCTTATATAACAAGTCTTTCTAGGGGATAAGTAACCTTTATTTGTCCTCACAGATTGAGCTATTAGTTTGAATAATGTACCTCTTCACATTTTCTTTCTTTCTTTCATGGCTCTGTATGGCAGCTTCTTTGTTATTCTCATGAAGCTTTCTTGAAAAGCTTGATTAAAAAAACAACGCAAGTATTTGTGACATTAGAGCTACTGGTGGTTTGTCCTTTAGTCTAACATTTCAAAGAATACTTTTTAAAAAGTAAGATATTTTCATAGGTAACTAAATTTTAAAAATCTCTTGATGTTGTGGTTTTTTATTCTGTTTTGTTTTTTGCACAATTTGTTTTGTTCAATGTCATTTTCATATCTAGTACAGGTTTTGAGGGCATAGATCTTAAAACCAGACTATAACTGACCACACAGGAGTTTATACAAGTAAGGTGCCCATAAGACTTTGTGGCACATTATAAACACTAGTTAAGAATTTTCAGTTACTAGTTGCATAGTAGTATTATTCTACTATGACCAGACCACATTAGTGTTTGAAGTCATAATAATTACACACGCGTGTTTCTGTGAGTTTGTTATATAAGCCATAGGATGTGAGAAATACCAAATAAAGCTCTTCATTAAATACTCAGTCCCTTAATATAAGGCTGATTATTTGCCTATAAGTCACATAATTTTTTATTGAAAATATAATTTTTAGGAATCATTTCAGAAGGAATAGTACCAGCTCCTCTTTTTACCTCTGGTAGAATTTGGCTGTGAATTCATCTGGTCCTGGACTTTTTTTGGTTGATAGGCTATTAATTATTGCCTCCTATTATTGGTCTATTCAGGGATTCAACTTCTTCCTGGTTTAGACTTGGGAGGGTATATGTGTCCAGGAATTTATCCATTTCTTCTAGATTTTCTAGTTTATTTGCATAGAAGTGTTTATAGTATTCTCTGATGGTAGTTTGCATTTCTGGGGGATCGGTGGTGATATCCCCTTTATCACTTTTTATTGCATCTATTTGATTCTTCTCTCTTTTCTTATTTATTAGTTGTGCTAGCGGTCTATCAATTTTGTTGATCTTTTCGAAACACCAGCTCCTGGATTCTTTGATTTTTTGAAAGGCTTTTTGTGTCTCTATCTCCTTCAGTTCTGCTCTGATCTTGGTTATTTCTTGCCACCTTCTAGTTTTGAATGTGTTTGCTCTTGCTTCTCTAGTTCTTTTAATTGTGATGTTAGGGTGTCAATTTTAGATCTTTCCTGCTTTCTCTTGTGGGCATTTAGTGCTATAAATTTCCCTCTACACACTGCTTTAAAAGTGTCCCAGAGATTCTGGTATGTTGTGTCTTTGTTCTTATTGGTTTCAAAGAACATCTTTATTTCTGCCTTCATTTCATATTGTACCCAGTAGTAATTCAGGAGCAGGTTGGTCAGTTTCCATGTAATTGAGTGGTTTTGGGTGAATTTCTTAATCCTGAATTCTAGTGTGATTGCACTGTGGTCTGAGACAGTTTGTTATAATTTTTGTTCTTTTACATTTGCTGAGGAGTGCTTTACTTCCAACTATGTGGTCAATTTTGGAATAAGTGCAATGTGGTGCTGAGAATAATGTATATCCTGTTGATTTGGGGTGGAGAGCCCTGTAGATGCCTATTAGGTCTGCTTGGTGCAGAGCTGAGCTCAATTCCTGGATATCCTTGTTAACTTTCTGTCTTGTTGATCTGTCTAATATCAACAGTGGGGTGTTAAAGTCTCTCATTATTATTGCATGGGAGTCTAAGTCTTTTTGTAAGTCTCTAAGGACTTCCTTTATGAATGTGAGTGCTCCTGTATTGGGTGCATATATATTTAGGATAATTATCTCTTGTTGTTGAATTGATCCCTTTACCATTATGTAATGGCCTTCTTGTCTCTTTTGAAACTATTCCAATCAATAGAAAAAGAGGGAATCCTCCCCAACTCATTTTATGAGGCCAACATCATCCTGATACCAAAGCCTGGCAGAGACACACAAAAAAAGAGAATTTTAGACAAAAGTCCCTGATGAACATCGATACAAAAATCCTCAATAAAATACTGGCAAACCGAATTCAGCAGCACATCAAAAAGCTTATCCACTGTGATCAAGTTGGCTTCATCCCTGGGATGCAAGGCTGGTTCAACATACAAAAATCACAAAATGTAATCCATCATATAAACAGTACCAAAGACAAAAACCATATGATTACCTCAATAGATAAAGAAAAGGCCTTTGAAAAAATTCAACAGCCCGTCATGCTAAAAACTCTGAATAAACTAGGTACTGATGGGATGTATCTTAAAATAATAAGAGCTATTTATGAAAAACCCACAGCCAAAATCATACTGAATGGGCAAAAACTGGAAGCAATCCCTTTGAAAACTGGCACAAGACAGGGATGCCCTCTCTCACCACTCCTATTAAACATAGTGTTGGAATTTCTGGCCAGGGCAGTCAAGCAGGAGAAAGAAAGAAAGGGTATTCCATTAGAAAAAGTCAAATTGTCTCTGTTTCCAGACGACATGATTGTATATTTAGAAAACCCCATCATCTCAGCCCCAAATCTCCTTAAGCTGGTAAGCAACTTCAGTAAAGTCTCAGGATACAAAATCAATGTGCAAAAATCACAAGCATTTCTATAAACCAATAACAGACAAACAGAGAGCCAAATCATGAATGAACTCCGATTCACAATTGCTTCAAAGGGAATAAAATACCTAGGAATCCAACTTACAAGGGAAGCGAAAGATCTCTTCAAGGAGAACTACAAACCACTGCTCAACAAAATAAAAGAGTACACAAACAAAAGGAAGAACATTCCATGCTCATGGATAGGAAGAATCAATATTGTGAAAATGGCTGTACTGTCCAAGGAAATTTATAGACTCAACGTCATCCCCATCGAGCCACCAATGACTATCTTCACAGATTTGGAAAAAAACTACTTTAAACTTCGTATGGAACCAAAAAAGAACCTGCATTGCCAAGACAATCCTAAGCCAAAAGAACAAACCTGAAGGCATCACACTACCTGACTTCAAACTATACTACAAGGCTACAGTAACCAAAACAGCATGGTACTGGTACCAAAACAGATATATAGATCAATGGAACAGAACAGAGCCCTCAGAAATAATACCACACATCTACAACCACCTGATCTTTGACAAACCTGACAAAAATAAGAAATAGGGAAAGGATTCCCTATTTAATAAATGGTGCAGGGACAACTGGCTAGCCATAAGTAGAAAGCTGAAACTGGATCCCTTCCTTACACCTGATACAAAAATTAATTCAAGATGGATTAAAGACTTAAATGATAGACCTAAAACAATAGAAACCCTAGAAGAAAACCTCGGCAATACCATTCATGATATAGGCATGGGCAAGGACTTCATAACTAAAACACCAAAAGCAATGGTAACAAAAGCCAAAATAGACAAATGGGATCTAACTAAATTAAAGAACTTCTGCACAGCAAAAGAAACTACCATCAGAGTGAACAGGCAACCTATAGAATGGGAGAAAATTTTTACAATCTATCAATCTGACAAAGCGCTAATAGCCAGAATCTACAAAGAACTTAAAAAAATTTATAAGAAAAAAATCAAACAACTCCATCAACAAGTGGGTGAAGGATACAAACAGACACTTCTCAAAAGAAGACATTTATGCAGCCAACAGAGACATGAAAAAATGCTCATCATCACTGGTCATCAGAGAAATGCAAATCAAAACCACAATGAGATACCATCTCACACCAGTTACAATGGCGATCATTAAAAATTCAGGAAATAACAGGTGCTGGAGAGGATGTGGAGAAATAGGAACACTTTTACACTGTTGGTGGGACTGTAAACTAGTTCAACCATTGTGGAAGACAATGTGGCGATTCCTCAAGGATCAAGAAGTAGAAATACCATTTGACTCAGCCATCCCATTACTGGATATATACCCAAAGGGTTATAAATCATGCTGCTATAAAGACACATGCACACATATGTTTATTGTGGCACTATTAACAATAGCAAAGACTTGGAACCAACCAAAATGTCCATCAATGATAGACTAGATTAAGAAAATGTGACACATATACACCACGGAATACTATGCAGCCTTAAAAAAGGATGAGTTCATGTCCTTTGCTCAGAAGTTGGAAACCATCATTCTGAGCAAACCATCGCAACAGCAGATAACCAAACACTGCATGTTCTCACTCATAGGTTAGAATTGAACAATGAGAACACTTGGACACAGGATGGGAAGCAGCACATACCGTGGCCTGTCGTGAGGTGGGGGAATTGGGGAGGGATAGCATTAGGAGATATATCAAATGTAAATGATGAGTTAATGGGTGCAGCACACCAACATGGCACATGTATACATATGTAACAAACCTGCATCTTGTGCATATGTATGCTAGAACTTAAAGTGTAATAAATAAATAAAGTTTTATATATATAAATACATAATTTTTCTGCTTGATAAAGAGTGAAGACTTTTTAAATGTGAGTCAATATATTAATATTTCTGGAAGTTGTGATTTCATCCATTTGCAAATCACTAAAATAAAGGTGAAATTAAAAATTCTCGGCCGCATTTCACTATAAACAGAAATAGTGTTTACTTACCAACTAGGCTCGAGAGGCCAAGAAGGCCCAAGCCAACTCCAATATTAGGTGGCTATGTTTCCCATGATACCTGCCCGTCAGTTTCCCATGACATCTTCCCCTGTTTTTCCACATTATTTTAAACACTTCATTTATTAAACTCGCCTCAATTATACTGATTTGTGTCATATTGATACATGTCTTGCCTGCACTCTGAGCAGAAATGGTAATTTATTTTTTCTAGGAGTACCCCTCAGAAACACATCTTTGCGGTTATGGGTTTGGGTTGCTCATAGATTTGAGATTTATTAAAATAATCCCTTTACTAGAGGAAAACGGGCGTGGGAATCTGAGGTTTGTGGTGATATCATTATAAAAGTTATCAAATTGTAGCTATGGGAGTAAAGCAGGTGGAGGGAAAGGCAGGATGACAACCACCGGTTTGGGATTTGGTCACTATGGCAAATATAGTGAATATAAGGATTGAAGAGTTCCCTGTTATTCTTTGATATTCTTATGATAGTTTGGAAATTTACAAAAATTTTTTCCCTCCCTATATTCTCATAATTTGACATAGTGTCCGTGTAATTTCACATCAAGTGCTATTAAAAGATAGGATTCATTTTTCTTGACTTTGAAGTTGCACTTGCCTAATGAACACATTGAGTGTCCAACTCAAAGTGAGAAAATCAGAGGTTCTCAAAAAATAGTTTGAAGGAGCCAGCCCTTTCTGTAGTTGAGGACAGATATGGCTAAGGATTGACTCAAGGATTTGATCATATGAGCTAAAGATAGAACCATTGAATTGATACTTCCTACCAGGTGTCTTATATTAGGATAAGGAAACTGATGCAAAAGCAGTGGGACCCTAACGTTTGGAATGGGAACTCTGGGATGGAACAGACAACGATGATAAACATGCATCCTCTTATCTCTTTCAACTTTGCTTGCCATGCATAAGCACCTTTCCCATCTACAAAAAATAAAAAATAATAAAAAAAAAATAAGGCTCAGGTTTTTTGAGTGAAAACAGTTTCAATGATTAAAACAGAAACCATTGCCTCAGAAAACAATACTCCTTGCTTATGAACCCTCATAAGGGTTAGATCCTAACATAAAAACGATGGAGAAATTTAAGGTTAGCAATGGAAGGAGACAGCCTGTGCACTTAAAATAATTGTAGAATTATGTTGAGTTGCATAAGGAGGAGTATGTGAGTAGACTCTACTGGCGTTACACTAAGGAAGAAGTAGAAGATTTGATTGGGCCAAATTCAATGACGACAGTCACTTGTGACTTAATGTGTTGCCTGGTGCTTCTACAGCTGTTTTAGATAGTGTGCTAGATTGGTTAATTGAAGCTTGTACCCAATGGCACCCTAAAGTGAATGAGGATTGATATGCTGTAAGAAAATTCTTTAACATCCTGAAAAAGAAAGAGTCCAAGAAGGATCTTTCAGTAAATTATGAAATAAATATGTTATATGCTCACTACTCATGTGACCCTAACCATAAGCAGTAGGGTCACAGAAGGCATTCTCTTCACCAGGAAATTAAAATTTACATTGGTAAGGTGGGTGAGCCTAGCATCTTTGCAAAGCAATGCTTTACTTTATAGTCCAGATGATGAGTAAAATGACAAAGTGCGATTTGTTTCTTTGCTCTCTGTTGGAATAATGGATTCCCAGAAAGCCGGAAGACAAGTAAAATTACAATATGCCACAAAAATGGACTAGTAATCGAAGCACTATGACACCTTGGGTAATTGGTAGTGATGCTGATTTTGATTTTAAGTCACCAGAATTATACAAATCAATACGTTAATCACAATATGCTTCATATATGTAGGTGAAAAATTTCTATCTCAAATTCAATGGTTAGAGTGAAAATTCAAAACCTATTATCAAACTGCTGGGCATTAGACCTTTCTGATAAGTTGAACCTCTCTATTGAGTAGTAAAGATGCTGCAGTATGTACTTTGAATCTTCCCACAGAGGTATCTGTGGTCACTTACTGGGGAAACAATCAATGGGAAAAGGGAAATACACAGGCTTTCCCGGAATTATTAGATACCTTCAAAAGTGCTGCTATTCTCTGTAGGATGAAAATACCTCATGGACCACAAATCACAGTGAAGCATGTGGTGATCAGATGACAGAAGGAACCTTGGCTTGAATTCATTTTTGCAGTGGACATTATCTGTGACCAGTGGGCCACAGATAAATTGTATACTTATTTTGAGAATATTAAGTAAATATGGAAAAAATTTAGATGCTGACATAACCCCCACATTGCTTCCATGACACATAGAATTAGAAAAATTATGGTAGGGAAGGCCATATGAAAGTACTTGTAACTGTTTGTATGCCTACCTTCTCATCAGCATTAAAGCCAAAATATTAATGGAAAATGATTAGTTGGAGAACATGTAAAGATCAGAAACTTACAAATATTAGGTGCAACAGTCAGGGAATACTGTTAGAATAATTGCAGATATTCAACAATTTAATCATGTAGTATGTCCACTTAAAATTGAGGTTTTGAAGAAGGAAAGAAGGTCGAGGTTGCAGTGAGCTGAGATTGCGCCACTGCACTCCAGCCTGGGTGACAGAGTGAGACTCCGTCTCAAAAGAAAAAAAAAATCCTGTAAATACGTCAAAACAGAACTTTAAATATAAATCTCAACGAGTGGATAAAGAAACTATGATATATATATATATGTATATATCTTACATATATATGTGATGGAATATATATGGAATATGATGGAATACTACTCAGTCACAAAAAGGAATGAATGAATAGCATTTGCAGTGACCTGAATGAGATTGGAGACTATTATTCTAAGGGCAGTAACTCAGGAATGGAAAACCAAACATCATATGTTCTCACTCATAAGTGCAAGCTAAGCTAGGAGGATGCAAAGGCATAAGAATGACACAATGGACTTTGGAGACTCAGGAGGAAAGGGTGGGAAGGGGGTGAGGGATAAAAGACTGCAAACTGGATGCAGTGTATATTGCTCCAAAATCTCACAAATCACAGCTAAAGAACTAACTCATGTAACCAAACACCACCTGTTCCCCAATAACCTATGGGGGAAAAATGAAAGTTCATGACAAGCCCTGAAAATCGTATGCATACTCTTTCAGTTTTGGGTATGTCCAAAACTTTTTTCCTTTTAACAATATTTATGCAATTGAAAACAGCCTTTTTTCATCCTATAGTTTCTGTTTGACTTATGACATCTGACCATGGGACACCAAGTAACAGTGTATCCCAAAATGTAAGTCATAAACTGAATGTTATCTGATACTGAATTATAAAGTACGATGTGTTCATCAGTATTTTATTGTAAACGAGAAATGCCAAATGCAAGACTTACCCTGATCGGTTCTGAAAATCATTCATATGTTGTGACTCCTATGGTAATTGATCTTACTCTTTCACCATCTTTTGTTCTATCCACAATTATATCCTCAAGATAAATTCCCTATAACAATTAATAGAGGAAGAAAATACATAGTTTTAGTTTACATCTGACAAGTGTTCAACATTTATCTCACCACTTGGTTGTAAGTTTCTTGAAGACAGGAAAATTTTCAAAATTAAAATCTACACAATACCAAAATCATGAATACCTTATTGTTTATATTTATTAAACAAGAGTAGATGAAAAAAAAATTTACTCAGATATTACGTGACACTTTTATCTAGTAAATTTAAATTTTCAGTTATTTTTCTTTTTAGCTTTATAATTTCGATTTGTTTCCATTTTATAATCAATATATATTTATTGATATTCACTAATTGTTTATACATAGTTGTGATTTTCTTTAGTCTTTTGTTCATGGTTTACATCAGCTTACTGAGCAAATATGAGACAGTTTTAAACTCTGTCTAGAAAATTCAATGTTTGGGCTTCCGCGGGGGATGATTTATGTCAATCTCTTGCTTTTTTTTTTTTTTTTTTTTTTCTTTTTTTCCCTCTGTGAATAGGCCATAGTTAAACACTTCATTTTAGGTGTTTTGTAATTTTTTGTTGAGAACTCGACGTTTTGAATATTTTAATGTGGTAACTCTAGAAATCAGTGCCCCCAAACCAGAGATTGCTGTTGGTAAGGATTGTAGCCATCTATTATTACTGTTATTATCATTATTATTCGTTTTGTTTTGAGACAGAGTCTTGCTCTGTTACCTAGGCTGGAGTGTAGTGGTGCTATCTTGGCTCATTGCAGCCTCTCTGTCCAGGGTGCAAGCCATTCCCCTGCCTCAGCCTCCCAAGTAGCTGGTATTACAGGTGCCCACCACCACACCTGGCTAATTTGTGTGCTCTTATTTTTTTAATTTATTTTTATTTTTAGTAGAGATGGGGTGTCATCATATTGGACAGGCTGGTTTCAAACCCCTGACCTCAAGTGATCCGTCCGTCTCAGCCTCCCAAAGTACTAGGATTACAGGCGTGAGCCATCATACCTGGCCTGTAGCCAACTATTATTTTGTGACTTTTCCAAACCATTTTGGCAAAAGCAATATTCCCTGTTTTGTGATTTCATTATCTCCATGGTTAGCAGGTGACCTGACAGAAATGTCCTTAAATACCTGGATCCAATAAGAAAAGGGGTGGGGGGAAAAGTGTTCTGTCTCTTTAAATCATCTTGATGGAGACCACAGGGAAAGCCACTTAAGTCCTTGGGGTTGAAATGAATGATCAGTATCTCTGTTTATGCTTAGTCCTCAGTGAACCACTAGGCAGATCAAAATGCACAATCTCAGTGTTTAGAGGACAAGTCTGCATTGCCTATCCTGGCTCTAGTAAACCAGACCAGAAACACAGGCCAGAATCCCTACAGTTGTCTGCTATGGGGCTGGGGTGGGTGCAGAATACTCAAATTCACTGAAATTTACCAGCCTCCCTCTCTTTATAGCGCTCTCCCAGAAAGGATGAGTGTTCAACTAGACTACACAGTTCTGAAATACTTGACTCTTAAAGTGCTTGCCAGCTAAATAGTGTTTCCAAGAGGGGACCAATTCCTGGATCTTCCTACTCTACCATGTTCTAAGACGTCATTAAAATATTTTTTATCTTAGATTGTGTTCATAGTACTAAATACTGAAATTAAAGTTTCTTTTGAACCAATAATCACTAAATTATTCTTTCAATAAAAACATGCCACCACTCTTGGCTAATTTTTGCATTTTTAGTAGATATGGGGTTTCACCATGTTGGCCAGGTTGGTCTCAAACTTCTGACCTCAAGTGATCCACCTGCCTCAGCCTCCCAAGGTGCTGGGATTACAGGCACTTACAGGCCACCCCATCCGGCCTCTATATTTCAGTTTCTTTACTTGAAAAATAGAGACAAAAATAATACTTGTTTCATAATTTTTTTAACTTTAATTTTGTGAGTACATAGCAAGTGCATATATTTATGGATACATTAAATATTTTAATACAGTCATACAATATATAATAATCACTTGAGGGTGAATGGGTCTTCTGCACCTCAAGGTTTTATGCATTTTTCTGTGTGTTAAAAACAATCTAATTATTTTAGCTATTTTAAAATATATTTTAAAATTACTGTTGACTGTACTGTACTCACACTGTTGTGCTATTACTACTAGATTTTTTTTTTTTTTTTTTTGAGACGTGGTCTTGTTCTGTCTCCCAGGCTAGAGTGCAGTGGCACGATCTCGGCTCACTGCAAGCTCTGCCTCCCGGGTTCACGCCATTCTCACGCCATTCTCAGCCTCCCGAGTAGCTGGGACTACAGGCGCCCACCACCACGCCCAGCTAATTTTTTGTATTTTTAGCAGAGAGGGTTTCACTGTGTTAGCCAGGATGGTCTTGATCTCCTGACCTCGTGATCTGCCCACCTCGGCCTCCCAAAGTGCTGGGATTACAGGCGTGAGTCACTGAGCCTGACCCTCTACTGTATTTTTTTAACCATGAACCGTCTACACTTCCTTCTTCCCACCCCAACTAGCTTCCCAGCCTCTGGTAACCATCATCTACTCGAGGTGACATATTAAAGAAAATAGAAAAAATAGCTGATACAAAGAACATATAATAAGTTTATATAATAACAATATTGCATCTTTATTTTTAATGTTTTATTCAATAAAAATTTGAAGCACAAAAATACACACAAAAAAAGCATTGTGTAGTAACTACTGCTACATTCCTATCTACTGTGAACAGATGTTATCATTTTTTCATACTGTATTTGATATCTGGTTTTGCAAAATAACAAAAGTGTTAATCACAAAGCAAACTCTTGAAGTTAGTGTGTGTGTAATGACAATGAGCCTTGTATGCTTTTGAATTTATTTGTGTATATCTAAAATTAATAAAGACTATTGTTTATGATTGTTAAATATTTAAACAAAATATAGAATAAAAATATGTATTCTCACTCTTAATTTAGCTTCTAAAAAAAGTTTACTTAAGAAAATAAAAACAGCAGCACTTGCCTGAATTATCATATATTATGAAATAGAAGAAAACAGATTAATGAAGTTTTGTTTTAACTACATATTCTTTTATGTAATTTGTACTTCATAAACCTTATAAATGCACATAAATCACAAGGGAACATTATGAGAGCTTTTATTTTGACTAGTAATGAGAATTACTAAGTAAAGACTACATACTTATATTTAATATTCATTGAATTATGAAGTAAGGCTGTCTCTAAAATCTTAGAGGCACATAAAAACATGTTCAACATCATTAGACATCAGGGAAATGCAAATTAGAATCACAATGAGTTATTACTGTATTCATATTAGAGTTACTAAAATTTAAAAAATAATGATAATGCCAAATGCTGGCAAGAATGCAGAGAAATGATTGCTTACATTGCAGGTAGGAATGAAAAACGGCACTGCTGCTGTGGGAAATAGTTTGGCAATTTTTTACAAAATGAAATAAATATTTACCATATGAACAATGATAACATTTTTGGGCATTTATTTCAGAAAAAATAAAATTTATATTTACATAAAAACTTGACCATAAGGGTTCCTAACAGCTTTGTTTTTAATAGTTCAAAATAAGAAATATCCCAAATGTCCTTCAATGGATGAAAAAGCAAACTCTGGTACATCCATATAATGAAATGCTACTCAGCAATAAAAAGCAATCAACTAATGATATACCTGACAACTTGAGTATTTTTCATGAGTATTACACTTAGTTAAAAAAAATCCAATCTCAAAGAGTTAATATTATACAATTCCATTTACATAATGTTCTTGAAATTATAAAACTATAGAAATGAAGAACAGATTAGCAATTTCCAAAGGACAAGGAAGGTGGTGGGTCAGGTGGGTACAACTATAAAATTGTTGTACATATAGTTCCTTTGTGGTGATAAAACATTTCTGTATTTTGAGTCTGGTTGTCTCATAAATATATACATGGAATCAAATTAGAACAATGTGCACCCACACACACACACACACACACTCATACACAAATGAAGACCTGTAAAAACTGAGGTAAATAATGCCTGCAGTCTAATAAATGACATTATATCACTGTCAATTTTCTGGTTTTGATATTGAACTAGAACTGATACAATGTTACCATTAGGGAGAGCTGGATAAAGTATTCACCAGACTCCACTCTTTCAACTTCCAGAGGGTCTATTGCTGTTTTTTAAAAGTTTAACAATGTAATAAAAAAAAAAATATATTAATTAGATATATCTCTGGAAAGCTTAACAATACCTCCCACCAAAGATAATAACACCCTAATCCCCTGAAGCTGTGATATGTAATATGTCACCTTACATCGCAAAAGTGAGATAACAGACTTTGTGACAGGGAGATTATCCTGTAATGTCTGGATGGGCAAAGTCTAATCATGAGTCATTAAAAGTGGGGAATTTTCTTATGTTATAGTCAGAGAGAGATAAGAAAGCAAGAGAAGGAGAGAAAGATCAGAAAGATACATGACTGCTGGCTTTGAAGATAAATAAAGGAGGCCATAAGCCAAGGAATAAGGGCAGCCTTTAGAAGGTGAAAAACTAAGGAAATGGATTTTTTTGAGAGCCCCTCCAAAAGGAAAAAAGCCCTGTCAACATCTTGGTTTTAGCCTGGTAAGACCCATATCAAACTTCTCACCCACACAACCATAACAGTATACTTGTGTTGTTTTAAGCCATATTACTGGGATTTTATTATAGCCGTCATATTGGAAAATTAAAACGTCGTATTAGAAAACCATCAGGGAGGCCGAGACGGGTGGATCATGGGGTCAGGAGATCGAGACCATCCTGGCTCACACGGTGAAAGCCCGTCTCTACTAAAAAGTACAAAAAACTAGCCGGGCGAAGTGGCGGGCGCCTGTAGTCCCAGCTACTGGCGAGGCTGAGGCAGCAGAATGGCGTAAACCCGGGAGGCGGAGCTTGCAGTGAGCTGAGATCCGGCCACTGCACTCCAGCCTGGGTGACAGAGCGAGACTCCGTCCCCACCCCCCCCAAGAGACTCCGTCCCCCCCCCAAAAAAAAAAAAAAAAAAAAAAAAAGAAAACCATCATATTGTGACCGGGCGCGGTGGCTCACACCTGTAATCCCAGCACTTTGGGATGCCAAGGTGGGTGGATCAGGAGGTCAGGAGATCGAGACCATCCTGGCTAACACGGTGAAACCCCGTCTCTACTAAAAATACAAAAAATTAGCCCGGTGTGGTGGCGGGCGTCTGTGGTCCTAGCTGCTTGGGATCCTGAGGCAGGAAAATGGCGTGAACCCGGGAGGCCGAGCTTGTAGTGAGCTGAGATGGCACCACTGCACTCCAGTCTGGGTGACAGAGACTCCCTCTCGTATTATAAAATGCATAGTAATGAATATTTTTTTGTTTGGATGCTGATGCAAGGAGGTCAATAGTAAAAAGGTATTTGGAGTTAATGGAGAAATAGTGGATATGACATGGATATCATGTTATTAAAATTACTGTTAATATTGCAGGTTGAGATAATGATATTTTAAAAAGAGGATTTATCTATTAGAGAATACTTATATATGAAAATGCATAATATTTGGACTTTATTTCAAACATTCCAGAAAAAGAAAATACAGATGGGGATGAGAAGAGATGGAAAAAGACTGGAACATATTGATAACTGTTAAATCTGAGAATGGATATACGAGGTATTAATTACATTATTATTGTATTTGTATGTTTGAAAATGTCCTGAATATAATTTAAATGCCCACTAATTTATATGGATAAATCTTTGAGAATCTTTAGCTTAATATAATTCTATACTAACAAACATATTGCTTTTTATTAAAAATATTTAAAATGTATAAGAATTTCTTATAAAAGTTCTAAGCTTTGGCATATATTGAAGGTTTATCCTTAATGATTAACTCTCAAAGTTCTTGTACAAATGTCAGAAGCTGATTGAGATCTTAGCTGTTTTGTCTTGTCAGTATTAAAATAAGAAAAGTTATTTTAAGGTGCTGGAGCTGTATTTTTAAATTGGTCATAAATGTTCTGACAGTAAGGTTGCAGGGAAATCAAAAGATAATTTTGGAGAGGGGATGTCATTTCATTAAAATATTTATGTTTGTGATAATCTACCACTGTAATTTGATTTTTTCCTAATGTGCTAGTCCCCTTTGGACACCTTTCTCCTCAATCCTTCTAACTACATCTCAGTATTAGTCAGAATTACAACCAACAGAAATCACTTTAGCTATTTTAAGCAGAAAGAGATGTAATGAAGGAAAATAAATATTTACCACGTTGATGGGAGAGATGAAAGAGTAACCTCTAATTTGGATCTGTAAGAAATAAAACTAAGATGACACTACAGAATTTGTCTATATGGAGACCTCCTACTTCTGCCAATATTAGGAAGCTAACAAATCAAGACAAAATGCAGGGACTGTTGACCAAAGGAACATATTTATTTACCTTTTATCTAAAGATTTTGAGTGTGTCACTGCTGCACCTGTTGGCTCTAGAAACATGCTTCATCTGATTGATTTTTATTTCCCAAACCTGAATGACTTCCACCTGCCCCTCAAAACTCAAGTAGGGAATGAAGATTAGACATTGTTATAGAAAAAATCAAGTTCTCTCCATGACTTTCTCCATGACTATAATTTCTATTAGAAATACAGCAGTAGTAAAATTATCATCTTTATTTCCCATTATACAATCCATTATAGTATGGATTGATATTATAGTTATTTCTGAGACTTGTCACAAGAATCACAAAAATGCATTTGGGATTTATAAATTTACTGTGCTAATTTATTTTTGCCTCTAACCAGTATCAGCTGGTTATGGTTATTCACCTGTTGTATTGACCTGATACATCGTTCTTGAGAAGTCCTTTGTAACTGTGCCTTTTTGGGGTTTCCATAATATTACATTAATTTTTATCACTGCACATGGCACTTTGGTAGGCCATCTTTATTAAAATGCATCCTAAAAGTTTCCCTTCCAGTATTTAGAACCAGTGTAATTTCCTCCTCTGATTGTTGGGTGGATTTAGTGAATCATTTCTAATAAATATAATATAGTAAAAGCTATAGCATAGTATATCGGAGATCAGGTTACCAAAAAACTATGATGGCAAGTCCAACTTGCTGGCTCGCTCTCTCATTCCTCCACTTGCTCTGTAGGAATTGGGTTGCCATATTGATGGAGCCCTATGGAGAGGACAACAAGGTAAGGAAATTATGTCTCCAGTCAACATCCAGTGAGGATGTGAGATCAGCTAACAAACACATGAGGGGCCTTGGAAGTAGGTCTAACTGTAGTGAAGATCGATACAACTGTAGCCCCATATGGAGGCCTGATACAGTTCTGTGAGTGACCCTGAGTCAGATGACTCCTCTAAGCCATGTCTGGATGCCTGACTTATAAAAATTGTGAGGTAATAAATGTTTTTCTTTTAAGTCACCAAGTTTGGGGGCAAATTGTTACACAGTAATAAGCATCTAATATGGCACCATTACAGGACCTTTTGGGTTTCATTAGAGTCACATTAACTTCTACAATACTATTTTCTCTTGATAAATAGATCAATCATTGTAGCTATGGTAGTAACTTACTTTTTGATCTGTCATTTAATGGAATAAGCCATAATGCAGTCTTAAATCCCCATTCAATGGAATCATCACTGATCTTTGAAGGAAGCTTTCTCATATTAGACATTAAGATTTAAACCAAAAACTTGAAAAGCTGCCTTAATTTCTAATTCTTTCTTCTTTTTTTCATCAGCTGTTATATTTTTAAAGTGTTATCAATATAAATCATTCTCCACAATCTCAGGTATATAAGAAACGTAATTTTATTTTCCCATTTTCAAGTCTAATTCTAATAGAATAATGGAAAATTGACGTAGTAGTTTGGTACTTCAAATCATTCCCAGAATTTGTCTCCAAGTTTTCTACGTTAATTTGGTGTCAAAGCGTGGGACAGTGGGGGCATGTGATTCTCTACTAATCTGTTTTGCCTAGGTATTAGTTGAAATACTCTTGGCCATTGGATCCTAGACATTCGTTTTAACAAGTTGCTGCATCTCTCATTTTTAACCTCCTGACTACATTAGCTATTGAGACTTGGTGCAGTACTATATTTTGTTGCTGGTAGAAACTATCTTGTGTCATTCTGATTTGCTATGACTCCAGATGCTGATCAGATATAGAGCTTGTAACTCCTATTACTCTTTGATGTAAGCCCTCACTTTCTCCATACCTCTCTACTCTACTCCATTTTACTGCACACCTGTTTTCCCAACGTGTTATAGACCAAGAAGTAGCTAGCAAGAGGTAGAAGATCATTCTCTATATAACTGATATCCGTTTTCTTTAAAAAAAAAAAACAACTTCATTGACATATAATCCACTTGCCATATCGTGTGCTCACTTAACATGCATGAATCAATAATTTTAACGTATTAAGATATAATCTGCCATCACAGCAGTCAACTGTACAACATTTTCACCACCTCCAGAAGAAACCCATACCCTTTAGCCATTGCTCCCTTTTCCCTATATCCATTCCACCTTATGCAACCATTACTTTTCTCTCTCTAAATAATTGAAAGTATTTTCTTAATTCTGTAAGTTACCGTTTCACTTTTTGAGTACTTTCCATTGAAGCACAGATACGTTTAATTTTGATGAACTTCAATGTATTCATATTTTGTTACTTATGCCATTTGGTGTCATATCTAAGAATACATTGACAAATCCAAATTCTTGGAGATTTACTCCTACCCCTATATTTTGGTATACAAGTTTTATAATCTTTATTTTACATTTAGGTTTTGTACCATTTTAAGTTCAATTTTTAATACAGTGTGAGGTAATAGTCTCACTTCATTCTTTTGCATGTGACTTTCCTATTATCCTAATGTTACTTCTTAAAAAGACAATTTTTCCCTGTTGAATGCTCTTGGCACCTTTGTCAAAAGTTGGTTGACACATAGTTTTATTTCCAGAATCTCAATTCTGTTTTCTTAATCAATGTGTCTACCTAGCTTTTGTTCTTAATGTTGTTCCTCAGACCTATTCTCTAGCTTATGTTGTTATTCTCTGAAGAATTTAGCATAATTTTCAGAAATTGACATACTTCTGGAAGAAAAGTAAGGGCTCCCTTTTTGCTCTATGATTATTTTAAATAATTAAGAATGCACCACCTGCTCTAGTCCGTCTGTGAACATGTGTGTGTGTGCATCTTTGTGTATCTGTGTCTGTGTGTGTTACATTGGGCAATGAGGAGCTAGACAAAGGAAAGATACCAACTGAAACTATTTCAAAAACAATACCTTGCCACATTATCTGTATATTTTTGTTTCATTTATTTCTTTATTTAGCTTAAGTGTTCTTTTCTCAAATGGCAAGAGAAGTAAAGCAAAGTTTAATGTGTCCTGATATGTTTTCAGCTCTTTTAGAAAATGTAAAAAAAATACGTTGGCTGTTTGACTGGAAATGCACAAGGCTCAAGAGTGACATACAGAAATATATGATTTTCATCAATTACTTTTAAAGAAACGACTTTCAAATTGAGGTGATGATCCTGGATCTAAGTCATAAATTAAATGCTTAAAAATACTGCCACTTTATATGGTTAAGGTCACATTTTGTGTAGGACATTTGAGGACTCAGAACTTTAAGGAATTAAGATTTGGGTCAAGTCACCTAAAAAAAAAAAAAAAAAAAAGGTGAGGTTCTGTCTGAAGCACCTTCTTTCTGGGCTGAGGAAGAAAGACGTAACAGATAACAATTATAATCTTAAGACCAATTACAGAAAACAAGGTTCTAGAAACTTTATATATAAGCCGGGCGCGGTGGCTCAAGCCTGTAATTCCAGCACTTTGGGAGGCCGAGACGGGCGGATCACGAGGTCAGGAGATCGAGACCATCCTGGCTAACACGGTGAAACCCCGTCTCTACTAAAAAATACAAAAAACTAGCCGGGCGAGGTGGCGGGCAACTGTAGTCCCAGCTACTCGGGAGGCTGAGGCAGGAGAATGGTGTGAACCCGGGAGGCGGAGCTTGCAGTGAGCTGAGATCCGGCCACTGCACTCCAGCCTGGGCCACAAAGCGAGACTCCGTCTCAAAACAAAAAAAAAAAAAAAAAGAAACTTTATATATTTTCTCTTTTCTTCTTACATATATATATATATTTGTGCATATCATATTTTCTTCTCTCTGTTTTCTGTATTAGTTCGTTTTCCTGTAAAGAACTATGTGAGACTGAGTAATTTATAAATCAAAGAGGTTTAATTGACTCAGAGTTGTGCATGGCTGGGAAGCCCTCAGAAAACTTACAATTATGGTGGAAGGCAAAGAGGAAGCAGTAAGGCACATCTTATATGGCAGCAGGATGCAGGGAGTGCTACACCTTAAAAGCATCAGATCTCGTGAGAACTCACTATTACAAGAACAGCGTGGGGAAAACTGGCGCCATGATTCAATCATCTCCCACCGATGGCAGTGGCAGCCATCTGGAGTGGCCTCTGTGAAGACAACAGTTGCAGGGGGAAGGCACTGCTGCGGCTGCTTGCTCTATGCATCTGGCGAGAGTCCGGAAGAGGTGAGAGCCCGGCCCCCTACCAAGTTGACAGGCGGGAGCCCCACGTTTCTTCATGCAGCAGCAGGGACTCAGCTGTGGTCCCGGACCCTGGGCATCCCTGTGCTCTCAGGAACCTGGTAAGTGCCCCCTACTCCTACAGGCTTCGAATTGCCTGCTCACACTCCCTAGTCTCTCCCTGTTTCCGGCACCCGCTCTGGTGCAGAACAAAGTTGTGGCCAAGCCCAGGTGTTGACACGACCCAGCCAGGTGTGTGCATGCTCAGGGTGGTGCTGACACGCCAGTCCCCCTCCATCTCAGCCTTCTCCAAACTTGGGAACCCAGGAGCACATGAGGAAGGCTGCTGGGGACCAAGGGTAGATCCAAACGGGCCTGTAGGTGCTTCTCTGCACGAACAGCCTGGGTATCATGGATGGCATGTTAATGGCAGGAGGCGGACAGATTCCTGGGCAGAAAGGGGAGGGTCCCTGGTGAAACCCCACCTTCAAGCCAGGGATAGCCTAAAGCCTGAGAGGTGGGCTGCCAGTTCTGGGTGGAATCTGCGGCCTGAAGTGAGAACTTATGGTGCCTTTTCCAGGCCCACCCATGGCTGCCCATAGACCAATCGGCATGCACTTTCTCCCTTGTGAGCCCATTAACATCCCTGGACTCAGCCAGATTCACCATCTGCAGGAAAGAGCTACCCACTTTGGTCTCCTCAGTTCTTCCAGTTGAGTGTCCTGCAGAAAGGAGCTACCCACTGTGGGTCTCCTCACTGCAGAGACCTGAACACCTAACAGGACGACCTGCCTGTGGAAAGGAGTTACCCACTTTGGGTATCGTGAGAGGTGCTCTGACCCACACTGAAGCTCCTCTGTGCCTTGTCTACACTCCAGTTGTCTGCGTACCTCATTCCTCCTTGATGTGGAACAATAACTTGGGACAGGATGAATGGTGGGACTGAAAGAGTGGTGAACAAGCAGGGCTGAAACACATCACCCTGCTTACCATGTTGTGGATGACGAGAAGGAGAGAATAGCTGCAGCCCTTCAGGAAGGCCAGACACAAGGACTCCCCAGGCCAGGGCTGTGACAACCTCTTTGGGCTGTGTGGTTACTTGCGTCTCCAAGCTTTTAGGTGCCACTACATTCCCCTAGTCCCGATGTGAGTGCCCACAGTGAAAGCCACATGCAGTTATCTGGTCCAGCGGCAGCCTTGCACGGAGCTGGCACCTGTTCTGGGGCCTGTAGCTGTGGGCCCCACCACAGCAACCAGTGTGCCTGGCTGTGCAGAGTGGCTGGACGCACGCTTGCTCACGCACACTTCCCTCACTGCTCCGTGCCTGACTCGCTGTTGACAGGTGTGGGGTCTGGGCCAATAGTGTGAGCCAAGGGCAGCCTGCTGAGTCGAGGGGGCAGAAAAAGCCCAGTGAGCATGAGCAATATTCAGGCAGAAGGCACTGCCAGGCACAGAGGTTTCTGGCTGGTGAAATAACACAAGGAGCCCATGACACCACTAGATCCCTCTCTCAATATGTGGAGATTACAATTTGAGAGGAGATTTGGGTGGGGGCACGGAGCCACACCATGTCATTCCTATTATTATTTTATATTAAACTTTTGAAGCTTGTTTACTATTTAGGTAGCAATGAATTTAGTGAGACTGTTCAAATCATTTGATGATAATTGATAAAATATCTTTGCAATTGTGTGCCTTCTCATTTTCAGAAAGTACTGGAAGTTTTTACTTGTAATATGGATAGCTTCATCTTGTTACATGGAAACGGAGTGATTTCATTTTTGTTTGGAAGCTTTAATGTATAAAAATCTTTATATGAAAGTGGAGTAAGCAAACAGTATATTGGGCTATCAATTTATTACTCGCAATACCAAATCTACTTTCCTTTGTGCTACTTTATGAGGCCAGAGCTAAACTCTTGTTATTTTTCCTTTGTCACTAGCTATAAGTAGACTTTGTCAGTAGAGGAGGCAGGCAGGACACTGATGCTCGAAGCAATGCATGCTCTTCGTTGCTTTATTTCCTCCTATGGTATGGGTGCCAGTAAATATGCAAGATGGAGGACCAGTGGTGCTCAGGTTTCAGTGGGTCTACAGAATACCACTTCCTGTAAATCAGCTCCAGCACACTAGTACTTTCAAGTGATCTTCTTGGTCACATAGTGTACAGTTTCTATATTCAAATATGGCACACCTGAATCTTTTAGCAAGTTTGTCAGTCATACAGTGACCACTCTTGCAAACTAGCTCCAATCTGCACCCTGTGAGAAGTTTCTTTACTATAGGTAAGCCTCTGGCTCAGGTGGCACCCCCACTGTCTCCAGTAACATCTGTTTCTCAGCCTGGGAAGAGTGTGCTGTTATATATTCTCAGTTTCTTTAATGTTTTGTCTTACTCACCCCTAGAAATAAAAGCAACTAACTATATTTCTATTTCTTTGTTCCTTGGATGTCTCATTTCCCCTTTTTTTAGTAGCTAATTAGCTAATCATCTTTTACTAGTTAGTAATGATTTATAATAAAAACATTTTGATCACTGATATGACTTCTGTCTCTTGACTAGACCCTAACTGATGTACCTACATTGAAATAAGTTGTAGATTGCATAAAATTTGTTGGACATTTCTGCTTCAACACAAATTAAGATGAGCACAGTTGAACATTTAATTATTATATAAAAGTATTATATCATCATCACAACAATTATAGAGGGACATTAAATATCCTGCAGAATCAAGTACTGACATAACATTTTATTTGTAGCTTTAAAAAGGTAATACACATGACACTTAGATACTGAATGTGTACTCATGGTTAACTTCTTTCTTGGTTAAAATTAAGGCACTGATTATTATTCTCTATCAAATAATTGTTTCATATAACTGTGATACAGAAAATGAAACATGTTGACTTTTATTTCACATTCTTTGTTTATTATTATTTGCTTTTATCCCATTTTTGAGTAACAAATACTAAGTAAAGTGAATAAAGAAAAAAATTGACTCCAGATTAAATACATAATATCAATACAAATAGCAAAGATATTTGTCTGTAGGGTCACCCATCACCAAAATGACTCAATCAAAGTTATATATTTACTATGCAGTCTAGTTAAAACTGAAATTAGAAAAGGAGTTATTATTTCTACACAAATACTTATTTTGTGATTTGACAAAAATTACCATATTCTTTGGATAGCAGAACAGTAAACAGTGCAAAGGAGTTGTTGTTGTTGTTTGGTTGTCATAGCATTGAGATTTTTGATATGAGCATAAAACTTCTCACACCAACATTATCCTCTTGAGTGATATACATTAGTATACATTTTGCTTGTGAGCAGTGATCATGTTTCTTTAGCCTTATTTATATACTGCTTTGCCATGTATATGTATATGGATGGGCACCATTTGTTATTGGCCCCCTTCAAATAGATTCTGTTTCAAAAACTTTAACATTGACTACATTAAGTCTGATCAAGATAGGCTGAGACAAATCTGCAGATTTGTTTCTGTGTTGTATTGACATCTGTTTTCTATGGCTCTTTATTTTCCAGTCAGTGTTGAAAAATTCCTAAGAGAATATATGCCAGATTGACTGTTTTCCTGGGTCTTTAGTAGAATCTAGAATGCTATTTCAGGAGATCTTGGGATTCATCTGCAGAAATGTGTCATCTAACTGAAAAGCCCTACTCCTTCTCCAATCATGGACAACTGAAAGTTTAAGATGATGACCAAAGTTGTGCACAAAATCTTAAGTATGGTCCTAGAAACTCAGAACCTCTAAGCTTGCTAGGCTGTGAACCTAGAAATCTCTATGATCAAGTTAATAGAAGGTGGCACATTCCAGACAAAAATTTTGTGGAATTTTTAATAATATGATCATGCCTGCTAGTAACAAAAGTTAAAAAAAAATCAACGATAAAACTCATTGTGTGATAACTGAAGTTAGAGTAAAGCATACATTAAAATTCAAGCTATATTTCCTTCTCACCCTTATGCTGTGTGAGAATTGTGCAAATACATTTCTACCTATCCTTTGATATTGCAGAAAATTAAATAATGCTACCTTCCCCCCAAATAAAGCTTTATTTATTTATTTATTTACTTATTTATTTATTGACAGAGTCTCACTCTATCGCCCAGGCTGGAGTGCAGTGGTGTGATCTTGGCTCACTGCAACCTCCACCTCCTGGGTTCGTTTAAGCAATTCTCCTGCCTTAGCCTCCCAAGTAGCTGAGCCTACAGGCACACACCACCACACCAGCTAATTTTTTGTATTTTTAGTAGAGACGGGGTTTCACCGTGTTAGCCAAGATGGTCTTGATCTCCTGACCTCATGATCCACTCACCTCGGCCTGCCAAAGTGCTGGGATTATAGCTGTGAGCCACCATGGTTGGCTCAAATAAAACTTTTGAAAGAAAGAAAAGTTATAACATTCACATAATAGGGTTTTTTCTTTTTTTTTTAATTGTACGCCAAATGTAAGTTTTATTCCACAGTGTAATTTGTAGATAATCTATACAGTACTAACAATATAATTGTACTTTTTTTATACCATATTTCCTCCTTTGTTTTGTAAATTCATTATAAAATGTTTATCAATTATACAGTCGTAATTAAAGAATGAGAAAAAAAAACTCCCAAGAGCATTTTTAATTATAATGATTTGATTAAACAAGAAGTGCTGTAAAGAAGGTAATGAATCAAGCCTAAACAGTAAAATGGAGTAACTCCTTCGGGATTTATATAAAAGTACTTATAGATATGTTATTTTATGGGTATGTTATGGTATGCTTTGTAATTTATGAAATTAAATTACAATAACACTTAATCAATTAATCAATTCATAAAAACATAAAAAACAAAAGTAAAATATGCTTTTTTTTTTTTTGAGACGCAGTCTCGCACTGTCCCCAGGCTGGAGTACAGGAGCACTATCTTGGCTCACTGCAACCTCCGCCTCCCTGGTTCAAGCAATTCCCCTGCCTCGGCCTCTCCAGTAGCTGGGATTACAGGCATGTGCCACCAAGCCTGGCTAATTTTTTCTTGTATGTTAGTAGAGACGGGGTTTCACCATGTTGGCCAGAATAGTTTTGATCTCCTGCCCTTGTGATCTGCCCACCTCACCCTCCCAAAGTGCTGGAATTACAGGCGAGAACCACTGTGCCCGGTCATATATTTTTTCTTAATATAGATTCACATTTAATTGTTTTTAAACCTTAATTGCACATTTGTTAGTGAATACATTTCACTTCACAATAGAATGTCACCCAAATGCGTTTCTTTTATTTAATAAGGTTTACGGAGACGTTGAACAGAATGTATAATTTCCACATACTCCCTAACTCTCCTCACTATTTTCCTAATAATAACATCTTGTATTCATTTGGTGCATTTGTTATGATTGATGAGCCAGTATCAATGCATCATTGACTAAAGTCCATAGTTTACAGTAGAGTTCATTCTTTGTGCAGACAAATGAAGAATGACAAGTATCCTCCATTAGAATTTTATTCAGAATAGTTTGATCTAAACATGCATTGTGCTCCAACTACCCCTCCCTACCCTGGAACTCCTGACAACCAATGAATATTTTACTATCTTCATACTTTTCCTTTTCCAGAATGTCACTCAGTTGGAAACATGCAATATATAGTCTTTTCAGACTGGCTTCTTTCACTAAGAAGTATGCATTTAATATTTCTCAATTTTTTTTGTGGAGTAATAGCTTATTATTTTTATTGAAGAATAATATTCAATTACATGGACATATCACAGTTTGCTTATCCATACATCTATCTTGCTTGTTTCTAAGTTTTGGCAACTATGAATAAAATTGCTGTAAATACTTTTGTGCAGGTTAGGCCTATGTTTTCAACTCCTTTGGGTAGATACCAAAGAAAAAAATTGTAATCTCATATGGTGAGTGTATGTTTAGTTTTGAAAAAATTGCCAGAATGTCTTCCAAAGTGGTTACATAATTTTGCATTCCCACCAGTAATGAATGATAATTCCTGTTGCTCCACCTCTCTCCAGTATTTGGTTTTGTCGATGTTTTGGATTTTAGGCACTCTCGTAGGTGTATAGGTATCTAATTGTCTTAATTTGCAATTCCCTGCTGACATTTGATATGGAGTATCTCATATGATTATTTGTTATTTCATGTTTTCTTTGGATAGATGTCTGCTCACATCTACTGCCCATTTTTAAATTGGGTTGTTATCTTTATGTTGAATTTTAAGACTTATTTGTATATTTCGAATATCATTTATTTGAGAAATATGTGTTTTACAAATATTTTCTCACAGTCTCTGGCTTGTCCTTTTAGTCTCCTAACAGTGCTTTTTGTAGAGCAGGTTTTTAATTTTAATAAAGCTCAATTTATTAAATTATTCTATAATAGATTATGCTTTTGAGGTTGTATCTAAAATGTCATCATCAAACCCAAAGTTACCTAGATTTTTTCCTCTGTTATTTTCTAAGATTTTATAATTTTTCCTTTTACATTTAGTTATATGATTGTGATTTAATTTTTGCGGATGGTGTAAAGTCATGTCATGATTCATTTTTTTTTGCCTCTGAATTTCCAGTTGTTTCAGTACACTATTTTTGGAAAGACTATACTTAATTGAATTCCATTCACTTCTTTTTAAAAAACCAGTTATTTGTATTTGTGTGGGTGTATTTCAGGGAATATACCTGTTTCTTGATATATTTGTCTATTTTCTTGCCAATACTACAGTCTTCATTACTGTAATTCAAAAGTCTTGAAGTTAGGTAGTTTCAGTTCTCCATCTTTGTTCTTCCCTGCAATATTACTGTGGTCATTCTATGTCTTTTGCTTTTCCACATAAATGTTGGAAACATTTTGTCAGTATACAAAAAAATAACTTACTGTCATTTTCATTAAGATTTCAGTAAATATAAAGATCGAGTTGAGAAGAACTGACATTTGATAATATTGAGTCTTCCTTTCCATGTACTAAAATATTTCTCTATTTATTTAGATCTGTAATTTCTTGTGTCAGACTTTCACAATTTTCTTCATAACAATCTCATACAAATTTGTTAGATGTATACATAAGTATATCACTTTTGGGGGTGAAAATAGTTGTTAAGTGTTAAATAGCTTTCAGTTCTACAGTTTTCTCCATTGTAATAACTCATCTCATTTTCTGTACACAACTACAGTTACGTATTATCTAATGTAAATGGGATTGTGTTTCTAATTTCAAATGCTAAGTGCTCACTGAAGATACATAAAAACATAACTGACTTTTGTATATTTATCTTGTATCCTACAACCTATGACACAAGATTTAATTACTTACTAGTTTTGGCAGGGGCTTTACTTTATAATCTTTTAAAAATTTTTACATATTCAAGCATATCATCTGCAAATAAAGACAGTATCTTCCTTTCCTATTTGTAGCTTTTATTGTATTTTATCATTGCATTAACTAGAATTTCCAGAGTACAATGTTGAGTAAGGATGATGAGAACAGACATTCTTGTTTTGTTGTTTGTGTTAGCAGGGAAGTATCTAGTTTCTCATTATTAAGTATTACATTAGCTGTGGGTTTTTATAGATTTTCATTATCTAGTTGACTAAAGTTCTGCTCTATTTTTAGTTTGTTGAGAGTTTTTCTTGTGAATTTGTTGGATATTTTTTCAAATATTTTTTCTTATATTTATTGATATAATATTTTTATAGAATTTGACCAGTTGATAGGATGTATTCTATTAATTGATTTTGTAATATTAAACAAGCTTTACATACCTGAAATAAATCTTATTTTACTGCAGTGTATAATGCTTTTTATACATTATTATATTTGGTTTGCTAATATTTTCCTGAGGATTTTTACATCTGTGTTCATTAGATGTATTGATTTTTTGTTTGCTTGTCTTGTAGTGTCTTTATCTGGGTTTGGTATTTGAGTAATGGTTGTCTCACAGTATGAGTTAGAATGTATTGTTCTACTTTTTTTTTTTTTCTGGAAAAGACTACAGACAATTGTAATTTCATGGATAAATGTTTGCTGGAATTCACCAGTGAACTCATCTGAGTCTTGTACTTTCTGTTTTAGAAGGCCATTAATTAGTGTTTCTTTTTTTTAATGGAAAAGGCTTATTTATATCATGTATTGTTATATCCAGACCGTTTGTTCCCCAAAGAAGACCACCAGAGTCCAGAGTCAAAGCCAAGCGGCAAGGATCTTTACTACAAGTTCGAACTTGGTCCCTCCATTCCACAGCATACAAGAGGGCCTCGAACAATGCGAGTGCTTGCTTTTTATAGCCCGATGTAAACAGGATATGTAAAGTTACAGGGAACAAGGTAATTCTCTCGGTTACAGCATTACAATTGGTTAACATTATACATTTAGCATTCCTTATTGGAGATCTCCCAGGTGATGTTTTTCTGAAGTTTGAAAGAAATATGGAGGAATGTGTTTGTGCTGGGCTCAGGAAGTTGGGAGATATATGGGGGATGTGCCTCATTCCTTTCAGTATATTTATAATATCTAGGTTGGTACAAATCTATTTGGGGTTTTGTACTATGAATTTTAAATCATAACTAGGCTCAAACACATCTTTATTAATTAAAATAGGAACCATTAAAATCAACATATTTTTTCCCAAGGAGAAATAAGTTTGTTTATTTCCATTCTTTGGAATTCAACAAATTTTGGAAAGCATTTTCTGCATCCTGCTGGTTGTGGAAACATTTTCCCTACAAAAAGTTGCTGAGGGCTGAGCATGGTGGCTCCCAGCACTTTGGGAGTCCAAGGCGGGTGGATCACCTGACGTCAGGAGTTTGAGACTAGCCTAGCCAACATGGTGAAACTGCATCTCTACTAATAATACAAAAATTAGCCGGGCATGGTAGTGCACACTTGTCATCCCAGCTACTCAGGAGGCTGAGGTAGGAGAATCTTTTGAACCCAGGAGGTGGAAGTTGCAGTGAGCAGAGAATTGTCAAGTTGTCGAGATGCTTGAAGATGTGGTAGTCAGTTGGCAAGATGTCAGGTGAATATGGTGGATGAGGCAAAGGATCAAACTGGCAGCTGACCAACAAGTAGTATCCATGAACTTTGGTGCAAGTTTGGTTTTGGGAAGTGTTGTGGAGCTTCTTCTAGATCCAGCCACAGGGCTGGTCATCGCCGGTTGTGGTATGAAATCTGCATTTCATTGTGTGTCACAATCTGATGGAGGAATGGTTCATTGTTGTGTAGAATATGAGAAAACACTTCAAAACGACAATTATTTTTATTTTCACTCAGCTCATGAGACACCTACCTAATGAGCTTTTTCACCTTTCCAATTTGCTTCAAATGCTGAATGACAATAGAACAGTCGACGTTGAATACTTTGTCAACTTCTCTTGTAGTTAGTTGTAAGAGGTTAAGCGTTGATGATTGCTCTCAATTGGTCACTGCTAACTTTCGATGGCCAGCCACTAAACTCCTAATCTTCAAGGTTCTCGTCTCCTTTGCAAAACTTCTTGAACCACCACTGAACTGTACATTCGTTAGCAATTCCTGGGTCAAATGCGTTGTTGACATTGCGAGTTGTCTCTGCTGCCTTACCACCCATTTTGAACTCAAATAAGAAAATTGCTCGAATTTGCTTTTTGTCTAACATCATTTCTATAGTCTAAAATAAATATAAAATAAACAGCAAGTAATAAGTCGTTAAGAAAAAATGAGAAATGCACGTTAAAATTATGTATAACATAACCACATTTATTTAAGAATGTATTTCAATATCAAAAGACAAATTTCAACAATGCAAAAGCCACAATTAATTTTTGCACCAACCTGTTTCTCCTTCTGTGGGTTTTCATAAATTGTGTCTCAGGAATTGGTCCATTTTTTTATCTACCTTAGAAAATGTGTGGAGATTCAGATGATTTTTGTCCTTTAGTATTCTTACCTTTTAGTGCTTATTTTTTAAAAATACACAAAAATAGCTGGGCATGGTGGCTCACACCTGTAATGAGGATCAGGAGGATATTTTGAGCTCAAGAGTTTGAGACCAGCCTGGGCAACGTAGTGAAACCTCATCTCTACAAAAAAATTTTACAAAAAAAAGTAGCTGAGCATGATAACACACACTTGCAGTCTCAGTTACTCAAAAGGCTGAGGCAATAGAACAGCCTGAGCCCAAGTTTGAGCCCATAGTGAGATATGATTGCAGCACTGCACTCCAATGTGGGTAACAGAGAAAGATTCCAATTCTAAAAATAAAAATATATAAGATTTGGTTTTCTAATTATTAACATATTGATGTCTCATTTGTTCTGAAATCAAGTGGAAAACAGTATTGTGGATAATTGACTATGCTCAATATCCAAAGCCTAACTCTTTAAACTATGAAATTGTATCATTCCAGTTATTTTTTATTTATTTATTTTTTTTGAGACAGAGTCTAGCTGTGTCGCCCAGGCTGGAGTGCAGTGGCGAAATCTCGGCTTAGTGCAATCTCCACCTCCCGGGTTCAAGCAATTCTCCTGCCTCAGCCTCCTCCCAAGTAGCTGGAACTACAGGCGCCCGTCACTGCGCCTGGCTAGTTTTTTGTATTTTTAGTAGAGACGGGGTTTCACCATGTTAGCCAGGATGGACGCGATCTCCTGACCTCGTGATCCACCCGCCTCGGCCTCCTTAAGTGCTGGGATTACAGGCTTGAGCCACTGCGCCCGGCCCATTCCAGTTATGTTTAATCGATTTATCATTTAAAAAAAATGTGTACACATCTTTGTTTCTTGAAAAACCATGTGGTAAACATGTGTTGACTTTTGCTTTATTATAGAAGCATTATCATGATGAATTTGGAATGAAGTATTTAATAAGAAATAATCTCAAGTCTTCGTTCAAACTTTTATTCTCTAGTTGTTGATTCTTCTACCTTGTCGTGGTGACTTAACCTGTTCCCCAGTGCTCTCTACTGTGATTGATAGCTCATCTCAAATTGTATACACAACTAGAGTTATGTATTACCAGCCCTCACTAATTTTTTTGGTGGTAACAAAAATGTTTGGTTTTGAAGATGTCATTATGTCTTTCCAGAGAAGAAATAACCTCTAGGTTTGAACTGTGGTCAGTTTGGAATTTACTAGTAAGAAAATTTCACTGAATTTTAGAGTAGTCCTCAAACCAGTAGAAACACTCATAGCTCTAAATACCTTAATATTTTCAGCTTGCAAAATATTTAAATATACAGACTGGAGTGTGTTTGAAGAAAACATATATACATACTAATCACTTTTTAGTATTTTTATGAATAAGCACTACATTATAAAGTTGAAATTATTTAGTTTCAGTTATTATATTTCTTGTCATAGAAGTAAGATGAATGAAAATCAACACATTATTTTCTTAAATGCTTTGAAGTAGTCATCATCAGTAGAACTACCAAATCCAACAGGCATAGCAAAGCATTATAACTTAGATAGTTCCACGTGGTTATTAGAAATGAAAATAAAACATTTTTGTCTCTGAAACTTAATGCAAATTTTAATAGAATTATGAAGGAAGCTATACTAACCTTGATCAACTTATTTTCTTTAATAATGAAATATAATTACAAGCCTTAATGGTTCATACATAATGAACCCAAATAACTGACATTATTAATTAGAAATTCCTCTTAAAATATCTGAAATGGATTTTTGGTAAAATAATTGATAATGGCAATAATGTTGTGAAATCACACAAACTTAAAATGACTTGTAACAAGGAATTTAAACAAGAATTTGATTTTTCAGTGTTAGTTTAATACATTACAAATAATATAATTTTGCTGTAATATTACTTAAGAGTGCTATGCATCTTGCTTATATGATAATTTTATAATAACCAAAGGACTCTATCATTTGGCCATGTTAGGTAAAAGAGTATTTATAGAATATTTTAGCAAATATTTTGGCTTATTCTTTTGATTTTAATGTGAAGCATTGTGAAGAAAAGCAACATGTGGAACAGTTATGGGTGATGTTGAGAGTGAAGATAGAGGGTCTGACATAAAATTTCTACCCATGCCACTTCTAGATGTAGGATCTTGATAAATTAATGCAACAGAAACCCAAGCTATATTGAGACTCCCTAAATAATGAAGGCTCGTGTGAAGAGAAAGAACAAGCACCAAGCTGACAGATATGTGAGAAAAGGTGCCATCTTGAAAGTGGTTCTTAATCATTCCATCCCCAACAATTCCATATGGATTAGAGATGAACCACCCAGATAAGTACATCGCCAAAAATGAAACTCAAAATTGTGAGTAAATTAAAATTGTTGTTTTAAGCAACTTAGTTTCTAGGTACTTCAAAAGGCAGCAATAGATAATTATAACTACTCTCACCTCCATGAACATCCCTGATGTATGAAATGACTTCATTAGAAAGGCCTCTGTATTCAGACTATGAATCAGAAATACTAAAAATTAAGTTTTAAATATCATGATTACAAAAATAATGAAATTGTATATATTTATAATCTTAATTATACAATTTACCTGAGTATTACCCAGCATCTTATTGAAGGGAGACTTTTATTTCTTGAATCGACTGACCATTGAGGCTAAGTTTTTGACCCTATGTACTTGGCTTTCTCTGAGATTAATTTCCTTCATTTAAATGTTTGCCTTTTGCAATGACAACTTATAAATCACCATGATTCTAAGTACAAGGAATTATTAGAAATTGAAATAACATTTCTATACTTGAAACTCAATGCAAGTTATTATGTAATTATGGAGGAAGCTATACCAACTTCCATCAAATTAAATTATTTTCTTTAGTGATGACATGTAATTATAGCTCTTGATACACTCATACATAATAAACTTATTATTAATAGAAATTCTTATTAAGGATTTCTGAGATACATCTTTGGTAAAATAATTGGTAGTCACAATAATGTTGGGAAACAACACAAAATTGAAATGACTTAAAATTTTCTTTAAGAGTGTGAATTTACAACATTGTAGACAAACTACTCTTTATGACAGTACATATTAGATATATTGAAACTGTTTATGCCAAAAAGTCACAATAACAGGTTATGTGTTCATGATAAAGGCATTTATCACTTCGAGTAAGTATAAGGAAACTATAATTTATAAAACTATTTCCAGAATGAAATATAGGTTTAAATTTTATTAATTTTGCTTCAGTCTATGCTGGTGACACTCACCCTTAAATTTCCTTTACAACTAACAGAAATCATAATTTACTAATCCTGTCAAAATGTATAAATTGAATTTATTTCTGAGGAAACAGGAAGCTAACTCAAATTGAGAAATATACTACAAAATACTAAAATATAGTATATTTCATAGCATATTTCTCAATTGTTATATGAGCAGGTATGCTTTTAACTCTACTATGGTTAAGAATATGTCTAGTTGTTAGAGAATGCACACAAATATTTAAGGGCAGAGTGATATAATGTCTAAATTTACTCTAAAGGATATTTCAGAAAAATGAAGTAAATGAAGCAATATGTAAGCAATTCCTGAATCTGGATAAAAGGCATATGGGGACATCTATACTATTTGCAACTTTTCTGTAGTTTAGATGCTATATCAAAATAAAAAATAAAAAAACCATATTATGACAATCATAATAATTTTTCATTCTGTTGTTGCACCTATACCAAAAAGCCACAGCCATTAAAGAAAAAAGGTATAAAATCACATCTGTTGAAAATCACATTATACACTCTTTGGTTTACGGATTAAATGTAGTTTTTGAACTTGGTAGCTTTATATGAACTATAGAAATGGGCAGTTTGCACAGATGACTAAGTAGAGTTGGTCCTCTGTATCTGTGGGTTCTTCACCGTGGATTCAATCAACTGAAGATCGAAAATTTTAAAAAGAAATGCATCTGTGCTGAACATTTACAGATTTTTCTTGTATTATCTCCTTAGGCAATATACTATAACAACGATTTACATGACATTTACATTGTGTTAGGTAACAGAAGTAATCTAGAGATGATTTATAGTATACAGGAGAACATGCATAGGTTATGTGAAGATTTTATGTCCTTTTATATTAGGGAGTTTAAAATCCATGGACTTTGATATTTGATATCTGCAGGAGATATTGGAACTAATTTCTTTCCTTTTTTTTTTTTTTTTTTTTGACAGGGTCCCGCTCAGTTGCCCAGGCTGGAGTGCAGTGGCGCAATCTTGGTTGACTGCAAACTCCGCCTCCAGGGATCAAGACATTCTTCTGCCTCAGCCTCCCCAGCAGCTGGGATTACAGGCGCTCACCACCATACCAGGGTAATTTTTGTATTTGTTTTTTAGTAGAGATGGGGTTTTACCATATGTTGCCCAGACTGCTCTTGAACTTCTGACCTCAGGCAATCTGCCCGCCTCGTCCTTCCAAAGTGCTGGGTTTACAAGCATGAGCCACCGTGCCCATCCTGGAACTAATTTCTTATGGGTGAAAGAGAAATCTATGTATTCCTTAAGCTATCTAGATATAAATATATTATTTTATTGAGACATAATTTACCTGGAGTAGGATACATTATCTTAAATACACAGCTTGATGAATTATTTCATGCATGTATATTTACCTGCTGAGCAGTCATATTAAAATATAGAATATTTTCAGAATTTTCTAAGGTTTCTTCTTTCCTTCTTTTAGCTACTTTAACTCTCATAGCATCCTCTACTACTATAGCAGTATTGTCTCAAAATAAGACTGCATTACAGAGGGTGTGGCTATGCACAACTGGAGGTCAATTAATACTTGCTGAAGTAAAGCACTTACAGGTTGGCAAAAAATAAACCACTAATTTAGATACTGGGAAAATTTGCCAGTGTTTTAGGCCGTTTGTTGTCATCAGATTGTCATAATGGCCAAAGCAATCCGCACAGCCAAGCCTAAGGTCAGTGTGTTCTGGGACCACACAGTAACACCGATACATTGAAGAATGCACAATTGGAAGTCATTATTTCTTGCCACACAATCTACTGCATCATTCCATTGTAGATGAGCATTTGGATTGTTTCCAGTTTTTGGTTTGTTTATTTGTTGTTTTCCATTATGAATACATCTGCTATGAGCATTCCTGTATAAGATTTTGGTAGGCACAAACACTTAACTTCTGTTCCCTGGATACCAAGGAGTGGAACTGCTGGGTTATCAGGCACACATATATTTAGTTTTAATATAGAATACCCATAATATTTCCAAGTATTTCTAATAAATGTAGTTGCCCTTCATTAGTAATGGGAGTTCCAGTTGCTCCACATTTTCACTAACACTTGTATTCTCAATTGTTTTAATTCCAGCTGTTTTGGTGTGAGTGTAGTTGTATGTTATTACGGTGTAAATTTGTATTTGATGATAACAAAATGTATTGACCACCATTTTATTTCATCACTGCAAAATACACTTGTGATGTGCTTGATAAGTCTTTCGTCCACATTTTAATATTTTGCTGTCTTTTTCTAGCAATTTATTATGTATTTTGGATATAAGTTTATATATATATATTTGGATACAAGTTCATATATATATGTGCATATGTATATGTATATGCATTGCAGATATAATGTTCCCACCTGACCTGTCTTCTAACTCTTTATATGTGTCTTTTGATAAACAGAAGTTTTCATTTTAATAAATCCTTGTTTGCTACATTTTAAAATTTATTCTTAGTGGTTTGTGTCTTTTTTTTCTTTCTTTCTTTCTTTTTTTTTTTTTTTTTGAGATGGAGTCTCACTCTGTTTCCCAGGCTGGAGTGCAGTAACTTGATCTCGGCTCACTGCAACCTCCACCTCCAGAGCTCAAGCAATTCTCCTGCCTCAGCCTCTCGAGTGGCTGGGACTACAGGCATGTGCCAACGTGTCTGGTTAATTTTTGTGTTATTAGTAGAGACAGGATTTCACCATGTTAGTCAGGGTGGTCTTGATCTCTTGACCTCATGATCCTCCCACCTCAGCCTCCCAAAAGGTGCTGGGATGACAGGTGTGAGTCACCGTGCCTGGCCACTTTTGTTTCTTTTTTAAAGAAATTGTTGATTATCCTAAATTCATAAGTATCATCTCATTTTCTGTTTACTCTAGAAGCTTCCTTGCTTTTATTTTCATAATTAGTTCTATAATTTATCTTTTTGGTATGGTGTATAATGCAAAATATGAGAGAAAGCTATTTTCATAACTGTCCAATTAACAACGCTATTTCCTAAACAGACAATACAGTAGCTTATCATTCTTTCACATGATCAGATGTGTCATTGATTCCTTTCATGAATACTACTTACAGCTAGAAAAACCCTATTAAGGATACAAAATCACTCAGGGATGTTGCAGTGGAACTCTGCTTTTTGTATGTCAGTTTCTCCCATAAAAAATTGATGATTGAGAACCAAACTCTCCTCTTTCAGGTCAAATCTCATGTCTTACATTTTTATTTCATTCAACACATCTGCATATTCAAGGATATTGGATTATTAATAACTATTTCAAGGTGAGCACTATAAGCTATGGTAGACAGAACTTTCAATATCAGCCCCTAGAACCATTTTGTCAATGATATCTGCTTTTACAGAAAATATTTGACTTCCCAAATTATCTTTCAATTTGATTTTATTTATGCAAATCATAAAAATAGCCCACATCATGATCAATCAATCTACTTTATAACGTGTTAAGCTTTTAATCTGAGTCCAGCATTATTTGGAATCATAGTTTTTAAGAAGGGGAAAGGAGAAAATTGTTCTCTTTAGCACTTTTACAATTAAGTTATGAATAAAACATAAATGTGTTTTAAAAATAAAAATGGACATGTTTAAAGAATAATGTAATTGGATATTGTACAATAGTAATATGTCTTGTGTAGATAAGGAGTTATGTGCTCAAACACAGTGGGTAGCTAGGAATAACTAAGGGAAGTTTTAAAAGAATTAATTTTACATTTATATTAGGGTTCTCTAGAAGGACAGAACTAACAGGATGGATGGATAGATAGATAGATAGATAGATAGATAGATAGATAGATAGAGAAGTTTATTAAGTGGTATTCACTCACATGATTACAAGGTACAATAGGCCATCTGAAAGCCAAGGAGCAGGGAAGCCAGTCCGAGTCCCACAGGTGAAGAACTTGGAGTCCAATGTTCAAGGTCAGGAAGCATCCAGCACAGGAGAAAGATGTAAGCTGGGAGGCTAAGCCAGTCTAGCCTTTTCATGTTTTTCTGCCTGCTTTATATTTGCTGGCAGCTGATTACCTGGTGCCCATCCAAATTAAGGGTAGGTCTGCCTTTCCTAGCCTACTGACTCAAATGTTAATCTCATGGCAACACCCTCACAGACACATCCAGGATCAATACTTTGCATCCTTCAGTCCAATCAAGATGACATTCAGTATTAACCATCACAACATTTATGTTTTGGTTTTTAGAGAATTTTTTTGTTAGTAATCTTTTTTGACATTTTGTAAGTAAAATATTTTTTAAATTGTTTTTATTTTATATTTATTTGTTTATCTATTTGAGACAAAGTCTCACTCTATCACTTAGGCTGGAGTGCAATGATGTGATCTCGGCTCACTGCAAACTCTGCCTCCCAGACTCAAGGATTCTCTGCCTCAACCTCCTAAATATCTGGGACTACAGGTTGGCACCACCATATCTGGCTAATTTTTTCTATTTTTGGTGGAGACATGATTTCACCATGTTGGCTAGGCTAGTCTTGAACTCCTGACCTCAGGTGATCAGTCAGTCTCATTCTCCCAAACTGCTGGGATTACAGGCATGAGCCACTGTGCCCAGTCAAGTAAAATCTTGATTCATCAGAATATGGTTTCGTTTTGCTACCTTAAATTCTTCTCTAAAGATTATATCTGTGGTATCACAGAAACATTCAGTTGCCAATTGAACAAATATATCTGCCTGGGAGTCTGCAGCTGTATTAAACTTCTAGATAAATCTGATTCATATTGATGTTTGTTAAGCCTGAGATAGTGTTTTTGAATGCATATCTCATATTTAAAACATAGTGTAAAATAAGCTTAGTATTTGTTATGTGACAAGGTATTCATAGCAGGTATGCCACAAATGTTTGTAAGAGAATGTAACTGAATAAACAAATATTCGTATTTCCATGCCTAGTTACACAGTGCACAAATCTTTATTAAGATACAACACTAAATTTTTAATTTTAAGTGATAGGATAATTTAATAGCCTATTTAAAAATAATTTTCTTCAGTTTATCTAGTTAAGAATGATGAAAGCAATTGATATTAATTTTTAAAAAAGAAAGTTTATACCGTCTAAATTGAATATTCTGATCAGTATATCAAAGGCAACCTGTTTATTTCAGCACTATACACAATAATAGAAATATGAGATCAACCTGTGTTCATCAATGAATGAATAAAGAAAATGAGATATTGTTATGTACACAATGAAATGCTATTCAGCTAAAAAGAAAGAAAATGAAGCTGCCATTTACAGCAACATGGATGAAACATTATTTTTTAAGTTAATTAAGACAGGTACAGAAAGACAAATATCACATGTTCTCACTCATATGTGAGGGCTAAACTTTATCTCATCAAAGTAGGGAGTAGAATGATAATGAACAAAGGATGGAAGAGGTGGGTGGGGTGGATAAATAGAAGTTGGATGCGGATGGTTACGAACATATAGTTAGATGGAAGGAATAAGTTCTAGTATGCTCCTGTTCCCATTGACTGCCCAAGGGCTGAGGAGTGCTGATATGACGCCTGGGACTGACGGACAACTCTTCCCCTGGCCCAGCAGCGGCATCCCCTAGGCGAAACCAGCTGCTCCTGAGTTGGGTCGGGACTTGCAGAACTTTTACCTCTACTGGAGGATTGTATATGCACCAATCAGCACTCTGTCTAGCTCGGGGTTTGTGGATGCACCAATCAGTACTCTGTAGCTAGCTAATCTGGTGGTGACTTGGAGAACTTTTATGTCTAGCTCAAGGATTGTAAACACACAATCAGCACTTTTTGTCTAGCTCAGGGATTGTAAATGCACCATTCAGCACTCTGTCAAAATGGACCAATCAGCTCTCTGTAAAATGGACCAATCAGCTCTCTGTAAAATAGATCAATCAACTCTCTGTAAAATGGACCAATCAGCACAATGTGTGTGGGGTCAGATAAGGGAATAAAAGCAGGCTGCCTGAGCCAGAAGCTGCAACCTACTGGGATCCACTTCCATGCCATGGGAGCTTTGTTCTTATGCTCTTTGCAATAAATCTTGCTGCTGCTCACTCTTTGGGTCCACGCTGCCTTTATGAGCTGTAACACTCACTGCAAAGGTCTGCAGCTTCACTCCTGAGGCCAGTAAGACCACGAACCCACCGGGAGGAATGAGCAACTCCAGATGCACCACCTTAAGAGCTGTTAACACTTAACCAGGAAGGTCTGCAGCTTCACTCCCGAAGCCAGCGAGACCACAAACCCACCAGAAGGAAGAAACTCCAAACACATCCAAATATCAGAAGGAATAAACTTCGGACACACCATCTTTAAGAACTGTAACACTCACTGCAAGGGTCCGCAGCTTCATTCTTGAAGTCAGTGAGACCAAGAACACTCTAGTTCTGGACACGGTTTCATCAGGAATCGTATTACCAGTTGCAGGAAGTATACAGCAGTGAGGGAAAATTAGGGACCTGACTTTTAGGTCAGAACACCACGAAAGAGTACCTATAAAAATTTGAGAATGGGAGGAGAACAGCAGAAGGAATAGAAATGGAAAAGGGGAGCCTTAAAATTATGTTGCAACTGATCTTCAAGCTACATGTGCCTGATGATGGATGGAATCAAGCACTGAGTTTTTAGAACTGAATTACTATGGGTTGGGCGCAGTGGCTTACACTTGTAATTCCAGCACTTTGGGAGGTTGAGGCAGGCAGATCATAAGGTCAGGAGATCGAGACCATCCTGGTTAACATGATGAAACCCCGTCTCTACTAAAACAACAACAACAACAAAAAATATATATATTAGCCAGGAGTGGTGGCAGGTGCCTATAGTCCCAGCTACTTGGGAGGCTGAGGCAGGAGAATGGCATGAACCCTGGAGGCGGAGCTTGCAGTGAACCAAGGTCATGCCACTGCACTCCAGCCTGTGTGACAGAGTGAGACTCTGTCTCAAAACAAAACAAAAAAAAGACTGAATTACTATCTGAATTAGCATGTATACCGCTGCCTTGGTCCCAGAATGGCTTTTGAAAAGTACGTATGTGCATTTGTCCATTCCCACACTGCTATAAAGTTACCCAAGGCTGAGTAACTTATAAATAACAGAGGTTTAATTGACTCACAGTTCAACATGGCTGAAGAGGCCTCAGGAAACTTACAATCATCGTGGAAGGGGAGGAAGCACATCTTACATGGCAGCAGATGAGAGAGAGCATACAACAGCAGGGAACACTGTCTTATAAAACCATCAGACTTTGTGAGAACTCACCATCACAAAAACAGCATAGAGTTAAAACAGCCCCATGATCCAATCACCTCCTACTAGGTCTCTCCCTCGACGTGTGGGGATTATGAGGATTACAATTCTAGGGGACATTTGAGTGGGGCCACAGCCAACTATATCAGCATGTGTGCCCAACCAGAATAGCAATGCAAAGGATTTGAAAGACATTATTTGTGGGGGAACAATATCCTCCAGAATTCATGTCATAACTTGGGGTGGACTGCCTTGTAAAGCAAATAAAAACATATCAATATTCTCAGGAAGATTTTTATAGGTTCCATAATCTCATAATATAGTGTTCAAAGTTGCCACGATACAATCCAAGCTATATGACTGACAAAGAACAAGGGAAACCTCAACAACTTGTAAGGAAAAAGCAAATCAACAAAGACCACTGATAAGATAGCCTATTCAATTATCAGACATAAATTCTAAAGCAATTACTGCTGTCTAACAAGTAAAGACTTTGGGGTTGAGGTTGGGGAAAGAAACAGTAGATGTTCTTAGCAAAGAAATAAAAGTTATATAGAAGAATCAAATTAAAATTCTAGACATGTAAAACAATAATGGGAACAAAAAATTAACAGGACAGAGATGTCAGTAGAAAAATGGTGATGCTAGAGGAAAAAGTTGGTAAACCTGAAGGTAGACCAATAGAAACTAACATGAAAAACAGAGAAAGTAAAAATTAAAAGCATAAAAGGAGTGACCTATAAACAATACCAAAGGTCAATATTTATGTCTTTGGAGTACCAGAGGGGAGGAAAAAAATGGGTGCAGAAAAACATAAAGAAATAATGGTTGATACGCTCCAAATTTGATGAAAGACATAAATTCACAAATCCAAAAAGTTCAATGTAATCCAAACAAATAAATCAAAGAAAACTACATCCAGACCTGTTGTAATCAAATTACTAAAAACCAAAAAGAAAGGAAATGTCTGATAGCATATAAAGGAAAACAAAAACATATTAAATATAGATAAATAATTATTTAAATAAAGGTGAATTTCTCATCAGAAGCAACAGAGACCAGAAGAGAGTATCAAATTTTATTTGAAGTTAAAAAAACCTGCCAATCCCAAATCCTTTGTCCAGAAAAAAATTCTTTAACAATAAAATTTTAAAAGGTAGTTATTTTATGAAGCACAAACTAAGAACATTTTTTAATCATAAAACTTGCTTTTAAAAAAATGAAAGAAAGCTTTTAATGTGGAAAAGAAATAATAGTAGAGGGAAACAAAATTTGAGTAATGAAGAAAGAGCAACTTAAATGACATCTTTTTAAACATATTTACATATATGTTTTGTAATACAAATACTACGTAAGTATATTTGTATAATTGAAAAACTACTTACAAATAACTTACATTGACTTGAGTACTTGGTCAGGGATGGTAGAGAAGAAACCACAATTATTGATTTCTTTTTCAGGAAAAATATAACCTGTCAAAGTAATGTTATTTCTCTTCATTACAGGCAAGTAGTCCTTTAGTTGAAACAAAAAATGTAGGTAACATACCCACTTAATAAAACATTTTTATAATTGAGAATATGGAACATTATATTTGTAGGAGGAAAATGTGAATATGTATTTTCATACTTACTTATTTGTTCTTAGCCGTTTTTTGGCTGCTTATATGATCAAAAACCAAAACATGAAGTAGACAAATTGTTACTCATATAAGTGTGCAGAGTATTTTTATCTAATTTAAGAAAAAGATATTGCCCTAACAAGAATCTATTTAAAACATTTGAATCTCAACAAAGGGAAGACTTTCTACAGTAAAATGTGTAATGGTAGGTTAGAACCAGAAATGTACAGGAAATTCTGATTCAAAATAGGGACAGTGCACAGAGCAAGATGATGGAATAGAAACCTACATCATTCATCCCTCACACTGGACTCCAAATTTTCACAACTATCTGCACACAGAAAAGCACTGCCACAGGAACCAAAAATCAGGTGGGCAATCACAGTACCTGGTTTTAACTTCATATCATGAAAAGAGGCATTGAGAAGGGCAGGAAAGAAAGTCTTGGTCTCCAATGACACCCCTACCCTATTCCCTAGGAGTTTCCTGGTGGCATAAAGAGGGAATCTGTGCACTTTGAAGAGGGAGAGTAAAGTGACTGGTGGATTTTACACTGAACTTAGGGCTGCCCTCAGCCAGTGAATCCAACTGTATGGGCCTCAGCCAGTGCTTGCACACAGAGGGAGCATTTGGACCATTCCTTGCCAGAGGGCAATCAACCATCCCAATGGTTGGAACTTGAGCTTCTCGGCAAGCCTCACCACTGTGGACTGAGGTGCTCTGGGATTCTAGAAAGACATTGAAATATCAGTCTAGAAAGACATTGAAAGACAGTCTAGGACACAAGGACTGCAATTTATAGGCAACTTGTAGTGTAGGTTGGGCTTACAGCCAGTGAATGAGGGTGATATGTGACCTAGGGAGACACCAGCTGGCACAGCTAAGGGAGTGTTTGTGCCATTCTTCCCCCAACTCCAGGCAGTGCAGCTCACAGCAACAAAAGTGACTCCTTCCTTCCACTTAAGGAAAGGAGAGCAAAGAATAAAAATAACATATTTTATATTCTGGATACCAGCTCAGCCACAGTAGGATAGGGCACCTGGCAGAGTCGTGAGGCCCCCATTCCAGGATGTAGCTCCCTGGCAACATTTCTAGACACACCCTGAGCCAAAAGGGAATCTTCTACTTTGAAGGATAGGACTTAGTCCTGGCAGGGTTCATCACCTGTTGACTAAATAGCTGTTGGTCCCTGAATAACCAACCATGATACTGCTGTGGGTCTTAGGCACTGAAATGTTCTGGCTTCAGGGGTGACCCAGCACATTCCAAACTATGGTGGTTACAGTTAAATACTTCTTCTGTTTAATAAAAGCAGAGGGAAAAGTAAAGGAGACTTTATCTTGCTCCCTAGGTACCAGCTCAGCCATGTAGGCTCTTGGCATCCCCAAGTCCAGGTCAATGCTCTTGAGCAGCATTTCTGGATCTACCCTGGGCCAGAGGAGAGCCCATTACCCTGAAGGGCAAGTGCCAGGTCAGGCAGCATTCACCATAAGCTCACTGAAGAGCCCTTAGTCTTTAAGTGAACATTGATGGTGGCCTGGCAGAAGCCCTCATGGACTAACCTTATCTTAAGGTTCTTTGAGTTTCCTCAAAAGAGTCCCAAGCTCACTACAAGTTGCCTATAAATTGCAGTCCTTGTGTCCTAGACTGTCTTTCAATGTCTTTCTAGACTGACATTTCAATGTCTTTAGGAGTCTCCCAAAACCACAGCATTATTGAGCTTGGGACTCAAGTCCCTTTGAATAACTGGAAAGCCTTTCCAAGAAGGACAGACATAAACAAGCTCAGACTGAAAACTACAATAATTACATAACCCTTCAGTGCCCAGATACTGACAAACATCTACAAGGTTCAACACCAATCAAGGAAAATATGAACCCATGAAATAAAATAAATAAGACACCAGGGACCACTCTTGGAGATATACAGACATGTTATCTTTCAGAATGAGAATTCAAAAGAGGTCTTTTGAGGAAACTCAAAGAACCTTAAGATAACACACAGAAGAAATGTAGAATTCTATGAGATACATTTAACAAAGAAATTAAAATAATTAAAAAGAATGAAGGAGAAATTCTAGAGTTGAAAAATGCAACCACAATGCTGAGGAACACATCAGAGTCTCTTAATAACAGAATTGATTAAGCAGAAGAAAGAATTACTGAACTTGAAGTTAAGCCATTTAAAAATATACAAACAGAGGAGACAACAGAAAAAAAATAAAATAAAAACCAAAGAAGCAAACCTACAAGACCACAAAATTAGCCTTAAAATGCCAGATCTAAGAGTTTTGACCTTTAAGAGGAGGTAAAGAAAAATATAGGTGTAATAATATTATTCAAAGGGTAATAACAGAGAACTTCCCCAACCTTGTAAAAGATATCAACATCGAAGTACAAAAAGGTTATAAAACACCAAGCAGATGTAACCCAAAGAAGACTACCTCAAGACATTTAATAATGAAATACCTAAGGGTCAATAATAAAGAAAGAATCCTCAGAACAGCAAGATAAAAGAAACAAATAACATATGAGGGAACTCCATTACATCTGGCAGCAGAGTTTTCAGTGGAAACATTACAGGCCAGGGGAGTGGCATGACTATTTAAAGTGTTAAAGAAAATAGTCTTTTACCGTATAATAGTATATCCAGAGAAAACAGCCTTTAAACATGAAGGAGAAATAAAGAACTTCACAGGCAAACAAAAGTTGAGGGATTTCATCAACACCAGAACTGTCCTGAAAGAAATGCTAAAGGGAGTTCTTCATTATGAAAGAAAAGGATGTTAATGATCAGTAAGAAATATCTGAAGTTACAAAACTCACTGGTAAGAGTAAGTACACAGAAAAACACAGTAGAAAAGTATAACAGTGTAATTATGTTATATAAACTTCTCTTGGCTTAAGATAAAACAATACATAATAAAACAATAAAAAATAACTACAACACATTTTCAAGAAATAGACAATACCATAAGACATAAAGAGAGAAAACAGTTAAAAAGTGGAGATGAAGTTAAAGCGTAAAGTTATTGTTAGTTTTTTTTCCCCCTCCATGTTTGTGTTAAACAATCAAAGCTAAGGTGTTGTCAATTAAAAATAATGAGTTACGAGATAGCATTTGCAAGTCTTATGATAATTTTCAAATAAAAAAATACAATGGATACACAAGATATCAAAAACAAAAAGAAAAAAACTAAAGCACAGCACTGGAGAAAATCACCTTCACTGAAAGGAAGACAGTGAAGGAAAGAAGGAAGATCACAACACAACCAGAAAACAACAAAATGACAGGAGTAAGTCTCTACTTATCAATAATAACCTTTACTTTACAAGAGCCAAATTCTCCAGTTAAAAGACATAGAGTGCCCTAATGAATGACAAAAAAAGACCCCATGATCTGTTGCCTATAAGACACACTTCATCTGTAAAGATACACGCAGACTGAAAATAAATGGATGAAAAAAGACATTCATGCCAATGGAACCCCCCCCTCAAAAAAAAGAAGCAAGAATAGCTATACTTACATAGGATGAAATCGATTTCATGACAAAACTTTAAGAAGAAAAAAGGAAAGTCATGATATAAGAATAAAGGGGTCAATTCAGCAGTAATAATTTCATTGTACATTTTAAAATATTTAAATATACTTGAATTGTTTGTAACACAAAGGAAACATGCTTGAAGGGATAGGTGCGCAACGTTCCATGATGTGTGCCTGTACCAATGTATCTCATGTACTCCATAAACATATACACCTACTATGTACCCGCAAAAATTAACATAAAAACAATTGAATAGGGACCAATATGAAAAAACATATCTCATATACCCCATAAATTTATTCACCCACTATTTACCCTATGATGTAACCACAAAAATTAAAAATAAAAAACTTGAATAGGACAAATTTGAAACAACCTGCCTGGGGATTTTGGTATTGTCTGGCTCTTGTTGTGCCAATTGGTTTCATTTTTTCACCGTTCTTAGAAAAAATAAAGTAAAATAATATTTAGAAGAGGACTTCATAAACTAAATTTCTCTATGTCAAAATATATTGTTATTGCCATGCTCCTAAATCCAATTCTCTTCATTTTTTTTTTTTTGTTCTTTGTTTTATAAGTGGGAGCTGCAGATGGGAAATAAAAGTATTATATTGCTATATTGTAAAAGCATTTGCATTACAACAACTAAGTTATAAAATAGTCACTAAAACTCTAGTGTTTCCTTATGTGAAATAAAAGTGCAAATTATATATAGCATTAGTGAATTCAGAATAAATAAGTGCCTCTTTCTATTCAGGGATTTTTTTTTTTTCATTTAAAAAAATAAAATATTATTTTTAGTTACAAGCCAGGATGTGTATTTGACTTGATTAGTAGGCAATTTAAATATTTTTGCTTCAAATTCTAACTGGAATATTTAAAATAAGGTCTGATAATAAATATGAATCTATTTTTAAGTTTGGCTTATAATACCAATGTTCCTAATTCCAGTTATTTTCTCATTTCAAAAATTATTTAATTAACATATAATGTAAGTAACAGGTATTTAGTAAAAGTCTCATCCTTTAAACAGCCTGACTCCTCATAGGCCTGTTTAATTAAACCAATTAAATATCATAAATAAATATCTGTTTAGTTTTGTTGTTTTTAAGTAAATAAATTTATTAAAACTATTAGAAACTAAAATTAAATGCTATTAACTAGTTACAAAAATGAGATTATTGACAAAATTTATATAGTCATTATTAATATGTGAGCAATTCGTGTTTGTTCAAATGTTTGGGATGACATTCGGGCAGATTTTGATCTTTATAAGTGCCAGATTATATTACTACACTTATTTTCAGAACAATTATAAAAGTTGTCAGTGGCGTTAAATCACCAAAAGATGTCTAGCTCATTAGGAAAGTGGGGTTATTCAGAGAGATATCAAACGTAGGAAGAGGGGCAAGTTTGAAGGGAGTGTTGTTGGAATAGTGCATCTGGAGTATTTGTGGAACCTACAGATGAAGATATAAAGGGAATAGTTGGAATTTTTGGTTGAGAATTTAGTAAAGATATCGCTGAAAATCAAGGATGTGGAAATGTAAGTATTGAGCTCAAACCTAGGAAGTGTACAGAGGGAAAATAACCTGTATTTATTTATCACTCAGAGTTTTAGTTTTGACAATCCAATATTGTCATAAGTCTATAAACTGCGATTTTCAAGAGAGTTTTATTTTTCAAGTACAATCAGCATTATGAAGTCAATAGAGAATGTTGAGGCATCATGAAAATAACAAGAGTGGAAAGTTCTTACAACATCTAGTTCTAAAAATTTAAGGTTGTAGGTGGTCAGATAGTATTAGGGGCATGAAATAGATGTACCAGAATAGCATTGTAGTGAGTAGAGAGAGGGAACACTGACAGGAAGGCTGGATGATGCAGAGTGGGGGTCAACCCCAGCAAGCAGAAGGTAGGGTAGAGAAGGATATGAAGAGGTTTAGAGTGGGGAACAAACTAACACCTGCATGGGTTCAGAATACACTCCTGCAGAATTCTAACATTTTTTAAAAAATGATAAACAATTAAAGAATGGCAAAAAGCACGGGGAAAAATACTCCCTGTTCAATAACTGGTACTGGGATAACTGACTAGCCATATGCAGAAGATTGAAATTGGACCTTTACCTATCATCCCTCTAAAGTTAATATACAAAGATTAACTTAAGAAGGATACAAAGCCTAAAAGTGAGACCTCAAACAATAAAAATCCCAGACAAAAACCTAGGAAATACTCTTCTGGACATCAGCCTTGGTAAGAATCTACGGCTAGATAGTTGCTGGGTTTTTTGTTTGTTTGTTTGTTTGTTTGTTTTGTAACAAAAACAAAAATTGACAAGTGGGAGCCAGTTAAGCTAAAGATTTTCTGCACAGCAAAAGAAACTATCAATAGAGTAAACAGACAGCCTACACAATGAGAAAAGATATTCACAACCTATGGATCCAACAAAGATCTAACATCCAGAATACATAAAGAACTTAAATTAAGAAGCAGAAAACAAATAACCCCATTAAAATTGGCGAAGGACAGGAACTTACACTTCTCGAAAGAAGACATACATATGGTCAACAACCATGTGAAACAGTGCTCTTCATCTTTAATCATCAGAGAAATGCAAATCAAAACCACAATGAGATACCATCTCTTACTAGTCAGAATGACTACTATTAAAAAGTCAAAAATAAGAGATGTGGTGGGGCTACAGAGAAAAAAGAACAGTTATATACTGTTGGTGGGGATGTAAATGAATACAGCCACTGTGGAAAGCAGTTTGGAGATTTCTCAAAGAACTAAAAACAGAACTACTATTTTACTCAGGAATTCCATTACTGGGTATATACCCAAAGGAAAATAAATATTCTACCAAGAAGGCTTGTATCCATATGTTCATTGCAGTACTATTCACAACAGCAAAAACTTGGCATCAATCTAGGTGCCCATCAACAGTGGATTGGATAAGGAACATGTGGTACATGTACTCCATGGCATACTATTCAGTCACACACACCCACATGAAATTATGTCCTTTGCAACAACATGGATGAAGTTGGAGTCCATTCACCTAAGTGAGCTAATGGAGAAACAGAAAACCAAATACTACATTTGCCATTCACACATGGAAGTTAAACATTGGGTACACATGGAAATAAAGATAGGAAAAATAAGATAACTACACGCGGGGGAAGGAAAGGAGTGGGGCAAAAGTTGAAAAACTACCTATTGGGTTTTATGCTCACTACCTGGGTGTAGGACTCAATCATACTTCAACCTTTAACATCATGCAATATACCTTTGTAGCACTGCTGTACACATACCCCCGATTCTAAAATAAAAATCGAAAAATAGAAAGAAGCCAGTTGCTATGGAGGTGGGAGGAAAACTAAAGCATAATCTTTATTTTGTAATGAATAGAAAGAAACTTGTAAGCAGAAGGGAATTATCAAATGCTGAAGCAGGATCAATAACAATAAAAATTAGATGTTGCCTACAGGATTGAAAACTATGAAAATAGTGTATACTTCATTAAGAGTACTCATGGAGTAGTAAGGTTGAAGCAGCTATGGTGGGAGGAGTGAATACAAGATGAGGAAATACAAACAGGGGGTTTAGTCTCCTTTTTCATTAGTCTTAAGTGGGAAGATCAGGATAATGAGAAAGCAATGCATGAAAATAGAGGGGAGGAAAGATGTTTACAATATGAGAGACCTGAATGTGTTTATTCATTGATGAGAGAGGACCAGTGTAGAAGCAGAATATGCAATCTAAACTTGGGGGTAATTATAAGTGGGGAGAGAATTATAAATGAGTGTTCCAAATACATTGAACCTTTATTGTATAGAGACATAGCTTTGTAAATTCAATTAAGTGCTAATTTAATTCAGTTAGTCTTTCATTTTGTCCTTTTCTTGACTTTATATTTATTTATTTTTAGAACAGAACTTCACAGTGTACAGTACAAAAATCAAGTGATACGTTCATGATGTGAACAATCCTGTAAGAATAAAAGATATGTTTCTGAATTTCATAGTGAAGAGTTTATATTTTACTTTTTAAATAATGAAAATGTATTAAAATTTTAAACACAGAAATGAATATTTTTAGGTAAACCTGAGAGAATTTAAAAGGAAAGCAGAAAACATTGGTTTCTAGTACCGCATACAAAACTGATTGAAAAAAGTAGAAATATATGAACACCAACAGAAATATATGAATAAGTCAAATGTTAGCTAGATGTCTCAAATTTTAGTTTTTTGTTTTTTGTTTTTTTTTTTCTGGATACAGGATATCTTGAAAAATCTCTAGCTACTTTGTAGAACTCAGTGAAGGAATACTGTGCTCTGAGGGCAGAACAAGTCTATCTATTTTAAAAGAGCAGCAGTCTGGCAGATGAGATGGTAATGCTCCCTTTGGACTATAGCCTGACTGTGTTATGTATTCAAGAGATTAGTTTTCCAGGGAAAAGCTAAAAGTTCCATAACTGACTTTCTATCTTAGTTATCAAAAACAATGTGATGCCATTAGTAAGGAGATAAGAAGGTGTGTGGTTGATAAGAGAGAAATTCTGTGTGGGTTATCACTGTGGTTTAAGTAATCTATTAGTAAGATACAAGTATTTGTGTATAAAATATGCCAGGATTCTATCTTATAGAATAGTTAGAAGACAGAGTCCATTTAAATCCTTTAGGTCATCTTAAGCCACTCACTTATCTCATGACATGACATGACTAAATCCAATTTGTGTTTTAGAAATGAAAAAAAAAAATTAAATGGATGGAGATGAAAAAAACACTTGAAACAATGAAGTAAATGCCAAGGGTATGGACTAGGCAAGGAGAATGAAAATTTAGAATAAATTTAAGACATGTTTCTTGGTTAAAATCCACAAGATTTGGCAACAATTTTGATATGCAAATAAAAAGAAAACTGATCAAAAGTGGAGGACATCTGTAAAAATTTTAGTTCAGAAATTATTCAAAACAAGAAACACTGGAAACTATCATGTTTATGAAAGAAAATATAATTTTCTCATTTTAAAAAATATACATTATACTTACTGAATATGCAAAATGTCCATTGGCGTTGCAAAGCAAGCAAAGAACTTGCAGGTCTAGAAGACAACAGAGATGAGACCATGTCAATAATGGAGAGTAGGAAATCACTATTACATTCATCTATATTTGTATAATATAACAACACATTTGAAATTTGCTGGACTTACTGTAAAACACTATGAAAAAGAAATGCAATACCTGACAGTCAGGCACTGGTCTGGCAATATCAGATGAGCCTTCCTTTCCCTCCCTCCCTCCTTCCTTCCTTCCTTCCTTCCTTCCTTCCTTCCTTCCTTCCTTCCTTCCTTCCTTCCTTCCTTCCTTCCTTCCTTCCTTTCGACAGAGTCTCCTTTGTCACCCGGGCTGAACTACAGTTGTGTGATCATGGCTCACTTCAGCCTCAACTTCCTGGTCTCAGGTAATTCCTCCGCCTCTGTCTCTGCCTTCTAAGTAGCTTGGTGCACACCGCAGGTGCACACCACCATGCCTGGCTATTTTTTTTTACCTGTTTTTTTTTTTTTTTTTTTTTTTTTTGTAAACACGGGTTTCACCATGTTGCTCAGGCTGGGGGTCTTACTATTCTGTAGAACATGTACTGTTTTACAGGACATTCATCAGATAAGATCACTTTGTGACCATGATGAATAGGACAAAAACAAGACAACTTTATAGTTATATCTGAACACAGACCAGATACCATCATTGTCTGAACCACAAAAATGCCCAAATTCCCCTTACCCTGACCAGTCTGACTGATTTCTGCTTCTTTACCAGTTATAGCTTTAGTCTAGGTCTAGACTTTATTCCTTTTAGATAAGATTTATTAAGGTACCCAATCATAGGATAATTCCTGCTTCCAGAGCAAAGTCCCACCTTCTTAAACCTTTCCCCAAATCACCTAACCTAAATCCGAATCTTATTTAATTCCTTTCCAGTAACCTCTAACTGAGATGTCTTACAGTTCTTTATGGTGTGCATTCTCCTTTGAAACAACACGTATTAAATTCAATTTGTTCCACTGGTGTTCCCGGTGGTCTTTTTGGCTGAAGGGAATTGGGAAAACTGCAAAATCTTCCATGTCCCTCCAACCCCCATCCCTCTCACCATCCCACACACAGTAAGAAAAAGCAAAAATGCAGTATGCTGGAGGAACAGAGGCATGAAGAAAAGTTCAAACAAAATTTTGGTTTCATAACTGGGAAATGGAAATTACAAGTTAAGATATTTTTAAAAAATTATTCTACTAGTTCTTAACTATTCTATTTTTCTTTCTTATGGCTCAGGCTTCAAATATTTATCAAATTTATAATATATAGGTTGTTTAAACCTCAATGTGTAGTAATATGTAGGTCTTTTAATCCTATGCTGGATCACTATTAAAATCTGTGTTCAGGGTATTTTGTTTCTGGAAATGTGATTAACCGCATTTTTACAATCAAGTTATGGTTATAAATTGTTATAAGCTCTTTCAGTTTTTACTCAATGGCCTAAAGACCTTTGTAACCAGTAAAATCCTCATAGAAAGTCTGCTTGGGTTATTCCATCATAATAGAAACGTGATCCTCCCTTCTTTCTGTAGATCTCAGCTTATTCTGCTATGACTCCTAGTTTGCCTTTCTTTGTAGTTTCTCAACTACAAAGAATGTGGCAGCTTAACATTTACATGTGAGAATGATGATGATCGGCAGCTCTTGCTCTTTCATGTCTAGCTGGTTAGGGGGAGTGTTATGTGGATTGATTTGCACCGGTACTCAGCCAGTCCCTTGTTTCTCATTTGCCCACTGACAGGTTTTATGAAGGACACTAAGCGCACAGTTGCCACTTCCTTTATGAGTTCATTTGTAATGTTGTACCATGTGCCTTTCCCAGTTTGAGCTTGTTTACTGCAGTTTCTTTCTCTGCCAGCAAAGGTGAAGGTTATTTTATGGCTGCGCAGATGATTGCCTCACACTTGGTACTGTCTATAAGGTCCCTTGGTACCTCATATAGCTTCTTGAAATATACTTTCCAGTGGTTTTAGATGTCTTCCTATGCTGTTAGCACTTTGCCATCTGCTGTCCTGATGCCACTGCAGTCTTTCGGCAAAATTTAATGTTTACAAATCCCTTCGTAGTATTTATATCTACCCCTTGTTTCCAATATTTTTTACTACATTGATTGTTATCTTTTAATCTCTCACACTTGGGTTTTAATTTTTCCTAAGCATTTTTCACCGTTTTAGAAAATTAATCATTTTGTTAAATGCATCATGCTAACATACATAGTCAATGCTTTAGTAGATGATGTTCAAATGTGTCACAGATATTTATTAAAATAAAAATGATCATAAATTAAATCTACTGGTGTTAAGAGTTCATCTGTCAAAATTTTATAGTCACTTCATAAGTAAATTCTATGCGTCTAGATGTCATGGTTTAAAGAAATGTTTTCTTTATCAAATCTTGAATTCATCCCAGGCTTATGACACCAATTTGATGTTTGTTGTTGTTTTTATTTGGAATGATTTTTTATGAGAACATAATATTGAATTTCTCTAGATTTTTATATGTTTATTACATTATTATTTAAGAAACATAATTTTATACAAATCTTTGAACATGGTTGTCACTTTATTTGCAGTTATTTCTTTCAAACTATAACTACTGACAGCTCTCTGGAACGTATTTAGACATTCCTGCCACTTTCATATAAAGCAATCTATTGCTTTGGAATAGAAAAAAAAAAATTCTGCTTCTGACAAGATGAATTTATGTGCTAGCCCTCCCAATATTGGAATTACACAAAATAAATATCTTTATGACTTTTATTACCATCACCTTACATATTCTTTTTTTTTTTTTTTCCACTAATAGGAACGAGTTGTAATGGAGAAAATTCGAGGTCATAAATAAAAGTGAAGTAGTGACACATGTTACCAAATATTGTAGAAGTGCTTCAGAGAACCCAAGGGAAATTTTCTAAAATACACTAGAAATTACAGTGATGACAAAACCATATGGCTTAAAATGATCATACTTTTGCCACAAACTAATTTTATTGTTTAAAAATGTGTTAATTTATAAATATCCTTCTATTTACTTCACACTCTCCCATTTCTCCAAAATGAAGATTTTCTGTTCCTTTTGCTTACAGCAATGGTTACTGGACTATTCTATCTTATTCAAATGTGTAAAACAAATAGGAATTCAGAAATGAGATACAGAAGTCATTTTGAGGTGTTATTCTTTGTATTAGTCTGGTTATCCTTTTCAAGGAAGTTAAAACAAACAAAACAAACAAAACCAGAAATAGCTAGGCATCAAAACAAGAGCTGACAAATTACCATCTCTTATCTGTCTCCACACACCTACAACTTCAGTTATAGGTGAATAAAAGTTCAAATAATATACAAATATATTATGTTTTTGTTAAGTTTCATTTTATAATTGCCTTGATTAATATTAGTAACTTTAAATAAAAGAACTAGAAGTATGTATTATCATTTGAAAACTTAAAGTGTAATGAGATCTCTTTAGGTGTCCAGAGCTCTAAGCATTCTCCAACTGAAACAAGCTAATAAACTCAGGATCTCATTCCTCGATGAATCAAGTAAACGTTTAGGTTCTGATTGTTTTTTCCCATTACTTTCTTCTCCCAAATAGTCATATGCTTTTATTAACATTCCAGGGGTTATAAGTATAAAGATAGCAGTTCAAGCATAACTAAACAGTGGCAGTCAAAATAAAGTATCATTATAGAGTTTTAGATCAAATACTATCAATAATATTGCCAGATAATTAAGCATATGCTGGGAGTGTAAGCATTGTAGTAATTCTTGAATTTTAGTGAAGGACAAAAATAGCAGTCCTTGTGAAGTGAAAGTTTAAGTGAAACGAAGTTTCCATTTAGATTGAAACAAATGACTCTCTGGAGATTTAACAAAATAAGAAGTAACTTTGTGTGTCTTTCTGATAAGATAATTAAAGTAATTAAAACTACTAGCTAGTAGCAAATATTTTATTGATTCTTTTTATAAGGAATATTTATGATAATTCGTGATTCATGCACCCAGAAAGGTTTCAGGTTTAAGGGATGTTAGACTGCAGACTACACCTCTGATTGGTTCCATAATAGTTAGGAACAAATCACATAGCTTTTTAAATTAAGTGATGTTTCTTATTCACTCTTCTTTAAGAGATTAATTGTTTCTGTAATTCTATTTAAAGTACTTCTTTATCCTGTATTGACTATCATTTCCAAAGCCAAGTGCAAATGTCCATACTTCTACTTAATCTCAAGGGTCTGATGTTCACATTGCCATTCCTCCTGTTCTGTTTGTTCTTCCTCCTGTCCTAACTGTGAGTTTATGTTATTTCTCATACAGCATTTGATCTAGAAACCTGAAAGCTATTTGATGTGTTTTCTCTCCATGTCTATCACAAATAATAATACGTGGTTTAAAAAATTATATCTCCCAACTGCCTAAAAGGACTAACTCTTCTTTATTTCCACAGTCATTCTCCCTCTTCTGATCACCTCGTTACATTTCTCCCACTACCACAACCAACTTTTGTGACCATCCTGCTCCTTGGATTTGTCCATACTGCAGATATGGTTATGCCACCCCTGCTGTGGACTGAATGTGTCCACCGAAATTCGTATTTGAAACTTAATGGCCAATGTGATGGAATTAAGGGGTGGGATCTTTAAAAGGTGATTCAGTCATCAGGGTGGAGCCTGCATGGATAAGACTGGGACTCTTACAAATGAGCTTGAGGGAGTGGGCTTATTTTCTTCTGCTTGTCTACCATGTGAGGGTCCAGCTTTCAATCCTGTTTTCCCTTCCCTCTCTTCTGCCACATGAGGACAGAGCATTCATTTCTTCTGGAGGATGCAACAAGAAGGCATCATCTTGGAAGCAGGGAATAGCCCTCATCAGACACTGAACTTGCTGGAGCCTTGATCTTGGACTTCGCATTCTCCAGAATTGTGAGCAATAAACTTTTAGTGTTTATAAACTACCCAGTCTCAGGCATTTTGTTATAGCAGCTCAGACTAAGACAGACTAAGACAATATACAATGTCTTAGTTTAATACTTTAAAACTTTCATGAATAACCAATAGTAAATAAATGAATACAATTATTTAAATTATGAGATTGTTCATTGTCTCATTGTCTAGTCCTTATCTGTATCTCTGTCTCTCTCCACATTCCCAAGTCGACCTTGTGATTTTTGCATAATTGTGTTATACATAATTGTATACCCAGATGTCCCTCAGTTTCATATATATGTTTACAAAATAGACATTTTATCTTGCTCTTCTCTTTCCTTTTTATTTGACACTTTTCTTATCTATTATTGGTTTAGGTATTCCTAGTGGCCTAAAGGTGTAATTTTATTGCAAACATCTGAACAACTCAATATATTCTTCACACTCCTTGCTTTAAAGCTTTAGTATTTACACAGTTGGGGCTATATCTATATAGAAATACTTATCAGTAAAGTAAACTTTTTTTCCCTGATGTTTCATCTTAACGGTAAAAGCATCCTCCTGTTGTCATGATGCTCTTCATCTTATGTATAAGCATTCTGTTAACTCTAAGCAGCATGTTTAAAGTAGGTTAGTTCAAAGTTGTGAAATGGTTGCACATTTTCAGTAGGTCTAAAAATGAAGTTCCACATTGAATTGTTTTAAAGCACTATGGCAAACATTAAAGTGTTTAATTCATTATTGAAACACTTTCATTACACCAACAACAGTTTAACATCCTGCAGTGGTAATTCTAAATGAAAAATTAAGTATATATTTGCGTTAACTTAGGTGGTTTATACATTCTAATGATACAATCTTGTTATACAGGATATTGCTCTTCAGAGAGAGAGGCATATGCTTTCAAGTGATTCAAATCAATACAGAATGTTTTTAGACTAATTTTGTTTAACTGATTGAAGATTTTTCAGAATATTTTATTCCCATGGAACTTTAGTATAACTATGTCAGCACAAATCATGAAAAGAATACAGGAATACAGTAAATAGTTCCTATTCATTTTAATTTTGAAAGATCTAAACTTCAGGGGAAAAATCCTTAAAACTACAATAAATAATCAATTAAATGTAGGTAATACCAGTAATACTGGAAATGAAATTGTATTCCCATTTTTGTTTTGTGTGTAATAAATTAAAGAAAAAATAAAGTTCGTGTGTGTCATTTTAATATATGAATTTTTAATGTGTAAGAGTTTTAAAAGTTAGTTTAAATTGAATATTCTCTCTCCTGTATTTATGCTTAAAATATTTCCATGCTTTTTGATTTTTTTAAATCATGCAGCACATATAAAGCTTAGTTGAAATGGTGAATTAAGAAATATTTTACTTGGACATGTAAAAAGTCCTAAAAGTTATACCTGCTTATATCGATGTAACCTATGCTCATAGTCTGATTGATTGTATATTGATAATAATTGCTTTTTTCGCAGCTCTTTACTTATTAGGTATTTTATATATCTTAATTTAATTAATTTAAATTTGCAGGGAGGGAAATCTTTGTTCTTGAACTGGGCCTAATATAAATGTTGTTCTTTAATGTCATCACTTGCCTTGGAGAATAGAATTAAGGATAGTGATATCCTTATCCATACTCTGTTTCTAACAATGGATTCATAGATTAGACTATGGAATAGTTCAGGAGAACTTTTTAATATTCAACTTGTGATCATCTAAACCTGCAATAGGAAAAGGAGATTAAGTTTGTTTATGAAATATGTGCCATGACAAGCACAAAAATATCAACTTCATATTGCAGTTCTATTTTTTCTTTCTTAGTGTAAAAAGCAGTTTCCCTGACTAAGATGAAGCAACCGAGCCACCACTATTTTGTTCCTACCATTAATAGCTGAGCTACCACTAAATAGACAAGAGAGCGGCCAGTGAAACACATTTCCTGCTTTTAATGCCAGGGACTGATATAGCAAAAATTGAAGACATGTTCCTCTAAGGAACTATTTTGAATATATATATACACACACACACACACACACACACACACACTATTTTTTTTTCCCCCAAGAGATTCACTAAGGCTTCTTTGTACCTGTTTAACTTTCCTTGGAACAAGAATTGTTGATTGTGATGTAGAGATAACCTGTCTAGTAGAGTAGTGGCTATTTATGTGTGCCTATTTTAATTTAAGTACAATTTAATTCTGTTCCTTGATCTCACTAGCTACATTTCAAGTAATCACTAGCCACATGTGACTGTTGACTAGTGACTCTTCTGTTAGTGCCAAAACTTGTAGCAGACAACCTTCTCCAGAGACAGCATTAACATCTCATCCACTTAGAGAAATTACACCAATGACTTGGGGTATAGCCCGTATAGCTATAGGTATAATAATTAGGCCCGTATAGCTACTAATTAGTGTGCTTATGGATCATACATGCCTAAAAATATATTTTGTACTTACAGTTGTTCATTTTTATTTATGATTTTAAATTTCCAGAGCACAAAACATATGCTTACTGTGAAAAACAGGCACACAAAAAATCAAATGAAATAATGAAGAGTGGAGGAATTTAAAGTGTGAAAGATCTCAGTGTCATCAACGAGATCTCCACTCCTCAGATGAAAGTTTTGCTAAAAGTTTGGCACTAATCATTTCAGACCTTCATTCATCCATCCAGCATGCATCTATCATATTGTAAATAATTAAAGATCAAATAATATGTGCATTTTCTCCCATGTAGATTTGTCTGGGAAGTCAAAAAATATTTCAGAAAAGTTTTGACCTTAGAAAATGAATTAGAAAAATCTCAAATTTTATGCTACCATTTTAAAATAATTTTGTCTATGCATCCCAAATAACAAGACTGAGTGGGTCGGGTGAAGTGGCTCATACCTGTAATCCTAGCACTTTGGGAGGCCAAGGCGGGTGGATCACCTTAGGTCAAGAGTTTGGTACCAGCCTGGCCAAGATAGTGAAACCCCATCTCTACTAAAAATATAACAATTAGCTGGGGGTGGGGGCCCATGCCTGTAATCCCAGCTATTTGGGAGGCTGAGGCAGGAGAACCGCTTGAACCTGGGAGGCAGAGGTTGCAGTGAGTCAAGATCACCCCACTGCACTCCAGCTTGGGCAATAGAGCAAGACCTTGTCTTAGCAACAACAACAACCACCAAAAAACAAAGAACAAACAAAAAACAAAAAACAAAAGACAGAGTGGCCCTACACTGAACACTGATTGACAATGATTCCATAAGCCACTGGCAAAATTCTCCACTTTTTGCCCAGAATATGCAAATTATTGGACCAACTTGTCAAGCTATCAACTCAACAGTGCACTAGTGAAAACAAACATATTTTCAAATTATAAAAAACCATCTTATCATTGCCTTATCTATTATTGGGAAAGATATTTATTACTACCATATCCTTAAGCTTTAAACAAGGACAATAGTGAGATAGTAAATTGTGCTTCAGATTGAGAACTACAGATTCTTCATGGAAGAGTTTATCTGTAGGGTATATTTGGTGTCTGCCTTTTGCCATTCAATAGCCATAAGGAAGGATATTATAAAAAATAAATAAATCTTGGGGTGGGGACTTTTAGGTGAAAGTCTAAAGTAATTTCTTTCAAGCTGTAGTGTTCTTATATTCTCCATCACTTTCTAATTTTTTAATATCATATTTCATATGTAGTTAGAGCCATAGATTATACAGGAAGCTGTTCAAATATCTATGTATGAGGCTATTCATGTAATAAAGAATTACATCTTCATATCTGCTTTCTTACATTTCAAAATTCCATCTCTCAGAAGTATATCCTGAGTCTAATTAAATTGTAAATTTAAAATCCCCAATGAATCAAGAATCTTCCCAACCAAGCTACAGATTTTATGAGTTTTGAAATGAACATATTTTCAATTTGAGTGGATAATATGTGCTTTTCTTTTCCTACTGGCAAATAGCCAAAACATATGCATTTCTCATTATACATACATGACTCATGGAGAAGAAAGCAAATTTAATGGAACTGATGCCTTTATAATGGCTGTGCAGGTCCCATAGCATGCTCCTGTTGTGTAAGCAAGTGGGTGAATGAGTGACTAGATGAGAATTTTGGGTTCACATAGCACTGCTCAATTTGAGACTGTCAATGTTTATAATTAAATAGAGAAATATCTAAATCCATACACAAAAAATGAATGGATAATAAAAAAACCACTGATGATAAGGGTATGAGGAAATTAGGAAACACTCTTACACTTCTGATGGGAATTTCAACCAGTACTCTTAATTAGACCAAGGGTAAAATAATATAACAAAATGTCAACATAAATACTAGAAATACTCTTTAACTCAAAAGTATCTCCTCCAGGAATACATTTGATAATATGCTAACACAAGTATAAAAAGAAACTATTGTAATATTTTCTGTAAGAGCAAAATCCCATAAACAACCTGACAGCTACCATAGTGCACAGTTACTAGAAAATTAAAACCTAGGTGTGTGAAATAGTTTTTAACTAGACCTTCACATCAGTATCAACCAATGTGAAAATGCTTTAATACATAGACCAAATGCTTACATTAACATGCCATATAAGCATTTTAAATGATGTCTATGTTGTGCTTATTTTATGAGATCACCAAAATAGGTTACTTTATAAAGAAAAAAGAAGGTAAAGAATAGCATTTCCATTTTAATTAAACAAAATGGTGCAGATGCATTAAATGTGTATATGTGTAGGATATACATGTATATATTTATATATATATATACTGTAAGTTTACTGTAGAAACAACTTCTTAGTTAACTATATAGGTGGGAGGACAGTTTGTGGGTAGGACAAATAATATTTTTACTGTTTGATATTTTTATCATGTACATTCATTATTTTATAATGAAATTATTTTGTAATAAAAAACGGATTCCAGAAGAGTCAACTTTCTCATCAGCTTTACTGATGCTCTAGACTGTACAAACTAAGTATCTCATATCATAAGGTATTAGGACATGAGGGCAACTGATAACTTTCTCGTTCCATATCCCTCACTTTTCCTCCGTGGCTTAGCACAATGACATTCTACTGAGCATCAGTACATGGGAGTAAGGTGGTTAATAAAAATATTTGCTTAATGGCCATAGTTCCTGGAAAGTTAAGACCAGATTCTACAGATTTGTATTTAATTATAGTTCCCATTAAAATCACCTGTAGAATATTTTAAAACTAGATATTTGTTGGCCTCATGTTTTGAAACTTGGATTCAGGATGCCTGGGTGAAGCTGGGGTGTCTGTATATTGAAGACCCATTGCTAACTCTAACATACAGTCCCAGTTTCTAGAGTGGGTAAAATACAGCGTCAACATTTTTCAGACTATATGCATAAATGTTACTCTTCAACATAATGTTAAATATTACTCTTTAACATAAATGTTACATCAAAAAAATGACAAAAGTAATTTAATCTCATCTTGTCTAAACACTTAAAAATCCAGAGAGAGAAAGAGATAAATTTGAAGGTATGCTGATGTGTAGCAGTGCCAAAGGTTACAATTTTCTGTTTCTCTCTGCTTGCCACTCCTGATTCTGTTCTGGAGGCCACTCTGCTATGCGAGAGAAAAATCCCATTTTTCCCTAGCCATCAGTCATGCAAGATCCCCCGCCATATACTTTCGGGAAGGTAGCACCTTAAATGGTAGCAGGATCTCAGTTAACCACATAATATTCATACCGATACTTTTAGTATAAAGAGAATTCAATTTCTGTAATTTCCAAGTTGTACCTCAGAAACAATGAAACTTTTGAAAGTTTTACATTAGCCTTATAATAAATTCAAAGTATTTATAATGAGATTTGCTTCTGGCTGTGAATTGGCCAATGATAGAAGATCATATAACAGTAGAGGGAAGACAGGATGTGGAACATCTTACAATTTGATGAAGGTACATCACAGATAAAAAGAAAGGCAGACATTTAGTGCGGTCACCTACGGACACTTATTGTCATGGGAAATGGTCCCAAATGGGCAGCAGACTCCATCATGGTAGAATTTTTGAAGGAATTCCTCATTAATATAGGGTTAGGAGCATCCTAGATATTCCAGAATTCAGAAGTCTTTCTGCTTAGCAAGAGTATAAAGGAAACTTCTCTGCATTTAAGTAGATGGTTATAAATGAATAAATCTTTTTAAAAAGCAAGTGAGTCGAGGAACAAAGTTAATCATTACAGAAGGGGATAACACTTTGTAGTGTATCATATTGAGCATTTCCAAAAATGCTTAGTATAACAATTTCATTTCATTATGAAATTTTTTCCTCATTTGTATATAGCCCTCTAGGTCTATCTTGTGGTACATTGTTTACTTATGGAAAATAATATACAATAAAATGTATTTATTAGAAGGAACTTACTAGTAGTGCCCCAAAGACTCTTTAGTTTAGCATTTTACTATTTAATTTAAAATATATTTAATTATAGTATTATATTTTTGTGATTCTCAATATACCTAATATTTTCACTTTTATTATTTAATCCTCAAACGTACCACATGAACTAAGTATTCTTATTACTTCTGTTTTACAGATGAGTGCAGCTCAAGTAAGTCAGCTAACTTACTCAAAACCATATAATAGCAACTGGCATAAACATCTTTTTTCCCAGCACAGAATTTCTGCCTCCCATTGGTGATAATGAATAATAGTATTTGATTTTCTGAGAGTCTATGAATAGAATGTAATTTTTACTGCTTGTAGAAGCTTTCTGGCCTTGGTATTTCATTCAATCAAAGTTTAATAATGTGACCTCCTTGAGGTATACTGTTAGAAAATAAAATTAATTAGTAGGAGCCCAATGGTGCAGATAACATAACTACTGAAACAGCTGGTTCTCCCTTAGGACATGGACTCTACAAAGGGATAATTTTGAACTACAGATTTTTTCTAGTGGGAAAATAATTCATATTATTTTAATAGACCACTGCACAAGATATTTAACTTTAAATATGTCCTTTAAAGGTTAAATTAATGTTAAGATGGTTTTCTAAACTAATACACCAGATGAATCCTCAAGACTGGGAACAGCTGTCTGTTCTTTTACATCACACTTCCAACAGCTCTCTCTAAGATGTGCTGGCAAGAAACAGGAAGTTTGTTTCAGCCAAATTTCCACATTTCAGAGTCTTGCTGATGAGAATAGGAAAAAGAGTGTCTCAACAAGTGTGGGCGGGTGATCAAACCACATGTATATAGTACATCACATACTCACACTTCCCTAATTCCAGAGAAGGACTATTTTTATGTCTACTTTTTGTGTTTCAGATAAATATCAACTCTTTCAGAAGCTAGTGCTTCAAGATGGAAACAAGTTTACTAAACAGTGAGTTGTGATTTGAAAATTCAGCAGTCACATTAAAAACTTTTCTGAGCTCATCTGGTTTTTAGAACTACAGGCAAATCAGAAAGAAAAAACTACATATGTTTTAATGTAAGGGCTTAAACATTTTATGCACATCAAACATATGTCAGAATATTTTGCAAGTTCTAAAATGTCTTAGTTCAACAATGAGCTCTAAAAATGATAATCGTAATATACAGATAAAAATGTGTCTTGCATATTTAATGTATCTTTTAAATTTGATAGAATTACAAATGATTTAATTATATTATACTTTATCATTAGCTTGTGTACTCTAAAGGAATATTAATATGTTTTCTCAGTTCAAATTTTGATAAATACAATGTTCACAATGGTTTTGCAAACTTAGGAAACATGTGAAGTACTTTTACCTGTTACGGTTTCCTACAAGCTACTCCTTATCCCTGACAAAATTTGTTTTCTTTATAACCGTATGTTGTTTTTGCATGTATTATTTGCTTGACAATGATTTATTTTTAAAATGATGGTTCAAGAAAGAAAAACACATTGCAGTCACAAGTCATGTAACAACAGGGATATAGTCTGAGAAATACATGGCGGTTTTGTCACCGCGTAAACATCATAGAGTGTACTTAAAAAACTGAGACAGTACAATCTTCTATGTACCTAGACTATATGGTGGACTCTATTGCTCCTAGGCTGCAAACCTGTACAGCATGTTCTGTACTGAATACTGCAGGCAATTGTAATACCATGGTAAGTACTGTGTATGTAAACATATCTAAACATAGAAAAAGTAAAGTAAAATAAGGATTATAAAATGGTATATAGAATACTTACTATAAATGGAGCTTGAAGGATTGGAAATTGCTCTGGCTGAGGCAGTGAGTGAGTGGTGAGTGAATGTGAAGACCTAGGATTACTGTACACTACTGTGGACTTAATATACACTAGGCACTTAGGCTGCACTAAATTTAATACTGGCATATCTTGTTTCATTGTGCTTCACTTACTGTGCTTCGCAGATGTGTCTTTTAACAAATTAAAGGTTGTAGGCATCCCTTCATCGAACAAGTCTATCACTGCCATTTTTCCAACAGCACGCACTCACTTCATGTCTTTCTGCCACATTTTGGTAATGGTCATAACATTTCAAATATTTTCATTGTTTTTAAATGTGTAATGGTGTCTGTGCTTAGTGATCTTTGATGTTACTATTGTAATTGTTTTGGGGCACCACAACCTCTGCCCATAAAAGACAGTGAACTCAACTGATAAATGTGCATGTGTTCTGACTGTTCCACCAACAGCCTGTTCCCTCATCTCTCTCCCTGTCCTCAGGCCACCCTATCCCAAGAAACACAACCATCTTGAATTTAGGCCAATTAATAACCCTACAATGGCCCTTTAAGTTTTCAAGTGAAAGGAAGAGTCACACATCTCCTACTTAAAATCAAAACCTAAAAATGCTTAAGCTTAGTGAGGAAGGCTCAACGAAAACTCAGATAAGCTGAAAGCTATTACTCTTGTGCCAGTCAGCTTGGAAAGTTCTTGAAGAAAATTAAAAATTCTATTCCAATGAACACACATATGATAAGATAGTGATCAGCATTATTGCTGAGATGAAGAAAGTTTTAGTGGTCTGGATACAGCAAACCAGCCGCAACATTCCCTTAAGACAGAGCCTAATCCTGAACAAGGCCCTAACTCTCTGTGATTTTTTAAGACTTAGAGGAGTGAGAAAGATGCAGAGGAAAAATGTGAAGCTAGTAGAGCTTAGACCATGAGGTCAAAGGAAATAAGCTGTTTCCATAACATAAATGTGGCAAGTGAAACAGCAAATTCTGATTATAGAAGCTGCAGGAAATTATTTAGAAGATCTAGCTAAGATCATTGGTGAAAGTGGCTTCACTAAACAACCTATTTTCAATGTAGACAAAACAGACTTCTACTGGGGAAAGGTGGACTCTATAATTTCTTTTTCTTTGTTTCTTTCTTATTTATTTATTTATTTATTTATTTATTTATTTATTTTTGAGATGGAGTCTTGCTTTGTTGTCCAGGCTGGAGTGCAATGGTGTGATGTTGGCTCACCACAACCTCTGCCTCCTGGATTCAAGTGATTCTCCTGCCTCAGCTTCTTGAGTAGCTGGGATTACAGGCATGCACCACCATGCCCGGCTAATTTTTATATTTTTAGTAGAGAGGAGGTTTCACCATGTTGATCAGGCTGGTCTCGAACTCCTGACCTCAAGTGATCTACCCTCCTCAGCCTCCCAAAGTGCTGGGATTACAAGTGTTAGCCACCATGCCCAGCCGCCATCTAGGACATCGATAGCTAGAGAGGAGAAGTCAACCCCCAGCTTTAAAAGGACAGGCTGACTTGTTAGGGACTAAAGAATTGCTGTTGATAAGCCATTGTAATTTAACTTGTTCTTATAAATACAAACTTTTTTTTTCTTGTTTATTTTCTTGATGTTCCCTTTTGTTTCAATAATTTCCAGAAACCAGAGTACAATGTATTGGAATATGTTTAAAACATACTTATTTTTCTTAATCTATCATGCTCAAATCAATTGAATTATTAATGCTTAAATTTCTTTGAAAGATGTACTTTATATTTGGCTTTTCTTCTCATTTTTTTAATCCACTATAGGTCTTCACTCGTGCTACTAATAATTAGAGCACATATTGACTGTTAGAGACTGATTTAATTCTAGCATATATTATATATGGGCAACACAACACTTAGACTTTAGACATCAAATCAGTTTTTCACAAAATGTTAATAAAAAACAGTTATTGTGCAAATAAATGTTCCAAGATGCACCAACCAATACCAGTGATATAAGTGCTTAAGTGCTTTTTTTCTTCTTCTTCTTTTTTTTTTTTTTTTTTTTTTTTTTTTTTTTTTTTTTTTTTTTGAGACCGAATCTCACTCTGTTGCCTGGGCTGGAGTGCAGTGGCATGATCTCAGTTCACTGCAACCTCTGCCTCCTGAGTTCAAGCAATTCTCCTGCCTCAGCCTCCCGAGTAGCCGGGACTACAGGCACATGCTGCCATGCCCAGCTAATTTTTTGTATTTTAGTAAAGACAGAGTCTCACTGTTCTGCCCAGGCTGGTATTGAACTCCTGAGCTCAGGCAATCCACCCATCTCGGCCTCCCAAAGTGCTGGGATTACAAGAGTGAGCCACCGCCGCCGGCCCACAATCATTTCTTATTCTGGTAAACGGAGACTACTATGTATGTGTGTTAAACTACCTTCCATTTCACTCTACATTAATTTGGTGATCCCTTGAATACTATTATTTTTTCTTCCTGTTTTTCTTCAGGATGGTCATTCTGAGTGAAATATAACAGGAGATCCATGAGTACTTAGCATTAAAATTTCTACTATTGTAAAAATTTTGTAGAGGTGTACAATTTAATCTATGTCCACTTATGTCCATCCTATTACACCAGTCACAAGACAGTCTTTAAAATGTAATTTTGGTGCCAGGAATCTGCAGGTATAAAATGTGTGTTCTTCCATCAGCATAACTCTAGTCACAGTGAAGAGTCATAAAGAAAAATTACATTCAAAGGTAACCAAGAAATGTCAATTTAGCCAATCATCTTATAACACTTAATATGAAAGATACTAAGTAGCAAAATTGTCAAATTTAATTTTCACCTTCTGTTTCTTACCACCTTTTGGTGGAGTTGCTAATAAGCAGTGAAAAGGATAAATGGCAGGCATATGTAGACAGAAGAAGGCAAAATGAAATATTTCACAGCTGTAATTATTAGCCTGTGAATAAGTGACTGAAATGGTGGCTGAAATTGCAATCAAGAATATGTTAATGACATCTGCATACAAGTGTGTTTGCATGAAATAATATTTTAACAACATTTTTTTTCAGTGAGCTCTTTATTGACCCTAAGACTTTTTTCTCCCATATCTCATTTTACACACACAGCACAACACTCATGGACACATACACATACATACACACACACACACAAATGCATATGGGCATAGGGATCAGTAGCTTTTCTGACTCATGAGTATCCCTAATAAAGTAAAGTACAAAAATATATGAGAGGACAATGATTATTCCCTATATGGGGTGAAAAATTTATGAGCATCATTCTCTTAGGTGCTAAGCTGTGACTCTTAAAAATTAACTCTTTATCTATTCTAGCTAGAATAATGAATAAAATATGACCCTTATAAGCCTAGAGAATGGGTTCAAGCATATTTCTCTTATAATTTAGTAATAAGGTCATAGCTTATGAGATCTTTTCACTAGGTTCCATAAAACATTACAACAATTGCTCTGCCTCTGTGTAACAGTTGATTCTTCCTGGGAGACTGATAAGAATAACAAGTGGCAGAAATTCATTAAAAATATACTCTCTACAACTACATATGTGCTAGTATTTTATATGCATAGGAACGTGTTGGTCGAAGAAAAAAATAAAGGCAAAGTAGGCAGTTTTGATTCCATCACCATTATAAGTCTCATTTTCTCCATATTTTCTATATTATAGTAGTTGTTTGTTTTATAAATTGAAAAAGTAAACACATGCACACACATACACACATATGTATAACTATTTTGACCATTATTTTGTAGACTTATTTTTAAGAAGCTGTATTTACCATCCACTGTGTTTCCTCTTTCATACTTTCTTATTATGAAGTCTCATAATTCTATGCCCATAGCTATCCCCAACAATGCACTGTGTGCTTTATGAAAGCAGGGAATGTCTTATGCATCTTATCTTCAACTACTAATATGTTGTCTATTATATACCAATTAAATAGCATCTGGTATTATACTAAATAACTATACAAATATATTGCATAAAATTATTATAATAAACATATAAGCACATAATAAACATATAAAACAAAATTGAGTTCAACAAATAAAAACACATTGATTTTCTGATCTTTTACATATGGTATAATCAGGTAAACACAGTCTGGTAATCAATATATTTTATTCCAGAATCATAGCTTATGAATTGGTTTCTATAAATATAAAGTCAGCTTTGTGCTGTTTATCCACAATATCTTCAAGTGAAACACAATGTTATTTAAAATTCATGAAGCAGCCGGGCGCGGTGGCTCACGCCTGTAATCCCAGCACTTTGGGAGGCCGAGGCGGGCGGATCACAAGGTCAGGAGATCGAGACCATGGTGAAACCCCGTCTCTACTAAAAAATAGAAAAAAATTAGCCGGGCGCAGTGGTGGGCGCCTGTAGTCCCAGCTACTGGGGAGGCTGAGGTAGGAGAATGGCGTGAACCCGGGAGGCGGAGCTTGCAGTGAGCCGAGATTGCGCCACCGCACTCCAGCCTGGGCGACAGAGCGAGACTCCGTCTCAAAAAATAAAAAAAAAATAAAATTCATGAAGCACCTATTAATTTGCTGTTTCCAACATACTAGCATACTAGTGAGTAATCTTCTTCCTTTCTCCCTTTCTCCCTCCCTTCTCCCTTCCCTTCTCCCTTCCCTTCTCCCTTCCCTTCTCCCTTCCCTTCTCCCTTCCCTTCCGTTCCCTTCTCCTTCCTTCCTTCCTTCCTTCCTTCCTTCCTTCCTTCCTTCCTTCCTTCCTTCCTTCCTTCCTTCCTTCCTTCCTTCCTTCCTTCCTTCCTTCCTTCCTTCTTTCTTTCTTCTGTTTTTATTGTGGTAAGAACACTTCACTTGAGATCTACCCTCGCAACAAATTTAAGTATAGGCAAAATTTTTAAGAATAATTCCTATAATTTAGTCATCCTTATATGAGGTAACTAAAATGATCACCTCTGTAGATACGGAAAGTAAAATAGTTGTTGCAAGGGCCTGGGGGATAGAGGAGTTGAATATTGCTGTTCATTGGGTAAAATTTTAGTTAGCAGTCTGTGTGTCATAACTCATATGCTTGCAGTGTGTGAGAGAATAGTTTCAAAATGGATCGGGGAAGGAAGAAAATGACCTAAGACACACACACACACACACACACACGTGTATATATATACACACAGATATATATCTGTGTATATGTGTGTGTGTGTGTGTATATATATTATATATATGGATTTCAGTAATAACAATACATATGGGTAGATTAAACAAACTAAAGGCTAGGTTTGTCAGGATGGATTAAAAATCAAGACCCACCTGTGTAATCTTCAGGAGACACTCTCTAGATTGATTCAAAGATACAAATAGAGTGAAAGTTAAAACAAAATAGAACAAATGTAGCAAATAAATGCAATCTTTCTGAAATGAAAAACTACAAAATCTTGCTGAAATAAATTAAATAAGATCTAAGTAAATGGAAGGATAGCCTATGCTCATGGATTGGAGGATTTAATATTGTCAAAATGACAATACTCCCCAGATTAATCTTTAGATTGAATGCAATCTGTGTCAAAGGTTAATTCCCAAATTTATATGAAAACAAGGTTGACACAGAATAGCCAAAACAGTCTTGAAAAACACTCACCTAGTGAAGGCTCACCTTTTCCAATTTCAAAACTTACTGCAAAGCTAAAGTATCCAAGATAGTGTGTGGTTGGCATAAAGACAGAATTACATAAACACTTAGAAGAAAATATTGGAGCAAATATTTGTGTATGGAGATTAAGCACTGCTTTCTTAAATATCGCATCAAAAGCACAAGTGAGGTAACAAAGTAGATAAATTGGATTTTATCAAAACTAACATCAGTTTATGCAAATGGTATCAAGAAGTAGGAGCATGCAAAATAGGAGAAAGTATTTGGAAATCATATATCTGATAAGGCACTTGTATCTAGAATATATAAAGAGTACCTACAATTTCCAGTACATATGCTAATCAATTAAAATGGGCCAAATAATATGAATAGATATTTCTCTAAAGCACATGAAAAAATGCCCAACTGTATTAGCCTCCACAAAAATGCAAATTAAAACCACAACAAGATATTATTTTACATCCACTAGGATTGCTCTAAACTAAAAGGCAGATGGTAAGTGTTCACTAGGATAAAGAGAAATTAGAATACTCATACACTGGTAGTGGGAATGTAAAACGTTGCATTGCTTTTGAAAAGTTTGAAAGTTCTTCTATAATTTGATCATACATCTTTCATATGTACTAGCAATTCCTCTCCTAAGCATATGTCTCAGAGAAATAAAAACACATGAACACACAAAAGCTTTTTACATAAATGTTCATAGCAGAGTTATTCATAATAGTCAAAAGTATAAACCACCCCAATTTTTATCCACTGATTTACAAATAAGTAAAAAATGATACATCCACACAGTAAAATAATATTTGGCAAAAAAGAAATAAAATATTGATCCATGCTACAACATGGATTATGTTTAAAAACATGCTACTTAAAAGAAGTCTATGATAAAAGATTACATATTGTGTGATTTCATTTATATGAAATGCCCAGATTAGGCAAATTTATAAAGACAGAAAGTACATTAGTGGTTTCCAGAGCTATGGGAGTTTAGGAATTCTGAGTGACTGCTAATGAGTATTGGGTTTCTTTTGAAGTAAAAAGTTTAAAATCAATTGTGGTGATAAGTGTAACTCAGAAAAAGTATTGAAAACCATTGAATTGTGCACTTTAAAGGAATGAATTATACAGTATATAAAATATAGCTTAATGAAACTATAAAATTTGTACATGAAAAGTTAAATATATAATGGTACATACAAAAAGTGAAAGCAATTATGGATGAAAAAGTACAGAATTGACCTATGAAGCTAAGTATTCTTAGATGTCTGTCTGTTAAATTAGTACTTTGAAGAAAATATGTTATTCATTCAAGACAAGTTTTGCTGGATGTACACAGTACAGCAGTACTATGTATAGTAAGAAAAAGAAAGATCTACCAAGATGCGCAGGCAGGGGCAGTAGATCAAGGACTTTTCTTGAAAGTTTCTTTTAAACCCATATCTTAACTCTTTTTTGTTGAACTTTTGTCCTTACTCCTCTTTGCTATTCTTCAAGGTAATCAGTGTGAAAAAATAGATGGATTTTAGAATTTGCTTCCTTAAATTTCTTTTTGAAAAACTTTACTGACTATTGGCGACTAGGAACTTTGATAAATATAATAAAAACACAGAGTATAAAAATGTAATTTTATGTGATTTAAAAAATGTTGAAATATTTGTGATTTATGAATCTTCAACATTTAAAATCTTCACTCACATTCTATATGATACATTCCTGGGAGCATTGTGGATGTCATACCTATAAAGTTAGTTTCTAGCAATCTTTTAATAATTGACTATAGATTCGTAGTGAATTTGTGATTCAGTTTGCAAACTGGTAAATACCGGTGTGTCCCGCTGATATTTGTATTTTGCTCTCTGGCAGGAAAGCTACTCTGTGAAAATTAAGCATTTATAAAACTTTTCTAGCAATAGGGTTTAATACAGTGAGCTGAAACAGAAATGTATTATATGGTAAACTTCAAGGACCTTTGGAAGTTTTGTTTTAGAAATAAAATCCTTTATAAATAAAAGAATATTTAAAAGCACATGTGCACTTATCAAGGGAAAATATAGTTCATTTATTGACTTCTAGCTTATATCTCTGGTCTTCTATGAGTTTTTATGCTACATACACTTTTACTGTTCTCATCAACTAACCACGATCTAACAATAAACTTATCATTAATAATCCCTGCATCTGCATATCTAGCCCCATAAAATTCAATGAAACAATTTGCTTTTACATAAATTCATTTGTATGTTCTTTTCTTTTTCAAAATAAACCCATGCACAGTAAATGTTACTTTTATTTTCTTCTTCCCATTTAAATCATTTTCACAGTTTTTCTATTTCTGTTTTCTTTTTTGTTTTGTCCCTTTTGTTCTTTCTCTTTCTTTTCCTTCCTTCCTTTGTTTCCTTCCTTCCTTTGTTTCCTTCCTTCCTTCCCTTTTTCCTTTCTTTCTTCCTTGCCCCCTTTCTTTCTTCCTTCCCTCCTTTCTTCCTTCTTGTCCTAGATATCTGTGGAACTTTGAGCTTGAGAGAGATAATTTAGCATATCTCATGGAAGCAATTTCTAAGTGGCAAAGTGTTCAAGAGGAGCAGAGCATAAAGTTGGGAAAATTTGCAGCCTGAAAATGAGTTGGAAAGAAAACCCCATTTTCTGGGAAGAAATTCAAGCTGACTGCAGAAATTGGCATAAGTAACAAAGAGGTGAATGTTAATCACCAAGACAATGAGGAAGATGTCTCCAGCACATATCAGAGACCTTCACAGCAGGCCTTCCCATCACAGGCCTGGAGGCCTAGGAGGGAAAAACGGTTTCATGGGCCAGGTTGCCTTGCTCTGTGCCTCCTTGGGACATGGTGCCCTGCATCCCAGCTGCTTAAGCCCCAACTGTGGCTAAAAGAGGCCAATGTACATCTCAGGCTATGGCTCCAGAGGGTGCAAGCCCCAAGCCTTGGCAGCTTCCATGTGATGTGGAGCCTGTGGGTGCACAGAAGTCAATAACTGAGGTTTGGGAACTTCTGCCTAGATAGCCAAGAATGTATGGAAATGCCTGGATGTCCAGGCAGATGTTTTCTGTAGGGGCAGAGCCTCATGGAGAACCTCTGCTAGGGCAGTGCAGAAGGAAAATGTGGGATTAGAGCCCCCACACAGAGTCCCCAATGGGACCCTGCCTAGTGGAGCTGTGAGAAGGGGGCCACCATCCTCCAGACCCCAGAATGGTAGGTGCACTGATAGCTTATACCATGTGCCTGGAAAAGTTACCAATACTCAACACCAGCCTGTGAAAGCAGCTGGGAGGGGGGTTGTACCCTTCAAAGCCACAAGGGCAGAGCTGTCCAAGGCTATGGGAGCCACCTCTTGCATCAACATGACCTGATGTGAGACATGGAGTCAAAGGAGATCATTTTGAAACCTTAAGGTCTAATGACTTTCATATTAAATTTCAAATTTTCATGGGTCCTCTAGCTCCTTTGTTTTGGCTAATTTCTCCCATTTGGAACGGGTATGTTTACCCAATAACTGTACCCTCACTGTATCTAGGAAGTAACTAACTTGCTTTTGATGTTACAGGCTCACAGGCAGAGGAGATTTGTCTTGTCTCAGGTAAGACTTTGGACCAGGATATTTGAGTTAATACTGGAATTAGTTAAGATTTTGAGTGACTGTTGGGAAGGCATGATTGTGTTCTGAAATGTAAGGACAAAAGAGACCAGGGATGGTTTGTCTGTGTTCCCATCCAAAATGTTATCTTGAATTGTAATCTGAATTGTAATCCCCACATGTTGGGTGATGGACCTTGGGGGAGGTGATTAGATCATAGGGCAATTTCCCCATGCTGTTCTTATTATACTGAGGGAGTTCTCACAAGATCTGATGGCTTTATAAGCGTCTGGCATTTCCCCTGCTGGCACTCATTCTATCTCCTACTGTCTTGTGAAGAGGTGACTTTCCCCATGATTGCAACTTTCCTAATGCCTCCCCAGCCACACTGAACCATGAATCAATTAAACTTCTTTCTTTATAAATTATCCAGTCTTGGGTATGTCTTTATTATCAGTGTTGTGGGAGGTACCTCATGAGAGGTGATTAGATCATGGGGTTGGTTCCCCCATGCTGTTCTCATGATAGAGAGTGAGTTCTCTTGCGATCTAATGGTTTTATAAGAAACTTTCCTCCCTTCATTCTGCAATTCTCCTTCCTGTTGCCTGTGACGTAGGTGCCTTTATCCCCTTTGCTTTCATGATTGTAAATTCCCTGAGGCCTTCCCAGCCATGTGGAACTGTGAGCCAATTAAGCCCCTTTTCTTTATAAGTTACCCAGTCTTGGGTATTTCTTCATAGCAGCATGAGAATGGACTAATACACAACCCCATTAAAAAGTGGGCAAAAGACATAAACATGAACAGATACATCTCAAAAGGAGACATACATGTAGCCAACAATCATATGAAAAAATGCTCAACATCCCTGATCATTAGAGAAATGCCAATTAGAACCACAATGATATACCATCTCACACCAGTCAGAATGGCTATTATTAAAAAGTCAATAAATAACAAGTGCTAATGAGGCTGTGGCATAAAAGAAATACCTTTAGACTACTGGTGGGAGTGTAAATTAGTTCAATCATTGTGGAAGACAGTATGGCGATTCCTCTATTACCTAAAGTCAGAAATATCATTCAACCCAGCTATCTCTCTCTGGGAATATACCCAAAAGAACATAAACCATTCTATTATAAAGACACAAGCATACGTATATTTATTGCAGCACTATTCACTATAGCAAAGACATGGAATCAATCCAAATGACTGTCAGTGATAGAATGGATAAAGACAATGTGGTTCATGTACGCCATGGAATACTATGTAGCCATAAAAAAAGAATGAGATCATGTTCGTTGCAGAGGCATGGATGGAGCTGGAGGCCATTATTCTTAGCAAACTGATACAGGAACAGAGAACAGGGTACCACATGTTCTCACCTATAAGCCGGAGCTCAATGATGAGAACACATGGACACATAGAGGAAAACAACACACACTGGGGCCTATTTGAGGATGGAGGGTAGAAGGAGGGAGAGAATATGGAAAAATAACAAATGAACACTAGGCTTAATACCTGGGTGATGAAATAACCTGTACAACAAACCCTCATGACACATTTACCTATGTAACAAACCTGCACATCCTGCACATGTACCCCGAACCCCTGAACTTAAAATCAAAGTTTAAAAAGTAAAAAAAAAAAAAAAAAAAAAAAGGTAATATAAAGATGCTGGGTATCTGGCAAGGGCTTTCTTACTGTATTATAACATGATGGGAGGCATCACATTGTAGAAGAGAAGAAAGGTAAAGAAAGAGGGCAAAAAAGAACCAGCTCTTTTATAATGGCACCAATCCTTCCCATGAAGGTAAAGCTCTCATGGCCTAATCACCTCTTAAAAGTTCCACCTCTTAATATTATTACACTGGCAATCAGATTTTACATGAAGTTTGTAGGAGACGAACATTCATACCATAACACCTAATTAACCTCTCTGTTTGCACTACCTACACAATTTCTTCTGAACACTGTCTACTAATTCTTCAACTGTTATCATCTATCTTTGAAAAATATATTAATGGATACACATCACAACAACATAAAATTAAAATTATTTTTAGCATTTACATTCTCCGTACTTTCACATCTACTACTTGTCAGTCATGTTCATCATTTATCCATAATAATAATCTTCCCTACCAGGTTTCTTTGAAAAACTCACTATCTTATTTATGACTAAGAAATTAATGGCCTTTCTTTAAAGTGTTTTGCTTAGTAAAGCTTTTCCTGGTATTCCCACATTTTTATGACAGTTAATATCAGATTTATCTCTATGAAATGTACATGCTTATCTATAGTAGATTATTTTATTTATTCTTAACCACCAAATGTTCCACCTACATTGAAAAACCTTCAAAAATAAGAATAATGCATATTGTCCTATATTCTCTAGAAAAGAGTACATGTATATTAGAGAACCTCAAACACATTGCTGGTCTAATAAATTATTCAAAATGATTTAAGTTAGAATTTGCATACTACTTGAACACTTTTATAACAATTTTTATATAACTATTCAAAGACTGCAAATGGAGAACAGAGATAAACTTTGAAGCTAGATAAACCTGGATACAAATAACACTATTACCACCTATACTTATGTGATGTTGGAATAATTATTGACATCCCAGTTCTTCTTTTTATTCATCTTAAAATGGAGAGAAGAATACAAGTTGAGCATTAATAAATCTGAAAATCCAAAACGTTCCAAAATTCAAAACTGCTTTGAGTGCCAGCATGATGCACAAAGGGAATGCTCATTGGAGCATTTTATGTTTTTGAATTTGGCATGCTCAATAGGGGCAAATATTCCAAATATAATGCAATGATTCCAAAATTTGAAAAAAGTTATACATCCAGAACATATCTGTTCCCAAGCATTTCAGACAAGGAATAGTTAACCTATATCAACTTTTACAAGACATTGTGAAGATAAAAGTAAGCAGAAAAATTAGATCACCTGTAAGAGTTTCTAAGTACTCCCTTAAATGATGAAACAAAAATATGTTGTTATTACCTTGAGATATATTTACAACATAGAAATGACAAGCTTTTAATATAACAATATCAAATATTACATTAATGAATACGTTGCTAAAATTTTACATTTACAGAAAAACTAATATGAAAAAACTCATGACACTACTATATTTATTTAACTTGGTGGCTTTCAGTTTTGCAACAGATGAGACCTTATTATTTAGATAAACTGAAATTCTAATTGCTCTATAGCACTTGGAAAGCTCCTCTAAAATGAAGATTAACCCAGAATGACTAAAACTACCTTTGTATAGAATTTGTTTCAGTCAAACTTATATTTACTATATGTGTGTGGCTTTGCAGCTATTGCACGCATTGTGCAAAAAGCAATAACTTGCATTGACAGTATCTACAGCGAGTACATCTTTATTAAATTACATCTCACCTCAAGCAATTTTTTTCCTTCCCTGCATCGATTTGATTGTTTTTAACCTTTCATCACTTCTTCCTTTCACTCTTCTCTAATTCGAAAAGGTACACATAATATCTTTACTCATTGTTTTGTAACAAATTCTCTTACAACGAAGGTGAATAGATGTTTGAGTTTATAAGAGAAAAATCCAGCATTAAACCAGAATGCCACAGCAACAATCCTTTACACATACCCAAGGCATTCATGGTAAAATTTTAGATTCCTTGTATTAATTGAAGATACTTTAATGCTGATGTGAACAAATTTTAAGTCACATTTTTCTGTTCCAAGAAGCAAGTTAACAGACAAAATTTTAAAAAATAATAATTCACAAATCAATGGAACTTGATTTGAATCCTGACTCTGTCAGTCATTTGTTTTGTGATTTGGAACAGTCTGCTTAATTGGTTTACCCTCAGCATCCATAAAAGTATGCTAATTTCAGTAGCATATGAGGAATTAAAAAGTTTGTTTTATACCATTGCATTATTTACAAATAACTCTTAAAAGTCATTGAATCTGCTGATTAAAGTAACTTTTTTAGAAATCAAAAGTAAAGCACAAATATTAAATTTTCCTGGGAAGATTATATATGAATGATACATATATAACATAAAATATTATTTATAACAACATTTTAATCAATTTGAATGCAATTTTGATATTTTTAATAAAAACTAAGTAAGGTTTACAAAACGAAGTAAATTATCACTTATTGGAAAACACATAATAGTGACAAATATGCCAATTTAAAACAGAGAAAACTTTGTACAATGTGAACAGATTTTGTTGTTGTGTATACAGGATTTTAAATAAGCTTATTCTAAAAAATCTTCAGCATACAGTTACAGTAATTAATGTGCACTAAACAAGCAATTTACGCTGGCCCACCATTCACGTTTGACAAATGGTGATGGGTTGCAGTTAGAACAAGCGCAGTTGCTTTAAATTTATCACACATGAGCTTAATGGTTTCTTTATCCTCCTTTATTGGAAATCTATTGTAGCCTATACATAATGGATATAAAGTGTGTTCAGGAAATGTTTTCCAATCATAAGCTTTAAAAAACTGTACCCTAAGGATTTAAATATATTACAATGCAACGTAAACTGAAGTTTAATCATTCCATGGAATAGGAAACTTCTGGAAACAATATGTAACAAGACGTTAATGCTGAGGTAAAATAACAGACACGGTGGTAAATAAATATTTGGTCCTCATTTTCACCAAGCACGAGTTGCAAATAGAACTAGATAAAATGAACAAATACAGATATTTTGCTGAAGGTGTATATGTGAAAAAGGTAACATTGAAGCAATATTAATACAAACACCAAGATATATGCAGTGATATAATTTACAAAGCTGTATTTTAAGTAGAAAGGACAATAATAATGTGTTTTTGGAATTTTAGGCACTGTAGTTATAAAATAGTTTCCTAAGCGTCTAAATACTCAGTTATCTTCAATAAATACTCAGAGTTATACTTCAAAGTATGCTAATTGCAGTTGGAAGTTTCCATACAATTATTTAGACCTTATAAATGTCTTATCAAAACATGTTTTCATGTTATTTTTAAGATTCAATTGTAAGTTTTGATTCTTCAAGTAATTGGAAAGATTATAGCTCTATAAATTAAGGATGTAGCCTATTGTCACATTCTAGCTCATTTTAGTGTGTCTTTGGTGTTCCAACAAACTACAGTGAAATTTGTAGTGAAGAAATCCATTGTACTAAAAGCAATGGTAAAAGTGAATTTTATGTACCAGAAAAAATGCATTTCAGAAAATAACAAACAAATTCATATCCGGTAAATTGTCAATTTGTGAAGAGAAATGTTCAAGCAGAAAAGTTATTTCATGCAAGTCAATTTAAACATAAACAAAATTATTGACTATATTGAAGGACTGGCATGTAGAGGCTAAGTAAAAAGCTACTTTGGGATTAGAAGTGTTTTTGGTGATTACACAAATCACAACAAATTTCTGTCTATAAACTTTTTTCCAAATGCTGAATCACTAAACTGAGTGGTAGTTTTAGATTCCTAAATTTTAAGAGATCATATCATGGTCATAAAACGTGTTTTGTGCTTTAATGTCTCACCTTTGTCAACCACATATTTTCAGCAGTCTACCTCTGTCTCTCCAGTCCCTCTGTACCTCGTACTTTAGATTCAGAATTATAAAATTTTGAGAGTTCCACAAAATCCTGCTTTGTGCCTCCAAGCTTTTATTCATTCCAGGTGCTTATTTTTTAGTTTCTTCAGTCTACTGCATCATGGACACAAATTAAAACCTGATTCAGATATTATTTATATTATGTGATTCTTTCCCATCTTCTCTCAAATCATTAAGAACTTAAGTAAATTTGAAGTTGCACACATCTCTGTTACTGCTCCTATGTATTGACACTTTCAAGTGAAGACCTGATCTCACACTCAGGTATGAAATCTATAGCACACTACAGAGTATTATTTATCTTTGTGTACCCAGTAATTGACAATTAGTAGGTTCTCATGTAATGTTTTGTTAATTTTTAATTGATATATAATGATTGCAAATATTTCTGGTGTATATATTATATTTTGATACATGTATGCAATGTATAGTAATCAAATCAGGGTAATTGGGATGTAAATCACCTCAAACATTTATGATTTCTAGTGCTAAGAACATTTCAAATCTTTCTTCTAGTTATTTTGAAATATACAATAAATTATTGATTAAACTTTTGAAAGGAATTATTACTTATATTATTCCACCCTTTTCTTCAATTACGCTTTCCATTAATTTGTGGTTATTTTCTATTTCTTTCAGTACTTGTCATATCTACCTTAATAATATGTAATCTTATTCATGTAATCACATTTAATGATAAGTTAACACCATAGACAATTAGTGAATTTAGAGTAACAGCAGTAAAGATAAATTTTTGAAATACATAGTTACTGAAAATTCAAAAGGAGTTCTGTTTAAAATATTTTCATCACATGTATAATATTAATAAAGTGTTATAAAAGTAGATTCTGTGAATATATATATTTTATTGATCAAATAGTATGTAATTTCAGTCACTTTCAAAATACCTTTTTTTTTTTTGTACAGAGTAAGCATTTACTTTGTGGAAGTGATTTTTAACGTTAAAAACATATATGTATAAATCCAAAATCAGTTAATCTCCTGTTATAATTATCTTAAATTACAATTTCATACATCCATTTTAGTGGTATTTTGTTATTGGGCATGTATTATTACTTGTATGATGTCTGCGAGTATTGGCTAAAGATTAATTCTAAATCTATAAAATCATACAAGGATAAATCTTAGGCATAGGAAATTTAGGAGGTTGCATTGGGGTATGTATGTATGCCATGCAATGTCTTAATACTGCAGATAGACTCCTGGCAATTCAGTTTTATTGAGTTGGAGACTGGAAGAGAACAGATGATAGTAAAACTGTGTGGAGACTTAGGGCAGAATAAAATCAGGCAGGGAAGAAAAATATGCTGTAGATAAATGCTGAAACAAAATATTGATTTATACCCATCAGCATCAACTCTGGGAAATGGCAGAAGTAGACATATCATGCTGTCATATGGTCATCTCAAGTGGGATGATTCCTTTGGAGCCCATGAATCATTCAGTCTGTGAGGCAAAGAAGCTGATTCTAAAGCAGCAATTGATCACTGAAATTGCAATGGTGGCCATACCAAGTACAGAATACATGTGTACACTGGGTGGAAGGAACTTCAGGTAACAAATCAGTCACATCAGACACGCACATAAACAGGACAGTTGCACTGGCGGTTCTTGTCATTGCATCTAGGTAAAAATGATCTAAGAATGTATGTCTAAAATTCTCAAACGGGGTGATATTCAATTTTTATACTAATCTCATGATCTCTCCGAAAGTTGTTTTGATTTTTATAGTGGAATATAAAATATCTAAGTATTTTATGTTTTGGAGGAACAGGATAGCTTTTTTGGGTAGTTTTTACTAGAAAGCTTTCACAAAAATCAAAAGCAGTGTGATGAACGATGTTTTCTGAAAAATAATTCTGGCTAATTTTTATACACAAAGTGGTGTTTACAGTTAAAATGACATTGATCTTATTCTAATACACATGTTCTTCAAGAGAACAAGTTCTTTAATGCCATTTTAACTGTACATACCACTTTATATTAGCAACTCTGTGTATCCCAGAGACCATAATTGTGTAGTTTAATTATAGTGTTCCTGTAATCAATTTTAAATTACAAAAGCAATTATAAATGAGCTGCCAATGAGAGCAAATAAATAATAATTGTTTCTCTGATGCATTTTCAAATCAGTCTCAGATTTAGGATATGGACACAGCCTGTATCTGGAAAAATTTAGGAAGTATACAAAATTTTTATTAGAAAGGGATTATTTATAGTGTATAGTCACCACTTCACAAATGTAAATACATTAAAATATTTGCAATCACATTTTTGTGGAGTTATTCATAATTAATGTAACTACTTGTTATATACTTGGAAGAGCATTTATAATACTTGGCAGAAAGCTTGAAGCAGAAAACTTTACACTGAAATTTTAACAATTTTAGCAAATTAGGAAATAAAGATAAATGCATCTTTGGAATGATAAGCTTCCACACTAAGATTCGATTCAATTTACAAAACTTTATTCATATCTGCACTTTCTTTAATGTATTCCATGCCAAGAGTGCCCCCGTTTTTCATATCAAGCAAGGGAGCAAAGGTACCTTAAACATTTAGCAAAAGCGTATTTAACATATATGTATCAAATGCCAGTGAAATTCAAGGTATTTGATGACTACAGTAGTGGATTCAAACAAGAACAACAACAACAAAAAAACACAGTTAATACTTTACAGAAGCTTACTATGTAGTAGTGAGAGGTGACAACATGCTAGCAGCCCTCGCTCTCGGCACCTCCTAGGTCTCTGTGTCCACTCTGGCAGCGCCTGAGGAGCCCTTCAGCCCACCATGGCACTGTGGAAGCCCCTCTCTGGGCCGGCAGAGGCCGGAGCCGGCTCCCTCTGCTTGCGGGGAGGTGTGGAAGGAGAGGCAACTGGGCAGGAACTGGGGCTGCATGCCATGCTCGGGGGCCAGCGCGAGTTCCAGGTGGGCGTGGGCTTGGCGGCCCCCCACTGGGAGCAGCCGGCCAGTGCCACAGGCCCCGGGCAATGAGGGGCTTAGCACCCGGGCCAGCAGCTGTAACACTCACCTTGAAGTTCTGCAGCTTCACTCCTGAAGTCAACGAGACCATGAACCCACCAGAAGGAAGAAACTGTGAACACATCTGAACATCTGAAGGAACACACTCTGGACACACCATCTTTAAGAACTTTTTTAACACTCACCGCGAATGAAGTCACTTCAAGAATGACTTCATTCTTGAAGTCAGCTAGACCAAGAACCCACCAATTCCGGACACAGTAGTATCAGTAAAATATTCTACCTACATTACAGTAATATAAAAATAGATTATAACCAAATGAATTTTAAAAGATTTATACAGTCAAAATATAGAAAAAGTACTCTCTTTGGAAGAACTTACAGTACTATGATAAGGAAGGGAAAATTTAATTATTTGTATAAAAATGGCATTTTAAGCTTCAAAAGAGTTTGAGTCTAGGGAAGAGACAGTTTTGGGGAAATATAGTTAGGTATAGTTGAAGCTCAAGTCATGGGAAAGAAATTTAGTGAAAATGTTTGAAATATTTGATGCTATTTTTTGAACATTGGTAATCAAAAACTACTGATTTTGCTGAACATTGAAAATACTAATACTGGGCTTTGGAAAAGTTTATCTGAAAGCAATATAATCAGAAGACGGAAAATGTGTAAACAGTATGTTCGATCAGAATTTTGTTACAAACATCCAGATGATAAAGTAAATACAAAGCGACAGGACTAAATAGGTAGGAGTAAAAATTATATAACTTGTTAATAAAAGGACTGAGGGAGGAGGAGTGTTCAAGGATGACTTGATATTTCACAATGAATAGTAAATGATTTAGGAGGAAGAGGATAGAATACGAAAATTAATGTAAAAATATATCTCGGTCTTTTAAAAGGTTGGAAAGAGGACCAGAGCTCTGGAAGGATATAGATTTGTGTTTATCTACATAGAATAAAGAAAGAGGTAGATTTAATATTGACACTTATGAAGTCAAAATGGGTGCCTGGGAAGGAAGAATAACTTCAGAAGCTTTACCACCATTAATCAGTGTTTTCCTTCTTGAAATATTTTTATTCCCATGACTTACAGCAACCCATTACCTTCAGGAATCTTTTCCACCACTTTGGAAGCTCCCGTTCTCCTTGTATGGAATTGCCAGATAAACACTGCCCAAGGATTTCTTTTTGTCTGATAAAAGGATGCTATCTGGAAAATTCCTAGAAGAGAACCCTCTACCCTCACTTTCTAATCTGTAAGTTTTTAAAGCTCTGTGTTTGAAAACGACTCTGGGAATAGCTGGGCCTCTTCTTTGGCTTCCTTCCTGCCACCCACTTCACCCTTAGCTCCATCACAGCAGACTTGGCTTGGTTCCAATTTATCACAGATGGCCAGGTCCTGAGCGCCTGCCATAGTGTCCCTTCCGTTGCTTCTCCTGTCCTAGGAGTGGTACAGGTCCTATTGTTGCTGGTTTCTAGGTCATCACAAAGACCCCTGTTTGGCTCTCTCTCAGCCGTATGACCAGTTTTTTTTTTTTTTTTTTTTTTTTTTTTTTTTTTTTTTTAATTAAATACCTTCTCTTAAGAATAAGTTGTGGGATTTCTTAAAAGTCTCCAAAATGAATAAAACTATTTTCAACAAGGGCTATGCCACCTGTTATGAGAAATATCATGTAATCCTTACAGAGAACCAATACAAATTTGATAGACTGTTTAGAATTGAAGGAGCTTGAACATTAGACATAAAACTTGCTTATTTTACAAATGATGAAGCTATGGTATTGAGAGCCCTATTGCAAATACAGGATAATTCTTGGCCATCTGCCAGAGAGGAAATTTTTCTTCAATTGAAGTGTATGACTGAGCAGGCGAATCTAAGAATTTAGGAGACCATTCCTCAAAAGGCAGCTATATTTCTTTGAGTGAGGATGAAGGGGAGTTAATATTGTCAAAAGAAGTTGTTATTTAGAAATAGTTTCATTTTTGTATAATATGTTAGGAAAAATTAAGATTTCAAGTTTAATATTTTATTGTATAATTAGTTAAACAAAAAAGGGATAGCTTAAGTTGCTGCAGTTTAAAATATACTATAAATATACTATAGAATTTTATAATAATAGCTATATGTAGTTTAAATATCTGGAGATTTTATACGATCTCATTAAATTGGTGTTACAAAATGACAACTGGAAGTAAAGACTAGCAGGTGCTATTACAGTCATTTTTCCCTCACACACTTACATCCTATGTAGAGTGGGTAGTTTATTCAGAGGGAGTGTATTGACTCTATAACCAAAAGTTCCATTGGAACCATTATAGGAAGTTGTAATTTTGTATTCAGAGGTTCTTTAATAGTGATTATTGACCCATGAACATGTAGTCATTATAAAATATAAAGATTACTTTATTATTATTGTTCCAGTTTCTAAACAGGGAAAAATAATAGACAAGGAATCAGAAGGTGTGTTATTGACTATAGTGTTAAAAATTAGCAGAAATAGCAGCATGGACAAGGCATTTAATTTCTGTATCACTATTTTAGCTATGAATTGAGGCTAAGAAATATTCTGCTAACATCATAGAGTTGATACAAATATAAATAAAAAGCATCTCTCTGTATTATGTATAAATTCATACAGAGGCTATATATAGTTATATATGCAACATATATACTGTATAATAATGTAGATATAAATATTCTGAAGATTATCAGTATCTTTTTTTAAGTTTCAAGGATATTTACTGAATAGGTTTGATAACCATAAAGTTGAAATAAAAATTTTATTTAGCTAGTATTATAACTTCCCACACTTTACTTGAAGCTACTCTATGGAAGAACTTTGCTTGCCTTATGTTTATGTTTATTTTCTTTATTAATGTTTGTAAACAAATAAAATTATAAAAATACAATCTAAAAGATGAGTGACTATCAAAATAGACGAATTATTTTCAAAATAATAAATCAGCACCAGCTTTATGAACACTTGACTGGATTGTACGCATACACTCATTGGTTTTATCCAGAACTGTTTTGTATAATTTGAGGAGTAAAAGCATATTAGGATATTATCTCAGAGTTACAAGTGATTTAGTATTTGGTTTTTCTTTCGTGAATGTGATATATAAAGTTTTATCACAGTGATATATCTGAACCCTTATATTTAAAACTGGTTAGACAGCTACTATTATCCATTTTATAATAGTTTGCTACCGAACTCTTAAATATCACATATTCTACTTACCCTCATTGTACTTTACTTATTAATTTAAATAACATAAAATTAAGCAAAATATAATAAAGCATTATAATACATTCAATTCTGTTTCATATTTGAGCTAAAGTTTAGCTTGGAATTTCAAGGAAATTGTGCAGTGAACATAGGGAATATTGTTTTTAATTTTTATCCAATGAAACTATAGTGTAGAAATTTACTAGATATTTAGAAAAGATCAGTTCACTGTATCTTCCCACATTATATGATTATGATCTAATAGTATGGCTTCATGAAAATATAGATGAATAACAGTCTAATGTGATGACCAATATAAAAGCAAAAAATTGGAACATATGTAACACTCGTGTATTCTAGTTGTAAGAGTGCACAATGTTCCTTTTACTCTTTCTAAGTTAACTACTTGACAACTTTTTTTGGAAAAAGGGAAGGAAAGAAGGGAAGGAGGAAGAAAGAGAATAAGGAACGAAAGGAGAAAAGAAGGAAGGGAGAAAGGGAAAAAGGAAGGGTAAAAGGAAGGAAGGGAGAAAGAAGGAAGGGGAAAGATATAAAGGCAGGTGTAATGAAAACTAAAATGCTTAGAAGATATTGACAAACACATTGTTGCAACTTCTGATATTTAAACTCTCTTAGCCAAATATAATGTAGATAAATTAGAAATATGTAAATATTTCCTAAAACACTTCAAAAGAAATTATTATCCTGATATGTTTACTCGGATCAATCTTAACTCTTTAGATGTGGAAGTGAATCTGTGCCTTACCGTCAACTATATACAATTGGAACACTGATTTATTAACTAGCAATAACAAATGTAAGTTTCCTGAGGACCTGGAAAGCCCCACTTGCATGAAAAACATGGTTGTGAGTGGCATATGTCTGTGGAAAGCAGTAAGTGTTTGATGACCATAAAATTAGCACAAAATGAATAACTTATGTAACTTAACTTTTTCATGGTGTCAAGCTTTAAACCTGTATTTCCACAATAGTACTTATAATACTCAGGGAAATATTATTTAATTTGGGTCTACATCCAAACAAAACAATGAATCTGGTAAATTCGAAAAACCGTGGTATCAAATACAATTTCAATTTACTTAAGTGACTAGATTATGTCTGTGAGAATATTAACATTAAAAATGTTCTATTAAAAAATAAAATAGGTCGGGCGCGGTGGCTCAAGCCTGTAATCCCAGCACTTTGGGAGGCCGAGACGGGCGGATCACGAGGTCAGAAGATCGAGACCATCCTGGCTAACACGGTGAAACCCCGTCTCTACTAAAACTACAAAAAAACTAGCCGGGCGAGGTGGCGGGCGCCTGTAGTCCCAGCTACTCGGGAGGCTGAGGCAGGAGAATGGTATGAACCCGGGAGGCAGAGCTTGCAGTGAGCTGAGATCCGGCCACTGCACTCCAGCCTGGGCACAGAGTGAGACTCCGTCTCAAAAAAAATAAAATAAAATAAAATAAAATAAAATAATTTAAAAAATCATCATTGGTTCAGCTAGGTAATTGGAAACATATATATTATTTTTTTTCTTCTTCAATGGACACTAGCATTTCCAAGAAGAAAGGAAAGTTTATGTTTACAAGCTGATAATGTGATTAAATGACTAACCTGATTGATTTTAGAATGCAGCTATAGATTTAGAAGTTGCTAACATATAACCTGAAAGTAATTTACGTACTTACAAACTAATAGGTGATCTCACAAATTTAGCATAGCAAACCCAAACAAAGCTTTACATTTTAGTGTGTTATTCTTTCAGAACTTTGGACATTAACTGCTTGCCAAATTTGAGAGCAGAGTTGAAATTTAAACCGGCTGTGACTTTCCTTTTATAAACTTGAAATTATATTACTAATCATCTATATTATGTATTTAAAGAAAACGTTTCATTTACTTACTTCGGTGAAAACTGCTGATAGTCCTGAAGGCCTAAGAATTATACTGTATCCAAAATTATTCAATTTCATGGGCATACCTAACAGTTTGAAAATGCAATAAAGACTTTTTGGTTGTAACTTCAGGTATTGTTAACAGTGAATCCAAAAAACTATACAATACATCTTTTATAGTTTGTATTTTGTTTTAATTATTTTAAATAAACAGACTATTAAATAATGTTGGCAATATAGAAAATCTCTCTCCTGACAAAACAACCAATATATATATATACACACACACACACACATATATATACACACTCTCACACACACACACACATATCTATATCTATATCTATATCTATATCTATATCTATATCATCTATATCTATATCTATATCTATATCTATATATATATATATATTTTTTTTTTTTTTTTGAGACAGAGTCTCACTGTGTTGCCCAGACTGGAGTGCAGTGGTGCAATCTTGGCTCACTGCAACCTCTGCCTCCCCGGTTCAAGCAATTCTCCTGCCTCAACCTCCCGAGTAGCTGGCAGTACAGGCACGCGCCACCATGCCTGGCTAATTTTTGTATTTTTGGTAGAGACGGGGTTTCACCACTTTGGCCAGGCTGGTCTTGAACTCCTGACATTGTGATCCATTGACCTCAGCATCTCAAAGTGATGAGATTACAGGCGTGAGCCACCATGCCTGGCCACATATTTTATGGATATGAATATATATATATATACACACACGCATACACACACACACACATATATATGTATCATAGAAATTGTGCAATGAATATAGGGAAAGTTGTTTTTTAATTTTTATCCAATGAAACCATAATGTAGAAATTTAATAGATATTCAGAAAAAGGTTAGTTCATGGTATCTTCCCACATTATATGATATAATAGTATGGCTTCATGAAAATACAGATTAGTAAGTAAATATATTTATATTTTTGTTTACTAAGTCTAGTTTATTAATTGATTATTTCTTCTTTACTTGATTCATTCCCTTAGCAAAAACATTAAGGCCTTAAGCATTTACTCAGGCCACACATTGTTCTTGGTAATAGAAATCAAAAAAACATGCAACGTTGATCCCCTGTCCTTGTGGACACCAAGTTTTCTTGCCAGGGAGCAGGCAATATGTAAAGATATTCTGAAGAAAAGTAAAGTAGGGTAGAGAGAACGATATTGTAGGGAGTACTGTTTAGAGTATTTAGACGTTGAAAGTTGAATAGATGAGGATGTGAGGACTTATCAAAATGAATCAGTGCAGACAATTTTTATAATTGCCAATAAAGGTAGTAAACAGATAACTTCAACAACCGTGATACGAATGTATCAAGTTATCCAGAAAGTTTTTGATTAAAGAACTCCTGTATTTGCACTCAGTTTTAACATCTAATTTAACTATAAATATGGAAGAAGGCTATTTCAAATATCAGTCTCATAGAGTAAAATTGTTTGTTTATAAAATCTGGTATTTTGAGGAAGCTGAAGATAGGTCCCCAATCCCTTCTGGCTTGTAGAGTTTCTGCTGAGAAATCTGCTGTTAATCTGATAGGTTTTCCTTTATAGTTTATCTGGTGCTTCTGTCTCACAGTTCTTATGATTCTTTCCCTCATCTTAACTTTGAATAACCTGATACCAATGTGCCTAGGAGAAGATCTTTTTGCAAAAATTTTCCCAGATGTTTTTTGTGCTTCTTGGATGTCTAGGTCTCTCACAAGGCCAGGGAAGTTTTCCTCAATTATTCCCCCAAATATATTTTCCAGGCTTTTGAAATTCTCTTCTTCCTCAGGTACACCAATTATTCTTAAGTTTGGTCATTTAACATAAACCCAGACTTCTTGGAGGATTCGTTCATATTTTCTCATTCTTTTTTCTTTGTCTTTGTTGGATTGGGTTAATTCAAAGACCTTGTCTTTGAGTTCTGAATTTCTTTCTCCTACTTGTTCAATTCTATTTCTGAGACTTTCCAGAGTGTTTCACATTCCTATAAGTGTTTCCTGAAATTGTAATTTTTTTTCTTTAGGCTATCTATTTCCATGAATATTTCTCCCTTCACTTCTTGTGTCATTTTTTGGATTTCCTTGCATTGGGCTTAGCCTTTTTCTGGTCCCTCCCTGACTAGTTTAATAACTAACATCCTTACTTCTTTTTCAAATAAATCAGGGGTTTCTTCTGGTTCATATCCTTTGCTGGTGAACTAGAGTGATTTTGGGGGGTGTTGAAGAGCCTTGTTTTGTCATATTACCAGGATTGGTTTTCTGGTTCCTTCTCATTTGGGTAGGTTCTGTCAGAGGGGAGGTCTAGGGCTGAAGGCTGTTGTTCAGATTCTTTTGTCCCATGGGGTGTTCCCTTGATGTAGTACTCTCCCCCATTTCCTGCATATGGCTTCTCGTGAGCTGAGCTGCATTGATTGTTGTCTCTCTTCTAGGTCTAGCAAACCAGTGAGTCTACCCACCTTAGAGTTGGTACTGGGTTTGTCTGCCCAGAGTTCAGTGATGTGAACCGTCTATGGGTCTCTCAGCTATGGATAACAGTGCCTGTTCCAGTGGAGGTGGCAGAGGGTGCACTGGACTCTGTGAGGGTCATTAGATTTGCTGGTTTAATGCTCTATTTTTGTGCTGCTTGACCTCCTGCCAACAGGTGGAGCTCTCAGGAAAGAAACTTCCCCCACAAACAGACCTTCAGCTTCTCCAGTGGGGCTGTGTTTATGAGAGAAGCGTCTCCCTTTTCCACTTTTGCAGTTGGGGCACTCACAGTATTTGGGGTGTCTCATAGGTCTTGCAGGAGCAGTCTGCTTCCTTCACAGGGTCTGTGGGTCTTCTTGGGATTGCTGGTTTGTTCTTGCGATTGACCTGGAGCTAAAATTCACAATGCAAGCCTCAGTATACTGCTATGTCCAGAGCGGCAATCTAGTCCTGCCTCCCATCTGCCATGATCCTCTGAATCTTGCCTAGCAACAAAGCTATTTTAAAAAACATTATATAATAAAGATATTTGTTGGCAATACTCAGGATAAAATACATATAAATGTAGATATTAAAAAATTATACAATAAGATCCTAACTTTTACTGTATTTGGTGAGGCAGAAGATACTCATTGTATTGAACATAATAAAATAAAATATATTTGAAATATACTTGAAATATATTGAGTTGCAGATTAGAAAACTAAATAAAAATGCAGATATCATACTCCCACAAAAAACAATTATCTTAGGCATAGTTTTCTTTTCTGAAAATAAAGGGTTTTATACCTTTAAAATATTTGCCAGAATGAAATTTGAGACTATGAATCATTATCAGAATACCATAAACAGCATTTGTATTGATTAGACCATTTTACAAATTTTAGTGGGGCTAATAATATTAATGTCAAATAAATAAAGCATAACAGTTTCCAGTGAGGAAATGACCTTAATTGTCACTTGCAATGTGGAGAAATGATGATTAGTAGACACTCATTTTTGCAGTGACCAAATTGTTATTTGATGATGAAACTGATGATCCAATGGACTCCTTACAAAAACATACATACATTATGTATACATACATGCATTAGGTAGCCTAAATGTAGCATGTGGATCTATTTATACATAGGCCATCATTTTAAAATTTTAAAATTAGGCAAATAATTATTAAAATATCAATTAAAATTCTCATTTTCCCTAAAAATTATACATTTTAAAGTTCTGATGTTAGTCTGAAAATTAAGTAGATGCAGACCTGAATGCTTTTATTGTCCTATTTGTGTTTTATGTATTGTATTTGGGTATTATGTATTTTTATATATTATTTTACTTTTTAAAGCCATGTCTTAGCCTGAAATATTACTGAACTTCAGTTTTCATTGTGCTTAATAAAAAGCACAATATTATTGCACATTAAGCACACTAATACTAATCTAAGAATACTTAATAATGATGTTAATTTTTTGCTAGAAATGTAGTTTCTTACTTACCATATTTAAGTAAATAACTTAATTGAGGTATAACAAAATTCATGGAATTTTCAGGCTTGCAAAATGCTCTCCTGGACAATAAAGATAGCAATTGTGGACTTTTGAACCAAAATGTCATTGATTGGAAATACTACTTCAGAACAATGTAATGTTAATGTATGTCTTCTTTTATAAGTCCTCTATGCAATTATATTTACTTTCAATATTTGGTTGTAATAATATATTCTGTTAAAATGTGTTTGAATGAACTCATTAACTTAAATATGTTTGGATATGCTAACTTTTAGAACATATACAATTTAAAATCTCTGTTGATTATACAACTCAGGGGAAAAAGTATTCCTTATTATGCATCTCTGGCTATTTATAAGGTAATGTGTTTGTTTACAGTAAATTAAAACAATAAAATTAGTCAATTGTTAATCCCATTTTTTCATTTATTTTGAATGTTTCAGAAAGGAGACTAATTGCCCAATAGGACTTAATATTGTGCAAATGTGTGATAGTCACCAGACATGCTCTGGAGTATGGACACATGTTTATTCTTGGGTAGCCTAAACTGTTTATCATGTATGTACACCAATATTTTATTTAATCAGCCTAACATTTATTTTTTACCTACTTAAAGGCTATCACTATTCTAATGCTTGAGCGGGGCATGAGAGACAAATATGGACAGTCAGAGGTCTCAGTGACTCATTTGTAAATGGATGTATTATATCACACCTACAGCCTTTCTTGGATGATATGACAAAATAGTTTCTTAGGGAATTTCTGCATTGAGCTATTTCAATATACTTCCCCTCCAAAATATCATCAATATTCCACTGCTGTGCTTTTTCCCATATTTGAAATATATTTCTCCGTTATTTTTCACTGTCAGTATCCTATCATTTATCTAGGCACAGGTCCAATGCAACTTTGCTAGTAAGCATTTTGTCCTTCCTGTGTACTCACAAAACATACTTGCAGAGAAATACTTAAAGATTAATGGAAGCTTATTCTAAACAGATGATTAAATTTTGTGTATTTTTATTACAGAAAGGTTACTCTCGTTAATAATCAGATCTTGTTATTATCTATATGCAATCACTATAAAGATAGCCTTCTGCATGTGAGTTTCCTTGCTTTGAATTTTTTCTCCAGTTACTCACTGGAGTAACCCCTCATTGAAGATGAGAAACTATCATCAGAGTGAACAGGCAACTTACAGAATGGGAGAAAATTTTTGCAAGCGACTCATCAGACAAAGGGCTAATATCCAGAACCTACAAAGAACTCAAACAAATTTACAAGAAAAACACAAACAACCCCATAAAAAAGTGGGCAAAGGATATGAACAGACATTTCTCAAAAGAAGACATTCATGCAGCCAACAGACACATGAAAAAATGCTCATCATCACTGGCCATCAGGGAAATGCAAATCAAAACCACAATGAGATACCATCTCACACCAGTTAGAATGGCAATCATTAAAAAGTCAGGAAACAACAGGTGCTGGAGAGGATGTGGAGAAATAGGAACACTTTTACACTGTTGGTGGGATTGTCAACTAGTTCAACCATTATGGAAAACAGTATGGCGATTCTTCAAGGATCTAGAACTAGAAGTACCATATGACCCAGCCATCCCATTACTGGGTATATACCCAAAGGATTATAAATCATGCTGCTATAAAGACACATGCACACGTATGTTTATTGCGGTACTATTCACAATAGCAAAGACTTGGAATCAACCCAAATGTCCATCAGTGACAGACTGGATTAAGAAAATGTGGCACATATGCACCATGGAATACTATGCAGCAATAAAAAAGGATGAGTTTGTGTCCTTTGTAGGGACATGGATGCAGCTGGAAACCATCATTCTCAGCAAACGATCGCAAGAACAGAAAACTGCATGTTCTCACTCATAGGTGGGAACTGAACAATGAGATCACTTGGACTCGGGAAGGGGAACATCACACACCAGGGCCTATCACAGGGAGAGGGGAGGGGGGAGGGATTGCATTGGGAGTTATAACTGATGTAAATGACAAGTTGATGGGTGCTGACGAGTTGATGGGTGCAGCACACCAACATGGCACAAGTATACATATGTAACAAACCTGCACGTTATGTACATGTACCCTAGAACTTAAAGTATAAAAAAAAAAAAAGAAAGATGTGACCCTCTCCCACTCACTAACTTACTTCCAATCATGTTTATGTGCCATCTCAGAAGATAAAAATTCTCTGCCCAGTGAATCTAATTCTTCAATGAGCACAACAAATTATAGGTAAGGATTTTGCTCCTTCATTGAGATTTAGACCTTTTTGCAGCTTCACACTTTACTGTCTCTTGCTTTTGTGATGTAGGTCTCTCACCAATTTTTTATTTTTTTATTTTATTTTATTTTTCTGTTTTTACTGCAACTATTCCCTCTGGTCTCTATTGTTGGTCTTTTTTTTTTTTTTTTTTCAATTAAATGTTCTTTTTAAGTTGACATTTTCAATCAATGTGCTCTCACTTTGTTTTCTTTATACTCCTTGTTTTTTAATTGCAATTTTCTACTGATACCAGATATACATGTACAGTCTCATGTTCACCTGAATTTAAGACATAATATCCCAATTATTACAGATGTGACATTTTGATAATTGCCTGTCCCAATCCTGTTTAAGACAGCATAATAAATAACTGAGGCCAATTTGCAGGAGCAGCTCAAGTAACCTTTCCAGACTATGCTTTAGGAATTTTGTTATGATCTTTCTCATTTTGATCTCATCAACTTATCAACTTCTCAACCTCTCTGTATATAATTTGTTTTTTTAGCTTTACTCTTTCAGATTGAAGTTACATTATATTACCTTTTAAATCTTCCATCTCAGTTCTGCCCCTAAATCTAGGGGCAGATGATTCTTATCGCAGTAATCTGAAGTGTAAAAGTCACGCCTGTAATCTCAGCAGTTTGGGAGGCAGAGATGGGCAGATCGCTTGAGGTCAGGAGTTTGAGACCAACCTGGCTAATATGGTGAAATCCTATCTCTATTAAAAATACAAAAATTAGCCAGGCATGGTGGCTCACACTAGTAATCGCAACTATTTAGGAGGCTGAGGCAGGAGAATTGATTGAATCCGGAGTCAGAGGTTGCAGTGAACCGAGATCACACCACTACACTCCAGCCTGGGGGACAGAGTGAAACTGTGACTCAAAACAAACAACAACAACAACAAAAAAGCCTCTGATGCTCTGCACTTTTTTTCTCCTCCAATGAGAAACTTCTATTAGATTTATTAAATTCTGTAAGTTACTTTTCATTTCAAGAAATCTAAAACAACTGACTTAATACCTATTTGTTTTTGTTTTCCATGAGTCAACATTGCTTCTTGAAAAAGCAATGTATTAATAAAATGTGAAATTAGTTGTCTGCTTTGTTTTTCAATGAATTTTTGTTTACTGGCATATGGGAGGACACTCAAAGCATCATATTACTTTGAAGCCAATTATTTTAAATTCTTGAATGTTCCCATGAGTATCCCTTGTAACTTAACACTAATAGACATTAAAATTCCTCAGCAAGAGGCATTCTGAAATAGACAATGCCATTTTGATACTAAAAGTGCAGAATTAAATTCAGTATTTTAATTTAGTTTACCAACAATATCAGCATTATATGGATAAAAGTAAATTTTTTTAAATTTAATGATTGCCACATAGTTCATATCTTATCTGAAAACTGCAGCTACTTATCTTGAAGGATGTTGATGAGTGCAACCATAAATAAGATATGCTTATACATTATCTGAGAAAAGATTGTTCTGAATAAAAAGTAATTAATATTTACTTTCAGTCTGAGAAGTTGTACTACATTATATTACATTTAGCTTACTAAAATATAGTGGAATAGTAAAAATAACAAGATAACCATATCCATCCCCAAAACTGAAAACAAAAAGTACTGAGAAGATACTTATTATTCTTACTCTTTATCTGTCTTTATATATGGATATGGGTAAATTTGTATGTTTTCATCTGTTTGACAATTTTGTGAGAATATGATCTTACAAATAGTGGATTCTTCCGGTGAACTTTGACTTTTTATATTTTATTTTATTTTATCTTGTTTGCTTTTTAAAAGGAAAATATAATCTCATATTCATACATTACAAATTTGTCTTTTAACACCAATCATTAAAGAGTTAGACATTACTTAGTGTGAAGAGACTTCAGTATGCTTCCGTTTGATCTCTAAATCCTTCATAGGCTTATATTAACTTTTCTCTCCCCTTCTATTCCACATTAAATCATGTTTTATTATTCAACAATAAGTCTTTTTAATGTAATTGTCAATCAGATACACATACTTTTCATAGTGCCATCCTTAATAGGAATATTACTCATTAACATCTATGAACTTGAATTTATACAGTTCCCAGAATATTATTACAGCAGCCATGCAAATCGTTATGAACTCGAGGCCTGAGGGAAATAAATCAGTCTTAAGAAAATTAGTCAGCAATTTGAAGTCCTTCAATGGTTACAGATAGGAGTCATAATAAAATCCAAACTCCTTACAGAAACCCTGTCTTGATTCGAAACCTAACTGCTCTGCTTCATCTCCTTCACTTTCCTTTGTTTTGGTCCAGTTTTAAGTAAATTTCTTCAATACTCTTGGCAATTGGTGTCTGTGCTTTGCACAGCCCTATCATCTGACTAGCATGCCCTTCCTAAGTACATGCGTCTAAATCTTGATATTCCTTCAAGTTTCCCCAGAGGTTAATTCCTTGTAAGATAATAACAGTAGAGTTACATATAAGCAATTGCACAGAACTGTGAACATGACAATACATAAAAATGGCTTCTCTTCTGAAGGGGCTATCCACTAGTTTTGATTCTTCATTCTCGGTCTGACCTTCTTTTGTGTCCCCAGAACTATGTTTGCTTATTTTTATGGCAGTACTTAATTCCCTAGCTATAATATCCATCTTCTTGCAAGAATTCCCAGTAAACTCTAAGCTCTCTCGTAGTAGAACAGAGTGTCTTTCATCTTCAAATCCCAAGATCTGTCACAGTCACTGACAAACACTAGGCCAACTACAAATATTTATTAAATATATTAATGCATAAATGAATGAATGAAGTGTCACATTAACCAGCATCAAAAAGAGGAGGGCATATAAAAGTGAAACTTTATATAATAAAATAAATGTATCTCATTTGTATGTAAGCATTTTTTACATTTAACCATTTAAAGTATAAGTCTTTATAATATCCTACTCATGTAAATGTGTTTTCCAGTAATGTAAGTATATTTTTGATGAGTTTTGGTTATCATTCATAATGATTATTTCTGTACCTGAAGAATGAATTATTTAAGGAAACGGGGGTTAGCAAGTTATTCATGTTTTCATTTATTATGACAGACTGTTTTTACTTATCTTGAGACATTAACTTGTGTTCCTGTTTATTTAAAACAAATTTTGTCATTTCTACAATTATAAATATGAATGTGACTCTTGCCTATTATCTTAGAGAGCACTTAGGAAACTTCCATGAACTCCAATATCTATTTCTAAGATTGAAATTTTGCAAACCAACAAAGCACTAGGTAATGTACTAAATGAAGTATTGAAAGGAGTTCCCATTAGTTCTTTGAAAATGTCTCTACAATCTAGAAAGAAGGCTTTTATGGTTTGTTTTTATTTGTTCTTAATTATCAAATGCTCTGCTACCTGATGTGTTCTAGAACTACACTTTGTAGTATGGTAACTAGTAGCCACATGCAGCTATTTAAATGTAATTAAAAGTAAATAAAACATAAAACTTACCTCTTCACTTATACCAGTCACAACCCAAATATTCACTCAGTAAGCATCTGTGGCTAGTGGATACTGTATTTTATGGTACAGTAATAAAACATTTCCATTATCTCATTTTCATCCCATTAGACATTTTCTTTCTCTTGAAAGTAGAAGAAACTTGACAAGTAAAGCTCTAGTAAGTTATTAAATTATAAACTAGAGCAACTGCATACTCTTTTGTGTTTTATAATAAACTATATGTACCAATTTTATATACCAGTTTAAAATTATATACCAATTTTTTTATATGGCCATAGTATTTTGTTTGAAATCTTCCATTCAGCAATTCAGTTCATAATGCAGAATAATCAGCATCTGGCATTTTCCAGATTCGAATTCCTTAAGGTAAATGAACTCCGACTCCCTCACAATTTAGAATAGATAACCATATTTCCACTTAACAAAAAAGTTATGCTTCAATTAAATTTTTTTCTCTACAGTGTATCGCTTATTTTATTTTTTGTTTGAAAACATAAATTATGTGTATATTACAGGATATTTTAAAAGGTAGACATACAGATTACTTAATTTTCGGGTTTTATTTTTCTAAAATATTTTTGATAATGTAATATTGAGTATATTGCCTTCTGAAATATAATTTTATTATTATTTTGCTAATATTGGACATATCATAATAACTGAGCTACTATGCTAGTCAAGTTACTCAGAATTTCAGGACTGTGAACGAAGGGGAAGTTCAGTGTCATTTTCAGCATATCAAGGGATGTTAAAATATTTAAGAAGTTGACTGGCAATCTTTAATGTATTTATTTATTCAAGAAATATTTATCGAATGTCTACTATGTGGTAGGCTTTTTTGCTTGTATGTTTGTTTGGGGGATTCAGTAGAGAAAAACGTTGGGTATTCTCAATAATCTCTGAGATACAATTTTTTTTTTCTTGATCCTAGTAAAAACAGAAAGAAAACACAAATATCTTCAACAATAAAGATCTTATGATATTTGGAGGAATATTATCAGGAGGTAATGAAGATCTTCTATTAAGGCTGCTGCTTCTCCCCATTAAGATCCTGTAATCTTCATAATGTCTCAGAATTATATGGTGTTTAAGCACCAGTTCACATGTTTTGCTAACAAATCCAAGTGGAGTGAGACTTAACTTGAGCTCTTCATATCAATGAGCCCATTTGAATACATAGATCAGAGGAATAACAAAATAATCGGAAATCTAGATACTAGTTAGGGGAAAGAGGTTCATCTTATTGAGTGGGTAGGCAAAACCGTCTTCTTGTAATCAGACTTCTTTGATTACATACTATTCAGCTGATTGACAACATCTATATTCAGGTTATTGTGACCCTAATAATCACACCGCTGTGCAGGTCTTTATGATCTCCTTCTTACCACCCTCCACCTTCACTTCCTCCTCCTTTTTTTTTTATCATTAAAAAAATGATACCCAAATGAAAGTCGTGAAGAATTAATCACTTTGTTCCTAGTAAAATAATTTTCCTTAGGGACTTTTGGAAAGCTTAAGTTTGTTGAATTTAAGATAAGGTGCTGGAAAGAAGGTAAAACTAATAAAAATTTATTGTACATTTTATCTTTGGTAAATTCCATGGTCTAAATGCTTGTGTTTTACCCCCAAATTCATATTTTGAAATTCTAACTTTTAACGTGAAAGTTTTAAGAGAGAGTGCCTTTGAGAAGTGATTCAGACACAGGGGCAGAACTCTCGTGAATAGAATCAGTACCCTTATAAAAGAAATCCCAGAGAAAACTTGTCTCTTCTACCATGTGAAGTTATGATGAAAAGACAGCCTTCTGTGAACCAAAAAATGGGCCCTCACCACACACTGAATCAGCCAGCACCTTGATCTTGGGCTCACCCAGCCTCCAAAACTGAAAAATAATTTCTGTTCCTCATAAGCTGCCCATTGTATGGCATTTTGTTATAGCAGCGCAAATGGATTGAAACAGTAGACAAAACTCCACCCCCATACGATTAACATGACACTGTAAATATATTAGGATAACATATTTATTCTCCTGTTGGCTATCATATCTTTGCTTTATCGTTGGAGGAGAGAGAAAATGGAAGACAGAGTGAATACGAGAAAAAAAAGAAAAGAAAAACATGAAGGAAAAGGAAAGAATAAACCAAGCAAGTAAGCAAAGATAGAGCATATGAATTATAATCAGGAAGGCTTTAGAAATATATTCTGTCTAACTTGCAAATCCCTAGCTTTCAGAAACAAAAGAAAGAAAGAAGGAATGTAGAACGATTAAGGAAAGAAGGGAAAGGAAAAGAAAATAAGAAAATAAAAAAAAAGAGGAATAGAAGGAGGAGGGGAGGAGGCAGGGTGAAAGGAGAAAGGGAGAAATGAAGAAAGAGTTTTTTAGAATAATAATTTATTTCATCTGAATCTAAACCATATTACTAGTAATCATGGATAAACTCTCAAAAGGCACCTCCTAAATATGCACTTAAACAACTTGACAAAACCTGACAGATTGGATCCTCCCACTTGCTACATAGGTATTTTCAATGAGTGAACTGATGCCACTAGTTCAAACTGTACTTATGCAAGCTGAAGTAAAGTGGCAGCTTGGCATAAATTCAGACAGGGTTAATGATAGTGAATCTGGTGGGCTGACAAATGTGGGCAATCTTTAAATGGCTCGTTGAAAGGTTGGCTGCTGAAATGGTAGGCAAAGTGATTCATTTGCTAAAAAGGAAAATAGAGTATAAATTATAATTAACAAAAGAAAACAGCCTTTAGAAAATAGATTCTGTCTTAATTTGCAAATCCCTGACTTTCAGAAGCAAAATAAACTTTTTCAAAGTAGATTTTTATCTTATGGGTTTAGCATTTACTAAACTAGGACAATTGGATGAGGTTTTCTTTTCTCTCTTCTATAAATTATATGGTCTTTAATTTGACCTTTAGTTGAATTTGCTACTAAGAAGTCTACATAGAAAACAGTAAGAAAAATATAGCTTCGTGATTTACAAAAATTGATGCATATTTTACTGTTCTTTTTAAATTAGCACACTGTAAGGTTTACAATGATTCACTAATATATATTTGAAAGTAATTAGACAGTTCTACCCAGATGAAATTGGTTACACAAGTGTAACAATGCAGAACACTGTTGATAACTGTGTTTTAAAAATCCCTAAGTGTTAGTTGGGTTTATTCAGTTATGAATCAAGGTTTCATTTTTATTTCATGAGAAAATATTTTCATAACTACTTGAGACATATGAACTTAATAGGAAATGTATGTATAAGAAAGAAAAGCAAGATGAACTCTCATATTTGACCTACCTCAGATTTCAAAGTAATTGTTCATCCACACAGAGATGCTTGTTTTTTGCGTTTAGCTTTTGGGTAGTACATTCTATTACAAGGAGAATAGCACTAACTGTGTTGTAATAGCTGCAACCAATTAAATATATAAATATCTTTAAGGAGAAGGCTTTTTTGTTTTACTTCTATCTCACATGAAAATTAACAAACGTAAGAATAATTTTTCCCTCATGACTATTATAATTGGAAATCATTTTGGCTAACAAAATTTACTTTACTACTACTAATCATATTAAAATTATTAAATATCTTAAAGAGGGCTACAGACAGTGTGGAAATTATAGAACTATATCTGTCTACTATTTTAAAACTATGAATTAATAAATTAAAATTTTAAATCTCCCACTGTAGCAAAATTTGTTAGAGGAAATATTTGATAGAATCTATTGGTTTAAATCACATTTGATGCATATTTTCTCTACAGATATAAACATTCAATTGGAAATTCTAAGAAAGACTTTAGGGATTATACATGAGTGATAATGAACACTTTTAATGTTTTTCAAAATGTCTAATGCTGTATATCAATACGTTAACCTCTACGTGAGTTAAGCAAGAGATTCTAAACTACATATAAATACTAAATCTTCAAGTTCATATTTTAATGAGAATATATTTCACTAGGTTTTGGTTATTTTTAAGGACACATATTTTGTATGCTAAAGCCCAGAAAATATATCAGAATATTTTTAGATGATTCGATATAATCAATCAATTCCATTCTATTCTAATTTTTATATTTATAATCATTTGATTTTCAAAAAGAATGTTAAAACAATTCAATAGAAAAAGAATAGTATTTTCAACAAATGATGCTTGAACAAGTTGAATTTCATATATATAATAATGCTGTTGAACCACATTCTCACACCATACATAAATATGAACTCAGAATTGATCGTCATCTAAATGAAAATACGAAACTCCTAGAAGAAAATTTAGGTGTAAATGCCAATACCTTTAGTCAGGCAAGGTATGACATCAAAACCCAATGAACAAAATGAGGAGAAAAAAAGATAAATTGTACTTTATCAAAATGAAAAACAGTTTTGCTTTGAAGGACAATTATCAATACATAAAAATGTTAACTCACAGAAATGGGGAAATATTTGGAAATCACATATCTGATAAGACACTTGTATTCAGAAATCACAAAGATTACTCACAACTCAGTAATAATAAAAAGACAAATAGCTAAATTAAAACAGATCATAGAATTTGAATGTATATTTCTCCAAAGAAGATATACAAATGACAACCAAGCACATGGAAAGATTCTCAGCCTTATCGGCCATTGAGGAAATACAAATGCAAATGACAATGAGATCCTACTTCATATCTACCAGGAAGGTTATAATCAAAAAGGCAGACAATTACAAATGAAGAAATTAGAATCCTACTACATTTATTTGTAAATGTAGATGGTGGAAGCGATTTGGAAATAGTTTGGAAGTTCCTCAAAAAGTTAAAAATAGAATTGTAAAGTGGCTCAGCAAATTTTCTTCTAAGTACATATCCAAGATAAATGAAAAAATGTATATATATGTATATAGCTATATATATAATGTTGCTATGAACATTCATGCACATGTTTTTGTTTGTATGTATATTTTTTTCATTTATCTTGGGTATGTACTATATACATATATACACATATTTTATATATATACACACACGTATATATACACACATATATCCAAAAACGTGTGCATGAATGTGCATAGCAACATTATTCATAATAGCCAAAAACTAGTGATAATCCTAATGTCCATCAACTAATGAATAATAAAGTATATAAAGTATATATATACAATGGGATATAAGTTGATCATAAAGATAAGGTAGTACTAATAATTGCTCAACCTGGAGAAATCTTCAAAACATTAAGTGAAATAAAAGAAGCCAGCCATAATAAACCATACATTGTATAATTCCAAACATACAAAAACATAAAATGCCTGGAATAGAAAAATCTATATATACTGAAAATAAAATAGTAACTAAGCACTGTGGGAAATGGAGATAATGGAGAATGATTACTAATGAGTGTAGCAGTCTTGGTGGTGGGGGGCAGTAATAAATATATTTTAAAATTAGAATGTGGTAATAGCTGCACAATTATGTAATATATAAAAATTAATAATTGATTTTAAATAGGTAATTTTTTCATATAAGAATTATATCTCAGTGAAGTTATTGAACTATAAGCAAACATAAACACACATACAGGTAATTGAAATTTGAGGATTTAATTTCACATACAAACCTATATTGCACAATGTATAAATCTCAAAAAAATGAGTGAAGTAGAAAGTAGACATATAATAGAAAATATTAACAAAGCCCAAAGCTAGATGTTCGAAATAATAATTAAATTTTAAAACAGTAAGACTAACTAAAAAAAAAAAAAAAAGCTGGGAAACACTACATAGTAAATGTCATGGCATGCAAACTATTTGTTCATCTAAAATCTGCAGATGTCATAATGACCCTCTCTCATTCTCTATATCCAATGAATTACCAGAACTACTAATAGAGGATCAAAACATAAGACTCAGAGTTTGGTATTGAAGGAGATCAGGATATGGCATTCCTAACACTTTGGCATAATAATTATTTTTAGCAAAAGGCATGTAAATTCCTAAAATTCCCTATTTTATAAAAGCAGAGTCTCCCAAAAGAACTCAGTTGTCATGAACACCCTCCCCAGGAGCGACTCTCATCTTCTCAGAGGAGTCTGCATCACACTCTAACATAGTCAACTGGACTCTCATATTTCCCATCTATTCTCTTTGGAAAATATTTATTTTATCACAATGTCATTCGTTTTTCCGTAAGTGCCCTTTCTCTTCCCTCCTTTTCTCAGCAAATCGTCTGGCCAGAGAACTTAGGGTGGCAGAGAGAAAAAGGTTTTCATTCTCTAAAGTATTAAGAAATTAAAACTTTGTATGCAATTCTGAATATATATCACAGCAAAACTCACAATTTTCAAAAATCTTCTACATGTATTATCTCATCCTCAAAGATATGGAAACAGTAGAGAATAATATTAATTATATATTATGGTATACTATGCAAATCTATTTGACATATCATTTGTGATCTTTTCGACATTATAAAGAAGATACAACTTGACAAGAATACTTAACATTTTCATAAAAATATTTCTTTGCCAATAACCAGTCTTTTAATATACTGATGTTATTTCATTGATTTTGAATGTATTAATTGAAATGCATTTCTAAATAACTTCTTGATAAAATAAGCCATATTTGCTTCTTTTTGTTACAAATCTGATGTTTTCTTTATAAATAGTTGTCCAAATGAATTTAAGACAATTGCCTATGCTCTTGAATGCTCAGTTTTATTTTTCAAATGAAAGCACAAAAAGAAAAATATATTATTATTTGTATTTGCATATATTTAATTGTAAATTATTTTGGCAACTATAGGAAGTAACTAGCATATGAATAAAATAGTAATATATATGCATATAAAGAGAGAGGGAGAAAGAAAGAGACCCCACTGTAGTATCCTTACTAGCTCAATATTCCCCATGACACTTGTTTTTGAACATACCTCTTATAAATAAAATATGACATTTTAATTAATAGATTAGAGTTTCACGGATTAAAAGACTTGACGTATAATTTTCCTTTTATCTGCTTGGAACAGTCCTGACAAATGATGAATAGTGCTCAGTCTCTATAATTAACTGTCTCTACTACTATCTACATAGACAAGGAATTCTTAAGCTACCCTTCTTGGTTAAATAAATAAAATGTTAGGAATACTAAAAAAATGACATTGATTGTCATGATTTATTCTAGATTATGAATAACTTTACCTTTCTGGTTCTTTTCATGGTAGAGCATGAATTTCATTAATATTGAGTTTCAAAGGAAGTAAAAATTTGAGTTGTATTCTGTCTTTTTATTGGAAAGGCTGTATTACCTAATCTAGTGTCTCTCTCTTTATCTCTCTCCCTCCCTTTCCTCCTCTCCTTCTCTCTCCTTCTCTTCAAGATACTCAGCACCTTTATTTTGCATCCTTATATCATATTCTCATAAATTTTTTGCAAAGTATCAAAATGTATGATTTTTCTATTCAAGATTTAGTTGGCTATGTCTTCTATTTCTCTCATCATCAGCATACACATTTTTATTTTGATTGATAGTGATTGCTAGTCAGTCCTCCAGGAGGACTATACCTCCCAAAGGTAAATCTGTCAGTTCAGATTTCTGCTTGATAATTTCTGATTCGGTTGACAGTTTTGCCCAGCTTTTTTCTATTTCATTTCTCATCTTTTTGTTTCAAATTTCTATCTTGCTGGCTATTAGAGGCATGCTAAAAGACATGCCGTTAAAGCCTATAGTAACATATGCTACTGAATGGCAAAGAAGAGGACAGAGATTTGTGGTTTTCTTTTATTTTCTGCGAACAGTTGACATGTTTGATGGGGAAAATGCTTATGGTTTTATTTTACTATTATTCTGAATCTGCTGTGAAATGAATTCTGCTGTGAATATATTCAAGACAATAACACATTCCTGCTACATTTACACATGCATAGATTGAGCTTGGATAAAAATGTATACAGATTTTGTTATATTTAAATTATTTTTAACCTATACAATATTCATTTTGTTTGACCAATAATAATACATACTCCATATTGGCTATACCTGTGAACTCAATGAACGGGAACACTAACAGTTGATTTTCCTTTTCTATGAATAATATGCTTATAGTTTTATGCAATTTTTCAACAAGTATTTAACATTTCTGCTACATTCAATTAAAAACAGAACAACATGCCCACAGAGAAATTTTATTAGTTGAAAGTAATAATAAGCAACACAATATAAAATTGACAAGGAAATTGGAAGGTAATTGTGTGACATATTAGATACCAATCATAATAATAAAAAGAATGATAATATAGTTAACATCTGTCACTTACTACTTGGTACTGTACTAGGCTTTTTTATATATTCTGTCTTTTAATGTTCGTGACAAGATCATGGAGAAAGTGCTATTGCTTCTATTTTATAATGAAGAAATTGGTATGCAAAGAGTTACATGAATTCTCCGAAGTTACATGCCAGAAGTGACAACTCTGCAGTTTGAATTTGTCTCCAGCAGTGAACTCCAGAGCTTACATCCTAAGAATGAAAAAGAATACTACATTGAACCAAAACATACAAAAAATTTGTGTATGACACAAGTATGAAATGTAACTGTGTGTGTTGGGTGGGAAAAGGAAGATTAGAGGCAACAATCATTTATTGATCTCCTGTTATGATATAAATATTATATTCACATTTTAAAGCATAATTAGCTCACATTATTCCTGGATTTTTATTGATTTGAATCAATAAAATGTACATGAAAGTTTTCCTGGCAAACAAACTGTCCCAAATAAAAATAATCACTTTTTAGAGGAAATTAATGACCTTAATTTTTTTAATGTATAGAGTAGTAGTGTATATAAGGCAAAAAATTACACTGAATATAATTTCAAACTCTGTAAAATTTTTTTTGTTGTTACTCATGTAACAGCATCTAAATGTGTGCCATAGTTGCATTGTTCTCATGTTGCTCATGACTTTACACTTCATAGGTGAATGCACTGGGATTTTCTTAAATTTTCCTCTTTTAAAATATTTATCATGGTGTCATGACTTGTTGTTGACTGTCAACTCCCTGTCAAAAGAAAAAATATCTGATTTAATCTCAAAGTATATATTACACTACACAGGTTAATTTGAAAGCTCATTCAAACGTGGTGTCTTCTAAGTCTACTAAAAATATAAAATTATTTATTTTCTATTTTTATAAAGGGAATAATGAATTTATTTTCAGTGCCTTGAAACTTTTCTTGAGACTTGTCTAAAAAGAATGTTAGACTCTAACGCTTCATAGAATTTGTAATGAACTTAGGTATATTTCACAATTGTTAAACCACAAATGATTGTTTGAAGACTATTAAATGCACTCAAATGTAAAAGAACAAAGGAATATTATATTCTGTGTTTCATAAAAATTAAACCACTGGTAATTGTTGGTTCAATTGTGAAATAATCCAAGAGTCATATTAGGCTCTGATATGTTGATGGTTTGAGTTCTAGGCACAATAGAAAACATATGACATGTATTTCCCTTTTAATAGTTTATGTCTCCACAAGCTATCTCCCCCATTAAAACATACTTTATTCTAAATCACCTAATTGTACAAGACATAAAATAGCTAACCTATACATGAAGCTATGATATATTAATGAAATACGAGATCTGCTTATCCTATGATGACATATTAATGAAATAAGAGATCTGCTACAGGTCTGCTTCTCAGACTGTGTTTTATTATTTATTTTAAAATACCTTTCTTCATTATGAAAGTGATGCATGTTCATAATAAAATATTTATGAAGCACAGAATAACTATAAGAAAAATGTAAATGATGTATAATTCAACCAACTATGATAACCTCAGTTGGAATTAACAGATGAATAATTTTTATATACCTGTATAAGGCATATTTTATTCAGAATATCTGCATAGCATGGTATACACTCCTATAAAACATTGTTTGGATTGGCATGTTTCCATTTAATATTATTCAATGTTATAATTTTACCATTTGCATAATATTAAATTATATGTTTATTAAAAATTTTACACAGCTAGCAATATTAGGTCACTTCCATTTTAATGTGGCTAATGTTGAATTTAATATAATAAATGACAGTGATGTTTGTAAATTTCTCAGGAATTAGTGCATTATGAATTAGCTGTATATGTTGAATTTCCCAAGAAGTAGAATTTCAAGACTGAATAATCTATATATTTAATTTTATATAAAATTCAACAGTGTATTCTGATATTTACGATTGAGAACATCACATAAACAATACTAAATAAGGCACTTAATCTTAGTCAATTTGGAAACAAAATACATTTCTTTCCTAATATTAAAATTAAATATGTTTCTTGTTTTATTTTATTTATGTATTTATGTATTTATTTATTTATTTTGAGACGGAGTTTCTCTCTTGTTCCCCAGGCTGGAGTGCAATGGCATGATCTTGGCTCACTGCAACCTCCGCCTCCCAGGTTCAAGCGATTCTCCTGCCTCAGCCTCCTGAATAGCTGGCATTACAGGCTCCTGCCACCACGCCCAGCTAATATTTTCTATTTTTAGTAGAGTCAGGGTTTCACCATGTTGGCAAAGCTGGTCTTGAACTCCTGACCTCAGGTGATCAGCCCACTTCAGCTTCCCAAAGTGCTGGGATTACAGGCCTGAGCCACCGTGCATGGCCTTCTTGTTTTATTTTTATTGGTTACTTTCTTCTCTGAATTGCCTATGCATTTTTGTTGTCTATTTTTTCTATTAAGTGTTGTTATTATTTATTGACCTTGAAAACTTTTATTTTATGTATTACGATCATGTATATTTCAAATTTCTTTTAACTCTCTCTCTTAGTTTTGTATATGCATTAAACATATCACTGCTTTTGAAAAATAATGTATAAAGGAGAGTCAAAAGCAGGCCTGATTACAAAACAGTAAACTAGTTGCAGACAAAAATAATACCTGTGTTTTTAGCTATAAATACACCTAAAATGTCTTATTATTTATCTATTTATTATCTATCTATCTATTTATTATCTAAGAAAAATGATATTGGAAAGCTTGGCTACCGAGAGTCAAATAAACAGAAGACAAAAAGTTCTGTTTTCTGTTCAGAACCATAATAATAAGAATTTATAATACTTCCTCAGAAAGTTTATACAATATTAAATCATTTAAAATAAAAACTTTTTATTTTATTGATTTATTTTATTTATCTAAAATAAAATTAAAAAGATAATCAAAATCATTTAAAAAAATAAAAATCATTTATTTAGTTACTTAAATATTTTTAATTGGTCATTTTAATTTTAATAGGTCATTAGTCACTTTTACTCTTTGTTTTAATGAATTTTCATTTTGTTAGGAAAATCAATTCATATGGTATGTCTCACTGCTTGTTTACCTCAATTGAAATCTTCACTGCATAAAAAATGAGAGAAAATTATTTGCACCTAATTTATTTTAAAAAGAAATCAAATCCTTACTAGAAATGTGTTTCAAAATATAATTTTAATGTTTTCCCTTCTTTTTCACAAAGTAACACTGATTTTTTACCTTTCTTTTGAAATTTTTATGAACTAAATTTTTCATTTATTTTAGTTACTTGTAATCTGTCACATCCACATACAAAACAGAAAAATGCATTCACATATTGATTAACTTTGTTAATCAACAATGATATACAATTGCTATATTTAGAAACAGATTCTCTGGAAAATTACGTATTTTATATATAATTTCATTCTTTCAAAAATATGTATATAATTGATTTATGTTAATTTTTCTGTTCAGTGATCCAGCAGCCAACAATGCCTATTACAATTATTAAGTATATTATTTGAGAAATATTTACTCCTGAGGTTTTGTTGTGATTTTTTTTTTTTAATTAATAACATTTCTTAGCAAGTAGCTCCCAGAATTTTCTTGTCTGGCATCACATTCCAAATTTTAAAAATCAGTTCGTGCCACATCTACATTGCTTTTCAAATGCAAAACCTTGCTAAGATCATTACTAATTCACTTACACATTTTTTTAGTTTACCATGGAAATAAGATGTTTCAAGTAAGCTACATTTAAACCAATATGCTTGATGGCAACTTAAATAATAAAACTTAAAATTATTTTATTATAGAGCCTGCATGTCAATATTGATATTAAGATGGTGTATGTCTGTGTGTGTGTATGTGTGTTCTCTGATAAATGATCCTCTGAAATACTCTGCCTTGAGAAATGAAATGATATATTTTAAAGGTACTGTGAAATTACCAAGCTTGGTGAAAGCATTTATTTATTTGAACATAAAATATGAAATTTCAACAAAGTTTTTCTAGAGATAATAAAATGTGAATTCATATGTTTAGAAATGTCCACGTGATATTAAACCATTGGGTTTATCCAAGAAAATATATTTTTAAAAAATAGCACACTTGTTTGGTCAACATGGAGCAGTAATGGCTTCAATTTCTTCAAGTAGTTATCTGTTCAAGGAAGAAAAAATCATTAGGCCTTTTTATTTCTCTACAACCTACCACCTACAACCACCCATAATTTAATCTTACGAAGATTAAATTGGAAAAATGTACGGAAAATATTTGGCTTACTTCCTGGTATTTGTGATTAAGCAGTGTTATGTTTCAACTTATTATTTTCCTTAGTGTGTGAAACGATGAACTATCAGCCAAAATCTATGTAGATTCAACTCCTAAAAATAGTAACAAAATGCTAACTACTAAATTATATGGAAATTTAAAGTGAGTTACTATTTAAATATTGATATTTTACTTTTTAGATTTGTCTAATAATAATACTAAATATATCTATATTGACTTTTGTTGCCCTTGGGTTGATGACACTTGGGTTATCAGAGATGGATTTGAGTGTCCAGGAATACTTACACTCACATGTATTCTTAGAGTTTTTGTACGTACTCAGTATATTATTCATCCGTTCGATAAATATTTAATGAATATTTAAAATCATCAATTAACTTATGCACTGCTAGGAATATTGGAGAATAAGGATGAGTTTTTCTACTAATGGAATTTATCTGCCAAAATTGATAGCTATTAGCTAATCATGCTAACTAATTTATAGTTGTCATCTGAGAGAACTGCTTTGAAGAAAAGACAGATGATCTTTGTGAGCATACAACAAAGCAGCCTTACTTAAACAGTAGAGTGGCTTTGTATGAGACACAGATGATGCTGAGCTCTCAGTATCAGCTACTCATATGTGAGCATTGCATTGTATTTGTCTTTCTGTCTCCAGTGACAAGCACGGTAACTAGCAAGTAATCAAACTATTTATTCAACTGACTTTATGTGACAAAACTTATTAAATGACCTTATATTGTCATCACTATAAGAAGAATAGATATTATCATTAAAATTAATGGAAAAAAGCATGAGATCAGAAGACATGTAAATAATTTTGGAAATATATTTTAGGTTTCATTAAGACAGGATTTTTAAATAAAATATATTGTTTATGAAATATCAAGAAAACACTTGCTCTAATCTAAACCTATACGAAAATTAAATATATGCTTTCAGAAGCATGATCAGAAAGAAACCCTATTTACCATTTGTTTTACACAAACTTAAGTAGCAAAATTAATTGTGCTCGCTAGAACACCAATCACCACATATAAAGATTAGAGTCCTGGTCACATGTTATTGGTATATTTAAATGGTTATAGGATAGATTAGTGAATATCAATGAATATCATAAAATATAATAGATAATGGCACTTCTTTCCACTCTTTGTCAGTATATAACCTTTGGGTCATTATATTGTATTCTGTAAACACTAAGAAAATTGATTATAGCAGAAGACTGTTGTGGATTGACTTGTTTCTTTTCAAAAATATTTAATAGATAAGTAGTAAAAACTGAGTATTATAGATTAGATAACTAGGAGGTTACGGTAATCTCCTCCTCCTTCACATCACTTTGCTATTATCATCAGTTATTTAGGGGAATATAGGTACAGTCATAGGAAGTTAGGGTCCACTTAGCTTTAATGGAAAGGATACTCCCTTTGGGGAAAGGAGTTGTATGGAGTGGGAGGGAGTGGGCTGGATCTGAGAGAAGAAAGGTTTATTTCATGCCTTTAAATTAACGAATATCACCTGCAGGTCTCAGCTTTAGGATCAAAAGCTAATGGACTATAAGTGGGAGTAATTGGTTCAAATGCTAATGAACCTAAAAGATTGTCAGGAATATTCAAGGATAATTTTGTAGTATTTCATGTTCGCCTTTTAAATAATTTAAAAACAACTGTTAGTTGTTGAAAGATATACTATCCATACACTTTTAAGGGTTTTACAATTGTTAATATCCCATCAATACATATTATGACCACTGGAGTGTGTTTGTTCATAACGTATATTTAAATAATATTAACAGTTTAATCATCATGGCTTCTTATTTCAAATACTGCTAATAGGGTGTTAATCTACAATACATAAATTGTATTTAGTAAAGTAACTAAAGCTAGTTTAAAATTTAATTGAAAAAGACATTCATATAGAACAAAAAGCAATCATAAATGTAAGCAGTGTTTAAATTTTATACTGGGTTTTGAGCCACTGTTGACAATTTTTAATCTTGATTTTTAATTTAGGGTTGCTTTCTTTCTTTGATATAGAAGATATTAACAATGTGGTAAATATGTAAGTTATATTAAATCAAAAGATTCTAAATGTCAACAGCTATTTGTACATTTCTATGTAAATGATACAATTTTCTAGTTTGTAAAGATAGATTTTGATGGCCTTTTAAATTAAAGACAGCTTTTAGTTAAATATATTTATGTTAACTACTAGATTACATTTGATAATAAGTCTCTAAAGGAGATATTTTATATGTTTTCTGTATATAAACTTGTGAAAAATATTTCTGAAGTTCTAGAAATCAGTATTTAAAAGTTCAGGTATCTGAAAATATATGACAATGTAAATAGAAAAAACTATAGCTTCAAAAATAGAAACAAAAATGTAAGTATTTTTTACAAGCGATGTACTACACACATACATCTTTGGTTAATTAAATAACAAATTTTTTTTTTAGTGAATCAAACCTTCATGCTACCAATATGAATTTTCAACATTATTGCAGCTGCATAGGTCACAATAGTCTTTTTTTAACTTGTTATTTTTTCAAAACACCTATAATAATTTTCATTTACCTCTTTTTGTTCATATGTTTTGTCTCTTTAGTACTTTTACTTAACCTGTTTCTAAATATCTGTAAATTTTATTATTTAAAAAACAAGATTTAGTTTTTTAGATCTCTACTGTATTTTTTCTTGTCTATTTCATTGCTTTCTTCATTTATTTTGTTTTATTCTTCCACTTCCTTAAATTTTTTTTAATTTTTTTTTTTAGTTTCTTGAATTGAAGACAGATAGAAATTCAGATTACAGATAATGAACCTGTCGTTATATATCTGGAGAGAGAAATACTTGAGGGTTTTCCTTTTTATTTAATTTCCAACTTTAAAGTTCAGGGGTACACGTGCAAGATGTGCAGGTTCGTTGCATAGGTAAACGTGTACCATGTTTATTTGCTGCACAGATCATCCCATCTCCCAGGTATTAAGCTCAGCATCCATTACATATTCTTCCTGATACCCTTCCTCCTCCCACCCCCAACCATCTGACAGGTCCCAGTGTGTGGTTTTTCCCCATGTGTCCATGTGTTCTCATCATTCAGCTCCCACTTGTAAGTAAGAACATACAGTATTTGACTTTCTGTTTCTGTGTTAGTTTGCTAACCATAATGGCCTCCAGCTCCATCCATGTCCCTGCAAAGGACATGATCTCGTTCCTTTTAATGGAGGTATTGTATTCCCTGGTGTATATGTGCAACATTTTCTTTATCCAGCCTATCGTTGATGGTCATTTAGGTTGATTCCATGTCTTTGCTATTGTGAACAGTGCTACAATGGACATACACATGAATGTATCTTTATAATAGAACATTTTATATTCCTTTAGGTAAATACCCAGTAAAGGGATTGCTGGTATCATTCTGATGTGGTCAGAAACATATTTTCTGTATATAATTTTACTAATTTAAATTTGTTTGGACTTAACTTAAGGCCCAAAGTATAGTCCATTTTGGTAAGTATTCTTTGTGTACTTCTAAGCAATGTGTGGTTGTTGGATACAAATTACATGTATTTCAATATCTTTACAATTTTTGGTGATTTTATTCAGATCCTAAAAGTAGGGTGTGTTAAAATATTTAAGTGTGTTGTAGATGTGTCTATTTCTCATATTAGTTCTGTATCTGCTTTTTAATTATTTGTTATTGATGTTATATTCACATATTATAAAATTAACTCTTTTAAAATGTACATTTCCATGGGCTTTAACAATGATGTGTAGCTACTACATATGTGAATTCCAAAATATTTTAATCACCCCAAGATAAAGTTATTTCTAACATTTTACTTTTATTTCTGATTCAGTATTTGCTGGATTGCTGTAAATGTTTAATTTTTTAATACAATTTTAACTTTTATTTTACATCTAAGGGAAAGAGGTGCAGGTTTGTTGCACAGTTATGTCGCATGAAGGTGGGGTTGGGATATGAATGATCTTGTCACCCAGGTAGTGAACATAGTACCAATAGTTTTTCCTTCCATGCCCTACTCTGCCATCTTTATGTCCATGGGTACCAATGTTTAGCTCCCACTTTACAACAGCAAAAATCGCAGAACAGGCAGCTCCAGGTGTTTCTTCCACAGAAACACCACTCGCTATTTCTAAATAAATATTCTTCAGTTTTTGTTTTAAAATATTTAAAATTTTATACACTTTCTGCAGAAATATACACTATTATTATTGCCATGGAGAGACAAGAGAGTCTTTTGTTTTCCAATTTATATGGCTTTAGGTAGCCATGTTTTCCAAGTATCACCTTTCAGGTTAGATATGTTAGATGATAGATGGATGGATGGATGGATGGATGGATAGATAGATAGATAGATAGATAGATAGATAGATAGATGTAAGGCATTTTTAGTTATAGTTATAAAGGCAGATCTTGTTTTTGTCTGGTACTACTTGACTGTTTTCTAACCATGCCTGTTCATGAATTTTCTTTATACATCATTTTTAGAAAGCAGTGATGTTATGTTTAATACACATACAAAATTAAGAGATATATTAAATTTGGAATACATTTAAAACATGGGTTATCTTGACAAAGTTGATTCTGACAGATTGTGCTGAATTTTTTAGTGTTTCTTTGGGGCGATGGGCCCTTAGAACTCCCTATTCTTCCATTTCTGCTGATGTGTTACCACATGCTTTTGTATTTTAAAACTGTATTATTACTTGTATATACATTGTAGTTGAAGTATCTCCTTGCCTAATTTAATATTTTATCATTTAGGAATATCTATCCTCATCACTAGTCGTATTTTACAGCTTAAAGTTTAATATGTTTGATATGATGTATTAACTCTATATATTAAATATATATCAGTTTTTCCTCAAGCTACCTTTTTTAGTGTATCTTTCCCTTCTTTTACTCTCAAACAGTCATGCTCTTAATCTTTGTATATCTCTTGTATGCCTTATATTATTTGTAGTGTATCTTATTCAGTCTAAAACCATTTGCTTTGAAAAGAAAGTAGAGGAGACCTATATAAATAGTAGAATCTATTGTATTAGTGGTTTGGAAGACCCCAAATTGTAGTTGTTATATTTTCCCAAATTGATTTCTATATTCATTGCTTTTTCAATACAAATCTGAGTATTGGAAAGAAAGGGTACTTACAAGCTGATTTTTAAAATGTAGACTTTTTCCTTGCTTCTTTGGAGTTTTGCTATGCATTTGTCTAAATGTGATTTCCTTTCTACTTATCTAGTTGTTCAGCTTGGAGTTCATAGAACCTGATGAATCTTTGGCTTTGTGTCCATCAATTTCAGGAAATGTTGATCAGTATATCTTTAACTGTTGCCATTGACACATTCATTCTACTGCCTATTCTGGTGCTCCTGTAATGTATATGTCAGGCCTTGTCACTGATTCCCATGTGTCTGGTGGAACATTTTTCTGTATTTTATCTTTTTTTTTTCTCTGTGTGATTCAGAAAAAAATATATATTTTCTGTCAACCTGTATTTTAGCTTAAACATCTTTTCTTCCTGTTAACCTACTGTTGAAATCCAATACCTTTAACTTCAGTAATGATCTTTATAACTTTTAGCATTTCTATTTTATTTCATTTTCCATTTATCAATTGAGCATTTTGTTTGATTGAATTTATTTCCTTAATTGAATTTAAAGAAGTAAATTATACTTCTTTTTGCCACTTTTTAAAATGTTTGTCCTGGAGTTTGCAATATACATTTGCAACTACTTCAAGTCTATTTCTAAATAACATTGTACAACTTCATGGATAATACAAGTACCCTATAATACAGGTAACAATGTATTTCCAATTCCTTCTTCTATACTTTATATTATTGCTGTCATTCATTTCACATATCCATAAGCTATAAAGCTATAATCATAGAATACATTGTTTTATTATTTTGAACCAAACATTATTTGATAGATCTATTACTGATAAAAATAATAGTTATTTTTTACCCTCACTCATTACTTCACTTATACTCTTCCTTTGTGTAGACCCTTCTTCTCTCTGCCTCTCTCCCAATTTCTAGTAAACCTACCCATGGACAAATTTTCATAAGTTGAAAGCTAAAATGATACATAATTCCACTGTGTATATGTATTATTTTTTGATAATTTTATCTTCAAAATATTGAAAACTTATTTACTTCCTGCTACTAAGTTACGTATAAGAAAGAGAACATAATTCTTCATTGTAATTGTCTTTTTAAATACAGAATATGACCGTTGTGTCAGGAAAGGGTTTGGTCAGATTCTGTTTTGATTACTTTCAGGGTCTGTAATATCAATATAATTAATTTTATATTTTCTTTGTGTCTAGGTTCAAATAGAGCCACTTACTGACACACTCTGCATATTTCAGTAATTACAATGCCTCTCTAAAACTATTGTCTACTCTATAAAAAGAATACTCATATTATATATCTCACTTACTTTTGTTAGTATTTAACTTATTCCATATACTGTAGTTAGTATACTGCTTGACTGTACTTAGCATACTTCTTGACAAGTATTAAATACTCCGTAACTAGCCAATTTATGAATATTACTATAATTATATTCATTGCTAATTGCAGACAATTTTTAGGATCTTTTAATTTGCATGGCATCATTAGAGTTGATGAGCTAATTTTACTAACTTAAAACAAGAGCTCCCACCTATTTATTAAATTATTGCTAAAATAACTCTGAGATAGTTCTGCATCTGACATCAGGGATTTCACTATTATAACTTGTGTTTGTGTCACGTTGGACTATTAGAAATATGAGGTGACAAATATGTAAACTATATATTATGTTTTATGCTTGTTCTTTTCAGTTTCTTTAACATTTCATACAGTGCCAGACTGAATGAGCTATTTCTGTCTAATTGACAAATGCAACAATGTATTGGGCTAAGTGCTTAGAGAGTTGCAACAAGAGAGATTTTTAACTTCAGTGTCAAGATCCTGTTGCTGCTGCAGGCTATTTACCTCGTTTCAATAGCAAGGTCACCATCAGAGTCATCTGCCTTTTCGGATATGAAAACTTGTTGGCAGAAAAGGGGTTTGGAATTCTCACAGCTGGTCAAGAGGGACAGAAGATTTCAATATGTTGCATATAACAAAAATAGATTTGGGATTTTTTTCCCCTACATAGCTGTCTTTGTTTTAGCTAGTGTTGTTAACTTTGCCTCTGCCAATATTTACTCCCTGGATAATGATAGAACAGGCCCATGTCTCAGTGTTTCAGCCATTTTTAGCCAGGGCATGCAATGTGATTTCATCAATGTGTTTTGCCTTATATTGTCTAATTATGTTTATTTTCCTTATATTGGCTCACAAGATTCTTTTTGTTTCATTTTTACTCATCTGTAAATGTCATCTTTTTTTTTTTTTTTTTTTTTTTTACAAAATTTAACTTTCTGTTACATAATTTTATTCTAACTAAATATATGTGTAATCTGTCTCCAAAATCCATCTCCTCACTTAATAAATTATTACTCCCTTCTCTATTATATATTTTGTGAATGTTTGCCATATGAGGTTTTTTAACTTTTTGATTATGTTTTCACAAATCAATTGTATTATTATCAACAGTAAGCATTATTATTAATCAATAATAGTTAATGCACCAAATTAGACAGCATGAAGAATAAAATAAGTATGATTTTTCAGTTTTCACTTTCTTCATATTTATACATATAAACGAACTAATATCCTTCACCCCAAGGCTTCATCAGGGGTCCGATTTATGACAAACACCAGCAGGCACAAAATTGAAAAATGGCATCAGCCTCTGCAGCCTATAAAGATTGGGATACATTTTTGTTGGCTGTAGACTCCAAGTTTTGTGGGTCACATTTAAACCCCATTGCAGATCCTTAGCCTTTGGTTTCTAATCTCCCTGTTTACCCTATTGGGTAGGTTGACTCAGGTTATCACCTTGTGTTTTTGCTTTGTTTTGCTGTTCCTTTTGATGATAAGTTCTCTCTAAAATTTTAACTTTCCTATGAATATCAGCACAAACGAAAAATTAAATCTTTCTGTGGCACAGTGCAGTTTAGATTTTTTTACACTTGAATGCCTTTAGTTCCTGAGAGCTTCTCCTAAATTAAGGAAGAACAAGTTTGGGCTTCTGTCTCGGGATGTGACATGAGAGGACACTGAAAATCAGGTATGTAAACCAAAAAATGTTTCAAACAAGAGAGAAGATTGAGTATAACCAAGAACGTCAAAGGAAAATGTTCACACTGGTTGTGTTCTCACTAAATCCCTAGTCCTTTCCGCTTGTGAACTTTCACACCTTTATAATTACAATAGGCACCATTCTTATCCCCATTTTATAAATGAGTAAATCAAGTCATAGAGAGGATAAGTAACTTAAGGTCTTGCAGTCAACAAGTGGTTACGGCAAAATTTGAACACTAGTAGTTTGCCTGCCCCACAGCACATGCTGTTATTGTTATATTATATCATTATACTAAAAGTACTACCGAGTATCCGGTGTGATAGCAAAAGTAAGTGCAAAAGAGATACTTGTACGTGCCTAACATTGATAAGGCTGAAAATTACTTGAGTTGGTAACCGTGGTAGTTAAGACAATAATCTCTTATGAATAATGAGTTTGACAATATAATTTATCATCCAGACCTGAACACTTTTGAGGATGAAAAGGGACTATTAATAATTATTCTGAGACAACAGGCTTAATTCAGGGCCATCTTTAGTAATCTGGACATTAGATCAGTTAATGTATGAGTGGCTTCCCCAACAGTTCAGGTGCAGCAAATAGGGCCAACACAGAAGATTGTTCCACTGATCTAGCCAGTGGGAGTAAGCCAGGAAATAACTGTTTTGTACCAATTTTCATGTAAACATTCCCTGCCATGGGCAGGTTACTTACTACATTTATTATAGGTTTTCAGAAAGTAATATTACACCTTGCAGAATATCCTTTACAGAATTTCATTTTAAAATGTTGCTTGCTTGATTTCTATTTCAGAATATGACAAAAAATAACCATATGAAATCCCTTGCTGCACCTGTTTCAAGATGAGTTTGTCACAAGTGTACATTATGTCATCCAGTATCCTTTCTAAAAATGTGACACATGAAATATTTCATTTAGAAATCAACGTTAGAAAAATGTTTTCTCTAAAATAGATAGGTTTACTTTTCTCTAATTATGAAAATTAGTTCATTCTGTTTTAATTTGGCCTGCAAAATATGTTGTCTCTTCTAATCTGCATACTTGTCTCCTCAAGTACTTGGTCTGCAGTATCTATGTATATTTATATTTTTTCTTGTCTGGATTTTCTACTTCAATTTTCTGTTTTTAAAATATTATAAGTACTTTTTTTGTACACAGCTTTAAATCCTTCTTAAATGGGATTGAAAAAAGTATTGTAGATACATTTATGTTGTAGCAAACCAGTAGAATCTAAATATAGCTTTAACAATGATCCTTCTGTAGACAACTATTGACAATGTTTTTTGTTTAATTTCTTTACAGGAAAATACCTAAACTAATGCCCACTGATTGCATCATCAGTGTTTCTGAATAGCTAATTTATGTATGCTTTATCCTCTAAACCATAATAAAGGCAGCTCTGTTCAGAAATGCTTCAATTCTTGCCACTAGCTCCCCTAAGTGGGGAAGGCTGGCATAACACTGGTCAAATAAGTAGGTGTCAAACCTTCTGCACAAAAGCCAGCAAGAGTCCTACCTACATCAAAGATCTCTTTTTACATTTCTTAAAATGCTGTCAAGATGAAAATATGGCAGACCATATAACAAAACAGGTCCTGGTATATTTAATATAAAAATTCATAGTTTTTATCAGCAGAGGAATTTTGTAACAGTTGAAATTTGGAAGAGCATAGACCTCTGCCTGATTAGATATGTTATATATTAAACCTAGTGAACAAAGAGTTGTCACATTATCCCTGATTCTAGAACAACCACAACTTGAAAGGAGTTTGCCCTATTGTGTTCCTCCCCAACATACTGAATTACTTTTAGACATAGAAATTTGCTTAGTAGAAGTCATTGATATCTGTAATATAACTAAATGTGCATATAAAGACAATAATTTAAAACACACTAGCTAAAAAAGGATTGGAGAATATAGAAGAGACTAAGGCACACCTCAAAAACAGGGTAAAGGAAACATAGGGCCTAGATTGATTTGCCATCAGCCAAAGGAACATAAGTAAATTTCAAGTGCTCTCATCACAAATAACTGATAAGCATGTGAAGCATGTCATGTGTTAAAGAGCTTGACTTATTCCACAATGTATAGAGTTGTATATCATAAATGCATATAGTTTTATTGTCAATGTTAAAAAGACAAGTATAGATTCTATAAATAAATTTGAAACTACTGGAAAAAGAATAGTGTCTCCCAAGATCTAGAGGAAATGCACAATTTAAAAATACTTTCTGTGGCAAACATAAAGTAATATGACAGTAATCTTTCCTTTAAAGATTCTGAGGCACACACCTATTTCTTTCTAATTATGATATTAAGCATATTTGATAAACATGATAGACAGATGCATAGATTGATCGAATTGTGTTTTCCAAAATGATACCTCAAGTCCTAACCTCTGGTAAGTGTGAATGTAACCTTATTGTGAAATTAGGTCCTTTCAGGCATAGTCAAGTTAGAATGAGGTCAGACTGGATTAACGTCTACCCTAATCCAATGATTGGTGCCATTATAGGAGACGTAAAGAGAGGAGAATGCCATATGAAGATACACAGACATGAACACCAGGAAGAAGGCCATGAAAAGATAGAAGCAGAGATTTGACGTGGCAACCACCAAAAGCAAAGAAGAAGCAATAAGGTATTTTTCTCTTCTGTTTTTAGAAAGAACATGGCCCTGCTGCCACCATAATTTTGAACTTATAGCTCCCCAAACTGTGAGATAATAAGTTTGTTCTTTTAAACCAACCAGTTTGTGTTATTTTGTAAAAGCTGACCCAACAAACCAATACAGTTAGACGAGAAACGAGAGAGATGTATTACTCTCCATAGAGGAGACGTGTAACCTTGCCCTGAGTTTCATATCTGGATAACATAAAGTCCTGTCCCTTTCAGTATTATTTAACGAGGCTATATTTGCTTTGTGCCCTTGGGACTCTTTCTGGGGATCCATGAATTCTTTGCAATATTTGATAGATGGAGGAGGCACGGTTCTTAAGCAAAAATTACCATTGCTCTTGCCCTAATTGATATGATTTGGCTGTGTCCTCCCCCAAATCTCATCTTGAATTGTAATCCCGATAATCCCCACATGCCATGGAAGGGACTCGGTGGGAGGTAATTGAATCATGGGGGCTGTTTTCCCCATGCTGTTCAATTCTCTTTTGAATTAAGGTGAATTAATTTTCTGAATTAAGGTGAAGCTTGACTTTTTGAATGATGTGTCTGTGGTCATGTCTAGATATACAACTTCCATGTCTTCTTTTCCCTAAAGAGACTGGCTAATCTATATTTCTAAATACATACATAGAGTTCTACATGCATATATAAGTACATAAATGCATATATGCATGCCTACCTACAGAAAAACACATACATACACATATATGTGGCAAGTGCCACCATGCCTGGCTACTTTTTGTATTTTTTTGTAGAGATGGGGCTTCATCATGTTGGCCAGGCTGGTTTCAAACTCCTGACCTCAGGTGATCTGCCCACCTTGGCCTCCCAAAGTGCTGGGATTACAGGCATGAGCCACCATGCCTGGCCTAAAGTCTTTCCACATTGGGTGTAGCATTTTAAATTCACTACAGCAATGTATACATGATCCAGTTCCTCCACACCCTGGCCAGCATTTGATGTCATTATTTTTTTTAACCATTCCTGTAGTTATGTAATGATGTCACCTGATTTTTCAGTTTGCATTTCTCCACTAGCTAATGGTACTGAAGGTCTTTTGATGTGCTTATTTGCCATTTGTATATTTTCTTTAGATAAATTTGTGTTCTTGTCTTGTGTTTATTTTGTAACTGAGATGCTTATTGCTTTATTATTGATTTCTGATCATTTTAAAATATTTTCTAGACACTAGTCATTTGTTGTATATGTGACTTGCATAAAATTTTTCCCAGTCTATTGCTTGAATTTTCACTTTCTTCGCATGGTCTTCTCCCAGGGAAAAGTTGTTAATTTTGTTGAGGTCTGATATATCAAATTTTCTTGTCTAGATCATGCCGTTGTCAATTTTAAAAACTGTCTATCCCTAGATGCTAAAAATTTCCCCCTAGATTTTTAATAAAATATTTAGTTTTTCACATTCAACATGTAAGTTCACTATTCACCTTGAATTAATTTTGACATAAGCTGTGATGTTTAGGTAGAAGTTTCTATTTTTGCCTACAGATATTCTACTGTTCTTATATTTGTTGAATTGGCTCTCCTTCCTCTTTTGAATTGCTTTTTCATCTTTGTAAAACATTACTTGGGTTTATTTGTTTTGAGTCTGTATCTGGGTTCTTTATTCTGTTTCAGTCCTCTATGTATCAGCCTCTCTACTAATACTCCTCTGTCTTGATTATTCCTAATGACTGTAGAGTAAAGCTTAATATTAGCTAGAGTGATCTCTTTCACTCAAATTTTTCTTTCAAAATTGTTTTAACTATTTGAGGCCTGTGACTTTCCATATGAATTTTAAAGTAAGACTGTCAATATTTATAAAATAATACCGTACAGGTAATTTGAAAAAAAAATGCATTAAACTTATAAGTCAGTATGTGGAAAATTGATATCTTTACAATTTTGAGGTTTACAATACTTGAGCAGAATATTTCTTTACATTTGTTTGTCTTTCAAAAATTTAATCAGTATTTTGTAATTTTTTGGCATACAGATTCTGTACATGTTTTGCTCAGTATACACCAAAAGTATTTCATTTCATTTAGCATATTTGTAAATGATGTTGTGTTTTAAAGCTTTGTTTCTGCTTGTTCATTGTTGGTGTATAAAAATGTGATTGATGTTCGTACTACTGATCTTGAATCCCAACACTTTGCTGAACTCACTTTTTAACTTATCAGTTCTAAGAGTTTCGTTATTGTTTTTATAACATTTCTTGGGAGTTTCAAAGTGGCCAATCATGTCCTATGTCAACATACACACATTTGTTTCCTTTTTCCAAATTGTATTCCATTTAGTTATTTTTCTCATCTCCTTAAAGTGGATAAAGCTTCTAGTACTGTGTTGAACAAGAGTGCTGAAGGTGAGTATCCTTGTCTGGTTTCCAATCTTGAGAGGGGAAAAAATGCTTTCACCGTAAAATAAGTTACCTGGAATTTTTTTGTGAGTGTTCTCTATCAAGCAAAAGCAGCTCCTTTATATTCCCATGTTAATGAGAGCTTTTATTACGACTAGGTGCTGTATTTTGTCAAATACTTTTTTCTAGGTCAATTAACAGGATCATGTTGCTTTCTTTTGTTTGTTTTTATAGTGAATTCCATTAACTGATTTGCAAATGTTGAACCAGCCTTGTGTAACTAGAATATACATCACTTGGTCATCATATATTAATATTTTTATATATTAGTTGATTTCACTTGCTAATATTTTCTTGATAATGTTTATATTTCAGTTTTGCTTTTTTTTTGGTAATGTCTTTGGTTGGTTTCAGTATTGAAGTACTATTGGCCTTAAAAATGTTTTGGGATATATTCCCACCTCTTTTATTGCTTTTGGAAAAGTGTGTATACATTTAGTGTTAATTTTTAGTTAAATGTTTTATAGAATTTTTCTTTAAAATTGTCTGGGCCTTGGATTCTATTTTGAGAATTGTGTATTAATTAAATGTATTTAATGATTAAAAGAGTATTCATATTATCTATTTCATCTTTGTTAAGTTTTGGTACACTGCAGTTTCAAATAAATTGGTTCATTTTTTCTAAGATATTGAATGTATGAGTAAAATTTTTGTACTATATCCTTACTATCAGTTTAATAGTTGCATGATCTTTAGTAATATCCTTTATTTTATTTTTGACATTAGGGGTTTGTGTTTAGTTTGTGTGCTGTATTTCTTTTCATAATTTCATAATTTTACCTTTAACATATCATTTATATTTATGGTAATTATTGATATGTTAAGGCCTAACTCTGACATTTTATTTTTTAATTTCTGTAGGTCTGAGGTTATTTTTTAAAATTTACTTACTCAGTGTTGTATAGATTGAATAAATTCTACTGATCCACCCTTAAACCTGATGATTCTATCCTCTGTCTTCTCTTTACTCTTGAGCCAACTTGGAAGATTTTTATTTCAGTTATTGTAATTTTCTATGTTTTTTTTTTTTTAGAATTTATATTTCTTTGCTGAGATTGTCTAATTTTTCATTTGCTTGGAGAGAATTCAAAATTATTGATGAAACCATTGTCACGATGGCTGCTTTAAAATCCTTGTCAGATAATTCCGAAATCTGATTAATCTTGGTGTTGATGCTAGATGCAAAATTATCTTTACTTATTCCAGTTGTGTGGCTTTCTTGGTCTTGTTTTTATAGGAGATTCTTAGTCATTCCTAAATATTTTGGCTATGATGCTGGGATACTCTCAGTCTTTCTGAAATAATTTATTTAAGTATATAGTCTTCCTATTTAGGTTTAGCATTCGGGTCTGGGATTATATTTGTAAACTGTACTTATAATAAAATCTAATTTTCAGACCCTTCGTAGTGCTATTCTTATCTGCTTGGCTTATCTCTTTTTAGTGGAGTTCCCACTGTTTCCTGCTGGTGCTGCTTGAGGAGTAGAAGGAGTTTCTCAGCCCAGTCTTCCTGGTATTCCTTGATGAGGAAAAGCTATCACTAGCCCTTTCCAGCAAGAGTCCTTTCCAAGCCTGGTGTTTGTTATGATATGATCTCACTTGCCTTTAGAGGATGGAGAGTACCTCCTAGGCTGTGCATTTTTGTGTGCTTAGATAAAACTTGCTCGTGCTGCTTGCCTGCTAGGTGCTCCTATGTGAAAGGTAGGAGTCATAAGGCCTTGGAGACAAAAAGTCTTCATAGGCTCAGCATTTGTTGTGGTAGGATTTTTTTTACCTGTATACCACTGCGGCCACCACCATTACCACCACCATATGTCTCTTGGTGGGGAAGAGGACTCTCGGGTTCAGCAAAAAAGGTGACTTCAATGGCTAAATTCTTATTGTGATGGGACCTCCTTTGTAGGTACTCCTGGGCCATATGCTGTCTCTGAGTGTGGGAGAGGAGGTTCAGTCCACACAGTAAAGAAGTGTACTTTTTCTGTTTCCTTATCCTTATCATGAGCTTCCAAATCTGTGTCCTCGTTGATTTTTTCAGGCTCACTTGATGTTGCCTATGGGACTCTCTTTTGATCCTGTGACAGGATTAATCTACCAGGGAAAAGCTCTCTTATTAGACTGAGATTAGACTGAGGATCAGGAAACATCAAACTTCTGTCACTTTCTTCTTATGGGATAATAAGATACGCTGCCAAAATATTGTTCCTGACTCCTCTAATCCTCACCTTCCTCTTATCACCTTTCAGATTTTTTCTTTGGTCATCTCTTGCATTATTTTCAAGGCTTATAGTTGAATGTAGTAGGGAGGAACCTAAGGAGACAGGTCTATCCCATCTGTTCTATACAGAAAATGTATGACTGCTTTTAATTTTATCTCTATCTGTACTTTTAAGCAATTGAATGATGATGTGCTTTGTATTTTTTCATGTTTCTTGTGTTGGGGTTTATTGAACTTCTTAGGTCTTTAGGTTTATAGTTATTGTCAAACTTGGAATGCCTTCAACTATTGTGGCTTCAAATATTTTTTCTGCAATCCCTCCCCCAACTCCATTTACAAGGACTGCAATCACCACTTGCAGTATTAGGCTACTTGAAGATATAGCACAGCTCACTGATGCTATTTTCATTTTTAAAAATCCTTTCTTTTCATTATGCATATTTTTTAGGTTTTTGTTTTACTGTACCTTCAAGTTTAATAATCTTTTATTCTGCAGTGTTTAATTCATCATTACTCTGTCTAGTGTATTTTCATCTCAAACATTGTAGTTATCTCTAGAAGTTGTTTTTGAGTGTTTCTAAAAAACTTCTATGTATATGCTTTTCTGTATAAGGTAGTGATAGGAAATCTGTGTAATGGAAGTAATTCCAAAGAAGTATAGAATGATTTACTCAGAACTGTGATCCCTTATGTATTGAGTTTAATTTTGTAGCCATCAAGTTTGAAGTGTTACAACCATAATGCATTATTTGCAGAGTTGCACTGGCTAATTAAGCAATGCAACTATCAAATGTAAGCAGTGTTTAACATATAAAACAAGATATAATTTCCAAACCCAAAATAACACCTCAACATATCTGCTTAGAAAAGCTGAATCAATCTGTAGCAAAGCAAGAGTAATAATAAAAAAGATTTACCTTTTCCCTAGTTTAGAATACTTTTGAATTTTAAAGACTATGTATCAATTATCTTAATCCATTTTGTGTTGATAATAAAGGGATACCTAAGGCCAGTTAATTTATGATGAAAAAAGGTTTATTTGGCTCACAGTTCTAATGGCTGGAAAGTTTAAGATTGAGCATCTGGTGAGGGCGGCAGGTGGGTTCCACTCATAGCAGAAGGTGAAGGGGAGCTATTGTGTGCAGAGATCACAGGTGAGAGAGGTAAAGAGAGTATGGAGTGGGAGGGGAGGTGCCATCCTCTTTTTAACAACCAGGTCTCCAGGGAACTAATAAAATGAGAGGTCATTTTTTCTACAAAGGGAACTATTCCACAAATAGAATTACCCTATTCATGAGGGATTCACCACAATGACTTAAGCAGCTCCCATTAGGCCTCCAACATTGGGGATTTAATTTCAGCATGAGGTTTAGAAAGAACAAACATCTAAACCAGGGGTGTCCAATCTTTTGGTTTCCCTGGGCCACAATGGAAGAAAAAGAGATGTCTTGGGCCACACGTAAAATATATTAACATTAACAATGGATAATGAGTTTTAAAAAATTGCAAAAAAATCTTAAAATGTTTTAAGAAAATTTATGAATTTGTGTTGGGCAGCATTCAAAGCTGTCCTGGGATGCAGGTGACCCACAGGCTGCCTGCTTGGACAGACTTGATGTAAGCCATAGCAATTATGTTACAATGGTGCAGTACAATGATAGGAAAGCATAATTAGTTACTCAAATTAAGAAGGATGCAACAAAATAAAAATCAACATATTATTTCCTTCACTGAGAATTTCTTGGTAAGAAAAATGTCAGTTGAACTATCTAATGTGGCAAATGACAAAGTAAAAACAGTTATTCATACAAAACCCAATGTGTTACATTTGAGACGATCTCTTTATTACATGTTAATATAACATGTAATAAAGACGATCTCTTTATTACATGTTAATATGAAAGCCTATTATAAAGTTCAGTCCAGAAAAGTTATTGAAAATGTTTTAATTATATGAAGATTATATAAATTATATAATTATATAAAACATTTTTATGTTTTAAAATAATATACCTACTCTTATTGAGTAGGTATATTAGTCCATTTTCACACTGCTGATAAAGACATGCCCAAGACTGGGTAACTTATAAAAGAAAGAGGTTTTATTGACTCACAATTCCACATGGCAGGGGAGGCCTCACAATCATGGCAGAAGGGCAAGGAGCATCTTACACGGCTGAAAGTAAGAGAGAGCTTGTGCAGGGGAATTTCCCTTTATAAAACCATCAGATCTCATGAGGCTTATTCACTATCACAAGAACAGCATGAGAAAGATCCATCCCCATGATTCAATTACCCACCACCGGGTCCCTCCCATGACACATGGGAATTCTGGGAGCTACAATTCAAGGTGAGATTTGGGTGGGGACAGGGGCAAACCATATCAGTAGGCAAAACAAACAAACAAAAAACAGTTTGGTCACATGTATTTAATAATACATGTGTAAAATTGGGTTTCCATAACTATTATTTTATTTTATATATTTTCTGAAAATAATCTTAATATTTTTATAAAATACAGAAGTAAAATGTACTTTCAAAGGGCCAAAAGAGAAGCAATTCTTGAGAGAATAAGGTTACTATAATTCATAATGACAAGTTCAATAATTTAACAATTGTAAATAAAATTATGAGTGATGCTTGTTCTGTATATAATTATTACCAATTGCTTTAAATTTGGAGTATAATATTTCTCTTTTTTCTATCAAAATATTATCTATGCATAAAAAATTCATGGACCCAAAATAATTTCTATTAAAAAATTAATTTTAATTACACATTTACAGGATACATCACTAAAATCATCTACTGAAAAACAATTTATGATTAATTTTTAAAAACCTAAATATAGAATTATTTGCATCATTTTACATAACACGAAAATTACTGACCTAAGCATTGTCAAGTTATGTTTAAAATTGCTTTTTTCTCATCAATTCATGTTATTTTGCTTCTTATTTTATTTCTGTGACAATGTTTCTCTACTATGAATATAATAAAAGAAAACATAATAACTATCTAGATAAATACTACCTCTTGAGAATTTCATAATCACCAGTCTAATCTATATAAATATATTTTAGAAGCAAAATACAAGCTGAATGTTTACATACATAGGCATTAAATATAGCAAATCACTTCACTCATAACTTTCATTTATTTATAAGTGAAAAACAAGCTATAGACATAAAATGATTCTATATGATAAATATAAAATTGATTCTATATGATACTATCTATACACACCTTCAATAAAAATCTATCTTTTTAAGTAATGGTTTCTTTCCTCCTGTGTTATATTTATTCTGAGTATATTTACTGAATATTGTTTTATGTCTGTGGATTCTTATGTTAATAATCTGGGTTTGCATTTGATCTCTTTAACATTTTTATGTTTTGTAAGTCATTTTATTGCATTTTACAGAATATTTTTAAACATACTAGAAATTGAAAAATAAAATGTATCCTTCACCACAGATATGTTGAGGACTGTCCTAGTGACCTCTTTAACTTTACATTTACTAACAATCATTATACTGTTGCACAGGCAGTTTGTTAAATCTGCAACTTGACAATTGATTCAGTTGTGCATTTGTATTAAAAATAAAATTGGAACTATTCAAAAGCATTCTGGTTGGATTTGTTATTTTTCATTTGTCATATATAGTTTGTCTCAAAAAAGTTTTCAGAGAAATGGTACAAGAATGTGGAACATTGAGATACAACTCCAACCATGGGGAACATTTTAAACCTTGGTCAACTGGACTACTTTGTGCTTAAATACTGTCTGCCTTATGCTGTAGTGAAAAGAATATTAGGCTGATAGCATCACTACACATACTTTTACAAAAGATTCTCTTACCAAAGGAGCCACTTCGGACTCTGTTTTTAAAATCTTCTAAACTATTACTTAGGATAATTCTGAATAGCAATGGTGTTATTACCAAAAATACTCAGTAAATAAATTGTGCTAATTTGTTTTGTGTTGTTGTAGCAGAATACCTGAGGCTGGGTAATTCATAAAGAAAACAGATGTATTTAACTCACGGTTCTGCAGACTGAGGAGTACCAAAAGCATTGCGCTGGCATCTGTTCAGCATCTGGTGAGTGAAGGAACCACATCTTAGGTAAAAACACAGTGAGAAATTCAAAGGGGAAGCCAACAGAGAACCTCATGAAAAGAGAAGCTCCTGGCTTTATAATAACTCACTCTCAAGAGGGAACGAATCCACTCCCACAAGAACTAATCCAGTTTTGCCAGAGTGAGAACTTGCTTATCACTGTAAGAATGGCACCAAATTAATTATTAGTAATCCACTCCCATGAACCAACACCTCCCACCAGGCCCCATCTCACAAGATCACCAAATTGGGATCAAATTTCCACATGAGTTTTGGTGAGGACAAACAAACCACATCCAAACCATAACAGGAATCATACGAAATGGCCAACCATTGCATAATCAGTGGTAGTTTACCAGATATTATATGCATTTGAGGTCATGCCATATTGATTATACAAGCTAATGAGAAGATGTTGGGTATAGATTTTTTAAAACGTGAGATGTGAGGCTGTGTTACATGTTAAAATTTAAAGCCTAGCAGAGTTAGATTTTGCAAATACCGGGTGTACGTTCTATTAGGGGAAGCAGATTAAGAAAATCAGCTGAGGCACATTATAGCAAATAAATGGTGTGCCGAGTTCTGGTAAGTAAAAATTAAAAATGTGAAATCTTTGTGTCATCGGAACCATGTGTATTCATATAGTTTTGTAGACCCTGCTCCAGTTCTTTTTTAGTACATGTAGATCTAGCCAAAATACTCACACTAGAGCTCAAAAACAAGTATAAGCTGATACAATTCAAGTTATTTGATGTGAAAGTATTGAGGAGTGATATGGTGTGACTCTGTGTCCCTACCCAATTCTCATTTTGTAGCTTACATTATTTCCACATGTTGTGGGAGGGACCCGGTGGGAGATGACTGAATCATGGCGGAGGTTCTTTCCAATGCTGTTCTTATGATAGTAAGTCTCACCAGCTCTGATGGCTTTAAAAACGGGAGTTTGCCTACACAAACTCTCTTTGCCTGCTGCCATTTACACAAGATGTGACTTGTTCCTCCTTACCTTCTGCCATTACTGTGAGGCTTCCCCAGCTGTGTGGAACGGTAAGTCCAATAAACCTCTTTCTTTTTTAAACTCCCCAGGCTTGGGTATGTCTTTATCAGCAGCACGAAAACGAACTAATATGAGATTATCTAAAAATAATCAGTAATTTATGTTGAAATTTTCAAACTTTATTTCTTATGGAATAACAACATTTATGATTAGCCCCTAGAAAGCTTTAGATGCTTAGTATAATACTTGTAAGGCACTCTTCCCAAAACAGGAGACTGAGAGCTCTATGTATTACATATTTCTCAAAAATATTATAGCAATTAACAATAAAAATATGTATTAAGCTCTTAATATGTCATAATTTCCACAGCAATCTTATGAATTATATACTATTATTATCCATTTGTGTGCATAAAAAACCCTACACATAGGTTCATTAATAAGTACCATGCCTAAGGTCACACAGTAAGTGGCAGAGCTAGAATCCAAGCACAGGGATTTTGGCTCATATTTCTATTCATATTTTTAGAAAAATAAAACCATTAAACTGTGAGTACCAAATGCAGACAATTTCTGAGGCAAATAGGATAATTGGTGAATAAATCAGTATATTAGATTTAAAAAAAATGATGTTTTGACATAACCGGTTTGTTACATATTATTGTTAATTTATAAAATAGAAATATATATATTGTGTGCCATGTTAAAGTGATTTTTCTTAAAGTGAGTATGCATATTCTTGTTAATGTGAGCAGGAATGTTCTGCTTTGTTAATGACAACAGTATTTTTCCATCCTGAATTTTTTTTAATATATAGGAGCAAATGAATTTTTCAAGGGAACTCTGACTTCCTATTTTACAGGCACAGGTAGTGTCATTGTTTGCTTTGAGATGATAGGCTACCTCAGGGTCAACCTCTGAGTATAATGCAATATTTGCCTCATCTTTGTTCTTTTGAAAATGCTTAGATGCCTATAAAAATGGTAAGAAGTAAAACAATATGATCCCATGCACTTTGGTAAGGCTACTCCAAACCTTTCCATGACCTTATAATGCTCCAATTTTGCATAGAAACTTTATGATATGTAAAAATGATAATTAAAGACATTGACAATTCACTGCTTATGTATCCCATTTTAATTTTGCTTAGTTTTGTTTTTCATATATTAATTTTACAATCCAATGTAAACCAATTTTTTTGTTGATTACCAGTAACTGACAATGTTATCAAATCACACTGAATCACATAAGTGTTGTAGTCAAGCTGAAAGCAGTTGTAATTATTTGAAATAATCTAAATAATCTATGTGTTCACTGGTGTATGTAAAACATTTGTAAGGAAATAAATGCTCTGAACTTGTGATTATTACTAAGGCGGGGTGTTGTATAAATTAGTAAAATTCTACACTGAATAAAAAAGATTAGCTGGAAAAAAACTAGCAAATCTGAATATAAAATGATACAGTAGCTTTATTAACAACATATTTTGTTAGAAAACATTCCCCAAAGAAACATTATTTGAAGTTTAGAAATAATTCATTTTGATTTAGTGAAATCCATAAAAATAAATTAATAACATTGGTCTTGGATACATAAAAGTATAATACTATACAATTGTTTTCAGTAAGAATCTTTTGCAGGAGTATATTTTTGACACTTTATGGTAAGAAGAACTTCAAAGAGAAATACTGTGAAAACCTTTTAGTTTTGTAAAGTCTATGACATATAGTTTTGCAAACATGGCTTGCTATTCTTGATGAACTTTTGACTAGTTTTCTAACCATACCTCTTTGCATTTTGGTAGAGAACAGCATGGCAAAAATTATGTAAATAAGAGGTCCTATATCATAAGTAGCATCTTTTAAAAAATAATAGTTTACTTAAACAAAGCAGGTCATTTCCATATCTACACAGTTTCAACCTTTAACAAAACTTCATCTTCCCTTCACTTGTGGTCTTGTAATAAAAAAAATTAAAGTGTCTTAATTAAAAATATTTTACAAACCTCTTTCATTTACTGTAAGTCAGGTTGTGAAATATATTTATTACTGAAACTAAAAGCATCAGATTTGTAGTACACTCTCATCATTGAGCAGAATAATTGTTTGTCTTTGCTTATTCAAGATGTATTTTGCTGTACTCTACAATAATGGTAAATAATTGCAGTCTTTGCAATTTAGACTTTATTTCAAAAAGGACAACTAATTCAAAATTATTCATTCATCCAGGTTGGATAGTAAGAAATATAAGAAATTAACTTTCAATTCTTAACATTAAGTGGCATTATCCTAATTGAAAATTTAAGCACAGTTTTCACTGAGTTACTAAAACAAAGGCAATTCACACTTAAAATTAGATATTTACTACTCAATTAAAAAACACCAGAAGAGGTAATTGATGAAAGCAATGTGATAATAAAATGTATCTGGTATTTTTATGGAAAATCCTCTATCTTTTACAAATTGAAAAGTAAAGTTTCCGCATTGGACTTACTAATACCAAGCTCTTCAACTCCTTGTTGATTATATCATTATACTTTTTGTATAAAGTTGAATAAATCCAATCAATGGAGAGAAGAAAGTTTCATAACAACCCAACTAACTCATAATTGTCTTTATAAATATATGCTTATTTGTAGTTTGGACAATACTATATAGAGTACTTAGTACAATTATACACTCTGGAAAAAAAACACATAAACAACCAAATTAGAAATCTGAAAGGTAGTAAGGACTGGTGAAAGATTAGTGTCAGAAGGTTTTTACATGCCCTTGCAAACCCGAAGAAGGAAACTCTGACACAGCACTTACTGTCCCCAACTTAGCAACAAAAGGCAGCAATAAAGGCTGATTCCTCCCCTGATTCACTATGACACCCTCTGCAACACCAGGTTAAACAGAGGAGTGATAGACTCTGCTAAACATTAACACCAGGGAGGGTCTCAGGTAGAGATATCTAGCTAGCCTGGAAAAGTTTATCCACCACGATCAAGTTGGCTTCATACCTGGGATGCAAGGCTGGTTCAACATACACAAATTGATAAACGTAATCCATTACATAAAAAAAACCAATGGCAAAAACCACATGATTATCTCAATAGATGTAGAACAGGCCTTCAACAAAATTCAACACCCCTTCATGCTAAAAATTTTCAATAAACTAGGTGTTGATGGAATGTAACTCAAAATAGAGCTATTTATGACAAACCCACAGCCAATATCATACTGAATGGGCAAAAACTGGAAATATTCCCTTTGAAAACCAGTACAAGACAAGGATGTGCTCTCTCACTATTCCTATTCAACATAGTATTGGAATTTCTGGCTAGGGAAATCAGCCAAGAGAAAGAAATAAAGGGTATTCAAATAGGAAGAGAGGAAGTCAAATTGTCTCTGTTTACAGATGACATGATTGTATATTTAGAAAACCCTATCATCTCAGCCCAAAATCTCAAGCTGATAAGCAACTTCAGCAAAGTCTCAGGATACAAAATCAATGTACAAAAATCACAAGCATTCCTATAAACCAATAACAGACAGACAGAGAGCAAAATCATGAGTAAACTCCCATTCACTATTGCTACAGAGAATAAAATACGTAGGAGTCCAACTTACAAAGGATGTGAAGGACCTCTTCAAGGAGAACTACAAGCCACTACTCAAGAAAATAAGAGAGGACACAAACAAATGGAAAAACATTCCACGCTCATAGATAGAAAAAATTAATATCATGAAAATGGCCATACTGTCCAAAGTAATTTACATATTCATTGTTATCCCTATCAAGCTACCACTAAATTTCTTCACAGAGCTGGAAAAAAACTACTTTAAACTTTATATGGAGCCAAAAAGGCACATAGCCAAGACAATCCTAAGCAAAAAGAACAAAGCTGAAGGCATCACGCTACCTGACTTCAAACTATACTACTAGGCTACGATAACCAAAACAGCATGGTACTGGTACCAAAACAGATACATAGACCAATGGAACAGAATGGAGTCTCAGAAATAACACCACACATCTACAATCATCTGATCTTTGACAAACCTGACACAAACAAGCAATGGGGAAAAGACTCCCTGTGTAATAAATGTTGCTGGGAAAATTGGCTAGCCATATGCAGAAAACTGAAACTGACTCTTTCCTTACACCTTATACAAAAATCAACTCAAGATGGATTAAAGACTTAAACATAGGACCTAAAACCATAAAAATTATATAAGAAAACCTTAGCAATACCATTCAGGACATAGGGATGGGCAGACTTCATGTCTAAAACACTAAAAGCAATGGCAACAAAAGCCAAAATTGGCAAATGAGATCTAATTAAACTAAAGGGCCTCTGCACAGCAAAAGAAAACTATCATCAGAGTGAACAAGCAACCTACAGAATGGGAGAAAAATTTTGCAATCTATCCATCTGACAAGGGGCTAATATCCAGAATCTACAAAGAACTTAAACAAATTTACAAGAAAAAAAAATCAAAAAGTGGGCAAGTATATGAAGAGACATTTCTCAAAAGAAGACATTTATGCTGCCAAAAAACATTTGAAAAAATGCTCATGATCACTGGTCATTAGAGAAATGCAAATCAAAACCACAGTGAGGTACCATCTCATGCCAGTTAGAATGGAAATCATTAAAAACTCAGGAACAACGGATGCTGTAGAGGATGTGGAGAAATAAGAATGGTATTATACTGTTGGTGGGAGTGTAAGTTAGCTCAACCATTGTGGAAGACAGTGTGGCGATTCCACAAGAATGCAGAACTAGAACCATTTGACTGAGCAATCTCATTGCTGGGTATACACCCAAAAGATTATAAATCATTCTACTATAAAAACGCATGCACACATATGTTTAGTGCAGCAATATTCACAATAGCAAAGACTTAGAACCAACCCAAATGCCCAACAATGATAAACTGGATAAAGAAAATGTGGCACATACACACCATGGAATACTATGCAGCCATAAAAATGAATGAGTTCATGTCGTTTGCAGGGACAAAGATGAAGCTGGAAACCATCATTCTCAGCAAGCTATCACAAGACCAGAAAACCAAACACCACATGTTCTCACTCATAAATGGGAGCTGAACAAGGAGAACACATGAACGCAGGGCGGGGAACATCACACACCGGGGCCTGGTGGGGGTTGGGGGGCTAGGGGAGGATAACATTAGAAGAAATACCTAATGTAGGTGAGGGGTTGATGGCTGCAGCAAACCACCATTACACGTGTATACCTACGTAACAAACCTGCACATTCTGCACATTTACCTCAGAACTTAAAGTATAATAAACAAAATAAATTTAAAAAAATAAACCAAAAAAGACAAAAAGAGAAAACCGTACACCTGAAACTAAAAAGTGAGTTGTGTAGCCTTCAGGATACAATATATGAGTTCAACACATAAATATGCATATATTTCTGTATTTTAGCTATTAAGAAGTACAGCAATATCCCCAATTGCTTGAAAACAAAATAATTATTTCAGTAGACATTTATCAAAATATGTACAGTATCTGTAGGCTGAAAATTACAAAGTGCTGATTGAAGGAATCAAAAACCTAAACAAATGTAGAGACATATCATGTTCAAGAACTGGAAGACTCAACAGAGTAAGCATATCACTTTTTTTCAAAATGATCTTTTTCAGATTTTAATACAATTTATATTAAAAGCCAAGCAAGGATTGTATAGACATAGAAAAGCTTATATAATTTTTATGGCAATGCATATACCCTATGAAAGGCAAAACAATCTTGACAAAGAAAAATAATGTGGAGGGAATTATCTTAAAATTATGTTAAGGCTTACTATATAGCTACATTAATCAGAATAGTGTGGTATTGATGGAAAGATAAGCTTAATCTAAGAAACAGAATGAAGAACTCTAAAATAGACCTACACAAATATGATTAACAAATTTTGATAGATGGAAAAAAATAATTCAGTAGAGGAAGGAGGAGCTGTTAAAGTAAATAAATAGGTGTCAGAACAAAGACTATTACCTGGAATAAACATGATTTTTTTTTTTAAGGATAAAAGGATTAATTTATCAAAAGGACATAAAAATCTAAAATATGCGTGCCTTCAGTAAGAGAATTTGAAATAACTTAAAGGAAAGGATGATGGAACTGCTAGAAGAAAGAGATAAATTAATAATTATATCCAAAGATTTAAATAGACCTCTCTCAATAATTGGTAGAACAAACAGACAGAAAATCAACAGGAACATAGTTGAATATGAAACTTGCCCAATTGTCCCATAGGCCTTTTGTTGCAAATGTAGAAATTGACCTTTCTGGTCTTAAAGTTTGAAATTTATATTTGTTTTATTTGAGTTCTTTTCTCAGAAAACAACCAACCTTCATACTTCTCAAAAAAAGAATCAAAGAACTAAAACTCACCAGATCACCACTTCCAGACAATTAGATGCCAGACCCCTCATTCATTATGATTGCTTTCTTAGGCCTCCTGGGTTCCTGTTTTCTTACATATTGTTACATTTCTTCCCTGCTGATTAAAACCCTTAGTTTCAGTGGGTCAGGGAGATGGATTTGAGACTGAGCTCCCATCTCCTTGAATGCAGCACCCAATTAAAGCCTTCTTTCTTGGCATTAGTTATTGTCTCAGTGACTGGCTTTGTCTGAGGTGAGCAGCAGGACCTCGTGCTTCCATAACAATTTGATGTTTCCATAACAATTAGAATATGTTTATTCTAATTGTTTCCATAACAATTAGAATATGACTATTGATCAATTTAATCAAGTTGACATTCATTGAACATTCCACCTAACAACAACAGAATATATATTGTTATTAATTGCAGGTGGAACAATCATCAAGCTAGAAAATATTGTGGGTTATAAAACAAATCTCAATAAATTTGAAATGATTCAATTCTTACAAATATTTTATCTGACCCCAACTAAATTCATTAGAAAACAATTACAGGTGTCTTTGGAAAAATCACAAATATTTGGAAGTCAAATAATGAATGTTAATTAGGTACCCATGAGTAAAAGGAAAAACCTGAAGTATTTTGAACTGAATAGAAAGACTACATATCAGAAGTTTTGAAATGGCGTTGAAACATTACTTAGGGGGATATTATAGTATGAGATGCCTACAAAAAAATTTAAAAAATAGTCTCAAATCAATAATATCAGCTTCTGTGTTTCAAAAAAAGGAGAAAGAAGTAGAAAGCAACTGGAACAGAAAATAATTGGAAGAAATAATATAAAAACAAAGCAGAATACAGCAAAATATGAAACAAAAATGTGTACAAAACCTGACTCTTGGAGAAAAAAGATCAGTAATATTGATGCAATTTTAACCAGACTATGAAAATGGAAGAGCAAAAGTGGCCAAGACCAATTAAGAGCTAGGAGGTGACATTACTAAAAACTCTACATAAATTAAAAGAATAAGATAAAATGATGAACAACTGTATGCCTAAAAGTTGGTCAGCTTAGGTTAAATAGATAAATGCTGTATCTTGAAAGACACAACCTATAAAATTTACTTAAGATGATAAATAACCTGAATGGTCATATATTAAATTTATTTAAAACCTTCAGACAAAGGTATCTTCTGCCCCAGATTGCTTCAGTGGTAAATTCTAACAAATTTTTCAAGAAGAGATAATAGTAGCTACACCAAAAAAAGATTGAGAAAATTGAAAATGAGTTAATTCTACCCCACTCCTTCTAAAAAGCAGGTTTTACCTTTAGTAAAACCAGAAAATTTATTATAATAAAAGAATATTGCACAAGTCATAAACATAGGTGTAAAATTTATTTAAAAATTAGTATTTTTGAGTTTAATAATATATAAAAAGGATAAAATATTTTGATGAAGCCTTTCTAGGGATAAAGGGATAGTTTAGCATATGAAAATAAATCAATGGAATTTACCATATTAATATTTTTAATTATATTATCATCTACATATATTCAGAAAAAGCATTCAACAGAATCATACATTGATTCCACATAAAAATCTTCACAAAATAGAAATAGATTTATTTAACCTCATACAGATATTTTCAGAAATTATCAGACTTAATAATGAAAGAATGAATGTGTTTCTCCTAAGATTAAGAACAAGGTAAGAATGCTTGTTCTCACCACTTCTATTCAACATTCCCATGGAAGTTATGTCATCTCTGCGTGCTTTGCTCCTATATATATTTTTCACATTTTAGAAGAGTATGGCCAGATAAACTTCATAAGGACATGTCTTTTGCTCAACAGGTTGTATTCACTATACGTCCAGTACCAAATATTTTTCTGACATCTAGAAAGTAGCAAATAAATATCAGTTAAATGGCTGAACAAATAGACACATGAATGAATGAATGTATGAATGAATGAATGAATGAATGAATGGACCAGTTGATAAGGATCACGCTTCTGTGGTTAAGTCACTAGTCTTGCCATGAACCTTATACCTCTGATGACAATTATAAAGTCTTTTGTCTATAGGAAAGGAAAATAAAATTATGAGTAGATATTTTCCTTTATTTCAAATACTTATGTGATATTTATATTATTTATGATAAATGATTGATTGCTTAATTTATTTTTTAAAATACCAAAAATTTAAATGAATTGTGTATAACATTTACAATGAAATGTAAATTAATTTAAATATATTATGTCAGCTAATATTATTCTTTAATAAAATTAATAGTCTATTTTTAGACTAAAATATTAAATTATTATGAAATCACTTCACTCGAGCCCAAAGTGTAATGCAAAGTAAATTGAAAAATCTGCCTTACTTCAGTTATCCAAGTTTAACGCCTAGAAGGAAACAGGCATGGCAGATGGCAATGCAGGGCCCTGGTGAGGTTTGGTTGCCACTGAGACTGACTGTGCAAATTCAAAGTCAGAGAGAGACACACTCCTGCCAATCTTCAGCTTAGTTGATCCTCACATATTAACTGTCTTTCTTTTTCCCTGGAACAAAAGTACAACAAAATATTTTAATAATAATGCAAAAATCTAGGTAAGTGAATGTTGAGTATAATGTTTGTAATACTTGTTGACCTAGTTATGCCTTACCTGTTGTCGTTGACGTTTGAGAAGAAAATCATTCTTGTTAGTCCAGACTATTTAAAAGTGACGTTTTATTTTCCAAAATAAAGAAGTAATCCACATTCTCGTGATTATATTCAAAATGCCTTATTCTTGGATTAAGAGCTTTTCATTGCAAAATAGGGGGTCTAATAGTGAAAGCAGATCAATTAAATTGCAGTGAAATTATACTCTCAGACATATTTTCCCAGCTTCTGATCATTTTAAATAAAGAAGCTTCTATGTGCTACTTGTAGGACCTAAAAGTTTAGCTTATTTTCAATCATTTTTCAGTTGTCATAGAAGCAAATGGTACAGAAGCAAAGTCAAAATAACCAGTTTAACAACTCTCGCTTGTTGTATCTAAGCTGTTCTATTTAATTATGGAAAACATAAGCTGTTTAAAAAATACAAAGAAATCTTTGCTAGTTTTCAGAATATAGACTTTTGATTACATTTCTAGAGAATAAAATGTGTTTTTGTTGCATATAGGTAATGCATATTCCAAATGAGTACTACTTTTTAAAATAAGTTATTATCATTGCCTTTTAACTAGTGAATACAAAGCTTTTGAGGTCAAATTCTTTTAGAACTTATTTATTCATTTGTAATAACTGGCTTTAATCTATTTTAGGTTATTACCCTCAAATGTTAGGGTATTTCCCTCAAATGGTTCTGTGAGAATTTAGAAACTATATTAATGATTATTATCTACCTATACTCTTTCCAATAAAAGAGATTTGGCAACGATATCCAAAATATCTCTTTTTATTTGAATTAAATGTGCTTTAAATAAGTTTTATTTTAAATATCACAAGAGTGTAGCAAGTAAAACTGAAGGAAAAGCATCTATTTCTAACACTAAATCACACCTAACTATTAAGTTAAGGAGTCATATTTCAAGACGATAGAAAGGATTATTTTATATAATCTAAAATTTTGGCATTGATTTTTTTAAAAGCTTTTCCTTTTCATATTGAAATTCTGTTATCAATTAACTATACAAATCCTCCTAAAGAATATCAACCCCACTCATGAGAGTATGCTTCGTACAAATGATTTCTTGTGCAGAGTATGTGGAAATAGAACTCCACGTGTATTGGAACCACAAATTACAAATGTGGAAATATAGAAGTTCCCACAGTTTAACTGCAGTGAGCCTGACATCTGGCAGCTACACTGCTGGGACTCTCCACTTGAGGGCAATTTGCTGCTCATTTTTGGGTTATTGTAATGTTTTCCCTGTGCAGCAACTTGCTGTGTCCATAATATAAATTGTCCTGAGGTGGAAAAGAAAAGCCAATCATGAACCGATGGCCAGGTGAAGCAGCTCACAAATAAAGCCATTCCTCCTTATTCTTTCCCTTTCCAAGAGGAGCATATGTCGTATGTAGCATAGCACTTTTAGATGGCATGGGGTGTGGAAGACTGCCAAGTTTTTCTCACTGTAGATTATAATTGGGTTCTAGAATTTAGCATTCTCCTAACACTGATTCATCCTATATTTTAGAGCTTTGATTATAATTATTTTCAATAATTCCAGAAAAATTTAAATGAATAAGTCAACACTCAAAGATTCTAGTTGCAAAAGATGTTGCATGAATTAGTTGCCCCAAGATCCAATAACCTTTGAATACACTGTTATTTTATAGCCCCTTTGGAAACTCACAATGATCAGATGGTTAGTAGCCTAATAACATCTATGAGAAATCTGAGGTTAAAATTATGATTTATTTTTTAACCAGGATTTCTTAAATTCAGTGGTTCTTCTGACATCTATAAGCAATATATTGAAGAAGTTGGGAAATGCTTAAGTGAAAAATTTAGTTAATTATGATTAAATAAACAAACATATATTAACATGATAGACTAAATTGCTGGTGAAATTTCATACAAATTGTAATAAGGATAGTAAATAATATCAAATGACTTCAAGCCATCTGCTTTGCATGACATATCCATGGGAAATGCTGGAAGCCAGGCTGATATTTTCACTTCCTAGAATGTTCTCTACAGGTATTGTCATTACAGTTCTTACTAAACCAGATGGAGTCATAAAGAGAAATAATAGTACCTTCTAAAAATATGTTGAATACAATGCCTTAGTGTGGGCATAGATTCTTAAAAATAACCAATAACATAGAACTAAGTAATGTGTTATTCTCAAGATCCAGAGGCAAAAATCTTCACTTTCTCACCTAATAGGAAGACTGGAGTGCACACATGCAATTTTACATTGTAAGAATGCCTTTTAGTGATTGTGTGTTCCATCTGTCACAGTCTCCACATTGTATCATTGACAACATTTGTGTTGCGATCCAAGAAATTGTTCCCAGCAGGTTTTATCGTATCGAATAATGGTCTTTTTTATATGGGCAGGTTGTTAAATCAGCAGCATTCTCAATTTCAGACTGGAAATGAAAATCAACACTAAACTTAGCAAATAAGTGAAACTAATGTATATTTATAGATAATTTTATGTGTGAATTTAGAAATGTAGTTAATACAATGTAGACCGTATGAAAGTAAATAAAATGAAATAATAAAATGAAAGGGTTTCTTCAGGTAGGCTCTCTATAAAATATGACTCAATTATAGAAAGCAAAAAATGTGATCCCCCTCCTACGCATTTTACTTAATTTGACAATTAAGCTAATATGTGTTTTTGCGTTGGTTCAGACCCACTGGAACCTCTAAGGAAAATCTCTGCTGTAAACAATTGGAATACAAGAAGTGTGGTAGTATCTGCTTTGTTTTGGTTATCTTCTACTTCTTAACCAACAACCCAAAAATGTGCTGGATTAAAATAATAATGATTTCATTGCATCTAGTATTGTTGTAGGTGAGTGATTCAGACAAATCTCACCAGATCTATTTTCCTGTATATGGTAACTGCAGGGTCACCCAGTAGATCTCAGTTGTCAGTTGGGTAAAGGGTCTAAGATAGCTTCACTCATGTTTGAAGCATGCTAGGAATTCTGGAAGGCTAGGTTCAGCTAACCTCCTCTCCATCTCCTGGTAGTATCATTTGCTCTCCAAATCTCTTTTCCAGCAGGATGGTCTGAATTCTATGGTGGCTCAGACCTCTAAAGTAAAAGGAAGAGATCTGTAGTCCTCTAAAGGACTAGATCTGGAATATATTTATTCAAAGTAGTAATAAAAGAAGGGAAAATAGACCCTAATTTTTGATGAAGGAAGTATCAAAGAATTTTTGGACATTTTTAATCTACCACAGTCCAATATCTAGTCAAAAAACATTTACATTTTTCCCACGTATAAAATATACTCACCCCCTTTACTATGGACTGAATTGTGTCTCTCCTCAATTCATAGGTTGAAGCCTCAACTGCCAATGTGGTTGTATTTGAAAAAGAGGTCCTTGGGAAATAGATGTGGTCTTGAAGGTGAGGTTTTCATGATGAAATAATTATTATTCTTATTAGAGAAGAAACACAAGAGCTTGCTGTCTCCACCATACAAGAACACAGTGAGAAGGCTGCCATCTGCAATCCAGGAAGAGGGCCCTCACCATAAACACACCATGCTGGCAGCCTAAGCTGATACTTCTAGCAGTACTATGTGATATATATTTTTGCTGTTTCATCCACCCTATTTTATATTGTTATGGCAACCCAAGCTGACTAAGACACTCTCCAAAAACTCCTGAAGTCTCACGTTTTTAGGAGGTTGACTCAAATTCCAGATTCTCACCTTCTAAATCAGGTCTAGGTGCAGTTGAATCTTCCTGACTGGAGTTCATCAAGTACAACATCTCTCCTTTAGAAAACTTAAGATGTAAAGAGACAAGATATTTGCCACTGACATACCCAGCACACAATGAATGAACATAGAGAGGCACTACTGTCATGAACAGGGGGATATGGGAAGAAGAGAACAATAATTGATCCATATCAATTCTGAAATTCACCAGAGTACACAATGCTGGTTCTTTGATTAGGGGCTTATTCTACTTTATGGGTGTAGTTCTTCATTGCTTGTAGCTTCATATTATGGGGTATTGGCTACAATCCCTGAATTATCTTTTCTTTTCCATAAAGATGATCTGTGTTTGCAGATGGTCTGAATACTTTCTCAGTCTATTCCCTGTATATTAAAATATTTAAGGTTGAGGAATTGGGGGTGATTTTCATTAATCAGTCTTTCAAACCAAAGAATGTTTCTGCATATATATATATATATATATATATATATACACACACACATATATATTCATGTTTTATATGAGTTATGTGTGCATGGTTCTAAAGGTTACTATTTTACATTAGACAAAAGTTGCACACACAAATCTCTTTAAAACAGTCTAGCTCTGCTTTGATGGAGTCACATACTGTGGAACAATGACAATAAGAATCTTGACAGTTCTAATGTGCATTTCCTTAATATTTATCTGAGATGTCAACAAAGTGCCTGGAAACTGTATCCTTGAAATATTTATCTAGCTGCCATACTATATAAAATGTGTCCTGGATTTTATGTTTGCCTTGAGTGTATTTCTTATTTTACAAGTCTTTTGCCATCTAGAGGGACTGGGTCTTAGAAACAGTTTTATTTTAATCTAGAAAACTCTGGCTCTTTTATATTTCCTGTAGGCTCTGCTAAAAACTGACAATTCTTCCCTTAGCAAATATCTTGTTTCTCATATTTTAACATAGGAAGTTAGAATAAGCATTTAAACTTTGTATATTCTGCTTGGGAATATTTCCAGCAAAATTCATGAGCTTTTGTCATCAGCAAGCAAGGAAGAGTGTACTCACGAGGACCCAGCCATGTTAGCACCCTGATCTAAGACTTCCAGCCTACAAAGCTGGGGGAGAGAAAATGAATTTCTGTTGTGTTAAGCTATCTAATTTATGGAATTTTGTTATGGTAGCCTAAGCAGACTAAGACAGATTTTAGTACCAAAGAGTGGGGTGCTGTTGTAACAAATACTTAAATGTGGTAGCAGTTTGGGAATTGAATGATTGATAAAGGCTGGAAGAATTTTTGAGGTGTATTCTAGAAATAGGGACCTTAAAGGAGATTCTTATGAGGGTTCAGAAAGAAAAGACAAGGGCTGGAGAGACAGTTTATTAAATAATATGTAAATAATAATGAATTGAATGTGAGTGACCTATGGACATTAAGGGACATTCTTGTCAGGTTTCAGACAGAACTGAGAAACATGTTATTGGAAAGAAGTAAAAGCAATCTTTGTAATAAAGGGGCAAAGGACTTGATTGACTTGTTCTTTAATGTTTTGTGGAAGGTAGAACTTGTTAGAGATGAAATTGGATATATAGCTGATGAGATCTCTAAACAAATTATTGAGGGAGTGGCTTTGCTTCTCCTGACAGTTTACATTAAAATGCAAGAAGGGGGCAATTAATTGGATAACTAATTATTAAGCAAAAAGAAACTAGGACTTGGAGATATGAAAAAATCTCAGCATACCTACGTTGCAAAAAATGGGAAAGCTTGTTCTAAAGAGAACACTAAGGACGTGACTGAGCAACCATTTTATAAAGAGATCATGAGAGTGACTCAGGAACATAAACGGCATGTCACTGAAAGCCAGGAATAGAGATGGGATTATATCAGCACAGACACTGCCAGTTTGAAGTAAAGGAGAAAGAGAAAGTGAGCTGGAATGAAGACTGGCAGACTTCTTGGTTTCTACAAGGCAGGACCATAGAGTGACTTGGCTGCAAACATGTGCTATTTTTTGATAAGTGAACTATGACCCCAAATGTGATTCTGAGACCATCAGAACTATCTCCTTGATTTCAATGAGTGGGGCTACCACCTCAGTATCAACAGGCCAAATAGTATTCACCTAAAGCCTTGGGGCAGAATCCCCCTGAAGCACTGTGAGGAGTAGGACCACCCAGCAGAGCCTCAGGGTCTCAACCTTCACCCTGAGGAGCTATGGGGCCAGGGTCACCATGACAATTGGTCCAGAAGGTGGGACTGCTGCATGAGCGGGCCTGGAAGGTGAGACATTGAGACAAAGATGGTTATCCTCCTCGAAACTTAAGATCTAATAAAATTTGCCTTGCTAGATTTTGAACTTGATTGAAACCCATAATCTCTTATTTCTTTTCTATTTCTCCCTTTTGAAATAGGAATATCTATCCTATGCCTGTCCCATCATTGTATTTTGGAAATCCATAACTTGTCTTTTTTCACAGATTCATATCTGGAGAGGCATTGGATTGTGCCTTAGGATGAATCATACCCTGAATGTCACCCATATCTGATTTAGATCACACAAATTTAGATGAGACTTTAGACTTGGACTTTAGAGTGGGTGCTGGAATGGGTTAAGACTGTGGGGCTGTTGAGATAGAATGAATGTATTTTGCATGTGAGAAGAACATACATTCTGAGAGGTTGAAACAAAGTGCTATTAATTAATTTGTGTCTCCTTAAAACTCATATGTTGAAGTCCTGACAACCTATCTGGTATGAGAGAGAAGGCCTTTAAGGATGTGATTACAGATAACTGAGTTCATAAGCGTGGAGCCCTGATCAGATAGAACTGGTGCCCTTATAAGAAGTGAAAAAGGATATCAGAGCTTTCGCCTTCACCATGTGAAGACACAGAGAGAAGGCAGCAGTCTGCAATCTAGATATGGATGGAATGGATCCCTCACAGAACATGATCATGCTGGCACTCTAATTTTGGACTTCTAGGCTCCCAAATTGTGAGAAAAAATGTCTTGCTTACATCACTCAGTCTATAGTATTTTGTTATGGCGGCCCAAGTGAATACAAGAAGCTTTGGTTTATTGCATGGGTATTTAAACATTAAGTTATAGTGCGCAGTAATTCCAAGATATAGCCACTTAATTTTGTGACTAATGTTTGCTTAAAAATATCAGAGGCAAATTATTAAAATTTATTTGGGGAGGAGTATTCAGGAGAAAAAATATGAAGAATTTGGAGAAAAACGGACTAATGTGACTAATCTAAATGATATTCACAGAAACAGCGTTCTTATATTTTGTCTCACATCAGGGTGCAATTTCTTGCCTGAAAATTAACTATTAAACTGAAAGGTGGAAAAGGAAAATAAGGGTATTGTGATGTTGAAAATTGACAAAAGTTTCCGTTAACATAAAAGAAGAAATTGAACCTAAGTTTCCTCTGAGGGAAAAGATAAATTCTCGGAACTATAAATAAATGGAATAAGTTTTGAATATTCACATATATTTTTGTATCATCTTTCTAAATTGCTATATAACCCATAGATAACTATTCAACATGATATTTTAGGGTCATTAGCAAGATATTACATAATATATAAACATAATATGTTTAAAATGTCCAATTCTGCATTGGTTAGGGTAGGTTCATAAACATAATTCAGAATGATCATGCTGTGTTTTTATAGTACTTAGGTAAATGGTATAAGAGCCCATGTGGTTTACTACAGATAGCTGGGTTTTCAAGGTCTTCATTGAACTGAACAGCCGGAACACGAGACATGATGGCATATGGGTAGTATGTGATTTAGTTCATGTTAGGAGGGGAAAACGTGATGTTCCATTGGCAGAAGATGGCATGATAATGAATATTCCTGTATATCATGTCATGTGTGGGACCTGCTTTTACTTTTATTTTTCAATAATCCTAATTTATAGGAATTCTATTTCTCTTTTACCTATACTGATTATGGGATAGGATCATGGCTCTCACAAGGCAAAGATGCGAAGACCTTCAGTCATAGTGTGTGAGTGGGTACCATATCCTTCAACTCCAGCAGAAAATTTGGTTTGGTTTTTAGAAGGAAGCATAAATTTTATTTTTGGGTCCAAATATTTAGAGCATTTAGGTATCATTATGTACAAAGGTGTTAAAATATGTTATTGGCTGCATTTGAAAGGGGTTTGAATTGTGCAAGTGTCTATTAGTTTGGTGCAAAAGTCATTGCGGTTTTTGCCATTTCTTTCAATGTGCAGATAATGGAGGCTCTGTAGCTCTTTCTACCAACTAGAATAACTGAACACTAAAGAAGCAACTTTTCAGGAGAAGTTGAACCATAATTGTCACTAACAATAATTCTTTTACACAATAGATGGAGTTTGTTAGTTGCAACTTCTACATGATGTTTTAAGAAAATTCTTTCTTTTCAGTTAGCACCTCATTGTTGGTTTAAATAAGTGTAAAATAACCCTTCATTTCCAGAAACTTGGCATTAATGAAAAGAGAAGTAATTCTGAATGTTAACCAATAATATCCATATTCAAAATCTATATATAACACTATCCTTAATTATTTTCCAGTACAAGACAGGACATCAATCAATTAACTAAATAAAATAACAGGATATGCAAACCTCATTGAATGTATTTTAGTTTAGATAAAATTCTACAAAAGGTAATTACATAATATATTATTTAGAGTTGTGGTAAATAAACTGTAGAAGCACAGAAAAGTAAAGATTGTAAAAGTACACATTAGCAGAGCCTATCAAGGAATTCTCCAGGAATATAAAAATATGGTAAAACAATCTACAAGGGCAATCTCTTGAAGATGTTGATGTATCAATACATTTGAATATAATTCCATTTATAGTCACAAAAATATGTTACTATATTTTTTTTCTTTCTATGTTTTAATCTTCTCATTATAACTTAACTTCCAATGAATGTCCACTTAGAAAAAGAGTAAGTGAAGTTGACTTTATTATTCCTCTTAATTGGTGACAATATATCTTATTGAAAAATAAGAAGTTGGCTTTCTGGTTTACATTTCAACCTCTGGGATGTTGTTTAATGTAATTCTGCCATGGAATAATGGATTTAGTTTTGTTTTGCTTAACAGTTCAGTTGTGAAACTTCTTTATTAGTGGATTCATGTCAGCAATGCTACCCTGTAAGATCCACGGTGAATGCCCAGCAGCTGTCTTTTCCTGATGAGTCTCAGATAAGTTCTTGCCTTTTTTTTTTCATTAAGATATTCTATTATCATTAATTTTCACTACTTTGTGAGAAAAGTCAAATGTCAATTTTGGAACCTTTGATGTATGCTTATTCTATAGAAAGAAAGACACAAAAATAGTTCAACAGAGAAAAGGAGCACAGGCAATAACAGACATATTTTCTATACTTTTTTAAACTTACCATTTTTTAGAAAACAAGTATTTTATTGTTTTTACTGCAGGAGTATAACAGTAATTCGCGTTCATGTATTAATATTTTAGAGCAAGTATGATAAAGAAAACACAAGGTAATAATCACGAATAATTCTAATTTCAGAGATAAATTGTGGTCTACACATTTCAATATATTGTGCATAATGTTGATTAATATGGTTGCATTATATTTCAGAAAGTGAAACATATTAATTATGAAATCCTCTCATTTATTTTATTTATTCTTTTATGTATTATTCTCTGTAAGCTTATAAATTTGCTACTGTTATCTAATGCTAAGTAAATATAAATAACATTTTAAAGATTATTATACATAGAGTAGAAAGCCTTCTAAATGACTTTTAACTAACTTGACAGGTTACTGCTTTCAATTATCTTGAAATAAGTACAGACTAAAGCTCAAACTGAATATTTGCAGCTAAGGGGCTATCCTTTCATCTGCATGCGTACTTACATTTGTAGATATGGAGTTAATCACATTTGTGTGCAAACCAGTTATTTCATTTATACATGTTTTTATAACTACACAATTTAATTAAAAGTAACCAAACTAGTGAACTAAGTGTGAAAGATATAGCTTTGATAATATTGTTGAGTAATTCAAAAACATGGTAAATTCAAATAATCAATAAAAACTTATGTAATTATTGGCAGGTATATCATCTATAAAGATCCACAGGAATTTGAAAAGCATCCATGAGATTTTTTGAAAGTTGTTTTAGCACACTTTTAAGGCTTTGGCATTAGAATTTGCAGCCTACATACAGAAGTATCATTTTCATGTGAAGAAGAGAAGAGAGAAGAAACAAATCAGCAAGAGTAGGCTCTAATCTGTTCTGTATATTCAAGGAACCCTTATATGAAGAAACAGTGTTGTTCGTACATCTAAGCTGACTTATAAACATAGCTTGTGCTTTTGCTTAAAAAAAAACTGTTAAAATAGGAACGTCAAATACTTGCTCAATTAACCTACTGATTAGTGATCGACATCATGTCAGGCATGAGAGTATTTAGTCATGCCAAACCGTTCTCCAGAAAGTTTGAACAGATGCACACTCCCTGCAGCAGTACACAAAATTGTCTGTTTCCCGTGTCACTGCCAACTCCCAGCCTTGGCATAGTTGAACATTTGTGGATTGGATGAATGAAATAAATTAACATGTATAAATATGTATTTTATTTATTTACAATAACATTTTACATTAAAATATCTGTACTACTCAATCATACTCCTTTTGAATTGCCTATTTATTTCCTTTACTAATGTTTTAATAAGTATTTTGATATTTCCTAATATTTATATATTCCTTTTATGTTAAAATTTTACGATAAACTATTTCAGAAATGAAGAGTTTATTCTTTATTTTGGAATTTGTCATTTTAAATGTTGATATTGTTTTAGATATAAAGGGATGTTTGTATTATAAAGTAAATGCACCAGTGTTTTCTGGTTTGGTGTCTTGCTTTGAAAGACCTTTGCTACAACAAGCTTATATAAATATTAATTCCTATCTATTTCTGTTTCTTTATATTTAAGTACCTGATATATCTGTAATTTATTTTAACAAGGTTAACTAATTTTGGAAGTTACTATTTGAATTCCTATCTTTCTATTACAATAACATTACAAACAAAATATACATAAACACATGCACACACACGTGCACTTATTTGTTGTGATTTTTCCACTGAGTATAATTTTCTTGCCTGGCTTTATAATGCTTTTTAATACTGTGGAGTGGGTGGCTTCACATTGCTTTTTATTTTTAATTCATTTCTTGCAATACTCTTTCAGTTATTATTAAAATATTTTTAGCACTTTGGGAGGCTGAGGCGGGTGGATCACCTGAGGTCAGGAGTTTCAGACTAGCCTGGCCAGCATGGTGAAACCCTGTCTCTACTAAAAATATAAAACTTTACTGGGCATGGCAGCATAAGCCTGTAATCTCAGCTACTTGGGAGGCTGAGGCAGGAGAATTACTTGAACCCAGGAGGTGGAGGTTGCAGTGATCTGAAATCCTCCCACTGCACCCCAGCTTGGGTGACAGAGCGAGACTCCATTTTAAAAAACAGAAACAAAAACAAAAAATAAATAAATAAATATTGTATCAACTTTGTCAAGACCAGTTTGGGTAAAACTGACCACTCTATAATACGAACCAACATTCCAAGGCATGTTACTTTTCTATACATGTTCTCTTCTCTTTCTGTAACATCTTATTTATGTCTTTTGCATTAAATATAATATTGATCTTCCTATGTATCCTTTTCATTTAATTTTGATTAAGTTTACTCTTGGTTACATGAATTGTACTAGCTAAAGAATTACTTTATAATTTTTATAATTACTTCTGTGTTAGTTTTGTGTTTATGGTTCCAAATTTTAACACATATTTCATTCATTTAGATTTTTCAGATATAATTGTATCACATGCACACAATTAATGAAAACACTTCTTTTCTTTCTATTATTTATTAGCCATACATTTTTCTTGGCCATTTGCATTAGTTAAACCCTACAAAGCCCCCCCCCAAAACTAATGAAATAAATACAGGTATACCTTTATTGTGCTTCACTTCATTGCACTTTGCAAATACTGTTTTTTTTTCTTTTTATGAATTGAAGGCTTGTGGCATCTCTACAGCCAGCAAGAGTATCAACAGTATTTTTTTTAAACGAGATATGCAAGATGTGCTTATTTTTTGTCTCTGTGTCACATTTTGGGAATTCTCATATTTCAGCCTTTTTCATTACTATTTTATCTGTTATGGTGATCTCTGATTAGCAATCTTTGAAGTCACTATTGTAAATTCTTTGGAATCTCCACAGACCATGCCATATAAGATGGCAAACTTAATCAATAGATGTGCTTGTTCTGACTACTCCACTGATCAGGTGTTCCCCTGTTTCTCTCCCTCTCTTTAGACCTCCGTATTCCCAGAGACACAACAATATTGAAATCAGACCAATTAATAACCCTATAATGGCTTCCGGGTTAAAAAAAAAAAAAGAGTGAAAAAAGAGTCACAAGCCTCTTATTATGAATCAAAAGCTAGAAATGATTAAGTTTAGTCAGGAAGGCATGCCAAAAGCCTAGATAAGCTGAAAGCTAAACCTCATGTGACAAACAGCCAAGTGTGAATGTCAAGTAAGAATTCTTGAAGAAAATGTAAAATGCTATTCCAGTGAATACACAAATGATAAGATTTTTTTTAAAGCCCTCTTGCTGATATGGAGAAAGTTTTAGTGGTCTAAATATAACATCAAAACAGCCACATTCCCTTAAGTCAAAGCCCAGTTAGAGCAAGGCTCTGTCTTCAATTCTATGAAGGCTTAGAGAGGTGAGGAAACTACAGAAGAAAAGTGTGAAACTAGCACAGCTTGGTTCATGACATTGAAGGAAGAAAGTCATCTCTATAATAAAAAAATAGTGCAAGGCGAAGTAGCAAGTGCTGATGTAGAAGCTGCAGCAAACAAGCCAAAAGATCTAACTAAGGTCATTGAAGACAGTAACTACACAAAACAACTGATTTTCAATGTAGATAAAACATTCTAATGGAAAAAGGTGTCATCTAGGACTTCTGTAGCTAAAGAGTAAAAGTCAATGCCTTGCTTTAAAGCTTGAAAGACAGGCTGTTTCTTATGTTAGGGGCTAATGCAACTGGTGACTTTAATTTAAAGCCAATGTTCATCTACCATTCAAAAAATTACTGAGGGCCCTTAAGAATTATGCTAAATATACTCTGTGTTATATAAATGGAATAACAAAGTCTGGATGATAACCCATCTGTTTACAGTGTGGTTTAGTGAACATTTTAAGCCCACTTTTGAAACCTACTGCTCAGAAAAAAAATATTTTTTGAATATATTGCTGTTCATTGACAATGCACTTTATCTTTTTCCTTCTCCTCCTCCTCCTCTCCTCCTCCTCCTCCTCCTCCTCCTCCTCCTCCTCCTTCTTTCTTCTTCTTCTTCCACCATGGTCTTGATCTGTCTCTGTTGCCCAGGCTGGAGTGTAGAGGGGAGATCTCGGCTCACTGCAAGGTCCGCCTCCCATGTTCACACCATTCACCTGACTCAGCCTCCCAAGTAGCTGGGACTACAGGCGCCTGCCACCATGCCTGGCTAATTTTTTGTATTTTTAGTAGAGATGGGGTTTCACCATGTTAACTAGGATGGTCTCGATTTCCTGACCTCATGATCTGCCCCCCTCGGCCTCTCAAAGTGCTGGGATTACAGAGGTGAGCCACCGCGCCCGGCCAACAATGCACTTTTTCATTCAAAACCTCTGATGAAGATGTACAAAGAGATTAATCTTTTTTTTTTTTTTTTTTTTTTGCCTGCTAACAAAACTTTCCAGCCTATGAATCAAAAAGTACTTTCTACTTCCAAGTCTTATTTAAGACTTACATTTTTAAAGCTATTGTTACCATAAATAGTGATTCCTCTGATGGATCTGAGTGAAGTAAACTGAAAACATTCTCAAAAGGATTAACCATTCTTGAGGCTGTTGAAAACATTCATGATTCATGGGAAAAGGTCATATTAGCAACATGAACAGGAATTTGGAAGAAGTTGATTCCAACCCCCACAGATGACTTTGAGGGTTTCAAGACTTCAGTGGAGGAAGTAACTGCAGATGTGGTGGAAATAGCAAGAGAACTAGAATTAGAATGACACCTGAGGATGTGACTGAATTTTTGCAATCTCATGTTAAAACTTGAACTGATGAGGAATTGCTTCTTTTGGATGAGCAAAGAAAGTAACTTATTGAAATGGAATCTACTCCTGGTAATGTTGTGAACATTGTTGAAAGGACTGAAAATATTAAGAATATTTCAAAAACTTATTTGGTAAAACAGTAGCAAGTTTTAAGAGGAAAGACTTCCATTTTGAAAGAAGTTCTTCTGTGGGTAAGATGCTATCAAACAGCATCACATGCTACAGAGAAATCTTTTATGAAAGGAAGAGTCACTCAATGAAGCAAATTCATTGTTGTCGATTTTAAGAAATTGGAACAACCACTCCAAGCTTCAGCAACTACCATCCCGATCAGTCAACAGCTAGGCTTAACAAGGTAAGATCTTCCACCAGCTAAACGATTACCAACTTGCCAAAGGCTCAAATGTCCGTTAGCAATTTTAGCAATTATTTTTAATTAAAGTATGTGGATTGCTATTTAGACATAATGCTTTGCACACTTGTTAGACTACCACAGTGCATAAACATAACTATTATATGCACTGGGAAGTCAAAACAATTGTGTTCCTTTCTTTATTGCAATTTTTCCTTCATTGTGGTAGTTTGGAATGGAACCTGCAAATTTCTTTTAGTTATGACTGTATAATCAACCCTTCGCATGAGTTGGTTACACATCCATGGATTCAATCAACCATAGATCAAAGATATCGAAGAAAAAAAGAGAGAAGGATGATTGTGTAGGTACCAAACATGCACAAACTTATATTCATGTAATTATTGTCTAAGAAATATGGTACCAAAACCATTTATATAGCATTTACATAGGATTAGTGTTGTCAGTAATCTGAAGATGAGTTAAAATACATGGAAATAATGTGTATATGTTATATGTATATACTCCACTATTTTATATGCTTGAGCATCTGTGGATTTTTGTATTTGTGGGAGTACTGGAATCAATGCCCTATAGATTCCTAGAGATGACTAGGTATTTCATATTATATATATTCAATGTATATAATACATAATACACATATTATAAAATACAGTAGTATTGTAGACTGAGTGAAGTCTTCTTTTTCTTTTCTTCCAATCTCAGCATGGTCTTTGTAAGACCAAAATAGTGAGTATATATAAATCCTTCAAGCCAAGGTGTACGTATGTGTGCATGTGCATATACAAGTGTGTGTACATTCTTGAGCAATATACAATACTATTTTCTGTGTTTTTGTCAATTCTTACAAAATTAGCGCGCGTGTGTGTGTGTTTTAGCTATTGACTTTTTAATTAAGTGTTTTCAAATTTCAATGTTGTAAATATAGAACTACTTTTTTATGTTATTACTGTATATTATTTATTTAATTAAATGTTAAAAAATTTAATTTTACTCTACCATGTTGACAGATATACTTTTTATTTCCAAAATTTACTATTACAAAGAACTTTAATAAACATCATTTGACATGATTACTGGTGCATGGCTAATATCTTAATAGCTTTCAAAACCAAAGAATAAAATACGTCAAGAATACATTCACTCTAAAAGAAAAATGGTATATTAGGTTACAAGTCTCACAGGAACAGAAGTTTTAGAAGAGATATATTAATAATTATTAAAAATGTGAAATTTATAAAAAATAAAAAGGTGAATTATTAGATGTAAGCATACAGTAGTTTAAATTATGTATATTAAAGACATATTTAAGAGCAAAGTAATCACAAATAGAAATAAATTAAGAAATGGAAAGAGACTTAAAACTTCCCATTAATCTTGAAACAAATAGAAAATATAAAAACAAAAGTTATGACAATTGAGAAATAGAAGTACTATTATCCATTTCTAAAGAGTTTTAGAAAGTGGAAAAAATTAAAATGGACACAGAAAACTTTTCATAAAACATTTCGAATAATAAATGGATGTGAATTTTCCATAATTAAAAAACTGGTGAAATAATTCATACTGAAAGATACTTGAGTAGCAAAGACAGGGATCAGAAAAGGAAACAACACATCTAGACATAATAGTGAAATTTTAATGAATCATTGGCAAGGCGAATCCTAAATTATATCAGAGATAAAACAGATCAGCTGAGAAGGGATAAAGGTCAAATCAACATCATTTTTTCCACAAAGACAATGATTGCAGGACAATACTGGGATCATATTGGAAGAAGAGAAACAACTTAGAATTTTGTATTCAGCTAGCTGCCATTCAGAAAAAAGTATATGATAAAAACATTCTCACGCATATAGACAGCAGGAAGCTTGCCAAAGGAAAAAAAAAAAAAACATTGAAAATTGTTGGAAATGAGTAGAAATAGAAGGGAGAAGTCCTTTAGATACTATAAAAATATTTACAAAAATGTCACATAATTTGATATTTGTTGTCTTTTACCTTTTTTTCTTGAGCATTTAAAAAATGTTGAGGTAAGTGTAGATTTGCATGCAGTTGTAAGAAGTAATATAGAGAGATTCTGTGTATCCTATACCGTTTCCCCTGTGATAAACAACTACATCATTTAAAAAACCAATTTTTAAAATACAAGATGACAGCTACTTGCATGGCATTTAAATTGTCTTAGATATTGTAAGTAATTCAAGATGTTTTAAAGTATAGGGAAGACATGCATAGGTTAAATACTATATCATTTTATATAAGGGACTTCAGTATCCCAAAACTTTGATATCCATGGTGGTCCTGGAACCAATTCCCCATAAATATCAAGGTAGAAGGGACACATGTATATAACTTCTGGACTTGGCTTTTTAAATGCAGTATGTTTCTTTGGCTATTCATCCAGGTTGTTGCATGTATCAATAGTTGTTTCCTTTTGGGAGTTGAGTAATATTCTATGGTATGGAAGTCCTGCTGTTTATTTAACCATTCACTCATTAAATGACTTTTGGGTTGTTTCTAGTTTTGGGCTACTAAGAATTAATTAATATAAACATTTGCATACAGGTTTTGGTGTGAAAATAAGGTTTTATTTCCCTGAGATAATTACAGGAAGTACAATTTCTGGGTTTTGTGGTTGCTACATGTTTAGTTTTGTTTGTATATCTATTTTTTTTAAGAAACTGGCAAATTGTTTTACAGAGTGGCTGCAACATTTTACATTCTTGACAGCAATCTATAACTGGCAGTTTCCTCACATCCTAGTCAGCGTTTGGTGTTTTCATTAATTTTTATTTTAGCTAATTTCAGAGGTGTGTTGTAATATTTCATTATGATATTAATGTGAAATTTATGTAAAATGTTTATGTGATTATTTGTCATCTATATGTCTTTTTTTGGTGAAATGCCTCTTCTTGTATTTTTTTCCATGCTTGATTATTTTACAGCTAAGTTTTAAGAGTTCTTTACAGCTGAGTTTTAAGAGCTCTTTAAATTCTAGTTATTAAATTTTTGGATATTTGGATTAAAAATATTTTCCCCCCTCTATAAACAAGATAATCTAAAATACATCTGGAAAGCAAAGGAACTAAAATAGCCAAAAAAACTTTGAAGAAAAGGAAAAATAAGTTCAGAGGTTCAATTAATCTAATTTCAAGATATAATTACAGTAATCAATGTGGTATGATGTTAGTGAAGACACAAGGATGAACAGAATAGAGAATTAATAAATAGGCACATACAAACGTAACCAACTGATATTCATTGAAAATGAAAGAGTAATTTAATGGGAAAAAATACCCTTTCAGAAAAATAAAAATTTAAAAAAAAAAACACACCTTATACAAAATTTAAGACAAAATGCATCATGGATGTAAATGTAAAATAAAAATTATAAAAGTTTTAGAAACATAAACATATAAACATAGGAGACAGTCTTCAGGATCTAGGGATGGGCAAATAGTTCTCAGGCTTGCTATTAAAACGACAGTAAATAAAACATTGATAACTTAGACTTCATTAAAATTAAATATTTTTCCTCTAAATAAAAAAAACACTTGAGTAGGAAAAGACAAACTAGAGACTCTTATCTTAAAAAATGTGTAAGAAGAAATTAAGAGAAATTATTTCTTTAATAATCTAACATTTATGATAAATATATATATAAATTGAAATATATGCTTAAAATAGAATAAACAGATGAGGGTACATGCCTGTGTATCTGCTTAAAGTAAGGTTAGAAAAACAGTAAGAGAAAATTGCAAAGAGTATAGATCTTAAATGTCCTCACTACACTCATGAAAAAGGTATAACTATGTATATCAGTACTACGTTAAGTATAAATTGATTAAAAGTGTAGAAGATAAAGTTTGACAAATTGAATATAAAATATAAATATGAGTATCTTAAAATAATCATCTCTATGATATAAGTGCATACGAAATTTGAAAATTGAAGGAAAATATTCAGGTAAATACTTAAATGAAATATTGATTACTTGAATCAGCATTAGATAAAATAGACTGTAAGATTGGTTAGGGATGGTGAAGAGTGTCATAGAATCATACCAGTGTTCATGAGAAAAAGTACAACAATCTGATGAAAATTTTCAACCAATAAAATAGCTTCAAATTACAAGTATATGAGAAACTGATAAACCCATTAGCCTACTGAGAAATCATCAGTCAATCGCACTTGATAATTAATAGGTTAAGGAAATGTTCAGTTAAATTATAGAAGATCTGAATACCAAAATCAACAGGTGCAGTATTGTATACTTGAAAATTGCTAGGAGAATAGATCTTAAATGTCCTTACCACACACACACAAAGGGATAAGTATATCAGATGATAGATATGTAAATTAGCTTTATTGTAATCATTTCACAATGTTTACATGTATCAAACATCACATTATACAGCATAGATACATACAATTTTTATTGTCAATTATATATTAGGGAGGTGATATATTAGCCCATTTTCACACTGCTGATAAATACATATCTGAGACTGGGAAGAAAAAGAGGTTTAATTGGACTTACAGTTCCACATGCCCGGGAGGCCTCAGAATCATGGCAGGAGGCGAAAAAGACTTCTTACATGGTGATGGCAAGAGAAAATTAGAGAGACGCTAAAGTAGAACTCCCTGATAAAACCATCAGATCTTGCGAGACTTATTCACTACCAAGAGAAAAGTATGGGGGAAACCACCCCTATTATTCAAATTATTTCCACTAGGTCCCACCCACAACACCTGGGAATTATGGGAGTACAATTCAAGATGAGATTTTGGGTGAGGAACAGAGCTAAACCATATCATTTCACCTTGACCCCTCCAAATTTCATGTCCTCACATTTCATAACCAATCATGCCTTCCCAACAGTCTCCCAAAGCCTTAACTCATTCCAGCATTTACCCAAAAGTCCACAGTCCAAAGTCTCATCTAAAACAAGGCAAGTCCACCTACCAGCCTGTAAAATCTCGAGAAAGCTAATTATTTCCTAGATATGATGGGGGTATAGGTATTGGGTAAATACACTTATTCTAAATGGGAGAAATTAGCCAAAACGAAGGGGTCACAGGCCCCATGCAAGTCCAAAATCCAGTGGGGCGGTCAGATTTTAAGGCATCAAAACGATCTCCTTTGACTCCATGTTTCACATCCAGGTCATGGTGATGCAAGAGGTGGGTTCCCACGGTCTTTGGAAACTTCACCTTGTGGCTTTGCGGGATACAGCCTCCCTTCTGGCTGCTTTCACAGGCTGGCATTGAGTGTCTGTGGCTTTTCCAAGTGCATGGGCGCAAGCTGTAGGTGGATCTATCATTCCGGGATGTGGAGTATGGTGGCTTTCCTCTCACAGCTCCATTAGGTGGTGCCCCAGTAGGGACTCTGTGTGGGAGCTCTAACCCGACATTTCTCTTCCCCACTGCCCTAGCAGAGGTTCTCCATGAGAGCTCCACCCCTGCAGCAAACTTGCCTGGGCATCCAGGCATTTGTATACATCTTCTGAAATCTAAGCGGAGGTTCTCAAGCCTCACTTCTTAACTTCTGTGCACCTGCAGGTTCAATACCATGTGGAAGCTGTCAAGGCTTGGGACCTGCACCCTCTAAAGCCATGGCCCAAGCTCTATGTTGGCCCCTTTCAGCCTCAGCTGGAGTGACTGGGATGCAGGGCACCAAGCCCCCAGATTGTACACAGAACAGGGATCCTGGGCCCTGCCACAAAACCATTTTTTCATCCTAGACCTCCAGGTCTCTGATGGAAGAGGCTGCTGCAAAGCTCTCTGACATGCCCTGAAGACATTTTCACCATTGTCTTGGGGATTAACGTTCAGCTCCTTGTTACTTATGTAAATATCTGTAGCCAGCTGGTATTTCTCCTCAGAAGATGGGATTTTCTTTTGTATCACATTGTCAGACTGCAAATTTTCTGAACTTTATGCTCTGCTTCCCTTTTAAAACTGAATGCCTTTAGCAGTACCCAAATCACTTTTTGAATGCTTTGCTGCTTAGAAATTTCTTCTGCCAGCTACTCTAAATCATCTCTCTCAAGTTCAAAGTTCCATTAATCTCTAGAGCAGGGGCAAAATGTTGCCAGTCTCTTTGCTAAAACATAACAAGAGTCACCTTTGCTCCAGTTCACAACAAGTTCGTCATCTTCATCTGAGACCACCTCAGCCTGAATTTCTTTGTCCAATTCATTATCAGTATTTTTTGTCAAAACCATTCAACAAGTTTCTAGGAGGTTCCAAACTTTCCCATATTTTCCTGTCTTCTTTCAAGCCCTCCAAATTCTTCCAAACTCTGCCTGTTACCCAATTCCAAAGTCACTTCCACATTTTTGAGTATCTTTTCAGCAATGCCCCACTCTACTGGTACTAATTTACTGTATTAGTCCATTTTCATGCTGCTGATAAAGACATACCCGAGATGGAGAAGAAAAAGAGGTTTAACTGGACTTACAGTTTCACATGGCTGGGGAGTCCTCAGAATCATGGTGTGAGGCGAAAGGCACTTCTTCCATGGTGGTGGCAAGAAAGAATGAGAGAGATGCAAAAGCAGAAATCCCTGATAAAACCATCAGAACTCATAAGACGTATTCACTATAACAAGAACAGTATGGGGAAACTTCCCCGCTGATTCAAATTATCTTCCACAGCTCCCTCCCTCAACATGTGGGAATTATGGGAGTATGATTCAGGATGAGATTTGGGTGGGGACACAGAGTCAAACAATATCAGGTGGAAAGAAATCAAGTTTGATTTAATAATATCCAATATGTGCCAACATATTGTTTATATCTATATACATATATATATGTATGTGTATATATATGCATGTAAACACACACACTCATGATATATACATATATCCTGCTGTAAACCATAATGAATAACTTCAATATAGTTTTGTAAATATCAACAGATTATGATCTTCATCAGTAACATCAGTTATTTTAAATTTGAGAGTTTGTCTTCAAAAAGTACTTCATCAGTGCCTCTCGAGTGCTGCTATATCTGTTTTTCTTTGCTGGGAAATATATTTCTTTTACTCTCATTTCTGAATGAAATTTAAATTTACCTGGGCATAAAGCTTTAGTTTAACAGTTATTTTCTTCAAACATTTTAGAAGTATTATTTAAATGTCTTCTATTCCTGTTATGGCAATGTCCGTGGTCAGTATAATTGCCTTTCTTTTGTAGCTAATCTGCCCTTTGTTACCTGTCTGCTCTTAAGATAACATTGCATGGGAGATTCACTGCAATGTCCAGGGAATGGGATTTTATTTTAATTAATACTGTTCACATTCATTCTGATTGTTGAATAAGACAATACAGGTTTTTCATTCTGGAAAATTATCAGATATAATCCCTTCAAATTTTGTTTCTCCAATTTATCAAATTTTCTTTTCTCAGTCCCCTCTGCAAAATAGGTTATATCATTTTGTTAATTTCTAAACATCTCTCATCATCTCTTTGGAGTATTATATCTCTTTACCTCAGTGACACATTTGAGAGTATTTCCTCAAAACTACCTTCATTTAAGTTTTCATCATTCAAACTTTATCTTACCGACTCTTTGAGGCAAGTATTAGTTTTAGAGCAATGACTATATTTCATTTAAGATAAATTTATTTTTTCTAAGTCTGCGTTCCTTCTCTTTCTTTTTCTTTGTATTTTTTAGTAGAGACGGGGTTTCACCATGTTACCCAGGATGGTCTTGATCTCCTGACCTCGTGATCCACCCACCTCGGCCTCTCATAGTGCTGGGATAACAGGTGTGAGTCCCTATAGTGTTCTTGACTTACTGTTCTATTATTTTCTAGTTTTCTGTAAAATTTTAAATACCAATAATTGAGTATCTTTATAAATAAATAATTATCACTTATTTTTCTAATGCAAACTATGCTGCTCTCTCTCTCTCTCTCATGGTAATTTAATTGTTTGTCCGAAAGTCATTTACTGTGTGCACAGTTTAAAATGTTTGCTGTTTTCAAGAAACTTCTGTTGCTGACTTTCTGTGCAGGTGGGCTCTCCCTTACCATTATGTCGCTTTTGTCCTGGACCACCATTTGCGATGATTTAATACTTTGTGTTGTTCTTTATCATGTAGATAGATTGAATTTAGATTTCATGTCCACACTGCACAGATCTTGTTTAACAACTTCTCTCCATGCAGTTCCAGAAAGATGGCAAGATTTCAGTTCTTACTCTAAGCTGGTGGGATATTTCTGGTATCCAGCCAGTTGGTGGTGATCTTCGGTGATTCTATGCTTTTTGGGTAGAGAAGGTCTTGAACTCAATTAATACAATGCACAAGGCTATGATTTTCCTTCCTTGCTGAATATTAAAGTGTCATTTTCAGGTAATAAGGATTAAACATGTTCCTAATTGTCTGGAGAGCTTCAGCAAGCACACACTTCTCTGATGATGATACCTCTTTGTACTCAGTGACTGGGAATTTCCATTTCCTTGAAATCAATCAAGGAAATGAGAAATGTATTTCTTCAATATTAGTTTCATGTAGTATGTTTATGTTTTGAAATAAGGTAAGTTTAGTAGTTCATACTGACCAAGTGCCTCCCATTTGCATTTTGTAGCACTTAGATTTTCCACTAGAAAGTGAGATTCATGAAAGCTAGAACCTTAATTACCTGGTTCTGAAATATACATATATCATTACCTATATGTTCTTTAAAAGCATTTTATTATATACAAGGTGATTACTAATAACTGATAAATTTGAAGGTAAAATCAAAACCTACACAATGTTACCCCAAATATATTTCATCCAAATGATTTTACAAAGACAAACATTTTGAAAAAAATATATATGTGTGAAAAATTTCCTAATTAGAATAATATGAGAGAGCATAAAAGAAGTAGTATTGTCTTAAATACAGCAAACATTTTATTATGGATATACTTACTACACAAAATAGGTAAAGGCAAATAAAGATATACAGTGGCTTTTGTAAGGAATATTTTATAACAACCATGAAACCTTGAATAAACCATATTATTCACCCTGCTTCAAATGGCAGAAATTATTGTGACTGTGCTTGTCAATTTTTGTTCATTTGAAAAGAATATAACTGTAAGGTCTTAATTTCTTAAGTGAAACTGCTATTGAATGTCTGAGAAACAATGTTTCAAGTGAATTGTCTCTAGTCCTAAGAACTGTCTATACTAACGTGGAAGAAAGCAAGCTAAATTGTTATATATAGTTTATATATAGAGGGAGTATATGTGTATACATATATCTATATGAGCAAATCTTGAATAATTTTGATTAAGTCGGACGATCATAAAAGCTGCTTGCAAAAAAAAATCACACTTGGTTTTATTGCAAGCAACTTTCATGATCATACAACTTAATCAAAAAATTGTTAAAATTTTCTGCCAAAACTAATCCCAGTACTTTGAGAAGCTGAGGCAGAAGCATCTATTGAGGCCAGGAGTTTGAGAGCAGCCTAGAAAACATAGCAAAATTTCATCTCTACAAAAAATTTAAAAAATTATCCAGTCATGGTGGTATGTGCCTGTAGTCCTAGGCATTTGGGAGGCTAAGGTGGGAGGATTACTTGAGCCCAGGAATTCAAAGTAACAATGAGCTATGAACACACCACTGCACTCCAGCCTAGACAACAGAGCAAGATCCTGTCTCAAAAAAAAAAAAAAAAAAAAATTCTAGTGCCAAATCTATCTACATAGGATTGAAAATATCCATGAGAGATCACTGTATCATTATAAATCATGTACAGGATATATAAAGGCAGTATGGATAAGTTGTAGTTATAGCTAATCTACCATTTGTCACAGCGCTCTTCTTCTATACGTTATTTTCAGTATGTATCAAAGGAAGTAAAGTTAAAGTGGTGCTTTATTTTTACTCGCATAAACTTGTTACACATGTGATTTACCACATTTTTGGCTTAAAATTTTTAAATTGTATGCTCCCTGTCACTTTCAAGACTTAAATGTAAGACCTGAAACCATAAAAACCCTAGAAGAAAACCAAGGCAATACCATTCAGGACATAGACATGGGCAAAGACTTCATGACTAAAACACCAAAAACAATGACAACAAAAGACAGAATTGACAAATGGGATCTAATTAAACTAAAGAGCTTCTGCACAGCAAAATAAAACTATCATCAGAGTGAAAAGGCGACCTACGGAATGGGAGAAAATTTTTGCAATCTATCCATCTGACAAAGGGCGAATATCCAGAATCTACGAAGAACTTAAACAAATTTACAAGAAAAAAAAAACATCAAAAAGTGGGTGAAGGATATTAAAAGACACTTCTCAAAAGAAGGTATTTATGCAGCCAACAAACATGAAAAAAAGCTCATCATCACTGGTCATTAGAGAAATGCAAATCAAAACCACAACGAGATACCATGTCATGGCAGTTAGAATGGCAATCATTAAAAAGTCAGAAAACAACAGATGCTAGAAAGGTTGTGGAGAAATAGGAATGCTTTTACACTGTTGGTGGGAGTGTAAATTAGTTTAACCATTGTGGTAAACAGTGTGGCAATTCCTCAAGAATGTAGAACCAGAAATAGCATTTGACCCAGCAATCCCAGTACTTGGTAGATATGCAAAGGATTATAAATCATTCTGCCACAAAGACACATGCACACGTATGTTTATTGCAGCACTTCACAATAGCAAAGACTTGGAACCAACCTAAATGCCCATCAGTGGTAAACTGGATAAAGAAAATGTGGCACATACACACCATGGAATACTATGCAGCCGCAAGAAAGGATGAGTTCATGTCCTTTGCAGGGACATGGAAGATGGTGGAAACCATCATTCTCAGCAAACTAATGTAAGAACAGAAAACCAAACACCACACGTTCTCATTCATATGTGGGAAATGAACAATGAGAACACATGGATATAGGGAAGGGAACATCACACACAGGACCTGTTGGGGATAGGGGGCTGGGGGAAGGATAGTATTAGGAGAAACACTCAATGTAGATGACAGGTGGATGGGTGTGGCAAACCACCATGGCATGTGTACACCTGTGTAACAAACCTGCACATTCTGCACATATACCCTAGAACTTAAAGTATAATATAAATAAATAAATAAATAAATAAATAAATAAATAAATAAAATGTTTGGGCCAGGCATAGTGGCTCATGCCTGTAATCCCAGAGCTTTGGGAGGCCAATGCAGGTGGATCACTTGAGGTCAACCAGCCTGGCCAACATGATGAAATCCTGTCTATACTTAAAATACAAAACTAGCCGGGTGTATTGACGTGCACCTGTAATCCCAGCTACTCGGGAGGCTGAGGCAGGAGAATCACTTGAACCCGGGAGGCGGGGATTGCAGTGAGTGGAGATTGTGCCATTGCACAACAGCCTGGGTGACAGAGTGAGACTCCATCTCAAAAAATTAAAAATAAATAAATAAAAAATAAATAAATAAATAAATAATGTTTGGAAAAAAATTAAATTGCCAAGCTAACTACATAGTACTGTAAGTCTTGAAATATAAAATAGAAATTAACATCACTAATATATTAAAGCTTAACATTTTATAAACTGTTTGAGAATAATAAATATGCTCATAAGAGGGAAAAAATAATTCAATTGTCCCTGCTTAAACTAAAACAAAAACTACAAAAAATTGTACTTTTGCAAATTCAGCTGAGGCAAATATTTTTGTTGAGAGAGTTTGTTATTCACCCTTCTCAATGAAATGTTTTCCCTTACTCATCATCTGACAGAATTTCAACTCATGCATTTGCCAGGTCACCTTTAAGTTGTGCTAGTGAATATTAGTGGGATGTCAAATAGTCACACATGTTCTATACACAACAACCATATTGTGTGTGAAAGCTAGGGCATATAAACATGAAACACGGACTACAACTTTGTAACACTATGTAGGCTCCTAAAAGGATATTAACAGCCTGAAGTGCAATCTATACACTCAGACTAAAAGATTCTCACTAAAGTAGAACTTAAACTGCAGTGAAGAACACTGAAAGGAATCAGTGTTGCTTAAACAAACGAGGCAAGTTTCTTTTTCTGAGTGTTCTAGGGCAATAGGGGTGAGAAAGCTGTCTTTAGGTAGCCCTTCCGTGTATTCTCTAGAAAATCTCTATGGCCCAGTAGTTAACATGGATACAAACAGGGAAATCATCATTATAGTAATACAGGAAGAATAATGAAGTTACAACAATAATTTTAAAGAAAAATACATGTATCTATCACATTTTATTTTGTCTACAAAGTTTCTTACATTACCTTCAGCATTGTCCAAGGATGGAATTTTCTACTTTGGGCTATGATGGATGAATTGCTGCCAATTGCGTATGTTACCATACGGACTTAATGACCACTTGGTAAATATTTTTCTGAGGAAAATCTAATAATTAGCACAAGAAGAGTAATGGGGCAACATCTATTTTAGAAAATATTACAAGATCTGTACTTCATAATGGTATATAGTTGAATAGGGATTTTTTGCATTATTTGCATAATTTTAAAGGTTTCCTCTTAACATATGACAGCTCTTTTGAAGAATGCTTCTAATTCTAGATTATCTAGAAATAATATGTGATGAGTCTTTGCACTTTCCATTCATATTGCATATAATGCTTCTAAAAAAATGGGCAGCCGTATGTTATAATTTTTTCTTCTGTAAGGAAAAGGAATGCATATGACTCATAGCAGTTATAAAGGTTGAATTACTAATTCTGAAATTTCAAACCATAGTTAAATTAACATTTTTGATGTAAAAGTCAAATTGTGATGCAATTAATGTTAAATGAAGTTTTAAAGGGCTTAAACCTAAGAACTCAGGAGTCTGTACCCCTCCACCCCCAAAAAAAACCTTCTGATTTTTTTAATTTAAAAATTCAATAAAATGTTGTGACAATTGTTTTGAAATTGCTAACATACTTCTTAAATAGTAGAATCGCTTATCATTGTGTTTTCCATTACATTTCTTTATGTCATGTCACGGTAACACAAAACTTTTCTTTGAGATTTTCATACATTATAATTTTAAGATTTTAAGATTTCTCAAAGACCAAAAATCTAATCTGTCACACTTTATTTTATCTGGAAAACTTTTAAATGCAATGTTTCTGTTTTCAGGGATTAAATTAACTTTGAGCAGCATTTTTGGATTTATAATTTAGGTTATTCCAATTCAACAGTTTAATTAAATTAGATCATTTTTCCTTCTTTAGAAAAATGTCAAGATACTATAATTCACACACAGAAAGCATTACAAGTAGTTTAATATAAAAATAAAGATGTGATGTTGCTCACGTAGTGTTTTTAAAAATTCTCCTTCTGTTCAATTATTTTTCTCTAAATATGCATTATGTGATTATAAAAGCTGCCATATTTTAGGGAAATATAACAAATTCTTACATTTCACTGGCTAATTTAGATTGGAAAATTTAGAGCTAGGCAACTATTTTGTGTACAAGCTTTGTAAATTCAAGTCTCAGCTTTCTTATACATGAAATATGAGATACAACAGTACATTATTTAAATGTTGTTCTAAGAAATAATTAAGAAAGCATATGTAAATGCTAGGCATTATATCATATGCTAACATTTTATTGAATATTCAATTAACTTACTAAGTTCAAATTTACTTTACACTAATGAAATTGGCAAACATGAGAAGATAGTCTAAATTGCACATACTTAGGTGAGCAACAGGAGCTCTCTTGAGATAGTGGTGGGATAAAAAGAGCTTGTATGCATTATAAAGAGCAATCTGGTAACATTCTGTGAAATCAAGTACCTGTGTCTCATTGCCCTGTTATTCTGATCATGTGAAACTTTCACCTGGGCTTCTAAAAAACCCTGCATTAGGAAGGTCACTGTGGCATTTAGGGAATAAAGGAGTTTGAGGCTGCCTAGATGTATATAACTGAAGAAAACAATACACAATATGTATTGCATGAGAAGTATGTAGTACAATGCAATAGTCTGAAAAAATAAACTGAATATTAATAATATTCAACATCATTTTGAGAATGTCAGTGTCTGTATGAGAACACATGAGCATTGTTTTGTAACATCTCTTATAATGCCTTGTGTTGAAAAACAGCTAGCTGACATTCCATTGTAACTTTGAGGCACTTTATTTATTATGGTGCATGTAATATTCATTTAATTTTCACAACAGCTCACACTTAACAGTATGTAAACTGAAATACAGTAAAGGTGAAATAACTTACACAAGTCCTATACCTAATAAATACTAAGGTCAAAATTGATATAATGATTCAGGGTCAGGTGTGGTGGCTCACGTCTGTAATCCCAGCATTTTGGAAGGCTGAGGTGGGTGGATCGCCTGAGGTCGAGAGTTCAAGACCAGCCTGACCAACATGGTGAAACCCTGTCTCTGCTAAAATTACAAAATTAGCTGGGCATGGTGTCACATGTCTGCATCCCAGCTACCTGGGAGGCTGAGACAGGAGAATCACTTGAACCCAGGAGGAGGAGGTTGCAGTGAGCTGAGACTACACCATTGAATTCCAGCCTGAGCAATAAGAGTAAAACTCAATCTCACACACACAATAAAATAAAATAAAATAAAATAAAATAAAATGAAATAAAATAAAAAGATCTATTTGATTCAAAGTCCATGTTCTTAACAGCCAACAATTCCTTTGGCCTATTAATTTCTGCAAGCAACATTATATCGATCATTTGTTTGGAATACAAGGCATATGTAACACAAAGTGTATCAGTCATAGTCTGATCTGCGAGGAATTATTAGGGAGTCATTCAGACCCAAGCATGGTTAAAAATTTGTTTCTGATTTCAGAAAATTAATAGCAAGAAATGTAATTGGTAAAGGAAATAATGTATGTAATTCCAGATTTCCACATTGTCTTTTTGCATAAAAATGAAGAAAATAAGTTTTAATAATTGGGTTTCATGGTTAGCTTCTAGAAACTGAATAATTGACTCCATGTCTACAGTTGCTTTGAAAATCCAGAAATATTTACTACCACTACCCTTAGATCTCCACAGGAAAGGTATACTTCCTTACCTTATTGCTACTGGACTTAATATGTAACTTGCTTTGGCCAATGGGATAATAGGACTTGTGATACGACTGGTGAATTGAATATACTAGTTAAGTTGGATTAGTAGTCTTGAATTCCTGCCTTTCACCATAAGAATATGGCTCAGATATTCACCAGTGTTAGTATTTAAGGTACATGGAGCATATATGATCCAAACTTATATTCTGAGACAAAGTTAAGTCCAGATTGTATCAATTAAATGCTAGCTAACATACACATGTGTATGTAAAAAGAAAATGAACAATTAAATGATCATTGTTATATGTTGCAGAATTTTTGAGGTGAATTCCTTACATTATATTCATAGGACAATGCAAAATAATTCATAATTTGGTGCAAGGCGTGGGGTTGAATGTATGTGACATTGTCTTGAAAACTGGCATCAGGAAACTGTTATAGGAGACCAGAAAATTGCTAATGGATGTCAGACAGTAGCGAAAAATTTTGTAAAAGTTGAAATAGTGGACATTTACTTAATGAACTTGTAGCATTAGTAGTAACTTTTTGGTCAAATAGTAAAAGTGTAACTGGTTTATGTAGTAGCAAAGCAGGAAACAGAGTCTAAAAAGAATTTGCCAGTTTATAAGCAGAATTTAGAGGAAACATGGATAGACTAAAAATTTCAGAGGTGGAAAATAAAACCATTTCTCAACAAGTCAAATTTCTGGCTATGAAGAGAAAGTTTCATAGGAAGACAAAATCAACAGTATGGTTGTGACACCCTTTTCTAAGACCTCTGAAGCTGTGTAGTGGATCTTTCTAGCTCCACAAAAGAGCTTCTAAAAAGCTTGAGGACACAGTGCTATAGAATCTTTATATGACAAAATTCTGTATAATTAAGTCTGGAGGACAGATTATCGAGAGAGAAAGAGTGAGAGAAAGATCACAATACTTGATTGTAGCATAGTAATAAGAAAACATGTATTAAAGAGAGTAGAGCAGATAGTTTTAAGTATGCACATCATCCTTCCCCCAACTCCAGGTAGTGCAACATAGAGAGTGTATTAGTCCATTTTTGTGCTGCTGATAAAGACATACCCAAGACTGAGCAATTTACAAAAGCAAGAGGTTTAATGGACTCACAGTTCCACATGGCTGGGGAGAACCTTGTAATTATGATGGAAGGCAAAAGGCACATCTCACATGGTGGCTGACAAGAGAAGAAAATGAGAGCCAAATGAAAGGGGTTTCCTCTTATAAAACCATCAGATCTCATGAGACTTATTTACTACTGCGAGAACAGTATGAGGGAACCAACCCCATGATTCAATTATCTCCCACTAGGTCCCTCTCACAACACGAGGAAATTATGGAGCTACAATTCAAGATGAGATCTGGTTGCGGACACAGCCAAACAATATCAGAGAGAGACCCATATGCTTGAGGGAAAGAGAAGGAAGTGAGCATAGGACTTTGCTTTGATACCGAATACTGGGCCCACTATGGTAAAATCCAGTGCCAGGCAGACCCCCACAGTTCCAGAATCCAGTCTGGTACCCATTAGCAGAGTTTCCTGTACTTCCCCACGATCAGGTGAGAACCCATAGCCCCTGCAAAATGGACTCAATCTCTGGCCCAAATCCTCTCCAACTGACTGCAGTGGACTTGGGTCCAGACAAACCTCAGCAACAGGCAAGCCTCAAAGGCTTTGCGTGCACCCCAGTGCTACACGAGCTTTGGGGGCCACAGGATTACAACCCTGGGCTACTCCAAATGCAGTGATCATGGGTTTAGTAGTCCCACTAGCACTGCAACAGCTGCTGTGGTCACAAGCTTAGATAAGACATCAGACAACCTGCCCAGAATCTGTGCACAGGCTTACTGTTAACAGTCATTCCCAGACAAAGCTAAACTATAAAAATTGGAATAATTACCTACTTCTTCAATGAACAGACATAGATGCACAGTGACAAGAATCAAGAACAGTGAGGCAGGCCGGGCACGGTGGCTCAAGCCTGTAATCCCAGCACTTAGGGAGGCCGAGACGGGCGGATCACGAGGTCAGGAGATCGAGACCATCCTGGCTAACACGGTGAAACCCCGTCTCTACTAAAAATACAAAAACTAGCCGGGCGAGGTGGCGGGCGCCTGTAGTCCCAGCTACTCGGGAGGCTGAGGCAGGAGAATGGCGTGAACCCGGGAGGCGGAGCTTGCAGTGAGCTGAGAACCGGCCACTGCAGTCCAGCCCGGGCTACAGAGCAAGACTCCGTCTCAAAAAAAAAAAAAAAAAAAAAAAAAAAGAAGAGTGAGGCAAACATGAACAAAAACAAATGAACAAAATAAAGTGGCAGTGACTGACCCAAAATAAATGGAGATATATAAACTTCTTGACAAATAATTCAAAATTGCTGTATTAGGGAAGCTCAGTAAACCTCAACATAATATAGATAAAATATTTAACAAATAAGAAAAACAAGAAGTGATCAGAACAAGAAATTTAATAGAGAATTGGAGTTTTACAAAAATAAAACAAATTATGATGCTGAAAAATACAATGAACAGAATGAAAAATGTAATAGACAGCATCAACAGAAGAACGGATTAAAGAGAGGAATCTGTTGAATACAAGTTATTTGAAAATATAGTCAGAGAAGAAAAGAAATTAATGATATAGAGGAATAAAGAAAGGTTATGGGATGTATGGGATAGCACCAAAAGAGGTAATATTTGCATTATTGGAGTGTAAGAGATAGTAAAGAAAGACAAAGTGGTAGAAACATCATTAAAAAAATAGCAGAAACTTTTCAAACCTGAAAAAAGACATAAATATATAGGTACAAGAAGGTCAAAGGTCACCAATCAAATTCAATACAAATAAAACTCCCAAGACATATTATAATCAAACTGCCAAAGATCAAATACAGAGAGGATTCTGAAAGCAGTCAGAACAAAGGAACAGCATATAAAGTAATTCCAATATACCTTGCAGCAGACTTCCCAGCAGAAACCTTACAGGCTAAGAGGGAGTGGAATGATAAATTCAAAATACTGAAGGATAAAGCCTGCCAATCAAGAATACTGTATCCAGAAGCTATTCTTCCAAAATGAGGGAACGATAAAGACTCACAGACGAAAAAAAAAGCTAAGGGAATTTGTCATTATAAGAACTCTCTTACAAGAAATACTAAAGAGTGCTCTTAAAGATAAAAAAAAAAAAAAAAAGATGTTAAAGAGCAACCCAAAACATCTCATCTGAAAGTATAAAACTCACTGATAAACTAAGTACATACTCAAATTTAGAATTTTCTAAGTCTATAATGGTGGTGTGTAAATCACATATCTTTAGTGTGAAGGATAAAAACAAAACTATTAAAGCATAATAACTACAAAAACTTGTTAAGGAATATGCAATAGAAAAGATAATGTAATTGTTACATCAAAAGTTCAAAATGGACTGGGTGTGGTGGCTCAAAAACCTGACAAAAACAAGCTATGGGTAAAGGATTCCCTATTCAATAAAGGGTTCTAGGATAACCTGCTACCTATATACAGAAAATTAAAAATTGATCTCTTTCCTGCACATTATATAAAAAATTAACTCAAGATGGATTAAAGACTTAAATGTAAAACCCAAAGCTATAAAAACACTAGAAAAAAAAAAAGAAAACCTATGCAATACCATTCAGGACATAGGCTTAATCAAAGATTTCATGACTAATATGCCAAAAGCAATTGCAACAAAAAGAAAATTGATAAATGGGATCTAATTAAATTACAGTTTCCACATAGTAAAAGAAACTATAAACAAAATAAGCAGACAACCTACAACATGGGAGACAATTTTTGCAAACTCTGCATACGACAAAGGTCTAATATAAAGCATCTATAAGGAACTTAAACAAATGTACAAGAAAAAAAACAGAACCCCATTGAAAAATGGGCAGAGTACATGAATAGACACTTCTCAAAAAAAAAAAAAAAAAAAAAAAGACACACACGGCCAAAAATCATATGAAAAGAACTCAACATCACTGATTGATTATTAGAGAAACACAAATCAAAACCACAATGACATACCATTTCACACCAGTCAGAATGGCTATTTTTAAAAAGCCAAAAAATAAGAAATGCTAGTGAGGTTTTGGAGAAAAGGGAATGCTTTCACACCATTGGTGGGAGTGTAAATTAGTTCTACCATTGTGGAAGACAGTTCCTCAAAGACCTAAAGACAGAAATACTATTTGACCCAGCAATCCCGTTACAGGGTGTATACCTAATGGAATAAAGCTTTATTTTATTATAAAGACACATGCATGGGAATATTCACTGCAGCACTATTCACAATACCAAAGACGTGGAATCGACCTAAATGCCTATCAATAATAGACTGAATAACGAAAATGTAGTACAAATACACCACAGAATACTGTGCAGCCATAAAAAAGAATGCGATTATTTCCTTTGCAGGAACATGGGTAGGACTGGTGGCCATTAGTCTTAGCAAATTAATGCAGGAACAGAAAACCAAATACCACATATTCTCACTTGTAAGTGGGAGCTAAATAATGAGAACACGTGGACACATAAAGGGAAACAACACACACAGAAACCTATTGGAGGGTGGAGGGTGGAAGGAGAGAGAAGATCAAGAAAAACAACTAACAAGTATGACTAAATACCTGTGTGACGAAATGATCTGTACAACACCCCCCAGGACACAATTTTACCTATATAACAAGCCTCACATGTTACCCAAAATTTAAAATAAAAGTTAATATATAAGTAAATAAATAATATCCAACTCTGTAAAAGTAGGAGATTCTTCCAATTTTAAAATGGGATAAGGAAATAAAAATTACCATTGCACACTTTATTTTAAATTTTAAGTATCATACCACAAAATATTTAAAAATATTTATGCACCTTATTTAATGTATTAAATTATGTAGTTAGCCATAAAACCTACATGAAAATTAACATTAAGTTATTTAATAATTATTTAAAGCATCCATTTTCTGAATTATTAATACTTTTTTTATTTTTTAATTTATTTTTAAAGATGAGGTCTCACTATGTTACTCAAGCTAGTCTCAAACCCCTGGCGTCAAGCAAACTTTTTACCTTGGCCTCCCAGAGTGTTGGGATTACTGATTTGAGCCATAATGCTCAGCCAATACTTACTTTTAAAACAAGTTAATTAACATGATAATGTATCCATGTCATTTGCAAAACTAATGCAGTTCTCCATTTTCTATTACATTACCTATCTTCATTATTTGTCATATATTGTATAGATTTACTTGATTTATTTTTATTACTAATTTTACATACATCCTTAGCCATTTACAGTTAAATATAGGTCATGCTTTCACATAATAATAATAATTATAAATCATTAAATATAGGTGTGAAAAATGCTGTTAAATTTCAATACATTAACAATTATGGACCAAATATTGTAAAGAAGTGATATGGGTTGACTGTGTCCCCACTCAAATCTCATCTTGAATTGTAGCTCCCATAAATTCCACTTGTCATAGGAGGGATCCGATAGGATGTAACTGAATCATGGGGTTGGGTCTTTCCCATGCTGTTCTTATTCCATGTGATAGTGAATAAGTATCATGAGATCTGATGGTTTTATGAACCATCAGAACCATCAGATCTCTCCTACACATGCCCCTACGCATGCTTTCTTTTGCCTGCTGCCATGTAAGACATGACTTTGCTCCTCCTTTGCCTTCCACCATGATTCTGAACCCTCCCCAGCCACATGGATCTCTGAGTCCCTTAAGCATCTTTTTCTTTATAAATTACTCAGTCTTGGGTATGTCTTTATTAACAACACAAAAACAGTAATATAAAGGAGAATGGCAATTTAAAAGTTGGATAATGTTGGGAGGAGTGGGGAAATTCATAGAAAATCAAATTTTTCAAGACTTTAAAAGCTACTCTAATTTCCTACTATCCTTACTGGACAATTCATTTAGCTCTTGGTTTCCAGGTGACAGATACTTTTATTGATTGATTTGATTTTGTCAACATACATATCTCCTTAATATATAAAAGCCCTTTCATTGGTTATTATGAATTACTAACTGAAAACAGCTTCAGGGTAGAAGATTTAAAACAAAATCAATATTGAGTTGTCTGTTGATAAACATCACCTTGCTGACCTCCACTACTCTGAATGGCTTTTTTTTCTTCTTCCTCTTTTGACAAAACAGCACAGGGGCTAAAGGATACTCACGGTCAAATACTGTTGGCTGCTGGGGGTCAATAGAAAAATGAAGGTGGTCAAAGAGACACCACCAGTTCACATGCCACACTAGCAAAATTCCAGATTTAGGTTATGTTTAGGTGACATTTATCTAATAAGAAAAGCCAAGCAGAATGATAAATGTTTTTCACTGTGTCTGAGTAGAAATGGGTTTATAAACAAGCACCTGCCATAAATCACAGAAACATTTTGTCAAAAGTAACTAGAGATTAGATGCATCTTTATAATTACTTGAGATATCTTGTGTCCTGCTTTTGAATCTTTCGCTCTGCTCTCAGTTCAATTATTCTATGCTGCTTTAAGCCTGAATTATTTCCTTTCCATTTAAAACATGGACTTATGGCCAGAATGCTTTTAGGGTAACTCTTTGACTCCTGCAGTACTGTCCATAAATATATCTGGGAATAATTGCTAGATGCCCAACAATAAAACACCACAGATGAGCCCCCACCTTATCTCCAATTTTCCAGCTCTTTCTTCCTCATTACATATTAGTTTTTTACTTTAACATATTCAATCCTTATGTACATCTGTAGTAAGCTAGTGGTTTTCATTTTGGAAAGAGAATGGTTTAAATAAATTAATACTTTTTTCGATATAATGGAAAATAGTTTTTATTTGAAAGTTTCATCCATGTTACACAATATATGCAAAAATAGAACAAAAGAATGCTTCATAATATATGTGACACAGGAAGGAGGAAGGGTCATAATGTTTCTTTTGAAAAGTGTACTATGTTGAAAAGTAGTAGATCAAGTCCTACAAGTTTTCATTCTACGCTATTATCAGCTATCAAAAATGGTCTGAGTACAAGAAAATACCCAATTTACAGCATAAAGAATAAAAGATTAGATAGGACAACAGCTTGGACATAACAACACATTGAATTTGACTTCCTTTGAAAATGTATTTGTGTTTCTTCCTGTAGCTACAATACTTAATTGATGCACAATTGCTCTAATAGTGTGCCTTCATATTGGTTTACAAAAGAGCTTTGCAGTAATCATAGAATAAAAAGTGTGGAGCAACACAATAAATGTCTCAGCACTTGGGTCAGCCCATTTAATTTCCCTTTCAAATCCAATTGTTCACCTGCTGTGCTTATTAAATACAAGCATACTATCTGTATTTGAATGCACGGGCTGTGTCATTTTGGCGCTTTCTACCTACTGCTTTTGCCATTTCTAATGAGAACTGCCTGTGTAGAGCATATCCTCAGAATTTAAATTAGGTATGCTTTTCCGCACACAATTTTCAGTTATTTAAATTACCATATAACTAATTTATAATCATAGTATTTCTACTGGCTAATCAACATATTATCTTTATAGTAGTTTGAGGAAAAACATACATTGCCAAAGGGAACATTTTAAATTAGTAAGTTACGTGCGTTGCTTAGTAAATTATGACCAATTAGAGATGCTTTTAGATTTCAATACGTTTAATGTCTGGGTGCTCAGATATCTGTTGATAGATTGATAGAATTCATTAGCATATGTAAAAATAGAACTTATTGTCTCTGTCTATAGCAATATTTTTGTAATGACTTATGTGACAGCTTTTATTCAATTATTTAATAATATAATCCTAATATTTTCATAAATAAATAAAAAGAACCAGCTGAAATTGAAAAAAGAGAAAACTAGAATAATTGACTCTGCAGAATTGTAATAACACATATGATTATGCAGCTGAAAAATAATATATATTTTTATATTACTTAGATATTTCAGATTCATACATGTACCAAATAATCCATGTTAACACTAGAAATTTCATTAATATAGAAATGAATAACAGTAGAAAAACTGAAATAAATATCAAAATTAATGAATTATAGTGTCTTTCAATATCAAATTTTTAAAGAGTGTTAAGTCTTGAATAGAAAATCAGTGGAAACAAGGGCTCACTTTAATTTAACCCATTATATATATTTTTTACAATAGTGGAAATTATCCATAATAGTTTTAATCTAGGTAACTATACTTTGACTTTTACATAGCATATCTTATGTAACTATTATTCAATAGCTGATGTAAGTAATATACATTTATAATAAAATATGTTATATGATAATATGACATCAGAAGATTAACACAACTGTATCATATATGATATTCCATAATATATGCGATATTACATAATATATTGAAAAGTTAGCATGTTATACATATGTGTGTATACACACATGTGGTTATACATATGCATACACATAGATTCTTAATTGCTTTTATTAAACTTTGACTACTATTTTAAGAATCTATATTTCTTCACATTGACACTAGGATACAGACTGCTTTTGTTTACTCTCTTCTTTCTATTTAAGATTTTTATCATTATTAAAAATCACTCTGAGACCCTAAGAGCTAATACAAAGAGCACGTCAGCTAATGAAGTAAATTAACAATAAATAAGCAATTTTACCTCTTGGTATATACCTTAGAAAAACAAGCCTTTGTCACCACACATGTTCAATTATGTTCATGGTAGCAAAACACTGAACTGAGATATTGACATGGATAATCAAACAAACAGGGTTAAAGAATGGATACAAACAAACTGTGACATAGAATTAATGCCATTGAAAGCAAGTATTCTCATATTCTTATATTGGTTTTGGAAAAGTCAAACAGTATCTATTAAGCTTATACTTTGTGAACTTTACAATCCATGTGAAAATTTTACATTTGTAAACAAAACAATGTAAATCTTCTAATTCGGAATTTCCAGCTAGAAGCTGCAAACTTGTGAATTAAAAATTAACTGCCATAGTAAAAAGATAAATAAAAGAATAGTTAAAAATAACATTATAAACTAAAATAATCTTGAAAATACGGAACCCAAAAAAGCATAAAGACATCAAGATTAAGTACAAAATTAAATAATATAATCAAATCTAATTTTATCAGAGGTTCCAAAAAATATCACTGAAAAACCATTTTTAAAAAATATTTTGAACTTTTTGATTAAATAATATAAAAAATTCAGCTATATAAAACATGTAATACACAGATGATAAAATATTTTAATACAGAAATGTTATATATTTTTTTAAAATGGAAATAGATCTGGCAACACTAGTAAATAAAACTAGAGGTAATAATATTAATATAAAATAAAGTATATTTTAATATAAAAAGTATTAGGGGCAGAATGCCACCAACATAACACATGAGAAAATTCACTGAGAGGTGTCTATAATTTTAAAATTCTATGTATCTAACAATAATAGTCTTCACATATATGAGTTTTGGTAGAGAGTTTATAGGTGTTCAATATATTATTATCTTTATTCTTTGTGTATATGAAATATTTCAGAATATATATCAATTTGTAAATACAGAAACATTTTAAATAATTGTAAAATATTAAAATAGTTATGACCAGTAATTTTCTGTTAAACTAGTCAAAATGAGTAAAAATAGTTATTAAAGTTTTGGAGATTGATAAAACCGCTTACAGCATATTAAGAAATAATTTTCTAATAAAAACTGAAGCTTAGTAAGAACAGTGGGAGGTCATAGCATTCAATCCAGAGTACAAACTCACCCATCCCCCACATGCCTGTGCCTTGGAGAAAGGCTTTCTACTGCTCAGAAGTCAAGGGAATCCTTCTCTTTTTTGAGATGGAAGACTTTCTGCATGAATACAGCAACCAGTGAACAAGGGCAGATCCTATTTTCCACAGTTAAATGGGAAAATAATCTTTTCAACAAATAGTGCTGGAAGAATTGGATATCCACATTCAGAAGAATAAAGCTAGGCTTTTACTTCTCACTATACACAAAAATTAGCTCCTACTGGATCAGAGATCAACATGTAAGAACAAAAAGCTGTAAATCCCATAAAAGAAAATGTAGAAGTAAATTGTTGTAACCTTGGGTTACAGTTCTTCTTAGATACAAAATCAAAGCACTCATGATGAAATAATTATTACACAGATAAATAGGAGTTTCTCAATATTAAAAATGCTTGTGCTGAAAATAACACCATCAAGAAAGTAAAAAGGCAACAACAGAAAGTGAGATAGCACTTGCAAATCATATGTGCTATGAGGGACTTGTATCCCTAATGTAGAAGAAAATTTTACAATTCAATAATAAAAAGGCAAATAACACAATTTAAAATTAGGTTTTAAAAATGGGCAAAGGAGACACATAGACATTTCTCTACAAAGATGTATAATTATAAAATAAACTTATGAAAAATTGCACATCATTAAGTATTAAGGAATGCAAATCAAAACCACAATGAGATATCAGTTTGAACTTACTAGGATTATTACGATAAGCAAGATAGTAACCAGTGTTTGTGTTGTGAGCTAAATGTGTCCCCACACAATTCAATATGTTGAAACCCTAATTCACAGTACTTCAGACTGTGACTGTATTCAGAAATAGAGCCTTTAGAGAGGTATTTATGTTAAAATTAGGCTGTTAAGGTGGACCCAGATTCAATATGACTGATGTTCTTATGGGAAAGGAGATTAGGATACTGATAACAGACAGACACCAGGGGCATACAGGCACAGGGCTACTATTGATAAGAGACGGACACCAGGTACATACAGGAACAGAGGTACTGCCTTGTAAAGAGGTACAAGAGGGTCGCCATCTGCAAGCCAAGAAGAGAGGCCTAAGGCAAAATCAGCCTTGCTGGACCTTTGATCATGGACTTCTATCTTGAAGAACTGTGAGAAAATAAATATCTGTTTTTTAAGGCACCCAGACTATGTAGGGGGTGTGTGTGTGTGTGTGCATGAGTATGTCAGCCCTGGCCAACTAATACAGTTGGGAAAATATTTTTTAAAAATCAGAGAAATTGGAAATCTCATACATTGCTAGAGTGATCATAAAATGGACAAAATTTTGAAACTTTCTCAAATTGTTAGATATCGCAATACTATCTGATCCACATATATATCCAAGAGAAGTAAAGTCATATGCCCACCTGCCAACTGTGCAACAATGTTCATAGAAGCCTTATTCATAATAGCCAAAAGGTGGAAACAGCTCAAGTGTTCGTGGATTGATGAATTTGTGAACGAAATATGATGTGTTCATATTATGGAATCTTATTCAGGACTAAAACAAATGAAGCACTGATGCATGTAATAATATGCATAATCTTCAAAAATATTATGCTCACTAGGTATTCATATTACCACATGTAAATGTTATGTCTAGAATAAGTAAGTCTATGAAAATGAAATTAGGTTAGTTATCGAACAAGCCTGGGCAGTAGCTCGGAATGAGGGACTATAAACAGGTACAGGATTTATTTTTGAAAAGGGATGATAACTAGTTTCTTAAATGATAGTAATGGTTATACAACATTGTAAATATACTAAAAACACTGAATAGTACACATTAAAAGGGACAGTATTATGATACGTGTATTAAAACCCAATAAAGTAGTTAAAACAGAATATTTGCTAAATTTTAAGTTTTAAATAGGAAATGAACAATTTGTTCATGTTCACATGTTATCAAAGCTTTATTTTCTCTGGATCAGTGAGAAATTACAGGGCTAAACTCTGAAAGTAAAAGAAAATCTAGAAAGTTGAGTCCATTACTTGAAACTAAGAAGCTAAACTGAGCTTTTAAAACCTCATTGGTGTGAAAAGAAAGGTACATGTCATGGTTTACACAGCAAATGGAAAAAATAATTATTCTTGGACTTGGTTTGAGACCTCTAGTTTACATCATAATTATAAAACTAGGATGAAAATAAACCAGCTCTATTGACTAAAATTCTGTTTAAATTATGTTATTCTTTCATGAGATCACAATACTTTTACAATGTTGATGATCTTAGTCTATTTGTCTGCCAGACATGAACTGAAGTCTCTGAAGTAAGATTTCATCATCCAGAAAATTGAATTTTATGTAATTTGTCAAATCCAATATGTGGCATTTAACCAAACCTAACTAGAACTACAAAGAGAGGAAACAACTGACCAAAAGTCAAGAGCATTCAATAGAAATAACTGAAATAGGATACAACAATGTAGTCATCAAATATGGACATTGAAATAACTATTCTTATATTCATTTAAACAATAGACAAAATAGGTAACTTTAGCAGAGTACTGGGATGTTATAAAATAGAAAAAATAAAAATAAAATAAAAAATAATACAAAAAATACAATGAAGTGTTTTTCTATTTTCTACAAAACAGGAAAAAGTAATAAAAAAAATAAAATAGTAAAAGTCATATTTGAAATTCAATGAGTGGTTTAACAACGTATTAGTCTCAGCTTATGAGAAAATTAGTGATCTCTGTGTGTTACACGAAAATGTCCAGAGGAAAAAAAAAATAGCAGATAATATAGAGGAAAGGAGATAGACAAGTCTTTTGCAATATGAGAAAATATTATGATATAATTTTTTAGTTTTCCAGGATAAAGGGAAAAAAAGGGAGTGGGTGGAAAATATGAGGAGACAATGGCTGAAAATTTTACAAAATGAGCAAGTTACAAACTATGCATTTAAAAGTTGAATGAACCCTACAGTTTATATAGACTCCTAGAGGATTTAAAAAAAATTATTTATTTATTTATTTATTTATTTATTTATTTTATTTATTTATTTTTGAGACAGAGTCTCATTCTCTCACCCAGGTTGAAGTGCAGTGGTGCAATCTCAGCTCACTGTAACCTCTGCCTCCTGGATTCTAGCAATTCTCCTGCCTCAATCTCCTGAGTAACTGGGGTTACAGGCACCCACCACCATGTCTGACTAATTTTTTTATTTTTAGTAAAGACAGGGTTCCACCCTGTTGCGCATGCTGGTCTCAAACTGCTGAACTATCTGCCCTCCTCAGCCTCCCAAACTGTTGGTATTACACCATGCCCGGCCATATTTATATTTAAAATCATGAAAGAAACAACAATTACAGATGACTTCTCAATACAGATAATGGAAGCCAGAAGACAATGGAACATTATCTTCAAAGTCTGGAAAAAAAAATGGAATTGCCAACCTAGAATAACATGACTTTTCTAGTAAACACAACAAAATGAATTCATCCCTATTAAAATAATTTTAATTAAAATACATAAGAATGATTTTGGCAGAAGAAAACATGCAAGAAATAAGCTTAGGGATAAAGAAAACAACAGAAATGGAAAAGCAAAATATGTGAGAATTGTAAATAAATATTATTAATAATTGCAGAAGACAATAATAATTCAGTGTTTAAAATATGAAGAAGGAAAAAATGTAGTATAAGACTAAGGCCAGAACTTCCAACACTATGTTGAATAGGAGTGGTGAGAGAGGGCATCCCTGTCTTGTGCCAGTTTTCAAAGGGAATGTTTCCAGTTTTTGCCCATTCAGTATGATATTGGTTGTGGGTTTGTCATAAATAGCTCTTATTATTTTGAGGTACGTTCCATCAATACCAAATTTATTGAGCGTTTTTAGCATGAAGGGCTGTTGAATTTTGTCAAAAGCCTTTTCTGCATCTATTGAGATAATCATGTGGTTCTTGTCTTTGGTTCTGTTTATATGCTGGATTATGTTTATTGAATTGCGAATGTTGAACCAGCCTTGCATCCCAGGGATGAAGCCCACTTGATCATGGCGGATAAGCTTTTTGATGTGCTGCTGAATCCAGTTTGCCAGTATTTTATTGAGGATTTTTGCATTGAGGTTCATCAGGGATATTGGTCTAAAATTCTCTTTTTTTGTTGTGTCTCTGCCAGGCTTTGGTATCAGGATGATGTTGGCCTCATAAAATGAGTTAGGGAGGATTCCCTCTTTTTCTATTGATTGGAATAGTTTCAGAAGGAATGGTACCAGCTCCTCCTTGTACCTCTGGTAGAATTCAGCTGTGAAACCATCTGGTCCTGGACTTTTTTTGGTTGGTAGGCTATTAATTATTGCCACAATTTCAGAGCCTGCTATTGGTCTGTTCAGGGATTCAACTTCTTCCTGGTTTAGTCTTGGAAGAGTGTAAGTGTCCAGGAAATTATCCATTTCTTCTAGATTTTCCAGTTTATTTGCGTAGAGGTGTTTATAGTACTCTCTGATGGTAGTTTGTATTTCTGTGGGGTCAGTGGTGATATCCCCTTTATCATTTTTTATTGCGTCTATTTGATTCTTCTCTCTTTTCTTCTTTATTAGTCTTGCTATTGGTCTGTCAATTTTGTTGATCTTTTCAAAAAACCAACTCCTGGATTCATTGATTTTTTGGAGGGTTTTTTGTGTTTCTATCTCCTTCAGTTCTGCTCTGATCTTAGTTATTTCTTGCCTTCTGCTAGCTAGGGCAATCAGGCAAGAGAAAGAAATAAAGGGTATTCAGTTAGGAAAAGAAGAAGTCAAATTGTCCCTGTTTGCAGATGACATGATTGTATATTTAGAAAACCCCATTGTCTCAGCCCAAAATCTCCTTAAGCTGATAAGCAACTTCAGCAAAGTCTCAGGATACAAAATTAATGTGCAAAAATCACAAGCATTCTTATACACCAGTAACAGACAAACAGAGAGCCAAATCATGAATGAACTTCCATTCACAATTGCTTCAAAGAGAATAAAATACTTAGGAATCCAACTTACAAGGGAGGTAAAGGACCTCTTCAAGGAGAACTACAAACCACTGCTCAGTGAAATAAAAGAGGACATAAACTAAAGGAAGAACATATCATGCACATGGATAGGAAGAATCAATATCGTGAAAATGGCCAGATTGCCCAAGGTAATTTATAGATTCAGTGCCATCCCCATGAAGCTACCCACAAGTTTCTTCACAGAATTGGAAAAAACTGCTTTAAAGTTCATATGGAACCAAAAAAGAGCCCGCATCTCCAAGACAATCCTAAGTCAAAAGAACAAAGCTGGAGGCATCACGCTACCTGACTTCAAACTATACTACAAGGCTACAGTAACCAAAACAGCATGGTACTGGTACCAAAACAGAGATATAGACCAATGGAACAGAACAGAGTCCTCAGAAATAATACCACACATCTACAGCCATCTGATCTTTGACAAACCTGAGAGAAACAAAAAACGGGTTAAGGATTTCCTATTTAATAAATGGTTCTGGGAAAATTGGCTAGCCATAAGTAGAAAGCTGAAACTGGATCCTTTCCTTACTCCTTATATGAAAATTAATTCAAGATGGATTAGAGACTTAAATGTTAGACCTAATACCATAAAAATCCTAGAGGAAAACCTAGGTAGTACCATTCAGGACATAGGCATGGGCAAAGACTTCATGTCTAAAACACCAAAAGCAACGGCAACAAAAGCCAAAATTGACAAATGGGATCTAATTAAACTAAAGAGCTTCTGCACAGCAAAAGAAACTACCATCAGAATGAACAGGCAACCTACAGAATGGGAGAAAATTTTTGCAATCTACTCATCTGACAAAGGCTAATATCCAGAACCTACAAAGAACTCAAACAAATTTACAAGAAAAAAACAAACAACCCCATCCAAAAGTGGGCAAAGGATATGAACAGACATTTCTCAAAAGAAGACATTCATGCAGCCAACAGACACATGAAAAAAATGCTCATCATCACTGGCCATCAGAGAAATGCAAATCAAAACCACAATGAGATACCATCTCACACCAGTTAGAATGGCAATCATTAAAAAGTCAGGAAACAACAGGTGCTAGAGAGGATGTGGAGAAATAGGAACACTTTTACACTGTTGGTGGGATTGTAAACTAGTTCAACCATTATGGAAAACAGTATGGTGATTCCTCAAGGTTCTAGAACTAGATGTACCATATGACCCAGCCATCCCATTACTGGGTATATACCCAAAGGATTATAAATCATGCTGCTATAAAGACACATGCACACGTATGTTTATTGCGGTACTATTCACAGTAGCAAAGACTTGGAATCAACCCAAATGTCCATCAGTGACAGACTGGATTAAGAAAATGTGGCACATATACACCATGGAATACTATGCAGCCATAAAAAAGGATGAGTTTGTGTCCTTTGTAGGGACATGGATGCAGCTGGAAACCATCATTCTTAGCAAACTATCACAAGAACAGAAAACCAAACACCACATGTTCTCACTCATAGGTGGGAACTGAACAATGAGATCACTTGGACTCGGGAAGGGGAACATCACACACCGGGGCCTATCATGGGGAGGGGGGAGGGGGGAGGGATTGCATTGGGAGTTATACCTGATGTAAATGACGAGTTGACGGGTGCTGACAAGTTGATGGGTGCAGCACAGCAACATGGCACATGTATACATATGTAACAAATCTGCACGTTATGTACATGTACCCTAGAACTTAAAGTATAATAATAAAAAAAAAAAGACTAAGGCATAAAATATCATATAAGACTAAGGCATGTATGTGTGTCATACATACATACATATAATTTCTGTGTTCTGAGGTCTTATAAAATACGGGAATTTGTGAAGGGATAATTTGTATTAGTAAGAATGCATTATTTAATTACTCAATATTCTCTAAAATTAGTAAAAGAAGGTCCAAATAAAAGGATAGTAAGGCTGAGCGCAGTGGCTCACGCCTGTAATCCCATCACTTTGAGAGGCCTAGGTGGGTGGGTCATGAGGTCAGGAGATTGAAATTATCCTGGCCAACATGGTGAAACCCCGTCTTTACTAAAAATACAAAAATTAGCTGGGCATGGTGGTGCACACCTGTAATCCCAGCTACTTAGGAGGCTGAGGCAGGAGAATAATTTGAACTTGGGAGGCGGAGATTGCAGTGAGCTGACTCCAGCCTGGTGACAGAGTGAGACTCTGTCTCAAAAAAAAAAAAAAAAAAAAAAAAGAAAGAAAAAGAAGGGGAAGAAGGGAAAGATTTCATGTTATAAAATAGTAAAACATTGAATAAAAGCAAAAAATTAGGCTACAGGAAATGAAGTATTGAGACATTGAAAAAGCAAATGGTGATATGAAAGGCTTAAATTCAAAATATATATATAATAAAAATAGTTTGGATGCTCCAAATGAAAGATGATACTTTCAAACTAGATTAAGAAATAAAATCACAAGGGAAAAATAATGTGTGAAGTTTAAGGACGTAAAGAGTTTTAAAGTAAGCAAGAATGGATAGTTTGTAATAATAAATGGACAATCTACCAGAAAGATGTACTAATTCTGAATTTGTGTGCATAGAATAATACACTCTAAATCATATGAAGCAAAAGTTGACAGCTAAAAACTTAAAGAAATTATTATACAGGTTCCTAGGTGTAATGGTCTGTTCTCACGTTGCTGTGAAGAAATACCCAAGACTGGGTAATTTATAAAGAAAAGAGGCTTGACTCACCATTCTGCATGTCTGTGAAGGCCTCAGAAAACTTCCAATTGAGGCCAAAGGTGAAGGGGAGAAAGGCACCTTCTTCATAGGATGGCAGGAAAAAGTGCCAAGAAAGAGAAAGATTTCTGTATACTTTTTTCTGTAGAAAAAGAAAGATTTTTAACAAAATTCTATCAATTACTAATAAAAGGAGCAGACAAAAGTAAACACATGTGCATATACAGATGTATAAAACAATGTATTGAAAAACTAAAGAATGCACATTCTTTTTAGATGCACATATTATGGACTATATACAAAAAACACAATTTTCGTATGCTGGGCACCAAACAAGATTCACTACATTTTAAATGCTTAAAATCATAAGGACCGAACACTAACAGTATTAAAGAAAAATAGATTGCACCGAATATGCAAAAAGTAAAAAGTACATTTTTCAATAGCTTGTGGCTTCTAGAAGAAAATAGGAACTTCAAGACTTTTGCAAAGGTAAAGATTTATTAAATAGAAATAAAAGTACTAAACAAAAGAAAATAGTATTTAATTTAAGAATTTATAAAATGTATCTTCTTCGAAATAAGCCATTAAGAAATAGTGATCATATTCATCATCATTATTATTATTACTGATCTGAACACTTCAAATATTTTTTAAAATCTCTGACATGAAAAATACTAATTAAATATTATTATAGAATATTATCAAACTAATAATCTAAATCAATGTTTTGGAAACAGGAAAATGAAACAATTAAGTATTCTTTCTACATTTCTTAGATGAAATATGTCATTGCATAAGAAAGAGAAAATATCAAGTTTCTCTTTACAAAATAACGTTAGCTAGTAAATGTAGAGGAAATTTAAAAATTACAAATTAAGAGTTGAGGAATTAAAAAATCACTAATTTGTAACTCTAATAATTGAGTAGACTTGGATGTTGGTCATCAAGAATTGCTAACATAATAAAAAGATATATAAGCATGAATTTTTTTCTCTAAGCACAGCATGACTTGTATAACATAATATTTAGTACATCATATTTTCATTTTTATTTGCAAAATTTTGATATCTCATATTTTGTAATGTTCAAAGTACTATTATGTGCAGTAAAAAACTGAAAACAAATCAAATTTTCATCAACAGTAGAAATAATATGTGTTATAATTATCTAATAGAATATTTTTCATAAATATACTTGAAAAAATCATCATTAATTATGACATTGATAAATAAAAGTCAAACACAGAAGAGTATGTATGTGTGATTCCATTCATAACAAGTTCAAAAAACAAAAAGACAGAAAATGATCTACAAGATAATGGTTACATTTGTGATTGAATGGAGGACAGTAATTGGTCAAATTTAGGAGAGACTTAACAAACGTTGCTAATCTTCTACTTCTTGACTTGTGTGGAGTGACATAAGTAATTACAGCTTGTAATAATCCATGATTTATATTTAATTTATACACTTCTCTTAATATATTTTATACTCCAATAAAAATTTACAAAGTAAATAATCATTGTATTTTATTAATTTTTGTTTACGCATATTATCTGTGTTGGTTTTAAATTGATACGTTTATTTAAATTTTATTTTGTAGTGTTAACATAAATTCCTTTGATAAACTTTTTTAATATGTATTTCATATTTTAGCTATTTGATAATAAGTTGATAGGTAATTGAAGCCTTCTAATATCATAATTTAAAATTATAACATATATTCTTAATGTTTAAAGTCACTTATCCATTTAAAAATGAAAAATAAACAAAGAATAACTTTCCATCACATTTTTTAAGAGTCTTGACATTGTTTTATAAATGAAGCTGTTGAAACACTCCTGTTAGAAGTTTTTATTTTTTTTTTAATTTTCTCTGTCCACTTCCAAAGATACATCAGTGAAACATCAACTGAAAAAATCCTGTTATTTATTGCACGTCTTGGATATGCTATACTTATCTGCATTACATATTTATCTTAATCATTTTAATTATGTATAGAACATTTCAATTCCCTACAGCTGTCCAAATAATTCATTTTTAATATCTATATTATAAATAATTTTTCAAGAGCAAGGTTCTGAGAATAAAAACAGTCATGTTCTTATTATCATTCTGCTTCCATTTTATTTTATACTGTTCAAAAATTAGTTGCAGAATTTGAGAAAATAGAATGTTTTTGTTATCATTTTAATTTGAGATATGTTAAGTAGTCTAAATTAAGTTTAAAGAACTTCTTTAATGCCCATGATTAGTCTTACTGCCATAGAGCCTTATCTGTCCTACAATATGTTAGTTAACAATACTTGAGTGGCCTTGTTTTCTGCCTTTGCCTTGATGTGCTGACACCGCCCAGCTCAGCTCTCATCAACTCATGAGACCAAACACCATGCATGCATGGTGCTGAAGTTGATGTGGAAATTGCCAAATGATTTGTGACTATCCAGAACATGTTAGAAGATTTGGAAATGGTTGAAGGAGACGTTGACTTATCTCCTTTACCAAGTGTTAATTCAGCAATCTTAAAGAAAAAGTCATTTAGTGGTGTAGCCACCACAAGGATGATTCTCCTCCATCTGAAGATAACAAGAACAAAGAAAAGTGAACAGGTGATATCCCTGTTTGGGAACAGGAATTTCTGAAATTTGACCAAGGAACACTTTTTGAACTTCTTCTGGCTGAAAACCACTTCTCAATAGTTTGCTTGATGTTACATGTGAGACAGTTGCCAGTATGATCAATAAAAACAAAACAAAACAAAACAATAACTCCTGAGGAGATTCATGAGAATGAGTTTAGTAACCTTTTTTTAAAATTTTTTTTGTTTTTTTTGGAAAGACAGCAGATAGGAGACAAGGCTAACATGCAGCTCCCACATGGATGAACAGAACAGCATGTGGACACTCACACTGAACTTTTGCTCCGAGAACTTGTATCAGGAAAACTGAAAGAATTCACAGATCCTTTGAAAGAAGCAGCATGCTGCTGCAAAATCTGTGAGACAGGTGAAAAACTGAGTTCCCACAGTGTGAGAGGGAATAACCTGCCACCGAACACATATTCCTACTGGGGAATCTGAAAATCCAGATCTCAAGAGAATATTTAACCTTACCTAGAACTGAAATGGATTTAGGGAGCCATGTGAAATATAAAAGTAGAAGCAGCAGCAGGAAGAACCTTGTAGGCACTCCCAGTCTCCAGTTCAAGCCCAGGGAAGCCATTCCTGGCCTTATCTCATAAGAGCCCTTGGGTAAGGCAGCCAGAGGAATCAGAGAGCTGTCACAGGGTGAAAGAAGCTTCCAACTGAAATTTATACTAATTGCAACAGGGCACAAATTTTTCTCGAGCAGAATCCAGGGGCAAATGGGAACTGCTGCAAATACAAGTGCAGGATATGCCTCAGATAGTGTAGGCAGATGGGGAGGGGTGAGGCCTAAAACTCCTGCTTTCTTTCTCAGCAGGGAAGCTTACAGCCTAGGGCAAGGTCTGAGTGGGGCACTGCAGGAACGAGAATGGCCTCAAAAACTGTGTGGGAACTGGATGGGGCTTTTCACTACCAGTTATCCCCTACTTCCATAGCAAACTATGTGACACAGCAGAGACAGCCATAATTCTCTCTGGATCATAACCTCATTGAACTGAGAATCACTCCCTAACTTCCATGGTGAAAAGTCTGAGACAAGACCAGCATAACCCTGCCCCCTCCTGATGGTATTCCCCTATCTGCCCTGGTAGCTGAACACAGAAGACATAAACTTTTGTGAGCTTTATGGGACTCCCTATTGCCTAAGGAAACAGAATATGTACCGTGGTCAACTTAGGGCAAGTTTAGATCCCCCTGTTACTACCACAACTGATGCTCTCTTGAAAGTACCACCTCTTGGCTGGAGGCCAGCCAACTCAGGCCATTACAGCAACGCATGACAGAATAACCCTGCTCCCAGGAAAAGGAAAACAATAGCTAATACCACTGCCTTCAACATCCTGGCTAACCAGCGGTCCTGAGTCTGTTTACGTGATAACTTCACTGCTAACATAACCAGCATTTGCTAAAACTAGAACACTAAACATATCTACAACCAAGGACTGACAGGGTCTCCTTCACTCCCTTTCCACTTCCATCAGAGCATGTGCTAGTATCCACAGCTGGGAGACCTGATGATGGATCACATCATGGGATGCTTTGCAGACATTCCCCAGCACCAGTCCAGAGCCTGGTAGTCCACTAGGTGGCTAGACCCAGAAAAGCAATACCAATCACTGCAGTCCAGCATTCAACAAACCCCATCCCTGGGGGAAAGGGGCGGTGCAACACATCAAGAGATCACCTCATGAAACAAAAGAATGTAAACAACAGGCCTTGACTTCCAGACCCTTCCAATGAGATGGTCTACCCAAATGAGAAGAAATTAGACAAGTAATTCTGATAATATGACAAAACAGGGTTCTATAATGCCCCCAAAAGATGACACTAGCTCCCCAGCAATGAATCTAAATCAAGAAGAAATTGAAGAATTGCCAGATAAAAAATTCAGAGGGTTTATTATTAAGCTACTCAAGGAGCCATCAGATAAAGGTGAAAATCAACTTAAATAAATTAATAAAAACTATATAGTTTATGGATAAACATTATCCAAAGGAATAGATATCAAAGAAAAAACAATGACAACCTTTGAAAATGAAAGATACACTTAGAGAAATAAAAAATGTAAAGCAAAGTTTCAACAATAGACTAGAACAAAATGAAGAAAGAACTTCAGAAACCAAAGACAAGGATTTTGAATTAACTAAATCAGATGAAGACAAAAAAAAAAAAAAAAAAAAAAAGGATAAAAAAATGAACACAGCCTCCAAGGAATTTGGGCTTGTGTTAAATGGCCAAACCTAAGAGTAACTGATGTTCCTGAGGAAGAAGAGAAATCTAAAACTTTGGAAAACTTATTTGAGAAAATAATTGAGGAAAACTTCCCTGGCCTTGCTAGAGAACTAGATATTCAAATACATGAAAGTCAAAGAACTCCTGGGAAAATCATTGCAAAAATCTCATCCACTAGGCACATAATCATCAGGTTATCTAAAGTCAAGATGAAGGAAAGAATCTTAAATCCTGTGAGACAAATATCATCAGGTAATCTATGAAAGAAAATCTATCAGACTAACAGCAGATTTCTCAGCAGAAGCTTTATAAGTGAGAAGGGATTAGGGTTTTATCTTTAGCCTCCTGAAAGAAAATAATTGTCAGCCAAGAATTTTGTACCCATTAAACTAAGCTTCATGAATGAAGAGGAGATAAATTTCTTTTTTTTCAGACAAACAAATGCTGAGAGAATTTGCCATTACCTAGCCAGCACTACAAGAATTGCTAAAAGGGGTTTTTAATTTTAAAATGAAACCTCAAAATACACCAAAATAGAACCCTCTTAAAGCATAAATCTCACAGGACTTATAAAACAACAACATAATAATACCTCACATCTCAATACTAACATTTAATGCAAATGGCCTAAATGCTCCGTTAAAAGATACAGAATGGCAAGTTGGCTAAACGTTCACTAACCAAGTATCTGCTGTCTCCAAGAGATTCACCTGACCTATAAGGACTCACATAAACTTAAGGTAAAAGGGTGGAAAAAGATACTCCACACAAATAGAAACTAAAAGCGAGTAGGAGTAGCTATTCTTATATCAGGCAAAACAAACTTTAAGGCAACAAGAGTTTAAAAAGACAAAGAGGGACATTATATAATGATAAAAGGATTTGTCCAGCAGGAAAATATCACTATCTTAAATATATATGCACCTAACACTAGAGCTCCCAAATTTATAAAATAATTACTACTAGACCCAATAAATGAAATAGATGGCAACATAATAATAGTAGGGGACTTCAATATTCCACTGACAACACTAGACAGGTCATCAAGACAGAAAGTCAACAACAAAAAATTGACTTAATCTATACTCTAGAACAAATGAACATAACGGATATTTACAGAGCATTCTACCCAACAACTGCAGAATATACATCCTTTTCATAAGTACATGGAACATTTTCCAAGATAAACCATATGATAGGCAACAAAACAAGTCTCAGTAAATTTAAGAAAATTGAAATTGTATCACGTATCCTTTCAGACGACAGTTAAATATAACTGGAAATTATCTCCAAAATGAATCCTCAAAACTATACATGATAAATAAATAATTTGCTCTTGAATGATCTTTGGGTCAAGGATGAAATCAAGAAGGAAATTTAAAAATTCTTTTAACTGAAAAATAATGGTGACACAACCTATCAAACTTTGAAGATACAGTAAAATGAGTGCTAAGAGGAAAGTTTACAGCATTAAATATCTACACTGGAAAGTCTAAAAGGGCACTAATAGGCAATCTAAGGTCACACCCCAAAGAATTAGTGAAACAAGAACAAACCAAATCCAAACCCAGCAGAAGAAATGAAATAACAAAAATCAGAACATAAATAAATAAAATTATAACCATGGATAAATGAAATGAAAAGCTTGTTTTTTTTGGAAAAGATAGACAAAATTAATAGAAAATTAGCATGATTAAACAAGAAAAGATAGAAGATCCAAATAAACTCAATTAGAAACAAAACGCAAGATGTTTCAACCAATACCACAGAAATGCAAGAGATCATTCAAGGCTACTATAAACACCTTTATGCACACAAACTAGAAAATCTAGAAGAGATGAATACATTTCTGGAAATACATAACCCTCCTAGAATACATCAGGAAGAAATAGAAACTCTGAACAGACCAATAAGAAGTAGCAAAATTAAAACAGTAAAAAAAAAAATTGCCAACAAAATAAAGTCCAGGACCAGGTGGATTCGCCATTGAATTCTCCCAGACATTCAAAGAAGAATTGGTACCAATCTTACTGAAACTACTCCAAAAGAGACAGAAAGATGGAATCCTCCCTAAAGTGTCCTATGAAGCCAGCATCACCATAAAACCAAAACCAGACAAGGGCATAAAAACAATGAAAAACAAAACAAAACAAAACAAAACAAAACAACAACAAAAAAAACTACAGAAAAATATCCCTGATGAACATAGGTGCAAAAATCCTCAACCAAACACTATTAAAACCTAACCAGTCCCACCAACAGTGTAAAAGTCTTCCTGTTTCTCCACATCCTCTCTAGCACCTGTTGTTTCCTGACTTTTTAATGATTGCCATTCTAACTGGTGTGAGATGGTATCTCATTGTGGTTTTGATTTGCATTTCTCTGATGGCCAGTGATGATGAGCATTTTTTCATGTGTCTGTTGGCTGTATGAATGTCTTCTTTTGAGAAGTGTCTGTTCATATCCTTTGCCCACTTTTGGATGGGGTTGTTTTTCTCTTGTAAATTTGACTGAGTTCTTTATAGATTCTGGATATTAGCCCTTTGTCAGATGAGTAGATTGTAAAAATTTTCTCCCATTCTGTAGGTTGCCTGTTCACTCTGATGGTAGTTTCTTTTGCTGTGCAGAATCTCTTTAGTTTAATTAGATCCCATTTGTCAATTTGGCTTTTGTTGCCATTGCTTTTGGTGTTATAGACATGAAGTCCTTGCCCATGCCTATGTCCTGAATGGTATTACCTAGGTTTTCTTCTGGGGTTTAACAGTGTGGCAATTCCTCAGGGATCTAGAACTAGAAATACCATTTGACCCAGCCATCCCATTACTGAGTATATACCCAAAAGATTATAAGTCATGCTGCTATAAAGACACATGCACATGTATGTTTATTGTGGCACTATTCACAATAGCAAAGACTTGTGAATGTCCATCAGTGTCCATCAGTGACAGACTGGATTAAGAAAATGTGGCACATATACAACATGGAATACTATGCAGCCATAAAAAAGGTTGAGTTTGTGTCCTTTGTAGGGACATGGATGAAGCTGGAAACCATCATTCTCAGCAAACCATCACAAGAACAGGAAACCAAATACCGTATGTTCTCACTCATTGGTGGGAATTGAACAATGAGATCCCTTGGACACAGAAAGGGAGACATCACACACTGGATCCTACTGTGGGGAGGGGGAAAGGGGGAGGAATAGCATTAGGAGATAAACCTAATGTAAATGATGAGTTAATGGGTTCAGCACACCAACATGGCACACATATACATATGTAACAAACCTGCACGTTGTGCACATGTACCCTAGAACTTAAAGTATTGTAAAAAAAAAAAAAAAAAGAAAAAGAAAAAAAAACTAACCAAATCAAACATCATATTAAAAAGGTATGCTGTTGGATTCAGTCCAAATTGAACTGCATATTAAAAAGATATGCTGTTGGATTAAGTTACCTAGTGTTTTAAAATAAAAGATAATATACCATGAACAAGTAGGTTTCATAGCAGAGGTGCAGGGATGGTTTAATACACGCAAGTCAATAAATGTGATATACCACATAAACAGAATTAAAAATAATCATCTCAATAGATGCAGAAAAAGCATTTGATAAAATCCAGCATCCCTTTATGATTAAAACCCTCAGCAAAATTGGCATAGAAGAGACGTACTTCAAGGTAATAAAAGCCATCTATGCCAGACCCACAGCTACTATAATACTGAAAGGGGAAAAGTTGAGAGCATTCCCCCTGAGACCTGGAACAAGACAAGGATGCCACTTTTATGACTTATGTTCAACATAATACTGGAAGTACTAGCCAGAGCAATCAGACAAAAGAACAAAATAAAGGGCATCAAAATTGGTAAGGAGGAACTCAGATTGTTGCTGTTTGCTGATGATATAATAATATATGCCTAGGAAAAACTTAAACTCAACCAAAAAGCTCCTAGATCTGATGAATGAATTCAGCAAAGCTTCAGGATACCAAATCAATGTACATGAAGCAATAGCACTACTATAGACCAACAACAACCAAACTGAGAACCAAATAAAAAACTCAATCTGTTTTATAATATCTGCCAAAAAAAAGTAAAATACTTAGGAATATACCTAAGTAAGGAGGTGGAAGGTCTCTATAAGGAAAACTATAAAAAACTACCAAAAGAAATAATTTGATGACACAAATAAATGGAAACACATCTAGGTAGAATAAATATTGTGAAAATGACCATATTGCCAAAAGAAATCTACAGATTACTTTCAATTTCCATCAAAATGACATCATTATTCTTCACAGAACTAGAATAAAACTATCCTAAAATTTATATGGAGCAAAAAAGAGCCTGCATAACCAAAACAAGATTGAGCAAAAAGAACAAATCTGGAGGTATCACAATACGTGACTTCAAATTATACTATGAGTCTATAGTTACCAAAACAACATGCAGTGGTATAAAAATAGACACACAGACCAATGGGATAGAATAGAGAACCCAGACATAAAGCCAAATACTTACAGTCAATTGATCTTCAACAAAGCAAACAAAATAAAAGGTGGACAAAGGACACCCTATTCAACAAACGGTGTTGGAATTATTGGCAAGCCATAGGTAGAATAATGAAGCTGGATTCTAATCTCTCACCTTATATAAAAATCCACTCAAGATGGATCAAGGACAGGACTTAAGTCTAAGACCTGAAACCATAAAAATTCTAGAACATAACATCTAGAAAACCCTTCTGGATTGACTTAGGCAAAGAGTTAATAAGGAATCCCAAAGCAAATGCAAGAAAAAACAAAAATAAATAGATGGGAATTAATCTATTAGTCAAAAAAGCTTCTGCACATAAATAAAAATCAGCAAAGTAAACAGACCTCTCATAGAATAGGATAAAATATTCACAAGCTATGCATCCAACTAAGGACTAATATCCAGAATCTACAAGAAACTAAAACAAATCAGCAAGAAAAAAAGTCATCAAAAAGTGAGCAAGAGAATGAATAGACAGTTCTCAAAAGAAGGTATACAAATGACCCACAAACATGTGAAAAAATGTTCAACATTGCTAATTATCAGGGAAATGTAAATCAAAATTACAATGAGATACCACCTTTCTCCTGTGAAAATGACCATAATTAAAAAATCAAAACATAATAATTTTGGCATGCATATCATGAAAAGGGAACACTTTTACAGTGCTGGTGGCAATGCAAGAAGTACAAAGATTCCTTAAATAACTAAAAGTAGAACCATCATTTGATCCAGCAATTCCACCACTGGGTATCTACTCAGAGGAAAAGAAGTCATATGAAAAAAAAATTGCACATGCATGTTTATAGCAGGACAATTTGCAATTGCAAAAATATGGAACCAGCCTAAATACCCACCAACCAATTAGTGGGTAAAGAAAATGTGATTATATCTATCTGCCTGTCTATCTATCTATCTATCTATCTATCTATCTATCTATCTATCTATATGCACACACACACATATATCCGCGCACACACACACATACATACATACCATCGAATACTACTCAGTCACAAAAAGGAATGGAATAATGGCATTTATGACAACCTGAATGGGGTTGGAGATCATTATTATAAGTGAAGTAACTAAGAAATGGAAAAGTAAGTACAGTATATTCCCACTTAATAGTAGGAACTAAGCTATGAGGACACAAAAGCATAACAATGATACAATGGACTTTGGGGACTTGGTAGGAGTGGAGTGAGGGATAAAAGACTACACATTGGATATAGTAGACATGGCGTAGGTGACCAGTACACCAAAATCTCAGAAATCACCACTAAAGAACTTACCTATGTAACCAAAACCAAACACCAGCTGTTACCAAAAACTGTGAAATAAAATTTTTAAATAAATAAATAAATATATTATACAACATTAACTATCACAGATGGTAAATTATAAAATAAAAGAGCCATGGAGTTTGGCAGAGAAAAAAAAAAACAACCTTATTGAAGAGGTTCACATTGTAAATAACAGAACTTGCAATAAGTTTCCTGAAATAGAATTAACAAAATATTATCTTTACACATGAGTTGGAAACTGGGAAAAGGCTACTTGATGTAAATGTTCAGAGTGGGGTTTTTCAGATGTCTTCTGGTCTCCTAGAGTCAAGGAGTACCATTGGTATTGATTAGACTGTATGTAGTAGGACTCCCTTAGTTGCAACTGAGTACTTAACTTTTTATTTTATTTTATTTTTAATCCTCCTGGCTTTGAATATATTGCCTAGAGACTCATTTATTACCCTGTTTGTGCTTTGGGGTGGGGAGAATCTAACTAGATACTTTGTTAGCTTTTCAATTAAAAGAGACAATAACAATAATTATAACAAATGATATTAGCTAAAACTTATATAGTAATTACTTTGAACCGGATGGTGTTCTAAATGCTTTTATGTCTTTTCATCCTCATAGCCACCACACAACTACTATAATCTCCATTTTACAAAGGAGGGAACTGAGGCATAGGAAAGTTAAGTAACACTCCTATGGACACACAGTTACTCAAGGTCAAAAACGAGATTATAATTTAGGATTTCCCAGTTCAAAATACATTGTTCTTAGACTCTAATCTCTCCTTAATATTTAACAATTGGTAGACACTGGCCTTCTATAAACAATATTGAAATGCTACTAAATTTCCTGGCAGAAGGAACAACAATTTAGGAACCACGTCCCCTGCTGCTTCAAGCTCATTAGTGGAGAGCAGTTTATAACATTTTAGTTGTATCCTTGGCAGTTACAGAGACACTGGGTTTTATAGAACACACGAGAAAGAAATAACTTTCTGTGAGATTTGTGAAAAGTCAGAATGTGGTTTATAAGTAGCAAATAAAATACCCAGGCATGTTTGGGACCCCCTACTGCTATGGTCTGGAATGTTCATTTTCTCCTAAAATTCACATGGTGAAATCTCAGCCCCTCAAACTGATGGCGTTAGGAGGTGAGGTCTTTGGAAGTTGATAAGATTGTGAGGGAGGAATCCTCATGAATAGGATTAGTATAAAAAATAAATACCAGAGAACTTGTTCCTCCTTTCCAACATGTGAGGACAAAGCAAGAAGGTATCATCTATGAAAGAGAAAGTGGATACCAAATCTAATGGCGCTTTAATCTTGAATTTCCCAGCCTCAAGAACTGCAAGACAATAAATTCCAGTTGTTTGTATGTTTCCCAGTTTATGGTGTTTTGTTACAACAGTCCAAAGATACTACCTTTGGCTGCCTCTAACGAATCCAAATCTGCCCTATAGATGTCCACTCCGCACATTTCCAGATTGAATCAGTTGGATTATCCAAGCAGCAGCTAGGGAAGCCAGAAGATGGTGAGCAGGTGCAGCAGCAAACACTCAGCTCCACTATCATGGAAACAATGCACGAAAGTTGTTCTTAGACCTCTTTAAGCCACCAAGCAAGTAAATGCATACATCTGTGGTGGAGATTAATGAGTGTCATATGCTGCCATACAATCTATAGGAAATATCTGGATAGAAAAAAATAAAAATTCTCTACAGGTCTTATGGGGGACAGTGAAAAGGTCAGACATGGATTTTCATCTTGCATGCAGTGTATAATCAAGAGGCCCTAAAATCAAGAGAAGGATATCCTCACACCTAGTGCTGTGGACACACTGCCATCATACAACTTTTAACACAAGCAGTGTTCACTTCTAGTATGCATTCACTTCTCAATAAACTACTCTTCACTTCATTCACATGAATACTGACTATATTCCATCTTCCTCCTTGTCTGATCACACAAATATCAGATTGTACTCCCTGGCTTTAACAGTAGATATTGATGGCTCATAAAAAAGAGTCAGACTGGGCAGGGTGGCTTATGCCTGTTGTCCAAGCTACCTGGAAGGCTGAGAGGGGAAAGTCTGTCTCAAAAAAAAAAAAAAAAAAAAATACACAGATCAAAAAGTATTTACAACTAAATAAGAAAATTATCCTTTTTATCTTCCATGATACATTTGAAAGAAGCAGAGGATACAGCCATAATTATACTTTGAGGTTCAGACAGTTACAATGTGGCTGGTCAAATGACAAAGCAATTATAAGAGCTAGTACATTTAGGAAAACATATTCAATTGCAGGAGTAATAAGGAATATGAAAATGCAAAAATATGCTTTTTCACCCAAAAGTTTACTAACAGTTATGTAAGCAAGCATATGGTGAGATGGACACATTTATAAACAATTTGCAAGAACGCAATGTATTAAAACATTTTTGGAAGAATTTGGCAGCATATGTCAAATTAAAATAGACAAATTCAAGACTATAAACTAAAATAAGCATATGTATATATGTGTGTGCATGCCTGTGTGTGTGGATAAAAAATTACATATATATGATTATTGAGTCATAGGATAATATTGATAAAACAAATTGAAATATACTATGTATGCTCTAAAAAGGTGACTGATTTTAAATATCATACTATACAAAACTAAACATGCAGCAATTAATCATGGGATAGGTCTATCTGAATTGATATGGAAAGGTTTCCAAAGAAAATGGTGATGTGATCAAAACAATTTAAAATACATTTAGAACTTTATTTGGGTTTAAAAGTATGCAAACCCCAATCAAAATCCAAGCAAGTTATTTTGCAGACATTGACAAATTGATTCTAAAGTTAACACATAGAGGCAAAAAAACCAGAATAGTCAACACAATATTAAAGGAGAAGAACAAAGAAGACTGATACTATCCTATTTAAAGACTTAGTGTAGAGCTGTAGTAATCAAGACAGTATGGCTTTGACAAAGAAATAGACAAATAGATCAATGGAACAGAATAGAGAGTCCAGTAATAGTCCACATAAATAGAGTCAACTAGTCTTTGACAAAGGAGTAAAGGCAGTACAACTTTATATCCACATGCAATAAACAAAAAGAATCTAGATACAGACCTTATAGTTTTAACAAAAATGAACTAATAATGGATCACAAACCCAAATGTAAAATGCAAAATAATAGTACTCCTGGAAGATAACAGGAGAACATCTAGATGGCCTTAGGTTTAGGAATGACTTTTTAGCTATAACATCAAAGTCATAGTCTGTGAAATAAATAAGCTAAACTTTATTAAAATTTAAAATTTTGCTCTATGAAACACATCATCAAGAGAATAAAAAGACAAGCCATTATCTGGGAGAAGATATTTGCAAAATACTTTTCAGATAAAGGATAATTATACAAAATATACAAAGAACTCTTAAGATTCAATATTAAGCAAACAAACAACTCCATTTAAAAATGCACCAATGATGCTAACAAACACCTCACCAAAGAAGACATACTGATAGCAGTAAGCATATGAAAAGATGCTTCAAATTATATGTAATTGGGGAAATGCAAATTAAAACAACAATAAGATACCACTAACCCTGATTCGAATTGCCAAAATTCAGAACATTGACAGCACCAAATACTGACAAGGATGTGGAGCAACAGGAACTGTCATTTATTGCTGGGAGGAATTCAAAATGACAAGACAGTTGGAAGACAGTTTGGCAGTTTCTTATAAAAACTAAACTTACTCTTGCCATATGATCCAGCAATCATACTTCTAGATATTTACCCAAAGGAGTTGAAAATTTATGTCCTCACAAAAGCTGGCATATCGCTATTTAGAGCATCTTTACTCATATTGCCAAAATGTGGAATCAACCAAGATGTCCTTCAGTAGGTGAACAGATAAATAAACTATCCATCTAGGCATTGGAATACATATCACTAAAGAAGAAATGAGCAATCAAGCCACATAAGGACGTGGAGAAAAGCTAAATGCACATTACTACTGAAACAAGCCAATTGTACAAAGCTACATGCTACACGATTCCAACTATACGACACTCTGGAAAAGGCAAAAATATGAAGATCATGTTAATAAAAAGATCAGTGTTTGCCAGGATTGGAGAAGTGGGGATGAACAGGTAGAGCAGAAAGGATTTTTAAGGCAGTGAAACTACTCTATACGATATGATAATGATTAATATATGTCGTTATAAATTTGTCCAAATGCAAAGAATGTACAATGCCAAGAATGAACTCTAATGTGGACATTGGGTGAAAATTATGTATCATCATAGGTTCACAATAGTAATGAATGTACTACTCTGGTGGGAGATCTTGATTATGGGGGAGGCTATGCATGTGTGGGGGCAGGTGGTATATGTGAAATATCTGTACCTTCCTCTCAATTTTTCTGTGAACCTAAAACTGCTCTAAAAAAATAATGACTACAAAAAAAATGCAGAGCTTCTTTTAGGATAAAAAAAAAAAAAAAAAGAAAATACGAAAATACAACACCACCAACAACAACAAAAGCAACAACAACAACAAAAACAGAATAGAAATCTAACTGTTTTTGGTGATTAAACACATATGCTTGTATTTAAGGAAAAGTAATTGGGATAGAAAGAGTTACAAAGAAACTTCACGTTATATAATATATACTTCTATAATCTTTTTTACAATGAATATAAATTAATATATTACATACAGAATATTAAAACTGATGAAAATGCAGAAAGATCAATATAATTAATGCCATGTACACTTATGAAAACTATGTAGAATTACAAAAAGTAGTTGAATTTTGTTCCTTTTTAAGTCTATGAAAATCAGAGAATGATGAAGTAACTGTCCAATTTCTGATACTCAGTGTTTTGTGTTTACGAGTGGAAATAAATCCTCTAGGTGAATTTCCTGGGAAAAAGTCATCTTCTCTATCAAACAAACATAGACTACACATTTTCACCATGATTTACTAAACATATACTTTTAAAAAAATATTATCTTTAAATTTTAAATAAATATTAAGTACACAGATACTAATGTACAGTGAAACTAACCTTGTATTTTGTGGATAATTAAAACTTGGTCATGTTATATAATTGATTTTACATATAACTAGATTTGATTAGTTAATATTTCATTTAAGATATTTATTTTTATGTTTGAGAGTAGTCAAACATTTTTATTTCTTGAAATGTCCTTTTTTTCAATGCTACTGGCACCATAAAGCAAGTTGCCAGGTCTTTTTTGTATTCCTACCTTCTGTAATAGTTTGTGTAAGCTTAATATCTAATAGATGTCATCAGCAAAGTTGCACTGGTCTGGAGATTTATTTGTTATAAGATTTAAAAAACGCTGGTCTATTTTTTAATAGATGAATGAATATTCAGATTTTAAATTTATTTTTGTATCTTTATTTTGTTAGTTTTTTATTAACAATCATTCCATTTCATGTAATATTTTGAAGTTATTGACATAAAGTTGTTCAAACACACTACTATCTCTTTAATATCTATAAACATAGTAGTAATCTTTGCTTTTTATTCCTATTATTGTGATTTGTACCTTCTTTCCCACTCTTTTTAATCATAAATTATGTTTATCTTCTAAAAGTTTTTTGTCATTTATTTCCGATCTTTATTATTTCTTTATTTCATTTTAGGTAATTTTAATTTACTCTGTTTTCTAACTTCTTAGGATAGACAGAAACAAATAAATATTGATTTTCAGCCTTTGTTTTTTTCTATACATTTACTTAATGCTAGATATTTGCTTTTAAGAATAGCTTTAGATGAACCTGTAAGATTTGCTAGGACATTCCTTCATGAATATTCAATTCAAAGTATTTTATAAGTTCTGTTGTGATTTTTCATAAATTTTCAACCATTTGGACATTTTGCAATTTTCTCTGTTATTGTTTTGTACCTACATCCCACAGTGGTCAGAAAACATACTTTTTTGTATATGTCACTGTAGTCAGAAACCATGCTTTCTAATATTTTAATCCTTAGATACTTATCAAGACTTGTTCTATGCATCACTATATTGTCTATCATGGTAAATGCTCTATACATTTGAAAAAATTGCTTCTTATCTTGATCTCCTTATTGCATCATATACTAAGGCACGAGCTGGAAAATCAACTATGTGTGTGGAGTTTTATGTCTACTTTAAAATATATATTGGAGATATTACTAGCGTATAATTTTTACCTATTTTCCTGTTGAATTTATTAGTTTATAGTCACAAATGATCTTCTCAATATATAGTAATATTTCTTCCTTAAAGTTTATAGCATCTTTCTTTTGGTAAGTGTAAATATACCTTTCTTTTTGCTTTCAATATTTTTATCCTTATATTTTAAGAATCTCTTTTATGAAGAATGTATTGTTCTGTAAGGATTTTTTTTTGGCAAATATATAAAAAGGATTTATTAACCCATAGTCTAGAAGAGGGATATTTCATAAAATAATTAAAACAAAATCTAATGCAATAACAGCTTTTATTTTAGTGTGAAATTGACATAAGCAGTTAAGATGGAGTTTGATAGAAACCTTAAGGTGCAGATTTCAGTTCTGCACTTCTTCAGATGAATTAATGCCTCTGCAGCCTTTCCTTCCCACTGATTATAACAAAACTTTGGGCCAAAATGAAGCACACACTGCCTGAATACTCTGAAAAGTAATTAAAAGCAGGGGAATTATGGGAAAAAGTCAAAATTCAAAGAAATATTAGTACAACGGTGGAGATCTGATTTTTTTTTTCCTTTCATTTTTCCTTTTGTTTCTTTTTTATGTCCCAGCTATGGCCAAAGCTGTACTGAATCTATAATTGTATGCCAGGAGGAATCAGGAAAATTGTCAAAGAAGGCCAATCTTTTTTGGATGGGGGATCAGGTACATCAGGTATCAAGGGCTCTGAGAGTAAGAATGTAGAGTAATTCCCATTATTTTTATTATATTTCTCTTTTTTCTCTTTTATACCTGCCCTGCATTCAGCTCCAGTCCCAGATCTGTACTACCATTGTCATCACAGAAGCACAGGCACCATGTGAGTAAAATCCGTCCCTCTGGTAGAGAAATCAGGGGAAAAGCCCTGGTTGTGCAAAGAGTGTTTGGGAAAATCCCTGTTGATTGATTGATATAATTATTTTATCTCTCTGTTTTCTTCACTGTTTACTCTGAAGAAAGTTTCAGTTGTGTGGAACGGTGTGACAGTGCTGGATTCTAAAACAAAACTCTAAGAGAAATCAGTCTTTGCAGCCATAGCAGTTCATGAAAGATATTCCTCACATGAAGAGAATGTGAAGGAAACTACTGAGAAGAGGGAGGTGGAGGAGATACCTCAGTTTGTGCATGAATGGACACGTGTTGGGCTCAGCTCCACACTGCACATGCATGGAAGTAATTGAAGGAATTACAAGAAAGACTTTGAGAACTGAATTTAAATAGGAACACTGTTGAGTTCAAAATCATATCTTGAGTCTGGTGTAGAGCGGCAGACCTAAATAATTAGTGTCTGAGAAGACTTTCGAAATTCAATAGACATTGGAATTCATGCCACAGCAGTCAGACAGAACTGACATTTTGAATCTAACCTAGTGAATAGCCTGCCAAAATAAAATTATGAACATTTGCCATAGGAATTAACCAGGTCCCAGGGGTAAATTAAAACACATTAGTCACAATGTTCAGAATACCATTCCAGTTCTTGGTAAGAGACAATAAGCTTTGTTCATATTATATTTTCCTTGGAAAACAATTTACAAAGCCAAGGCAGAAGGTATGGGGAAAAGTTTATTTTGGGAAATTCTGAAGGAAGCCCTGTGGTGCTGATGGGAAGAGCTCAAGAACACAGTTTTTAGTTTTCACTTGAGGAGTAAAAAGAGAAGCTCCTAAAATTCGGAAACAGAGTATGGAAATATGCTCCTTCCTCAGTTTTTATTTCTTCTGTTATTTTCACTATTGTTTCACAAACCATCAACATGGTAATTCCTCATTGTTCCTAGGCAGAGGCCATTAATGGGGGAGCCAAAACTCTGATAGGAGGAATAATTCCCTTCCTCTTGGTGGAACTTTAGGTAGGAAAGCAAGATAAGTCATCACAGAAGCATAAAACTCTTTGGTTTGTATGAAAAAGACAGAAAATTCAATATGGCATCAAGGGGCAGATTTATTAGAATACAAAATGAACTACAAAAGGAAATGACCCTGTGTATTAAGAAATTCAGAATAATGTAATCATTACATGTACTAAGTCAATACAATGTCAACATAAAAGACAAATGAATGACATTCAGTAATGCTTTCTATCTTCTCTCTACCTACCTTTATTCAGATGTCATTTGATATGGTTTGGCTGTGTCCCCACCCAAATCTCAACTTGAATTGTATCTCCCAGAATTTTCACATGTTGTGGGAGGGACCCAGGGGGAGGTAATTGAATCATGTACTATTCTCATGATAGTGAATAAGTCTCATGAGATCTTATGGGTTTACCAGGAGTTTCTACTTTTGCTTCTTCCTCATTCTCTCTTGCTGCTGCCATGTAAGAAGTGCCTTTCACCTCCTGCCATGATTCTGAGGCCTCTTCAGCCATGTGGAACTGTAAGTCCAATTAAATCTCTTTTTCTTCAAAATCTCAGGTATGTCTTTATCCGCAACTCGAAAATGGAAAAATACAGTAAATTGGTACCAGTAGAGTGGAGTGTTGCTGAAAAGACACCCGAAATGTGGAAGCAACTTTGGAACTGGGTAACAGGCAAAGGTTGGAACAGTTTGGAGGACTCAGAAGAAGACGGGAAAATGTGGGAAAGTTTGGAAACTCTTAGAGATTTGACAAAAATGCTGATAGTGATATAAACAATAATGTCCAGGCTAAGGTGGTCTCAGATGGATATAAGGAACTTGTTACGAGTGGGATGGGAGCAAAGGTGACTCTTGTTATATTTAGCAAAGAGACTGGCAGCATTTTGCCCCTGCCCTAGAAATTTGTGGAACTTTGAACTTGAGAGAGATGATTTAGTGTATCTGGTGAAAAAAATTTCTAAACAGCAAAGCATTCAAGAGGTGACTTGGGTACTGTTAAAAGCATTCCGTTTTAAAAGTGAAACAGAGCCAAAAAGTTCAGAGAATTTGCAGCCTGATAATGCAGTAGAAAATAAACCCTTTTTTTTTTTTTTTCCTGAGGAGAAATTCAGGCCAGCTGTAGAAATTTACATAAGTATCAAGGAGCTAAGTCTTATTCCCCAAGAACATGGGGAAAATCTCTCCAGACCGTTTCAGAGACTTTCATGGTAGCCCCTCCCATCACAGGCCTGGAGGCCCAGGAGGAAAAAGTGATTTCAAGGGCCAGGCCCAGGGTTCCTGTACTGTGTGCAACCTAGAGACTTGGTGCCCTGTGTCCCAACCACTCCACCCATGGCTGAAAGGGGCCAATGTGCAGCTCAGAGTGTGGCTCCATAAGGTGGAAGCCCTAAGCCTTGGCAGCTTCCATGTGGCATTGAGTGTGTGGGTCCACAGAAGTCAAGAATTGAGGTTTGGGAACCTCTGCCTAGGTTTCAGAGGATGTATAGAAATTCCTGGATGCCCAGACAAAAGTTTGCTGCAGGGCAGGGCCTCATGGAGAACCTCTGCTAGGGCAGTGTGAAAGGGAAATGTGGTATCAGAGCCCCCACACAGAGACCCTATGGGGGACTGACTAGTAGAGTTGTGAGAAGAGGACCATCATCCTCCAGACCCCAAAATTATAGATCCACTGACAGCTTGCACCACATGCCTGGAAAAGCCACAGACACTCAATGCCAGCCTGTGAAAGCAGCCAGGAGACAGGCTGTACCCTGCAAAGTCACAGAGGCAGAGATACATAAGATTATGGGAACTCACCTCTTGCATCAGTGTGACCTCGTTGTGAGACCTGGAGTCAAAGGTATCATTTTGGAGCTTTAAAATTTGACTGCCCCACTGGATTTCAGACTTGCATGGGCCCTGTAACCCTTGACCAATTTCTCCCATTTGAAATGGCTATATTTCCCCAGTCCATGTACCTGCATTGTATCTAGGAAGTAACTAGCTAGCTTTTGATTTTATAGGCTCATGGGCAAAAGGGACTTGCCTTGTTTCAGATGAGACTTTTGGCTGTGGAATTTTGGGATTAATGCTGATATGAGTTAAGACTTTCTGGGACTGTTGAGGAGGCGTGATTGGTTTTGAAATGCAGGGACATGAGATTTTGAGGGTCAGTGGTGGAATGATATGGTTTGGCTGTGTTCCCACTCAAATCTCAACTTGAATTGTATCTCCCAGAATTCCCACTTGTGGGAGAGACCCAGGGGGAAGTAATTAAATCATGGGAGCTGATCTTTCCCATACTATTTTCATGATAGAGAATAAGTGTTAAGAGATCTGATAAGTTTATCAGGGGTTTCCACTTTTACTTCTTCCTCATTCTCTCTTGCTGCTACCATATAAGAGTGTCTTTCACCCTCCACCATGATTATGAGACCTTCCCAGTCATGTGGAACTGTAAGTCAAATTAGACCTCCTTTTCTTCCTAATCTCAGGTATGCGTTTATCAGCAGTGTAAAAACAGACTAATGCGTCATTATATGCTCCAAAATTATTTTATATTACTCACTATAATTCACTTCTGACATTATTATTTTGGCACTCAATTATCTCAAATGTGGGCAATGAAGTCCTCTCAACTCAGCTCTTATGCCCCTTTTAAATATGTGGACTCAGAAAGAAGGTCAGGACAGCCATTATCTCCATTACTACTGAACATTGCATTGGTGCTATTAACCAACTCAGTTAGACATAAGAAAATAATGGGCACAGAAACTGAAAAGGAGAACTGAAATAATCTCTATTTGCAGATTATATGTAGATTTTTAAATAGAAAACATTGGAAAATAATTGAGCTTATATTTCAACTTTAGAAGCAACACAGAAAGCAAAGGATTATACTAAATAATTTACAAATAAATACTAGAATAAAAGCATACAAATTAATAAATAGGCAAAAAGCAAGACAAAAGATCAATAATGCATAATCGTTAAGAATATCAAGCAAAGTGACAAATTGTAAAAATTATAGCTTGAGCCTGCTATAATTTTTTATAAATGGTGTAATCATAGAAAATGTACTGCTGATCTCCCCTTCTCATTTCTTCTTATACACTCAGAAGTATGCTGAGTTCTTTGTCTGCACCTGGTGATAAGTAAGGATACACCTAGAAACTTGAAAAGTAATTGGAAGGATTATAAGGATCAGAAAAACCTCAAGAAAATAAATAAAAGACCCTTCTGAATCCTCACCAAGATTAGGCTACTGGGGGTCTTTAAGGGGATTTTATCTAGATGTGTTTGTTACTCTGAAGCAGATATTGTTGTTAAATATTGAGTGTACTCCTTCAAACTGTTATGTAATTGCACACTTCATCTACCCTAAAGTAGCTTTTAGATTTTGTTTTGTCACTGGCCATTATTCTTGAGCCTGTATATACTTTCAAACCCCTAATATATTTTGTGAAGTAAAAATTGTTTAGAGAATGATTAAACAATCCTGAGAAAAACAAGGGTGATTGTAAACTAGCATTTTGAATATATCTTATGATTGTAATCATATTTTTAAATTTATACTTTTGAGAATTTTGAAATATTGTACATTTTAAAAAGGCAAATAATTTTTTAAAATGTAAGATTTTTTTAACTCTAGAAAATACAGATGAAAAAGTATTGACTAAAATAGGAAGACAAAATCAAAATGTGTCATTGACTATTAGAACTGAAATAAAATTTCTAAAGAAAGAGGAAACTTTTATCTTATATCTTTTGAAGTTGAGTAAATTTCAATACCAAAACAGGTTGGAGAGGAAGTTCAAGATACTTAAATTATAGACTAATCTCACATAAAAACACAGATTTAACCATTTTAAATAACACATCAGCTAATCAAATAGAGTAGGATTTTTTTAAAAGTAAATAGTGAGTAAGTATGGTTTATATCAGAATGCAAAATTATTTTATGATCCATATGACAGTACAGATAATATTGGTGAGGACATAAAATTATTTGATAAACTTGCATGCTAGTTTATGAATTTAAAATGAATTTTAGCAATCTAAATATTAAAGAGATTTTTTTTAAAGTGACATATATCTTCAGCAAAAAGCTACAGTGCAACCACATTTTATTTCTTTCTTTTGAAGACAATATTTCTGCTGGTACCAAGGAGCATAGTACATTTAAAGGTCAATCTAAAAACATCCTTATAAATACAACAAGACATGTGAGATAGCTATAGTAGAGGAGAAAGATAAACTATCCATATATGCATATATGATTGTTTATATAAATCACCAAAAAAAACATAGAGACGATATAGTTTGTTTACTAAGAGTATTGTAAGGTTTCACGATGCAAGATAAAAAAAATAGTTATCAAATTTATTCTTGAAAAAGACAACTCTACATATCACAGGTGCCCCTTTCCTCCCCCATTTAGTAGTTTACCAAGAAACTATTTCATCAGTTTTAGTGACCTTCTTCTTAAGCAGCTAAGCTCCTTCTTCTGAAAAGGCCATGTCCTTGATGAGGGAGTTTCCATTTCTTCCCTTTTGTTTGTGGAACTATTAGGTGGACCCGTCTTCCAGGGAGTGAGGGGTATTCTCTATGTGCTTCCTCAGAGTTGGCTTAAGCACAGCTCTTTAGGGGTAATGAGAGCTTGAGGAATGCAGAGTGCTTGGCTGATTCTGTAAATGTAGGCAACTAGTATGTGTTTGGTGATCCAATATATGATACCAGAATTATGCATTTAGAAAATTTGTTGGGGAATCATGCCATTACAATAGCAGTGTCATAAATTATCTAGAAATAAATCTATTAAAAAATGCAAAAACTTTTTGCATAAAATTACATAGTGTTTTCTACAGAATAAAAGAGAATGAAAATGAGACAGACATGACTGCTATTCACAGATACTAACACTAATATCAAGAATACGAGAACTTTTGGGTAGAAATCTATAAATCTATGAATAAATGCATTAATCTTGAAATTAACCTAGACAGTAAAAAAAGTCTAGAGCTTTTAGAGATATTGTGTGTGTATATGTGTGTATGCGTATATATATGTCTGTGTGTGTATGTATATATATACATACATACACACACATACATATAAACTACATATAGTAAAAAATAACTGTGTAGCAACATGCTTTGGAGTGGTATATATATATACTTCAGGAAAAAATGGTCACCTTGTGGGGAAAAAAATGCCATTAGAAGAGGACCTATTGGGGTGCACTGATCATAAAATATTTTTTTCTAAAGTAAATGATGTTTGAGTTTAGTTATTTTACTTAAAAACAGCGATTGGTGTATGGATGTTCATTGTATTATATGTTTATAAAGATTTTTTATAACCTCTGTCCCCTCTTAACATTGGACATCAACAACTTGTACTCTTTTCTTTTTCTTTTTCTTTTTTTTTTTTTTTTTTTTTTTTTTTGCTCCCTGGCTTTCAGATACAGCTGATGCCATGGGTTTTGGAGACCTGAGAAGCCCCACCAACTTCCAGGAACTCAATGATTACCTGGAAGGCAAGTGCTACATTGAGGGATATGTGCTATCCTAAGTACTAAGGCAGTATTTGATGCAGTCTCTGGCCCACTGCCTGCCAACAATATGCTCACAGATTAAAAGACTCAATAACACAAAAATGACCATACTGCCCAAAGCAATTTACAGATTTAATGCTGTGCCTAACAAACTTCCAATGTCATTTTTTACAGAATTCAAAAAAAAAAAATTCTAAAATTTGTATGGAACCCAAAAAGAGCCTGAATGACCAAAGCAATCCTAAGTAAAAAGAACAAAACTGAGGGCATCATACTACCCTACTTCATACTATACTAGAAAACTGTAGTAACCAAAACAGCTTTGTACTGGTACAAAAAGAGACACAACGACCAATGGAACAGAATAGAACACCCCAAAATAAAGGTGCATACCTACAAGCATCTGATATTTGACAAGGCTGACAAAAATAAGCAATGAGGAAAGGAATCTCTTTTCAATAAATGGTTCTGGGATAGCTGGCTAGTCATTTGCAGAAGATTAAAGCTGGATTCCTACCTTTCACCATGCATAAAAACTCACTCAAAATGGATTAAAGATTCAAATGTAAGACCGCAAACTATAAAAATCGTGGAAGACAACGTAGTAAATACTTTTCTCAACATTAGCCTTGGCAAAGAATTTTTGGCTATGTCCCCAAAAGCAGTTGCAGCGAAAAAGAATTGACAAGTGAGACTTGGTTAGACTAAAGTACTTTTGCACAGGAAAAGAAACTATCAACAGAGCAAACCAACAACTAATAGAATGGGAGAAGACATTCACAAAATATACATCTGACAAACGCTTAATATCCAGAATCTAGAGATAAATTAAATCAGTAAGCAAAAAAAAAAAAAAAAAAAAAAAGCCCTATTAAAAGTCAGCAAATGACATAAACAGACACCTCTAAAAATAATTCATACAAGTTGCCAACAAACATACACAAAATGTGCAGCACCATTAATTAAAAGAAAAAAATTACCTCAAAGAAAACAAAACATTCTACCAAAAAGACACATGCACTTGTATGTTCATCACTGTCCTGTTCACAATAGCGAAGAAATGGAGTCAACCCAGGTGCCCATCAATGGTAGGCTGGATAAAGAAAATTTGGTATATATATACTATGGTATACTATACAGCCACTAAAAAGACTGAAATCATGTCCTTTGCAGCAACATGGAAGGAGCTGGAGGCCATAATCTTAAGAAAATTAATGCTCCTCATCACTGGTCATCAGAGAAATGCAAATCAAAACCACAAAGAGATACTATCTCACACCAGTTAGAATGGCGATCATTAAAAAGTCAGGAAACAACAGATGCTGGAGGGCATGTGGAGAAATAGGAACACTTTTACATCGTTGGTGGGACTGTAAACTAGTTCAACCATTGTGGAAGACAGTGCGGAGATTCCTCAAGGATCTAGAGCTAGAAATACCACTTGACCCAGCGATCCCATTACTAGGTATATACCCAAAGGATTATAAATCATGCTACTATAAAGACACATGCACACCTATGTTTATTGCGGCACTATTCACAATAGAAAAGACTTGGAACCAACCCAAATGTCCATCAATGATAAACTGGATTAAGAAAACTTGGCACATATACACCATGGAATACTATGCAGCCATAAAAAAGGATGAGTTTATGTCCCTTGCAGGGATATGGATGAAGTTGGAAACCATCATTATGAGCAAACTATCGCAAGGACAAAAAACCAAACACTGCATGTTCTCACTCATAGGTGGGAATTGAAGAATGAGAACACTTGGACACAGAGCGGGGAACATCACACACCAGGGCCTGTCATGGGGTTGGGGGCAGGGGTAAGGATAGCATTAAGAGAAATACCTAATATAAATGAGGAGTTAATGGATGCAGCAAACCCACATGGCATATATATACCTGTGTAACAAATCTGCACATTGTGCCCATGTGCCCTAGAGTTTAAAGTATAATAATAAAAAAGAAAATTAATGCCGAAACAGAAAACCAAATACCACATGTTTGCATTTGTAATAAGAACTAAGCATTGAGCACACATGGATGTAAACATGGAAACAGTAGACACTGTTGACTACTGAAGGGTGAAGGAAGGGGCATGAGTTAAAAAAAAAGAAAAAAACTATCTATTGGATACTCTGTTCACTACCATGGTTACATGATCTGTACTCCAAATCCCAGCATCACACAGTATTTCCATGTAGCAAATCTGCACCCCCTGTATCTAAAATAAAAGTCGAAATTAATAATAATAAAAAGTGATTTTTTAAAAGATAGATAGTCAATTAGAAATCTCAAGAGAGTAAAGATTTCTAATTGGAAGACCCACAGTGTGTTTGCTTCAACATAAAACTGAAGAATTCACTTGTGGGTTTTTTTGTTTGTTTGTTCATTAGTTTGAACACCAAGAATTTCACTATTCTATAGATGGATTAAAAATATTTTTATGCATTTTAAATATTTTACAATAAAATATTTTAAAATGCTTGTTGAGGGAAGCTATATCAAATGAGGACAAATTTATATCTGGAATTTAAAACAGGGCAAAAGCTGAAATAGAGAGAGGTATATGACACTGATGACCTTAACATCATAGATATAGATTAAATAGTAAATTATGATTTTCCTGATCTAAATTTCCTTTAAAACTACTGAAGATACATTGAATACCATCACAAACAAGATGCTCAATAAGAGATACAAGCTCTGTGCTCAAAATTTTGCAGAAGTGACCCATTTATGACTATGTTATATTTCAGTCTTAATGCATTCTGAGCATGGAATTTTCTTAAAATGGAATTTTATAAAATATAATTTAGATGCTATAATTATTGTTTTCTTTGTATCCGAGTTTTGTTGATCTTTTTAACAGAAAGGTAAGGCTTTCAAAATCTCGAGTTATGCATATTAATAACTCACGCAAACTCTCCCTCTCAAAATCTCAACCATCTTTACATATTTGACAGCTTCTGGAGTGTAGACAGTCTTCCAGAAATAAAGGAATGTAAAGCACACTGGAGGAGTGTAAACACTGCATAAGCAAGGATACCTAGAAATGTTACTCGATGGGAATTATTTTACATTATTGCATGTAAGGATGATACAGAAAGCTAATTTGTAACTAGACAAATTGAATAAAACCTAATAAAATAATGTTATACACATTTAGTGTATCATCTTAATGGGAAAAAAGATGACAAGTGCTTCCTCTTCTCAATATTGTCACCAGCAATTGTTTTGATTTAGGTCAATATACAAAGATATAAATTAACCAGTTATAGTTTTACTTGTTATTATTCTTAAAAATTCAATTCTGATTACTTAGGAGTGTTATATCTAGAATTATTTCTGTTTAGTTTGTTCTTTTGTGATAGTCAATTAAGTTTTCTTAGATTAATAAGTTGATTTACCTATGCCTATAGAAATAATAACACAAACAATATTTTCCTTTTTATCCAGGATGCCAACTTTCCAGTTACAAAATTGAGCTAATTTGAAGACATTGGTTTACTTATACTCATCACAGAGATTTTTGGAAAGAAAACCACACACACACAGAATTCTATTTTGTAGGAAAAGTTACTTTTTAAAGTCATTATTCCCTGAGGTGGCATGTTAGCTAAACAGGAAAAAAAAAAAAAAAAATAGAAAGAAAAGAAAAAAAAAACAATCAGTGAAACAGTGGAGGAGTCCACAGTACATGTTTACTTTATAAATGATTAATATACTCTTTTCTGGGTACAAATACATAATGACATGAATGAAATTTGAAAAAAAATAAATATTAAGAATAATAATTTCGCTTTATTGGCTGCATTTTTTCTTTTGGAACAAGATTTTAAAAATATATTTTCTCCCTACATAAATAGGTGCAGGTTGATTTATCAAAAGCAACAATTATACTTGCTAAAATCTTGCTTTTGAGGTAATTAATGATTAAGGATATATGCAACAAAAGACTTTTGTGTTTTACTGCTAAGGCAGCAAATTCTGCCCAGTGTTTCCATAGCACATCCTCCAGTTAAGAAGGCAGCTGTCATATTGACTGAATTGATAATCTGTTCACATGTCACCAGGGAATGTGTAAGTTTACTGGAATGTGAAGTCACTAGAGAATGTTCAGGCTTCCAAATTAATGTTTCCTTGGAGTTTTGTCACTGGCAACAAGAAAAAATATTAATCTTGATTGTCTTTCTGGATTTGTAAAGTCAGTTTCGTTGCTGTAGGTCTGAATTTTTAATACTGGCATAGGGCGGGGTCTTTAAAAAAATAGTACAATAAAAATAAAGGTAAATTGTCTGTCTTGTAACTCTTGTCCAGACTCAAAAAAGACTGATATGTATACAAAATTACATGGTTTTATGAAAATGGTTACATGAAGGCTTGTGAATTTTTAGTAGAATGAAAATTAATTTTACAAATTGTACTTAACAAAATAAAATAATAGTAAAGTATAAAATTCATCCTACTTTGAGTAGCACATAAATTCTCTGTAACAGTCCTCAAATGCCTTTAGTCTATGTCTTCAAGTTCTGCCCATTGCTCTTGATAACTGACATCATGTCATATAACAGCGTATAACAGACGTGTGTGTGTGCGCGCACACACACACGTACACGCACACACACACACAGAAACTCAGGTTTGCTGTTTTTGAATAATTTATATTACATACAACATTTCAGCAGCTTTCCCACCTTTTGTTGTTAGCTGCAACTCCACATTTTGATCTTAATGACAGAGGGGTCAGGCAGAAAAATACATATAATGATGGGAAATAAGAAGAGAATAAAAAGAGAAAAAACAAGAGAGAAGTACAAAACTAGATAAAAGAGGAAGAAACAGAAGATAATGAAGATTAAAAATAAAGTATTAAAAAAAGAGAGCAGAAAATAAGAAACCCTGAAAATCTGCATGATTCTCACCCCTCATTTGGATGAAAGTGATTTAGGAAAGCAATCCAGAAAACTTTTAAACCAAATTGTATTTGGCTTGAAAATCTGTATTGATCCTACTTAATGTTTTAAAATTTTACTTCCTTTTATATCAGTTTTCACTATTGTATTTCTCCGTAGTCTGCATATGACTCATTTGGAATGTGTCTGACTAATATAAAAATATTTTAGATCTTGGCAGATACCAGAATTACAAATAGAAGTAAAGTAAAAAGTTAATTCTAGGCCAGGCACAATGGCTCACGCCTGTAATCCTAGCACTTTGGGAGGCCAAGGCAGCCAGATCACTTGAGGTCAGGAGATCAAGACCAGTCTGGCTAATACGGTGAAATCCCGTCTCTACTAAAAATACAAAAATTAACTGGACATGGTGTCACATGCCTGTAGTCCCAGATACTTAGGAGGCTGAGGCAGGAGAATTCATTGAACCTGGGAGGCAAAGGTGGCAGTGAGCCAAGATTGTGCCACTGCACTCCAACCTGGGCAAAAGAGCAAGAATCCTTCTCAAAAAAAAAAAAAAAAAAAAAAAAAAAAAAGAAAAGAAAAGAAAAGAAAAGAAAAGAAAAAGAAAAAGTTAATTATAAACGTAATGTATATTTCTATTTCTGGGATAATGCGAAAGTGAAATAAAATGTTAATGTGCATGATAAAATTAAGATATTTATGTTAAATGAGTAAAGAAGTTTACAAAACTGAAAATATTCCAATTGTATAAATGGAAATAAAAAGCTGGCTTATGGAAACTTTAGGTTGGACCAACCATCATAAGATGATTTAGAAATTGAGTAGAACTCTCCCTAGCTGCTGTAACTGAATTCACAGGTGGGTAGAGGAAATGTGACATGAGACAAAAGACACCAGAAAGCATTTGTTACAGGAAATAAGAATGAGATTTTTGGCCTGAGAAGCTAGAAGATGAAAACTTGAAACAATTGAAATTGGAGAAGTTATATGTGGGGCAGATTTTTTTTCAGGCTAACCATAACTTCAGTTTTATTTGGGACAAGTTGAGTTTAAAAGGTCTACTTTTGTTCAAAGGAAAATTTGAAATAGTCAAATAAATTTGGATTTAGTGTCTATGCCTATTCTATGTATATTTTATTAAATGTTTATATAAATATATGTATTTAAATGTCATCAGCAGGTTGATGCTGATTTAAACACATTACTATGTTTTCACAGATAATGATTCTATTTTTCTCAATGTTATCCATTCATTTTCTCACCTTTAAAAGTTTACCAATCTATCTGTCAAGCAATGATGTCATTCATATTTGAGCTCCAATCTAAACTGCCTTGAATTCATTATAATTCCTTGATTAACTCTAAGCTCTGGTTTCAGAATTTCTCATGATGTCTTGTGAAAGACTTTAAAGAACCTATTCTTTGAGTTAATTCATTAATTGCCTGTAATTTGAGAAGAGGGTAGAAGCAAGTTTGTGCTTTCAGATTCCATGTATATATATCTCCCGCAGAACTCATATCCAATTCCTGAATTTCATTTCTGCCTACAATATTAGATCATTATCTATTCTCAATTAAAGTTGAACTTCTATCAATGGCTACTTTAAAAAAATAGCCCCTAAATTTACTTTATTTCACCTATTCTTAACTCTTTATCAATGGCTCTGACCAATGCCATCTATATCTTCAGTAATGAGTTCTGGTACCATTTCATCGCTGAGCCTAGGATGAAAATACTTACTCTAACGTTTTAAAATAAAATAATTTTAGCTACTTTAAATACACCTTTTGTTTTATACGAATAGTTTATATTCATATATCACTTTGAATTTGTCAATAATTGAGTCAAATCTCTATGTAATATAAATGACACATTTTATGGACAAAATGGTCTAATAATTGCATTAGTAAACCTTCCAAATACTTACATATAATAGTTTCTACATTCATAACTCTAGACCACTATTAATGTAGCACTGTAGTCACAAAAACTTAACTGTAATGAGTTTCATTCAACTGACTGTTTTATTTTTTCATTACAACTTGTTGTTTTCTTAATTATACTAAATTAATAACAAAATCTAAATAGAATCTCAAGTAAAAGTTTATTTCAAAATGGTAAGGTAACCTATCTCAACAAACTAGAAAAATCAAAGACCAAAACAAACCCAGCACAGTCAGAAGGAAGGAAGTGATAAAGATATTAGCAGAAAACAAGTATATTGAAGCTAGGAAATTAGATAAAAATCAATAAAAAAAGATAATTCTTTGAAAATATCAATAAAACTGATAAACTTCTGGCAAAACCAACACTACTAAAAAGAGAGATCACCAAAATCAGGAATGAAATGGGATATATTACCACAAATCGAGAAGCCATTAAAAAGATAATGAGGGAACGCTACATTCAATCTTACACTCACAAGGTAAGCAATTTAGATGAAATGAATCAATTCCTCAAAATCCACAAGCAACCCAAACTCCATCAAGCTGAAACATACCGATATAATTTAAAAAAAATTAAATTCTCAAAATGAAAAAATTCAGTTCCAGATGATTTAACTAGGGAAATCTACCAAATATTTAAATAATTAACTGAGTTTTGCATAATCTATTCCAGAAAATAGAAGAGGAAACATGTATTAATTTCCCACTGCTGCTGTAATCAATTGCCATATACAATAGCTTGAAGCAATTTGGATTTCTTCTTTTACAGCTTTGTGCCTTATGGAAATAAAATTCAGGTGTCATCAGGGTTGAGTCTCAATAAATACTTAAGGAAAAATCTGTTCCTCAACTCTTGCAGTTTTTGGTGGCTACTAGAATTCCTTGACTTGTGGCGCCATTACTCTAGTTCCTTGATCTTCACATCACTTTCTCCTCTTTGTGTGTAAAATCGCCCTTTGTTTCTGTCTTATAGGGACTCATGATTACAAAATACTTCAATAGACATCTATAAAATGTGTAGACTTCGTATGCTGAAAATTACAAAATGCAGCTGAAAGATATCAAAGAGGGCCTAAATAAATAGAGAAGCATTCCTATTCATGGATTGGAATGCTTAATATAAGAAAGAGCTAATTCTTCCAATTGTATCTATAGATTTGTTGTAATTAATTTCTTTCAAGCTCCCTGAAAGTCTCTTATATAAATAGATAGTAAACACACAAATTTACTCTAAAATGTACGTGGAAGGACAAAGATCCTAGAATAGCTGAACATTGACATAACTCACATTTTATGCAAAAATTGATTCACAATCAATCATGGAGTTTAATGTGAAATGTTAACATATAAAATTTAGAAAAACATATGAGAAAAACTTCAGGAAAAAGGACTAAGCAAATAGTTCTTAGATTTGACACCAAATTCATGATTGATAAAAGGCAAAATAAGTTGGAGTTCAGGAAAATCAAAAACATTTGCTTAGCGGAAGCTCGTGTGAAGATAAAAAGATAAGTTACATACTCTGAGAAAATATTTTCAAACCACATATCTAGCAAAGAATTAAAATCAAGAATATGAAAAGGACTCTCAAAACTTAACCATAAAACAACATAAAATCCAATTACAAAATAGGCAACAAACATGAACAGAAATGTTGCTGAAGAGAAAGTATAAATGATAATACAAACATAAAAGGATGTTTAACTTCAGTAGTCATTATGGAAGTGCAACTTAAAAACAATCATAAGATATCACTATAGACATAACAGAATATGTAAATTAACATAAAACAAGAATGACAGCACCGGAAATAGCAAATATGTAAAAATTGAATCACTCATGCATTAATGGTGGACAATTGTTTGACAATTTTTTATAAAATAAAACATTTAATTAGCAATGACCCAGAAACCCTTGGACATTTATCCCAGACAAATAAAACTTGCATTCACAACAAACAAACAAAACATCTGTACGAGAATATTCACACTATCTTTATTTGTCGTAGCTGAAACCTGGAGACAGCTCAGATGTCCTTAAGCAGGTGAATAGCTAAACAAACGGTGTTAATACATTCCACTAGATGTAACACGGCAATAGTAAAAAGAAACCAAGTATTAATACACTTAACAACTTAGAAGAATCTCCAGGAAATTATGCTTACTAAAGAAAGTCAAATCCAAGAGGTTATATACCATATGATTCTTTTTATATAATATTTTTGAAATGGTAACATTTTAGAAATGGAGAACAGATTTATGGTTGCCATGGACTAATAGGGATGGATTTGTAGGTTCTTGTGGTGGTAGTAGTGGTAGAGTGAGGCAAGAGTGAGGTGGGTGTGTCTATAAAAGACCACCAGAAGAAAGCCAGAGGAATCCTTGTAGTACTGAAACCATCCACTATCTCCACTGTGTTGGTGGATACTCAAACCTGCAAAGATGATAAAATTGCTAAGAACTTATGGTAGACACACACACACACACACACACACACACACACACACACACACACAAATGAGTACAAGGAAACCTGGAGGGATCAGAAAGAGAACAGTGGATAGTATCAATGTCATTATCCTGATTAACTATTGTATTAGTTTGGCAAAATATTACTTTTGGGGGAAACATGGCCAATTGCACAAGGAACAACCGTCTCATTTCTTAACATTGCATATGAATGTACCAATTATTAAATTTTACAAAACTAAATTCAAAAAATGTACAGATCTAGAATTAATATGCAATAAAGATATTTAATAATCTGTTACTATTAGCCCCCGCTCTAAAATTATCTTTCTTTTATATATATACATTTCTCAATGAATAGAAGAGTTGAGTTTTTGGTATAGAAGTCAGATGGAATTATTCTTTGACCAAGACATTTTATATCTTATAATACTCTCTAATATTATGTACTTCTACTTGTTGAGTGATACAGAAATCCAGAAACACAGTAACTCAGAATGCCACCAGCTGACAATTGAGTTGTTCTTACTTAGTTTTAAAAATGTAAATCAACATGTCACATCTTGCATTATTAGACTATCATGAAAATGTCTGAGGAATTGTCATAACACATTTATTATACTGACCCATTTATTTAAAAAAAATTGATATTTACATAATGGTCAAACATATTAGACAGAGCTATATGTTAGTTAACTTAATTATAATATTTTTTACAAAGACTATAATTTTTGGTTGTTGGACTTAAGTTGGTATTTGTAAATGTTAATCACAGTAGCAACTCTTTATCCTTACTTCTTAGCATTTTCCTTGTATTTACTCATTTAGTGTTCTATGAGGATATTTTCATGTATAAATAACATTATTGAAGTGTATGAGAGAACAGTAAACAGTGTGTAACCCTAAATACCTTGCCATTTAGTTGCAAATCTTGTAGAAAAACACATTAACTACGTTTTTATATTTTCTTCACCATTTAGTAGTAAAAAGCTTTCAAGTTTGTTAACCCAACAAAAATAGCCATATATTGTGTCACCTGATCACATACATGTTACAGCATACAGTGTCTTTTAGCTAGATGTCTAATGGTTTACTTTACCAAAGGCATAATGGGTGAAATTAAACTCAAACGGGTACACATTAATGCATTTATTAGAGAGTCATTTTAACTATATTGGCATTATTTGCTAAAGTAACTAAATACACAAGTTTCTGAAAAGTGTAAATATTTAAGATAAACAAATACTCAACAGTTTAATAAAATTAACTACTTGTGCTAATGTGGTATTAATTACCACAACCCTTGTTCATGTTGCTGTACTATAGTTAAGAGTCTAACAGACTGTTCACAATACACTGTTATTTAGACACAATTAAAATATAAATCCAAATGGAAAGAACTTCCCTTTTAGAAAACCTGAACATACGTATTTTATCAATATATACAGACAGAATCCTTACATATTAAGAATTACTGGACTTATTTATCCTATCTCTGGTATCCATAGATTTCACAATACCTTTCTTAAAGACATTTACATATTCCTCAAAATGTAAATAATTCAATGAGCTTTTCTTTGAGCACCTTCAATATTTTCTGTTTTAGGAACGAAGAGGCAAATCGTTTGCTCTGCTTTTGTAACAATATATACCTTTGCTTATACTTTGTTTATACATTTGAATATTAAAATATTTTGTAAGAACAGAGTTTCTACAGAACATTATCCTTTTAAACAAAAATTATTAATGGAGTAGTAGTTGCTGTCTCTTAGTCCCTAGCTCAGCTGGATCTGAGTGCTTGTCCCATAATCAAGAAGAATAAAGCACATGGACACTAGACAGTGAGTATAATAGGATTTATTAAGCAAAAGGAAAGTTCTCAGCAAAGAGAAGGAGCCTGAAAGCCATTTGCCAGAAGCTGAGTTCTTGGTCTTTTAAGTGGCAGAAGCCAGGAAGTCTTCTGTGGGATTTGTCCAAAAGGGAGGGGTAAAGTTCCCTCCTAGGGGTGTTGCATCGGTGCATGCCGGGGGTTGGTCAGAGTGACTCCATCTTGGTTATTACTCATGAGTGACTAAGCAAAACCCACAGGTGTGGGGGCTCAAACCACAATGCTAACATCATGTTAACAACATTATAATGAGCTGGGTCAAGTTAAGGACTTTAGATTGATTTATTGCACCTGCACCTAAGTTGGGACAGTTTCTTCTGAGCAACATCTTGGCACAAGGGGATGTTCTTAACCACATTTCTTCCCATTAGCTGCAGAGGTGGTGATGGTGCTGTTCTGTGGTTGTTCCTGTGAACATTGCCCTTCTCTGTCCTTCTCCCAAGACCTTCCCTCTCTATGTGCCTAGCCAGTCCCTAACTGCCTCTCTCTCAGTAGATGTTCTTGATCTTGAATATCTAGAAAAGTTTATCACTGAATCCTTTAAAATTTATTAAGTTTCATTTTCCCTTAAAATAAAATCAATACATATGAGCTTAATGGATCTTACAGTTATTTCTCTCTTTTAAAGGTAAGTTTAACTATAACTTTACAGAATAATTTATTAGAACACTTTACCAATAAAAGATTGAAAATGCATTTTAAAAATTCAGTATGTCATGATTCATTTTAGAAAACAAGATAACAATGGATAATAAGAGTTTGCTAACATTGCTTATAAATCTCAACCGTTAATAATATTTGAATGCATATAAACAACAGAGACACACATTATTTTCTATGATTAATGTCATCAATCCAACTTGGATAGTTAACAAAGAAGCAGCAAGCTCAGTTCTTAGAATGAAAATTTTAAGTTCAGATATCCTCAATGTCTTTTTTTAAGTGTGCATGTAGGGACTTAAAAGGAAGAATGAATTGCTAGTCCATCATAACTTTTTGTTTATTTAAAATTGCAGCATGATGATTCATGAGGATATTAATAATACTTTAATATGTATGCTATGAATAATGTGGAGAGTTTGTATTTATTTTATTCTTTCCTGTGTTAGCTCTATAGTCATATAATCTATATTATCTTATATGAATATGCTCTTTGTTTTGTTTTTGTTTGTTTGTTTCTTTTTTGAGACAGAGTCATGTAATGCCGCCCTGGGTGAAGTACAGTGGAGCAATCTCATCTGACTGCAACCTCTGCCTTCTGGGTTTACACAATTCTCATGCCTCAGCCTTCCAAGAAGCTGGGATTACAGACATGTGCCACGATGTCCAGCTAATTTTTGTATTTTTATTAGAGACAGCGTTTTGCCATGTTGCCCAGGCTGGTCTCGAATGCCTGGTCTCAAGCAATCCACCCGCCCCAGCCTCCCAAAGTTCTGGGATTACAGGCATGAGCCACTGTGCCCAGTCTATTCTTATATATATGCTTTTATGTATGTTGTATCTGGTAAATAAAACTGAATTTCCCTTTTATCATTTTCCGTTCAATTTTACTAATAATTTGTACTACATTTTATAAAAGCATTATATCATAGTGGATTAGAAATTTAAAGGAATCAACCAAACAATTATTCATAAACCAAAGGTAAGTTGACAATTTTATCTATCCTAAAACACCAGGCATTATATTAATGTTCGATTAATATCTCAATGTTTTAAGTTTTATATAATGAAAATTATGGATTAATGCTGTTTTTAAAATTAGTCATATGGTACATTATAAATAATTTTATAACTTTATTAGGTACATATTAATAAACAATCAAGATATTATTTCTTTCTGTAGAAATATATTAATATTTGTTTTGAGATCTACTTTTAAGTTCTAAAAAGGAAAGGAAAGAAAAAGAGCAAAACAGGTTTTAATAGTAAACAATTCCATGTCGTTTTACATTTGACACAGTTGCAAAATTGTTTATGGCTTTCCATGGAGTTTCCCAAACTTTCTCTAAAACATTTGTACTTTTACAAATTTACCTCTGTGCATGTAAGATAGACTGAAGGGTAGTTTGTCATACTTACATTATAACCATCTCCGAACGGGGCCATAGAAAGAAATAGCGAATATGCAGAGTGTAAGTCTTTGAAATCAATGTTCTTTTTTTTTATTGTAAAGAAGAGAGAGGAAGATGAAAGGTGTGGGTAGACACCTCTAGGTGTGACATAGATACAAAAGCAGTGTGCTGCCTGAAGTAAATTATACCATGATGTGAAGACTGCTTAGTAATGAGGTTATATTTATTCACTTCCCACTTTGAAAATAGTTGATTGGTGGGTAAAAATAGAGTTGACACAAGCAGTGATTCTGGCTAAGGCAATCTCTACAGAGCAGCACTTGTAACTGTAGATGCAGCATGGAACTCCATCAGCCTTAGAGCAGAACAGAGCTTCCTAGTCCTACACGCTGATTGTCAAGTGCAGAATGAGTCCAGTCATTTCACACCTTCCCTTTACTTCTCCTTTTTTTTTTTTCTCCAGGTCTCTAAGAAAATAAGCAGTAATGATTGTTTAGATTTAAAACATACTAAATGCATACTTTGCTATAAAAATAAATCTTTTATGAGAAAAAATTCCAGTAGTACCTGCTATATGCTGATCATTTACTACCTATCAGAATTATGAATAAGTACACTATAGATATTAAGTCTTTTAATTTTTTATTAGAACAACTGTGCAATCTTTTTCTTTATCTCCTTCATATTAGACTATATACAGTAAATGAAATATAGAATCAGAATATATTAATAGAATATATAATCCTAAAATATATCTGTCTATTCAGAATATATTAATAGAATATATAATCCTAAAATATATCTGTCTATATATAAAATATATCTATCTCTTTATACCCATATATTCATAACTAGAATATAAACATATATTTATTAGAGATTGAGTGAATATGTTCTACAATAATCCTAACCAAGTCTGTTTTATTTCACTGCCAATGATCCTACTAGCTTTCTTCTCTATTTTCTTGGAAGAAATATTTAAACATATACAATTAACCACAAAACTTAGAAGTAAATATTTTCAATGTCAAATATCATATTTCTAGCAATTTAACATGTATTTTAAAAACATATTATGAATGACATATTATAGCTTAAGTGCAAATCCTTCATATACTCATTGTGAAAATAAATAGATCCCAACAGCTATTTGCTTCTCAGTGTATCCACCATGCTGCTGGGATTTGTCATTTTGCTTTGAAACAAGTAAAGAATGGGAAATATAATAATCCCTAAAGCTCTTGCCTGAAAGATTCCACAGTTTATTCAACAGCCATCATGAAATTCAACTTCTCAGCTGATAAAACTATCTTACGATATCTAACAGAGAAACATAAGGACACATTTATCCCTGATTCAGCATCTGAAAGCCAACTCTAATATATTATTTGCATTCTATGGAACTTCATTCTGCACTACACTAACAAATTATGCTGTTACAATTCTATACATTATATTGCTATTTTTAAATGTATGATTTTCACCCTTTCTGCTACCATAATGCTCAATTAGGTAAGTGGTTATTATTGCAGGGTAAAGTTTATAAAATTGAGTTTCTGAAAAGAGAATAGATAAAATAAGTAGAATGCAATTTTTTTTCAAAAGACATTTTAACTACATTTACTATTAGCTGAAATAATAAATGTTAAAACACACACCTAAAGGTTGAACTTACTTTAATCAGCCAATTATATTTGGTTGCAAATCAAATATGATTTTAATATGATATTTCTGTTGACATTCATTGTAAAATTGCAGAGGTGTCTCACCAGATTAAAATATTTTATTGCAGTTGAATGTCATAATAAAGTAGATTAAAGACATTTTCTTGTGGAATGATGGTATACAGTACAGCTGACTCTCAAACATGCAGGAATTAGGAGCATTGACCCTCACACAGTCAAAAATCCATGTATAACATTTTAGTCTCCCAAAACTTAACTGATAATAGCCTGCTGTTGACCAGAGGTCTTACAAATAACATAGTTAATGAACACATATTGTGAATGTTATAGGTATCATATACTACATTATTACAATAAAGTAACCTAGAAAAAATGTCATTTAGAAAATTATAGAGAAGAGAAAATATATTTGCTATTTAATAAGTGGAAGTAGCTCATCATAAAGGTCTTCATTCTCATTGTCTTCATGTTGAGTAGGCTGAGGAGGAGGAGGAAGAAGAGGAGTTGGTCTTTGTGTCTTGTGGGTGGCAGAGGCGTCAGGAAATCCACTATAAGTGGACCCAGGCAGTTCAAACCCATGTTGTTCTAGGGTCAGCTGTATTGTTACATGCTACGGACTAAATATTTATATCCACACAAAATTTATTATGCTAATACCCTAACATTCAAGTGTGATTGTTTGGAGTAAGAAAGTAATAAGGGTTAAATGAGGCCTATTTTAATACATTTTCACACTGCTATAAAATACCTGGGACTGAGTAATTTATAAAGAAAAGAGGTTTAATTGGCTCACAATTTCACAGGCTGTAAAGGAAGCATAACTGGGGAGGCCTTAGGGAACTTAAGGCAGAAGGCAAAGGGGAAGCAGGCATGTCTTACACGGCTGGAGCAGGAGGAAGACAGAGAGGAGGAAGGTGCTACACATTTTTAAACAACCAGATCTCCTGAGAACTCTGTCCTGAGAACAGCACCAAAAGGCAAAAATCACCCCCATGATCTAATCACTTCCTATCAGGCCCACCTCCAACATTGGGGATTACAATTCAACATGAGATTTGGGTGGGGACACAGATCCAAACCATATCAAGGCCATAAGCATGGGGCATGATTCAATAGATTAAGTGTTCTTATAAGAAGAGACACTAGAGAGCTATCTTTGTCTCTCTGCTTGCACATAAAGGAGAGGTTGTGCGAATACACAACAAAATGGCAACCATCCATAAGCCAAGAGAAGAGGCTTCGGAATAAAACTTACTTTGCTGGCACCTTCGTCTTGAATTTCACAGCCTCCAGATCTGTGAGAAATACATGACTGTTGTCTACATAGTAGAAATACTACTTCCATCTGGTACTGCAGACTAGTATTTTGTTATTGCAGCCCCGAGATGACTAATACACTATACCTGATGAAAACAGAATTTTCGTCACATCTTTTCAATATTTCCATTATTTTGTGCGTTTTTAAGATTCTGGTCTTCACAGTTTGAGTTTAGACTCCATTTTGTGTTATTTGCAGATAAATTTTCACACATAGGACAATATTTTGATTCCACATTTTCTACTCCTAAAACTATTACAAATAGAACAATATCTGAAGCTCATTCTCCTCCACCTGTAATTCTATTCATGATTCATATGCCCAGAATAGATGGCATTTTCTACACCATGAGGGCTGGGTAGGTTTTATCCTTGTTGAATCACAAATTGAATGTTTTTTATAATTGTTATCACATGTCATCTATGATTCTTAGGCCACAATATCCAGAGGAGTGAAAATGAGGTTATCTTAACAGTGACAAATTATATATCGCTGGCAGTAATCCTAACTATGATGTGAAAAATTTGCATTCTCTTTATGTTTTAGCTAACAAATTCTAGAAATCCACAAGGGTACCATATATGTCATAGATATCCATAGTCTGTTCAATTATCTCGAAATTCTTACCCTTTACTTGTATCATAGCAAACACTGATCTTTTTCTTTCCTGTCACTTGCACAGGCCTCAAAAGCCATGAGATCTCTTGACTCAGTGACAATAGCTCTTTTACTTTTGCCACTGATCCTGTCTTTCTGACTGTTATTGGTATAACCTGCTAATATTAACCAAAGTAATATTGAACCAGACTAAGTTTGTGCTTAAAATCTAAATGATACATAATGCTACTCATACATTGGTGCATTTGATTCAGATATTTTGTGTTTTGCTACAAATTGTATAGTGCATCTCTTCTCTAATTTATGACATGTTGCTTTACATGTATTTCAATGTTTCCTCATGGGCCTGCAATGTCACATTTGTTTTTAACAGCCACACATCTAGGAGTCCCAATTGAATATTACTCAATAATGATAGGACTTATTAAACTATTTATTGTTTATTTTGCAATAGAAACCAACAAGGTCAAAAATTATTATTATCTCTATATTACAAGGCAAAGTTGAGTCTATGGTTATTCAGAAACATACTTGTCTAAGATCATAAGGCTATTTGAAGAAGCAATGATTTGAACCTAGACATTATTCGGGATAGATATATTATTAATTACTTTTTTATTAAAATAACATTTATTGTGAAAAGAAGTGCATTTGGTGAGTAAAACTATATATATATAACTATATATATTATATATATTTTATATATATATATATTTCTTCCAAAACCATATGGATTGTCTCATACAAATCTTATACAAATGGTTACTAAGAATGACCAATCATCAACTACATACTCCTGTAAACATGATAAAATAATTATTGCTTGAAGTTGACTAGTTAAACTCAAGCTTGTACCTCTTGCCACAATAGCATAGACTCAAATGTATGTATTGCTATGTTAACACTGTATCTATCAGTATTTTCAGGATATTATGGTTTTTACTGGTATTTAGACTTATTGGATAGAAAATATTATTCAATGAATTACACGTTTCTTAACATTCCCTTAAGATTAATTATTTGAAAATTTTAAAATTTTTATGATTAGAAAGAAAACTACAATAAAACATTTTTTCTACATATAGCTTTTTCTTATTTAGGAATATCTGTAAGGAAATGTTCAGAATTGTGAACCTCATGTCCAAGTTATTACAATACTGGTACTATTCTGAGCAGCTTTAGAGCCTGCCAGCGGTACAAGCAAGTAATTTATTTCACTTTAATATTACCAGAGTTTGGTATTGATTTATCTAAAATATGCACATAGTATCTTATACACATAAGACAGAGTGAGAAAAAATACATATTCTGATCTGTAAGAACTTCACAACACGTAACAAATGAAAATATAAATAAGCAAACTATTTTTAAGAACCATATTCAATACAGGACATACAGCAAAGAAGTAAAAATAAAAAGACTTTAAAGACCAACAAAGAAAGAGTATATATTAACTGAGGATATTACAAAGATTACATTTGTTTGTTTAATAAAATTGTATAAAAAAATCATGAGAATAAAATCCTATGTCTCACATATAAGGAAAATTAAATAGTTCAAAATTAGTTATTATGGGCAGTTTAAAATCATCTCAAGTTACATATTTTTGCAATAGAACAGGCCACAAGGTAATTGAGGTTTCTTGATTAAAATATTTAAAGAAGACTCAACACGTCAGCATTTCTCTCCAAATTCAAATGGCTGATTATTTTATTTTTAAATAATGTTAATGTACAAATTTTCAAATATAGATTGAACAGCTGATACCATGAAATTATACACATGCTACCTAAATTCAAGATTCTTAACATTTTTTATATTTTATTTTCCTAACCATATTTACATCTTTATTTATGGCTATATATATTAATATCTATATATCTATCAATATACTGGTATCTATATATAAAACCAATTAACAGTACATGGTAGACATCAGGGAAATTCACTTGTAATTCAACAGGCATTTCCTAAATTAAGAACTTTCTTTTTAATAACCCAAGTGTATTATTTTTTAGCTGTGCTTTTTAAAGAGAATCCTAACATAGCTGAGGCACTGCATTTATTTCTTATGACTGTTAGGTCTCTTTTAATCTAATCCCACTTCTCTATGACGCTAACTTTCTAAACAATTTATTTTATAGTATCTTTATAATATAATTTGAATTGTTTTTCTCGTGTGGCTGTTCCCTATATAATCAAAAAATTATGTCTACAGACATAATTAGATTAAGGTTAATAGTTTTTAGCATTAAAATTCTATAAGATATGTTTTATATTTCATATTCCATCACATCAGCAATTCCATATTGTCAGTTTGTACTATTGATAGTGATGATCACTTGTTTGAGATGGTAATGAGAAGATCCTGCCATAGCAATATGATTTTCTTCCATAGTTAACAAATATCTGGGGTAATATTTTGGCAATGTGGAAATACCTTGTTTTTTAGCATTTTTCACATATGATTTTTACCATCTATTGACTGTACATGCCTAAATCAATTATAGTTGTGTCTGCTATTAACACATTACATGTGCTTATGAAAGACCTCATGATCTAAAAAATAACTCATAAAATATAGTAGATAAACCTATCTGGTATATCATTCTTTAAACTTTTGGGGAGATATTCTAACCAAAGATATAAAAGGCAATTGTAATAAAAGAGTTGAAACAGATATATGTCAGACAGAATTTGTACCTAACCTTTTTCATTTTAGCTATTATTGTGGATATCACACTGTGATTTTAATTTTTATTGTCCTTATGATTTCTTAGGTTGAGAACGTTTTCATATGTTTACAGTGCATTTAGCTATTTTCTTTGTAAAATGTCTGTTCAAATTCTTTTCCCAGTGTTTCTAAAGTGTTTTATAATTTTTCTTATTGATTTGGTAAGTTTTTTGTGTATTCTGGATAAGAGTTATGGGGAGTGTCAGGAGGCAGCCAAATGCCTAGGCAAATAGGGAACTGTCCCCTGGTGAAACCCCACCTCCAAGCTGAAGATAGTTTACAACCTGAAAGCCAAGGCACAAGTTAAATCCTCAGAAATTGCTTGTCTTTCTGTTTGGCTCACTTTTCTCTGATTGAGTCCCACCGTTCACCATTTTACCTATAACTACTTTTTCCTAATTGGTTTTCTACACTGTTATGCACACCTTTGGGTGGTGTCTTCTCTTTCACCATTTTTGCATACTCACAAAGCTATCAGCACGCAGTACACTGGCCCCAGACCCAGCTGCACAGGGAACCTTCCCAACTTCGAGTACAGGAACCACCCCCAATGTCCCCTCTTTGCAGAGAGCTTAATATGAATCTGTTTCTGCAACCTCTCTTATTTTCCATTTTCTTGTTTAAATATTCTTTGAAAAACTTCACAGAGTCTGATAAATGATAGCTTTAAAATAGCTCAAGCTTTATTCTTCTCTAATTGCCTTGGCTATTCTTGGCTCTTTAATTTTTCCTTTAAGTTTTAAAAGCAGTTGTCATTTACCAAGAATTTCTGCTACACTTTGTGATTGTGTTGAATCTGAAGATTCAATTTGGTGAGGTGAGTTACCATATTAAAATTATGAGCTTTAAAATCAATAAACATGATACACTCTCCATTTTTTGAGTTCTTCAATTACTTCCTTTTCTCTTTCTTTCTTTCTCTTTCTTTCTTTCTTTCTTTCTTTCTTTCTTTCTTTCTTTCTTTCTTTCTTTCTTTCTTTCTTCTTTCTTTCTTTCTTTCTTTCTTTCTTTCTTTCTTTCTTTTTTTTTTTTTTTGAAACGGAGTCTCACTCTGTAACCCAGGCTGGAGCATAGTGGCCCAGTCTCAGCTCACTGCAACCTCCGCCTCCTGGTTTCAACTGATTCTCCTGCCTCAGCCTCCCGAGTAGCTGGGATTACAGGTGACTGCCACCACGCCTGGCTAATTTTTGTATTCTTAGTAGAGACGAGGTTTCATCATGTTGGCTAGGCTAGTCTCAAACTCCTGACCTCATGATCCACACTTCTTGGCCTCCCAAAGTGCTAGGATAACAGGCGTGAGTCACTGGGCCGGGTCGAGTTCTTCAATTACTTTCAGTAAAGTTTTATAATTCAGGACCTTCATGTAGTGGTCTTCTTGGAAATGTTTCATTTTATTTTTAGACATTTGTTACATTGAAACAATTAAATTTTGTAATTTTAAAAAATTAATTTTATCTGGCTACTATATAGAAATATAATTAAATTTTGTATATTGATTTTTATCTAATGATATTGATATATTCCCTATTTGAATAGTATGAGGCTTATTTGGATTTCAGGTATGCAATTTGCAATTAAGTCATCTATGTATAAAAACAACTTTATTTCTTCTATTTTCATAACAACAATGCATTTTTTTCTTTCCTTTTATTTCCGGAGATTTCTAGTAAAATCTTGGATGATAGAGATGATACGGGATTTTTTTTTCATCCCTGATTTTCATGGTGAGAATGAACATTTCTACTATTAGCAGGAATTTTTTAAGATTTTTTGTTTCATTTTGGTTTGTGATCATAGATATTGGTCTGTTTATATGCTCTGTCACATGTTATGGGAGTCATTCTATCTTTATCATTAATATATTTTAAATTAAATTGACATACTTTTTAGAATCTATCAAAAGAATTATATATATATTACTTTAAGATATGAATCATATTTTAACTTTTTAACAGTGGATAGTATTGCTAGGTTATATGTTGGCAATGTGCTGGGTGGACTTTCCCACTTACGCAATATATCCTTTTTATATATTGGCACATATATTCTTTTATTTCAGGTATATATTCTTGAAGTAGAGTATTTTTAATATTAGGATGACATTTTATATTGTTTTTCTTCAACTATTCTGATTGTACCTATATTGGATTATTTTACCTGCCTATTTATTAGTATTTTTATTGCTGAGAATATTTTAAAACTTCCCTTTCATTTCATTGGCTCCTTTTAATCTTATATTCTGTATTCCTTAATGTGTCAATTATTTCATCTCATATTCTTTTAGAATGTTAAAATTACTATTTAACATATATAAGAACTGTCATCCAGGCCCAAAATGTAATTTAGAAATATAAGCAAGTATGAACTCAGTAGCCTAAATTTAAGTTATAAAATAAAATTTGCTTTCAAAAGATAAGATGTTGATAAACTATGATGCATCAAAAAAGTCTGAGAGTAACTAAAAAGAAGAGCAGCTTCCCCTTTATCTCTTGCATATAAGTCAGGCAAATAAGAGGAATAATTTTCAATGAGTATGTAAGAAATAGCCCTAGCAAATTAAAGGAAAACCTGGTTCCTAACTAGAAGACAAGATTTGGAAGGTTTCTAACACAAAGAAATAATAAATATTTGATGTGATTTATGTACCAATACCCATACTTGATGATTACATATTATATGCATGTATGAAAAAAACACACATACCCCATAAATATGTATAACTATTACACGTCAATTAAAAATTGGATTATACAAAGTAAAATTAATTAATTAATTTAGGAAAAGGAAGAAGCAATTACAAAGGAAATGATTACTGGTTGTCAGATAATATAGAGAGGGCAAGAATAATGTGTATACTAATAGAAGTACTGGAGTAAAGTGGAATTAAGGAGAAAAACAAAAGGTCTGTAACCTATATATGTCTACTCTGTCCTGGGTATCTCATTCCATGGTTTTGTGTCTTTGCTTTTTTGAAAATATAAATTCTTTGAGGTATAAGGAATGTTTGAAACATCAATATTAATTTGTATTATAATGTGATTTTGCTTCATGTGGTTTTTGAGAAAAAGTTTAAATATAAAAATAAAAACTATACCATTTATAGGAAATTATACAAGACTGATATTCTAGATTAACCTTTATCTTGTATTAACTAAAAAACTTCTATGTTCTTCCATGCAGAAATACAAACAATCCATTATTGTATTCAAAATTAACATTACCAATTGAGTATTTGCTGTTTTCTTTGTTCGCCAACCCCACCCAGGACTACTTTAAATGTTTGTGCAATTTAATCCTCACTAAGTTATTATTACTCGGTTTAAGCTATTATCTGTTCCTGTTAAATCACTCTATTTATGCCCCTGAAAGAGAAGGCTGACAAATGATGACACTGAACCTATCAATTCTAATCACCTCCTTCAGAGACAGCTTTCTTTTGCTTAGGGGTGACTGCAAAATACAATAAAGGGGCCAGTATTTTATCACCCAGAAAGGGATGACAGCTAAAGTCATCCAAGTACACATAAATGAACACAGAGTTATCCTAACAACTTAACATGAGTTAGTCATATGCCTCCTACTCATATTCAAAAAGGAAAGTATACAAAGGTAGTCCCATGGAGACACATCCTGATGCAGAGACATTTGTAGGAAGTCATTTGGAAAATATTTATCCTCAGCAGCCTATATGCGAGTATTTTTTCACATAACTAGGGCTAAGGCATCATTCACATGAAGGTCCCAACACAGAGAAGATTAAGGTAATAGGCTTTATTATTAATTAGAAGTTAACTTTGCATTCATTCCCCATTATAACACTTCTAATACCCTAATGTAAGGGTATTGGGGAAACATCTGAGTTACATTTTTCTAAACTGTAAATTGTGAATAAATACAATATCTTGATAGGATTTTGTAAGGATTAAATGACATGAAAGCAACAATGATATCACTGACACATACTGGGTCTTCAACCAAGGTGAATTTCTTTCCTGTACTATTTTTTAAGTAATCTGTTGTTACATCATGACTTGTGAAAACTAACAGTTATGTGCAATAAACAAATGCAATCTTATAAGTAATCACAAGAAAACATCACCCTACTAACCAGCAAGAAGTTATATATATTTAATGCTATACTTTAAATGATAGGGTAAGAAAGTAAAAATTTCTTTTATGTATATTTGTTTTGTTGAGTTTATATTTTCTTTTTAGCATGTATGTATCATAATGTCTTTATGTTAGTGGATAAACATGTATGATTTATAAATAAACACATATATGCATAGTGTGAATATATGCTAATATTTTATTTTACCGGCATGGGTGTAATAACACATTTGGGGATCACTAGTTTAGTCAGTATACACAAACATACATAACTTTGGCAGTTTGTGTGATGTCCTGCATAGATGTTTACAACAGAGTGAATTGTAATTGCCAAATATCTTTGTGTAAATAGAAAGTTTTCACAAATGACTGAGAAAGCTATTTATGAAAAATTAATTAATAAAACGACACCTCCCTCAAAAATTATTCCTGTCCACATGCGGTTAAATTGCTGTCAAAGAGGGTACTGAAAAGATTGCTCCAGGGTGAGAATGACAGGTATGTTCTAAAAAATAGTAAATCTATTTGAAAATGAGCATTTTTTTTCCAGTTCGCATCCTTGCCATATAAATTAAATACAGTAAGAATAATAGCTAACCTGCAGGCAAATGTTAGCAATAATCTAACGTCAATACTACACAGTTTCCCCACTTTTACTTTGAATCCTATTTAACAAATTATCATATTTTGAAGAATTTGTTCTTTGGAAAGACAGAAAAATAATATATTTATTTTGCTTTATAGAATCAAAAAAGTATTGCATTAAAATAGAAAGTAGTAAGTATATAAAAGTTAAAAAATGTATGATTTTCCTAATATTACTTTTTAGATTTCTCTCCACAAACAAGTGGAGCAAGTGATTTTATTCTCTTTGTCTCATGAGATATAGCAAGTCTCCAAACCAAAGTTGTGCCAAAATAGCTAAGTGAATAAAATAAGAGCTGTATATTTTCTTCAGATTTATAAGACATCAATACCATCATAACATAGTATAACTGATAAAGATAAAAACAGTAAAAGCAGCAATCATGTTTTCTTTAATTATCTTGAGGGAAAATAATTTCTTTACTTTTTATATTCCTCATGTTGACATTTAAAATGGCCAAATTTACACATTTTTTCTGAGTTTCATGGAATATTTTTGGTACTCTGAAACTTGTTCTTCCATCAGTTATAGTTCCAGGAGCACAGGTAGGTATCTTGCTTTCAGAAATACGAAGCAACCCATAGTATGTACAATCTTAAAAACAGTTTGAGACTACATTATTTCTATGTCCAAAGGCAGATGGAAATAGTACAAATGTTAATATCATAACTATTTATGCTTCCAAAATAATTTCTGTTTAGCTTAATATATGTTAGTCATAATAATAACGGTATTGTGCTAAGTGGGCTTAGACTCAGATTCTGCATCACTAGCAACACATGGTGTAAGTGTAAAAATGCCATCATTGGGGAAAATATTGTGCAGGGAAGTAGCAGAGCACAGATGTTCCTCCAGTTCTCATGATATCATGGAGGGAATGCTCGGTCACACATACTATACTATATGTGTCATGGAATAGGCTTAAGAAGAAGGTCATTGTACCATGAAGTTTTAGTAACTGTTAGGGAGACTGTCAACACTGACCGTGTATCAGATGGATAAACGTGTCTGGTCAAGAAAATGCCATGATTAAAGAAGGTGAGGCTCCTGAGCATAGAAAAGTCTCATTCTTTTTTTCAATTAATTTAATGAGAATGAGGCTTCATCCAGGCTTCGTCTCTCTTAAAGTAGCTATTCTTAAGTGATGCTATCTTAAATAGCTAATACACAAATGTTTATGCTATCAAGCCAATTATAAACAATTTACAGAGTATTCTAAAGATGTTTTGAAGATTAGGAGTAAAAGCACATTATATAGACAATTGTCTTTTTGCTTTTATACCTATCTTCATATGTCAAGATAGTATATTGGAAAATATAATCAAAGAAAATGTATATTCCTATATTTATAATAAACCTTTCCTGATATTTATAACTTTAAAAATAAATGTATTTATTTTGTCTGTCCAAATTTTACTTTTATCAGATAGAAATGAAGAAGCAATGACATCATCTTTGTATAATGTTTTGCGTTTGGTTGTTTGTAATTTTTTCTTACAATTCCTTCAGTTCAAACATGCATTGGATGCCCTTATTCCTTTTCTTTTTCCTTTTTTTTTTTTTTTTTGGACTTTTTTTTTAGTAGAGACGGGATTTCATCATGTAGGTCAGGCTGGTCTCGAACTCCTGACATCGTGATCGGCCCGCCTCGTCCTTCCAAAGTGCTGGGATTACAGCTTGAGCCAATGTGTCCGTCCTGGATACTCTTCATTTCTTAAAGACAAGATCTAAATTATATAAACATTTATTTAAGTTTGAAAACCAAAGCAATTTGAATTATTTAAAGTTCTAAGTTACGATATATTATGTATTAATTTGCTGAACAATTAAGCCATGTTTTGAAAGTCTTTGAACATCAATTTGGTTCACTTTGTTTGCCTGTTAACTAACTATTAATATACATGATTAAATAATTAATGCTAACTTTCATGAAACACTTATTGTGATGAAAGTAGCCCTTTTGTATCATTTTTATTAAAAGTATTGCTAAAGTTGATAGCTTGGGAAACATGGTGAAATCCTACCTCTACAAAAAAATTAAAACCTAGTCGTGAATGATGGCATGCGCCTGTAGACACAGCTACTTGGCAGGCTGAGGCTGGAGGATCACCTGAGACCAGGAGGCCAACTATGCAGTGAACTGTGATTGTGCCACTACACTCCAATCTGGGTGATGAAGTGAGACCCTGTCTCAAAAATAATAATAATAATAATGATAATAATAATTAATTAAAGTATTGCTAAAGTTTAGAAATTATATATGTTGATCAGCAAAAGCAAAATATTCAAAATTAAAGAGAGAAAATCTGTATTTCAAAAATAAATAAAAATACTATGGATTTATTTTCACAATATTTATACTCAAGTATTTAAACTTTAAACTTTCTACTTATTTTTGCAAATCACCACCAAAATAATCCAGAAGTGTAGATAGACTTTTATTTATGTTGTGTTCTTAAATAAAAATATTTTAAAATAATAAAATTAAATAAAAAGTTGTTTGTTCTCAGAAAGGAAGCTAATTTTTCAGATTTTAATAATGTATTACTGTAGTGCACTGAATAGTACCCCTCAAACCATGTCCACTCAGAACCTGAGAATGTGGCATTATTTGGAAATAAGAGTCTTTGTGGGTGTCATTAAAGATCTTGAAATAAAATCATCCTGGAAATAAGATGGGCCATAAATTAATGATTAATATTTTTATAAGAGAAACGAGAGGAAAATTTAGACACAGAAACACAAATACACTGATTAAAAAGTGTTGTGAATACAGGAGTAGCCACCGGAGTAATGCAAATATGTAAGGCAGGGAGCGCTAAGGATACCCACAGCCACGTAGAGCTGTAAGTGGGGCAGGAAGCACATTCTCCCTCAGAGCTTTCAGAAGCAACAAGCTTTGCTGACAGTATTTCAGACTTCTGGCCTCCCGGACTGTGAGAGAATATATTTCTGTTGTTTTAACCCCCCCGGTTTGGAGTAATTTGTTATAACAGGCTTAAAAACTAATGTAATTAACTACCTGATATACCATTTCCTTTATTATTTCTCTACTTGATACCTCCGTTTGGCTTGAATTGTCAATTTTTTAACAAATTAAATATCTACTATGTACACCATTATTATTAGGATTTTCTACTGCCAATTTACTGTCTTTTGGTGGTTGAGGTATAATTATTCAATTTAGAATTAACACTTTCCTAAGTGAAAATAAAAATTTAATTTTTAAAAATTGTTTATTCATGAATTTTATTAAAAGAACTCAAAATAATAAAATATCATTTGCTTAGTATCATTACTTTTAAATTATATAAAAGATAGTTGCTCATATTAAAGTATGTAAAACATTAAAAATATAACAAATAAAATTAAAATATCCCAGAATTAACTCCCAGAGATAACCACAGTTTAAAATCAGAAGTTTAGAGAAAAAGATAATAGATAGGCAAATAACTGGATAAATGATAAATAGATATACAGTTAGATTCAGTTTATAGTCCAGCTATTATTCTTTCAAATATGGGATAACTTGCTTTAGTTGGTGGCAACAAGATGTCTCCATGTTCCGGGGGATTCAGTCCACCCTATTTCATTGAATTCCAATGCAGCCATGAAATTGGTGATTCTTCCTGCATGTTGTGCACAAGAGAATACAGAAGTTGCCTCTCTTAATGGCTAGTGAGTATATCATTACTTCAAATCACAAGTTTATGTGTATACGTTAGCCTCTGATCTAGCGGTCAAGTTATCCTGCCATTATTTTTAACCATTTGTTCTTTTGATTATCCATGAAGATAGGTGACAGGAATAAGCAGTTATGAACCTGTATCTCTCACCTACCAATTTTCCTGACTTTTCAGCTTTAACATATCTACGCCATTTTTAAAGATTTTTTAATCTAAAAAATAACATATATTTGGTCTGCACAAGTAATTTTTAATGTTAAATAAGGAAAAAGTGATACTCTAATAAATGTCATAGTTTGTTACAACCTGAAATTTAAAACCAGATTATACTAATGCAAATACTATTATACATTTTCCATTTTAAAGATTTGTTTTGATATTTGCATTCTTTTTTTGGAATCACAACATAGAAATCATCTAACTGATTTTAATATTCACCAAATTTTATATTCAATATTTTTTGATTCATAAATTATAATCCAATGTTTATGTACTTGGAGAATGTTTTCAAACATTTCCACCAAAAGCAGTAAGATTAATTTTCTGATTTCTTATCAGCTAAGAAACGTTTTTTTGTGGTAATAATATTAGAAAAGTAACAGTTTCATTTCCACAAAACAAGGACATTTCTCCTTCATCTTCAAAGATTAACTATGAGAAAAAAAATGTTATTTATTTTGAAGTAAGGAGGTATTAATATTAATTTTTTTCTCCCAAATGGTTAGGTATTTTTAATTTTAACCATTTTACTAGAAAAAAAATGTGCAATTAAATGTACTCAATGTTGAGTTATACCAAATGTTTACACATCTACACATGTAAATATTACACAATCAATATATGAAATTCACCACCATAAGTTCCCCCATGCCAATATTCAGTCATTTCCTCTACCCTAGACCAAAGTGATAACTGACACGCTTTCTGTCACTATGCCTCTTCTGAACTTTCACATAAATGGAATAATATAGTCAGTACAATATCATGCCTGGCTTTTCTTGCTGAAGATTCTGTTGCCATTTGAGTTTGCTTGAAGTTTTTTTTACTCATTTTCCTTCTTTGTTCAGCTTGCTCTCCTGGCTTCATGATATTACCTTGTACATCTATCATGCTATTGTATCTCCTGTATGAGCCCTTCTTATCCTTAATTTTTTTCAATATCTCAAACTACATTTTAATTTTTTTATGTTTCTGGTTTCTTGTAGCAAATATATATTTCACAGATGCTATGTTATTTATCTTTCAGGATCTTATTCATGTTTCTTTATTCTGTAATGCTTATCTCTTTATATTCACCAAGACGTAATGCTAGTTCAAAATAAGACATAATCATATTTGATCATTGTTAATAGACTACATTTCTGCTTTTAATTTGTCCCTACATTGAGCCCAATTAGACATTGGTAAAATTTTCTGTATCTGAATAGTGGGTGGTTATTTATCTTTTATAACCAAATTTCTGTTGTTACCATGCCTTCTGGTGGAACAGTTCTAAAAAATTACAGGGGAAATGAGTATCTCCATAAATTCATCTAGCAGTATTCTTTCTTTTGGTTCATTACCTAGCAATTAAATTTCAGATGATATGTCCTCCCCAAAAGTATATATTACTGCCTGTCTTCCAATTCCTAATTCCTTCTAGTTCTCCCTTCGACTAAAGTCTAAATCTAGGAAACACAAACCTAAGTTATATAACACAGGGATTGACTTAACAACAACGACAAAAAGTGAAAAATGTTCCAAGTGAAGAAGAATGGTTGTTTTACGGTTTTACAGATAATGAGAAAACCCTGTGGTGCCTTTTACTTTATCAGATAGAAATTGTTCTATGGAGAGTAAAATACTTACCTTTTTCCTCCAGCTTTATCACCTTCCAACTTAGCAGTAATTCCTTTCAGATAATAACAGTATATCATTGTCTTTATGTCATCATACTTTACACTCTTGAGTATTTTCTTATTTTATTTTTTAATAGGTAATATGGAATGATATGGGATAAACTACTGATGTAGGATTTTTTTCCTCCTTAGTTCAGCTAAATCCGAGTTCTTGTCTCATGACCAAGAAAAATTAGGCACATGGACAAATTGAAAGGTGAGGATGGCAGAATTGATTACATGAAAGGAAAGCTCTCAGCAAAAAAGAGGGGTCCTGCACACAGATTTCCACCTCACAAATTGAATACCAGGCCACTACACTGGAGTTGAAGGGGCCCAGCTCCTCCCCTGCACAAGGTGCAAATTCCTGGTGGCTCCTCCTTATTCTCCCAGTGCATGTGGGCCTCCAGTCCATTGCTGGAGTCCATTGCTCCAGTCCATTGCTGGCATGCCCAGTAAGACCCTGTGCAGATTCCCTCATCTGCACAAAAACGTCAGGGTGTAAATACTTATGGGGTGAGCCAGAGATTCTCTGGGGGCCCTTCACTATTTGCCTAGGCGTTTGTCTGTCTTTTGCTTCTATCACTGTGACAGGGTTTATATTTGGATTACATTTCCAATAGCAGACAATGGGGTATTTTAAAACATATATTAAATTTACTACTTACCAAGATGTAATATTTTCCCTACAATGATTGTAAAGCAGTAGTTGTAACTCATATTTTCTAATATATATTAGCAGTAATCAAAATGAGAAAAATATGATCAAAGAAACAAAGGTACAAATAAAAAGTTGTTAAAGACGTTAAAAATATAGGGTATATTTTACAAAGGTAGACAGTAATTACAGGGGATTAAAAATATTAATTTATATATGTTTAATAGTGTATTAAATATTTGAAACACAAGCATGTTTAGAAAACAATATTTTCTTAAACTGGAGCTCAAGTATATCTCTTTTTTCTGCACCTGGTTATTTTTTCTTTCTGGAATCTGTCCTTTTGCTCTTGGACTTCTCTTATTTTCTCTATCCCAACTAAGTTAACTTCCATATAAATATTAGATATATTTTGAAGCAGCAAAATGCCCCCCCCCCATTCTGTTTTAATATATATAATGCTTTTATTTCTATATGGGCATCATTAGACTCTATTAAGTAAAATTTAACCAATAAAATCTGTAATAGCACAAAGTAAGAGAAGAAGTATAGAAAATTCGGTCTATCCATTCTAAGCAAAATGGATTATTGAATCTTTTTTGAGTATCTCATATATAGTTGTTATTTCTTGATAATGGTGTTGAATTATGAGCACAAAGTTATTTTTAAATCTAAATAGCAAATACAAATTAATCTTACACCAAACATTACAATTTTTGGTACTAATCAAAACATAATTTTGAAAAGCAAGTATTAAAAGATATTTTGGGCCAGGAGCAGAGGCTCATGCCTGTAATCCCAGCACTTTGGGAGGCTGAGGCAGGCAGATCACGAGATCAGGAGATCGAGACCACCTTGGCTTATACAGTGAAACTCCATCTCTACTAAAAATACAAAAAATTAGCCAGGCTTGGTGGCGGGCGCCTGAAGTCCCAGCTACTTGGGAGGCTGAGGCAAGAGAATGGTGTGAACCTGGGAGGCGGAGCTTGCAGTGAGCCAAGATCGCGCCACTGCACTCCAGCCTGGGTGACAGAGCGAGACTGTCTCAAAAAAAAAAAAAAAAAAGGTATTTTGAAGTAATAGGGATCAGTTAATGTTCTGCTTCTGTTTGTTTTAATATAGATACCACAAATGAAATAATACAACCTCAAATACTCATTTGTATGCAAAAATATTATTTGTATGCAAACACCATTCTTGATTAGAGTGATTTCTTTAGCGGCAGAGTTTGAAGCAATTTTCAATTAACCTTTCAAAAAAGTAAAATTCAAAATAAACTTTTAGTACATATTAAGAAAATATAGTTGCTACTTTGAAGTAGAAGAGCTGAAGTGATTTAAAAGATAACTTAAAGAAAATGTGAAAGGAAAATAAATATCAGGACCCCAATCTTACTAAGCCAAAGAGAAAAATCAAGCTGGGAATTTGGTTATACACACCAACCTCTCACTTTGTTCTTAATAAGATAGGTTCAAAGACAAAAAACTGCATACCTCCCTCACAATTTGCCCTCAAAGAAATTCCTTGTGGGCCCCAGATCTTTACCCTAAAATAGTTCTGTTGAACTTTACCCTGACCATCTAAATTGATAGTTTGTCTTCACATGTAAGGGACAAAGGACAAAACTAAAAAGTCATTCCAATGCTCCCCTGAGACAAATGAATATCTGACTGCTTCCTCTAACCTATGTTTATTTTTACTTGTAAAAATGCAGCTTCACCAAGCATGAGACAAATGCATGTTACTATTTCTCTACCCACCCTCATATGTAAAATGTGTATTCAATGAACACTGACCAAAGACTCAAAAGAATGCAACCCCTTGCTTCTGATCTACCTACCCTCTTCTTGTTTTGTTTTGTTTTGTTTTGTTTTAGGTACATGTGAAGGTCTGTTACACAGGTAAACATGTGTCACAGGGTTTTTTTGCACAAATTATTTTATCACCCAAGTAGTAAGCCCAGTACCCAGTAGTTATATTTTCTGCTCCTCTCCCTCCTCCCACCCTCCCACCTCAACTAGACCCCAGTGCTGTCGTTTCCTTCTTTGTGTTCATAAGTTCTTATCATTTAGCTCCTACTAATAAGCAATAACGCAGGAACAGGATACCTACCCTATTCTTTCTTTCTTCTCCTTTTTCCCAGTATCTGCTCTTTTCTCTTTAACTGTTGAGGTCCCCAGATCCTCTTCAGAAAAAGCACACCCACCAATTATTTTTGTGATTCTGTGTTCTTTTCCTGGGCGCGTCCTTAACCTTAGCAAATAAAACTTTTAAAATGATTGCGGCTTAAATCTGTCATTATCTGATTTACAACACAAAGTAAAATTTGAATTTCTTTTTTTTTTTTTCCAAAAAGACAGCACAAGAAATTCAATTTTACTTTATTTAGCAGTATTTTTGATATATGTGCATGAAGCAATTTCCTTTTTTGCTCATCAGCGGTGGAAATATTAGAGAACTGTTAAGTTTAGCTTAAAACTGCCTCCTTATATATTTTAAATTTGACCTAATGGTTTCTCTGTACATAATAAACTGTAACCTGACTTCATGTGTAAACAGACTGTAACCTACTCTTGTAACAAGTAGCCCAACTTCAGCCAATCAACGCAGCCAAACTTCTGTCAACCACAGGCAACCCACTGTTCAAACCAGGTTCAAATAAGGCAAATTCCCAGCTGTAACCAAAGCAGCTCTTTGTGTACCTCACTTCCATTTTCTGCACATCACTTTCTTTTTCTGTTCATAAATGTTAACTGACCATGTGGTAGCCCTGGAGTAGTTCCGAACCCATTCTGGTTCTGGGGGCTGCCTGATTTGCAAATCATTCTTTGCTCAGTTAAACTCTGTTAAATTTAATTTGTCTAAAGTTTTTCTTTTAACAGTTGGCATCAGAAGTGGGATCTGAAGTAGGGCTTCCAGCAATCCCCAAATGATGACGTAAGGTCCTTGCCAGGCCCATGTGCCCATTACTCTCGCAGCAACTGGGAATAAGGGCTAAGTTCTTTCTTGGATTTAAAAGCTCCATGGATTTGAGTTTTGAGCTATCTGAGTTTGTTTGAGCACATTTTTGATACGGACTGGGTTTGAAAATCACAACAGGAGCTGGACAGGATCCAGGATTGAATTAAATCTGATAATTAACTGGATTCAATCCAGCTAGAGGCCTCACATATCTGACTGAGTCAGAAACTTAGAGCAAACTGCTATTACCTCAGGGGGTTTGAACTCCAGATGTTGGAAATTTGTAGGGATATTGTGTTCTACTCCCTTTGTTTCTTTTTCTTGCTCATTTGAGTAGAGGGAAAAAATTGACTAATTTGATCAAGTGGATCTCAGAGCCAAAGCCAAGATTAAACATAAAAATGAGATCTTAATTTCTGAAGAACTGGGTACTCCACCTTCCAACTACACCTACCTTTACATGGATAAGTATTAGGCCCCTGAAGCAGCAAATGTTTGCAGAATGACAAAATCGAATTAAAGAGAATTTGAAATTGTAATGGAATGTTTGAAATAAACAACACTTCACTGTAAGAAGTGCATTTAAAAATAAGGGCTTCTGAATTAGGCTCACCCAGGGACGTCTATTGGTGTGCAGAAGCTTCTAAAAAGATTTTAATATTCATATTGCTTCTTTTAAAAGACTCTTCCAAAAGGCAAACAAAAACTTAAGTGATTAATTGATAAGAAAACTTGAATCTGCTAACTTTTTGCTTCAGTTATTAAACTCTCCTGCCCCCACCCAAGGTGAAAATAAAATTGGATAGAATATTTATTAAAAAATAGACTCTTTGGTAAAGTAGACTTGCTTCTTTTTCACAGTGGTTAATACTAAGTACAGGCAGAGGAAAGGCTTTCTTTGCCCTATTCCTTAAAAGGCCCTGCCTAGAACTCAGTCATTTTTGTTAAACAACAGGAGCTAAATTAAAAAATCCCTTATATTAAACTTAATTGGTCACCAAAACATACCTTTCTGGCACTGAGCTAGCTAGCTTGAAACCCTTTTGTAAATGAAGTTTACGTCTATGAAGGTAATCTCCTTTTGTAAGGATGTCTGCCTTTGTGCACCTGGAAGAGAGGGAACACTGGGTTACTGGAAACTTACATAATGGAAAAAAAATATTAGTTTAAAATTACAAAGCATTACCTTTGCCTAAGGTGATTTTCTTGGCCATCTTAAGTGGGCCTTTCCCTATTCTCTCTTTCCTTAGTTTGGACAAATGATGCAATTTAGGCCTGAAGAAGTAAACGAGTTTGAGGAAAGATAAATGGGACCTTAGAAGACAGGGTGCTAGTTTATGAAAAGGTTTGTCTGGGTGTGATGAAATGTTTTTTCTTGTGATAAAAGAAAAGGTTGCTGGAACTCCCTGAAGACAGAATTGATGACAATTGAGCTCCTTTGGAAAATCTGTCTTTAGACAGATAAGGGGAATTCAAAGAGCCTGGCTCTGCTTACCTGTTGGTAGCAATAATATACCAAAGTGACTATATTTTAGCATATATTTAGCAAGGTACAATTTAGCATGTATTTCTTAATCTTCTTCAATGGTTAGCTTTGTTAAGTAAGCAATCCAAGGGTAATTGATAAGAATGTGTAAATTAGGTAAAGGTAACTGGCAGAAACGTTTATAAATGAATTTGTCATAGTCTCAAACATTTTTTCCAGCAATTTAAAATCTTAAAGTTATGTTAAATTAAATGGTAAACACTTATTAAATATCTGAGTAATTTCTAAGTTAAAGTACGAAAACATTAACTAGTACGTGTAAGCCTAAATACATTAACAAGTTGTTTTTACATGATATAACTAAGACAAATATATTTGCATGTGTTGAGAAACATAAAAAATTGAGGAAACATATTCTTCTGAAATTATAAAATGTTTTTATCTGTAAATACTGCTATAACATAGTTTAAAATTGCTTACTTCCTAGTTTTTTTAATACTGAAAATTGAAATTACTTAAAGTTAAAATTGTCATTAATGTATATAATTAAAACTAAAGGAAATTTTTTTTGTGTTTTTTTTATTATTATACTTTAATTTCTAGGGTACATGTGCACAATGCGCAGGTTTGTTACATATGTATACATCTGCCATGTTGGTGTGCTGCACCCATTAACCTGTCATTTACATTAGGTTTATCTCCTAATGTTATCCCTGCCCACCCCACGACAAGTACCTGTGTGTGATGTTCCCCGCTCTGTGTCCAAGTGATCTCATTGTTCAATTCCCACCTATGAGTGAGAACATGCGGTGTTTGGTTTTTTGTCCTTGCGATAGTTTGCTGAGAATGATGGTTTCCAGCTTCATCCATGTCCCTACAAAGCACATGAACTCATCCTTTTTATGGTTGCATAGTATTCCATGGTGTATATGTGCCACATTTTCTTAATCCAGTCTGTCATCGATGGACATTTGAGTTGGTTCTTGTATGTAAATTTTACAGAAAGAGCAAGATATGTTTTTGGTGAGAAAGTTTGTAAAGAAGACGTAAAAATGTGATTTTTCTTAAAATAAAAATAACTTTTATCTAGTTTAAAGGTTATTTAAATGTTTCAAAATGAAAAAATAAGGAAGAAGTAATATAGATAAAGTTAAGTGGATATAAAAATAAATTTAAAAAAAGAGTAATATAAGCCAGGCACAGTGGCTAATGCCTATAATCCCAGCACTTTTAGAGGCCAACATAAGAAGATTGCTTGAGGCCAGGAGTTCAAGACCAGCCTGGGCAACATAGTGAGACTCTGTCTCAATAAATAAATAAATATCTTATATGGTTAAACTAAGATTAAATGAATTTATTATAAGCGCTTTTAAAACTGATCCTTAGTATCAAAAGTATACTAGTACAAAACCAAAATTTGGTTTCCTATTTTAAATAAGATTTGTATGTAGTGTTAATAAGAGATGGTAAAAGATTTATTTCAACTTCTGAGTAAATTGCAAAAAAAATAAAAAATAATAAAAAAAAAAAGTAAAAAGAGAGTGAGGGGAGAAAGCAACAGATGTTGAGTGCCTCCTGCTGTCTTTATTAGGTCTTCTGATTGTTTGGAAAACTGAGTGTACTCTCTCTCAAAGAGTAAAGGTTTTTGCTTTTTGAAGTCTTTTAATAATCACTTTGGCTAAATAAATTACTATATTTTACAGTGATCTGAGATCCTGTTTTGATCCAATATTTTAAACCGTTGACATATTTGACAGGCTTCCCAAAATCAAATTTCAGAATGAAAATTAAGTCTTTTTGACTTCAAAGCAAATTTTGGGATGTTCCAGGGGGCTCCTGAAACATAAAAAAGAGAGATAGTAAACATACTTATCTAACATGTTAAATTATATTAGAAACATTATAAAATTTAAAAATTATCCTTTTTTGAGTTATATTTGTATGGATATGCTGTTAATTTCTGTTTCAAAATTGCATGAATTTCCTAAAAATTTTGATATGTCTTGGTATATATTATCTGTCATAATTATACTGATTGTAGGCCACAGAAATAACCAAATTTTCTTGTCAATTGCATTATTAACCATGGTCATTGTAAGTGTTTTTGTCTACAATTAATTGCTTAATTCTGATGCTTTTTCTGAAATCTCTTTACAAGCAATTACAATCCTAATGTGTTGTGTCTTCAAGAAGTTTCAGGGAAAGGGTGGAAATGTCTCTGACAAGTACAGGTTTCTAACAACCTTGATATCATACCACTGGACTGAATAAGAATTCCTAGAAATCTATTAAAGAGAATGACTGGTTTATAAAACTACTAATCCAAGCATTTCAATAATTAATTAAGTGCCAAGGAAATACTTTATGAGATTTTCATGCTAAATTGGCCAGTACTAAAATATTCAGATATGCAATTTTAATGATTTCCATAATCCAAGTCAAATTACATATGATAGCCCATTTAATAAACAGTGCTATGCAGCTGAATTGCATGAAAAATAATATTTAAGAGGATATGAATCCAATATTATTTGTGGATTTTTGGAACCCCAAATGGCCACCTGTTCTTCCTGAATTCTTAAAGTGCTTAAAGCTTCTATTATTAAAATCTCTGCACTCATGACTCATCATGGAAATGAAAAAATAATCCCAATTATTTTTTTAAAAAGTGGTGTGGAGACTGTTCTAAAATTGCTAAAATTGTTTATAACCAATATTTGGTTTGTCAAACCCATAATCCTGAAAAGAAAATAAAAACTTCTGGTAGATATATGCTATCTGATGGGCCATTTAAACATTTACAGAGGAATTTCATTCAATTGCCACTGCCAATGCATATTTTCAGGTTATATAGAAGCTTTCTTATGCAAGAATGCAGGGGTCTGTCCCACAGACCCTGACCCAAGGACGGATGAATAAAGTACACTGACACACAGATATTCTGCCTTGGCAGTTTGGCAGAGCTTCCAAGTCGCTTACAGACTACAAGCAGAGTGCTGTAAACAGTTGTGACTGTGGCCTCCACCAGCTAGTAAACATTAATTGACAAAGGCTTGAGTCAACACCACTAGAGGGTAATTGACACTGAGGACTTCCTGAGTAGAAAGCAATTAAGTGCCCCAGTAAATCAAAGGTCAGTCTTAGGACCGTGAGTAAACAAGCTAGTTAGATAAACTCAGCACATCCCTTTTCTTCTCTAATTTATTTAACTAAGGGGACAAGGCTGCCTTCAGTCAAGTTTATTATTGGAGCTTATGCAAACCCGCCAGGCCTTCCAAGAAGGTTTGCATCTTATCATTTTCCCAACCATCCTGACTGAACCCCCACACAAGAACGCTGAGGCTAAAATAGCTGAAAGTTAGTAGAAAGTGTGCCTGCCTCATGGCGCATTCCTGGAGAAATCTCAAGCTATAGAGGTACTTGTTTCACTGAACAACTTGTAAAACAGTTAAGTTATTATAGCTGTAATAACATTAGACAAAGCAATCTGCATCAACTGGATTCCATTGGTTGAAGGTATTACAGATTTATGACAGTCAACTCCGTTTCCAGTGAAAAACATAAGTTTACCACTTTTGGAATAATCACGGCAATATATATGCTGCTAATAATGGAACTTCAGGTATCTCCTGCTCTCCTAAACTGATATGACTAAGTGCTACAAGGCTTTAATGCATCATGCCAAATTGTGTTTTCACCAGATGAAGAAAGATTTTAATGATTCACTAACTGAGGACAATCAAACTCTTCATGATCTAGAACCCAAAATTTGGGTCTTCTGGAAATGCCATCAGAAAAAGACATCCCCCTGCCACTCACACTTCAGCAACACTTTCATACTTCAAACCTTGAATCCACATCTCAAACTCAAAAGGGCCTCTCCAGGTGTTTGGAACTGCACACCTATTGATCTATCAAAATGATAGATCAAGACTTCTCTGGTATTAACACTAACCTCTCTTAATTTTTCATTACTTATCCTTGGTGGGATAATCCCATAATTATAATTTCACAATCACTAGTTACTGTGATTAGCTTAATGTGGCATTCCATCTGTCATGCCAAACCCATATCTTTACATTTTCTATGGGATCTTTTAGTTCACCCAATGGATAACTTTAGCAATATCTCTAAAGTAATCATTGTTCAAATTCTGTTTGTGGTAAGATTTATAAACCCACTTGTTCTCACTCCTGTTTGAATTTAACCCTGTAATGGAACACAAAAAACAGGGCCAAAAAGAATATAATAAAAGAAAGTTTTCACCAAAAGCCCATACAGAGTTTCTTGTGAATTATTTTATATGTCAGAGTACTCTAGTGTTCTTTAAACCTATAATAACTCCACATTAGATGCTTGATTAGAAACTGCTAATTTTAACATCCTAAATAATGTATAAACAGTAGAACTGGAAAAGGGGCCTTGTGTATACCCATGGGGTATACATTTTGTTGTTGTTATTTTGAGATGGAGTCTCGCTCTGTCGCCCAGACTGGAGTGCAGTGGCTCCATCTTGGCTCACTGCAACCTCTGCCTCCTGGGTTCAAGCAATTCTTCTGCCTAGCTGGGACTACAGGCATGTGCCACCACACCCAGCCAATTTTTGTATTTTTAGTAGAGACAGGATTTCACAATATTGGCCAGGCTGGTCTTGAACTCCAGACCTCGTGATCCACATTCGTGGAGGATTTTGTATTCTACGTTATACATGGGAAAATTTATGCGTTGATGGGTAGAAGATGAAGGGCCAATATGGGCTAGGAATTTTAATGGTGACTGTGTTGTTCCATTATCAATGAAAAACAGAAAACTAGTCCCCTCCTTTTCACCTACATATTGGTTAAGAAGAGGCCTTCACTCTTTTGGATTGGCATTATTTGCTAGGTCTCTTTGTTCAATGGTTTGGAGTAAATGTACACGAGACAACGATTAGAGATGTGTACCTAATAATAGGCTCTATAGTAGATTCTACTGCAAAGGCTATGTTTGCACAACAAATTTATTTAAACTATCTTGCTCAAGTTAGATAATACAATTGCTCCAGGTTACTAACTCCATGAAAAAGAAAGAATCTGTGCAGTTGCTGATACTTCTGGTTGCACACAGATGACTACATTGACTATTATAAGTGTGATAGAGAATTAGTTCCAGAGAGTTAATGAATGGGTTGTTTGTTTAAAATATATAGACTTTTAATCCTGCTCATTCTTTGATGTCTTTTAGTTGGTTTAGTTCATGGGGACCTTGGTTAAGGAGGATACTTAAAATACTTGTTATTACCCTCCTAATATAGGAGTACTCTGTTTTCTCTCAGAAACAGAGAGAATGTTTAAATGTTTGCATGAAGCCATCTTTAGAATATTGAATGGTCTCTGTCTGATTGATAAAACAAAAACTTAAATAAGTAATTATGAGGACACTGTAACCTATGAGTGACGTGTTGAGACTGGAAACACAAAAGGATGATGATTGAGTAGCACAAATGCTCTAAGTTTTGGTTACATCATCACTTTAGTGAGACTCTAACCAAAAAAAAGAGGAACTGTTTAACAAAATAATGGCAGACCATTGTTTTAGAGTTAGGTACTCTGCTAGGCCCCCAACAGATGAGACCAAACCAAAATGGAATAATTCATACTAAGTTTCATAATCAACCTGAAACTTTAAGGAGGCAGATAGATCCTAAACAGATCAGATAATTTTGTTCCTCCTCAAAACAGAAGATTCTAACATAATGAGGGAGTCTCCTTTATTTTGCGCCTTACCACAAAAAAAAAAAAAAAAAAAAAAAATCTGAAGCAACCCGATGTTAGTCAAGCAGCAATCAGGTTTTTGGTTTTTTTTGTTGTTCTTTTTTCTTGTTCCCACCTTTCAAAACACACTGTTCTGCTGTGTTATAGTGGGATTTGAGACCAAGTGAGTCCATTTAAAATGATGGCAGAGTCATGTCAATGTGTAAATTTTTGGTCAACCTCAAAAAAGATACTGTTGTTAAATTAAGTTTGCCCTAAAGCTGCCTCCCATTTTAAGGTTAGGCAAATGATTTCTCTATAAATAATGAACTGTGACCCAACTTGATGTGTAAATAGACTGTAAATTACTGATGTGGTTTGACTGTGACCTGACCGAAATCTAATCTTGAATTCCCAAGTGTTGTGGGAGGGGCCTGGTAGGAGGTAATTGAATCATGGAGGCAAATCTTTCCCACAGTGTTTTTGTGATAGTGAATAAGTCTCACGAGATCTGATGGCTTTAAAAAGGGGAGTTTCCTTGCACAAGCTCTCTCTTTGCCTGCCACTATCCACGTAAGATGTTACTTGCTCCTCCTTGCCTTCCACCATGATTGTGAAGCCTCCCCAGCTATGTGGAACTGTGAGTCCATTAAACCTTTTTCTTTTGTGAATTGCCCAGTCTTGGGTATGTCTTTATCAGCAGCGTGGCAACAGACTGATACACCTACTCTTGTATTATAACAAGTAGCTGAGTCTCAAACAATCACAGCAGTAGAACTTTAGTCAACCACAGGCAGCCAACTGTTCAAAACAGGTTCAAAGAAGGCAAATGTCCAGCAGTAACCAAGCCAGCTGTTTGTATACTTCACTGCCATTTTTTGTAAGTCACATTCGTCTTCTATGTAAATGTTATGCAACCATGTGGTAGTCCTGGAGTCATTCTGAATCTATTCAGGTTGTAGGGCCTGCCTAATTCACAAATTATTCTTTGCTCAATTAAACTCTGTTAAATTTAATTCATCTAAAATTTCTATTTTAATAGAACTAATATATGGTATATATTTGAGAGTTAATACATAGTATTATTTGGGGAGATCTTATACCATCTTTAAGAATTTTATTACTACTCATAAGAGGGAAAATATTTAATGTCCAGCAAATGTTCTGCAGGCCTTGAAAGAATTTAACTGTAGATTTAATTAGGTATTTTTGTTTTATGCTTTAACAATGACTTCAACATCTCCTTTATAGATGTGTTACCTTTTTAATTATTGGTTTAATATTTACCAATTATTTAAAATTTAATATTTAAGATATATAGTAAGAATCATTTCTTCTCTATGTTTTATTTTTAATGGCCCAATGGGTTTTGTATATATTTAATTCCATTTTACAGTGAAGAAATTCAGACACAACACATTTTGCAATTTTCTCAAATTCCTGTAGCTTGGTGAATGACAGTCAAGATTCAAATGAAAGCAGTTTGAATTCTTAATCATAATGCATACTGTCTCAATGAGGTCAGGGATTATATGTATTTTTCTTACTTTCTGTATGTGTATTTTGTCTAGAACAGTGCCTAAAGTAATAGCCATCGATGGTTAAATGACTGATGTTCTTTAAAGTGATCCAAAATATAGTTCAGATACAAAGAAATGTCATAAGCTATTTTCTTGTTAATAGCTTTGTTAATGCCAATTTTAATATACATTTACCCTTTTAATCAAAACTAATTTATTGAAATTTAATTTCTTAAATAGCTTTTAGACATATGGAACAAGTTTTTTGTTAAATCCTGGGAAATACATAGAGACACAGAAAAATTTGTCCCTGAGAAACAAAAAGAGACACAGAAGAATTTCAAGTTCAGTCTCACTTTTAGCAGAGCAGTGCAAGTCTAGGTGCCAGAGTAAAGATAGGTTGTAGAAAGGGTCTGTTTTAAGGCCACCTGAATCTTTGAAGGGAAATGTTAATTTTGAAAAAGTAAGCAGCATTATCAAGAGAACTCAGACAAAACTGCAGTTTTACAAATAAACTTGTTTTCTTTACTTTGTGTCTCTTTGTTTTTTGCAGCTACGGTAATTGTAGGCACAATAATCTAGTCGAGAGCACCGATGTCAACTTTGGGAAGTCCAAGTTCCCCATGACTCACTCATTCATAATTTAGAAGTGAGATTTTAGGCGAATTGAGTTAAAAACACTGGGTCAAAGTTCATTGAGATTGATAACCTGCTCCCCAACTGAAATTTTTCCCTTCTCTGAACAAGTTTTTCTTGGATAATCACAACTAAATAAGAAATATATAAACACATATCTCTCTAAGGACCATAATAATAAGGCGCTCACCTGTAGGCCAAAATTTACATGGCTAAGAATCATAACGTTTTCTTAAAAAACGAACAAACAAACAAAACTGGATTAGACTGATACTTTCTCTACATTTAGATATTCTTTTCTATGTTATTTTACTCTTTACACCAATTATATTTATAGAAACTTTACTCAAAATTACAAAACTTTACTCAAAATTATTACAATAATTTACAATTATTTTTTATTTTATTTTTAATTTTTGACCCAGAGTCTTGCTCAGTCACCCAGACTGGAGTGCAGTGGTGCGATCTTGGCTCACTGCAACCTCCACTTCCAGGGCTCAATCCACTCTCCAGCCTCAACTTCCCGAGTAGCTAGGATTACACACGCCCACCACCATGCCCGGCTAATTTTTGTATTTTTAGTAGAGACAGGTTTTCAACACGTTGACCAGACTGGTCTTGAATTCCTGACTTCAGGTGATCTGCTTGCCTGGGCCTTCCAAAGTGCTGGGATTACAGGTGTGAACCACCATGCCTGGCCAAATTACACTAATATTTCATGTTCCCTGTGGAGTGGGCTATTTTGAGAAAAATAAGAAAGCTCAATATCAGACAGTATTTCAAATGAATCTACCTACTGCCAGCTTTCAGTAAAGCCTATGAGAGTGTTTTTCTGTCAGTGGTTGGCTATGGCTTTGTTGATAGGCTTTGAGTAATGTCAGAAAAGGTCACCATTTCCCACAAATTATTTTTCAAAACTGCTCTGTACTCCTGAAATCCATACTATATATTTGGATACATAACTAGCATACAAATCTACTGGTTAGTCATTAAGTGTTAAGTTAATAAATCAGGCAAATATTGTATAACAGGTGATGCATTACTGTGGTGTTGGTTATTAACCCTTAATTCATGAAACTTTAACAGATACCTCTGTAAATATATTACACACTAGACTATTATGTTCTTCCTCCTGGAAAGAGGCAAATAGAATAAAAAGAATGAAACACTAGAGTAATGGACGTCTAACAGGAGGTCTTTTCAAACCTAAAACATGTGTAAAAAGAGTTTGTTGGCATTTAGAACAAAATATGACACCTTGGCAGACTGAGTACTTTAAGCTGAAGGAAGCTGAGAAATCACAATGTAAGAAGGCCTCTATCCGAATTTCCCCCTCCCTTTTCTCCTGAAGACCTTCATTTGGTAGGTATCTTCCCCTACACCCTAATGGAAAGAATGTCACAGGGAACACCCAGAAGAATCTAAACGAATGGGCTTCACAATATTTTCTCCATTTTATGATCCTAAACTGGATCATATCCATCTGTTTTTCAATCATATTTCTGCATGACTGTCCATAAAAATACAGTTTATCCTGGGTCTTTGGATCTTCATTGCTGAAGTCTCCCATGCATGTCACATAAAATTTATGTGAAATAATTTTTATGCTCTTGTTAATCTGTCTTTGTTGTGGAATGTCAGCCATGAACCTTATGATGGGAGAAGAAATTACTCTTTTTTTTAATCCTACAGCTTAAAATGTTCTAAAGTAAATGAAAAAGTTTAAAAGCAAATAGATCAATACCAAGATACATTTAGGTACTTTACAATTTGAATTTAGAATGAAATTTACCACTCATGAATGTTTGAATATCAATAAAAAAATAGTTCTAAAAATATCTAACCCAGTGCAAAATGATAGGAAAATTCATAGGTAGAAGTCATTTAGTGGATTCCAAAAATACAGAACTTTAGCAGAACCATTCAATCCAAGGCCCTGAACGTATTCCATCTAAACAGAATCTGCTCTGGAATTTGTCTTCCTGGGCATCTTTAAGGTAAGAAATCTGCCTACGCTGAGTCCATAGTTCATGGACATTTTGTACGCTTCTTAAGGTTGTATGAAGAACCTTCTCCAAAGTCACCCATGGAAGATTTTAGAGGTAATCTACTGGCCTTACCACTTCACAGCATTGTAAATGGCATTAAAAATAAAATAACATACGAGTTGATGGGTGCTGACGAGTTGATGGGTGCAGCACACCAACATGGCACAAGTATACATATTAACATACCTGCACGTTATGCACATGTACCCTAGAACTTAAAGTATAATAATAATTTAAAAAATAATAATAATATAAATATTAGTTATCTACTGCTCTGTAACAAATTAGCTCCAAATTTAACAACTGAAAAAAAATAAATATTTATTATATTACAGTTTCTGTAAGTCAGGAACTCTCACATGGCATGGATTAGCTGGGGTGCTCCTGGTTTAAGAACTCTTATGAACCTATGGTCAAGCTGTCAGCTGGGGCAGGTCTCAAGTCCTATTGTCTGTTGTCTGCAGACATTTGCCCAGTGGATCTCTTCAAAGGACTGTACATAACATGCAGCTTGTTTCTCCAAGAGAGGAATTCAAGAAACAGAGGAAGAAAGCCTCCAAGGCAGAAGCCACAGTCTTTTGGTAACCTAATTAGATAATTAACATCTCACAACTTCTGACATTATTTATTCATTAAAAATTAGTTACTAAACCCAAAACCAACCCACACTCCTGAGGAGGGGATAACACAAAAGACATAAACACAAGGTGTAAATAATTGAGGACTGTCTCACACTTAGCCTACCATACTCAGAGGCAACACAAAATGAAATACTGGGCTATTATTTAAATCTTACCTTTGTTATGTGGGCTTTTATGCTTTAAATACTTAAGAAGATGAATGTTATAGATAGATTTTGAAAACTACTTTTGGGGCATACAAATATCTTCACCTTTTTTTTTTTCCTGTTCATTTTTAGGCTTCCTTGGAAAAACTTCCATGTGTAAAGAGCTTGGCATACAGCAATCAGAGCATTTTATCATGATTTTCCTAAAGAAATTACCTCTAAATTATGCAAATTGTCTTAATCAACTGGATAAATATGAGCATGAACAAAACGCAAAGTGTTGTTGAAAATTCATTGATATGCATGTCATCATACTCATCATTCTTATTGTTAGTGAATGGCTTGTGAGAGTTCTAGGAAAACATGGGTTCTCTGTTTCAGTTTCTGTTCTCTGTTATTTATCTATGCTTTGTTGTTTTATTGTTGTTGTTGTCAATTTGACAACAATATGCATAAAGCCATGAAAAAATAAGTGGGTGCAATGTGGTTTGTTGACTGATAATTATATTATATAGTTTTGTAGTTTTACTGAAAAGAGATTGACCTAATTTTCTGTTTCTTTCTATTATAACTAGAAGCACACATATATATGTACCTAGACAAAAAGGAAAATAAAAGAAAAACACTCTGAAAGAGCAACCTCAATGCTCATAAAAAGCTACTTTCAAAATCAGGAAAAAATATAGTGACAAGACAAAAACAGGGAAAATATTATTTTGGCCTTATAAACTGTATACAAATAATCATTGAAACTAAAAAATACGTTATGTGTAGTTTTATTTATTATCCCCAAATCAACAAGAATATGAAATTCTTGAGAGCAGTGTTCAAAAATGTTATTTGTGTAATGTTCCCCCTCTCATCTTAGTGTTTTATCCAAAAATAAGCCATCAAATGATGATTAATTCTAACATTTATTTTTAAATGCCCTCTCTTATGCATCTAAATATATTTCTGAGAGCAGAAGATAATTTCATCTCTACTTATGATATTTCCCCAGTGCTTACAGATTTTACTGAAACCTCTGAATGTCTGTTTTCATTCACTTTTAAAGATTTCATTATTATCTACACACTATGGAAATCTATATCTATTATGACTTTATGACTTTTTTTCTGAAAATAGTTTATTTCTGATATTTTTATTTTAAACAATTTTTTTTTTTTTTTTTTTTTTTTTTTTTTTGAGACGGAGTCTTGCTCTGTCACCCAGGCTGGAGTGCAGTGGCCGGATCTCAGCTCACTGCAAGCTCCTCCTCCCGGGTATATGCCATTCTCCTGCCTCAGCCTCCCGAGTAGCTGGGACTACAGGCGCCTGCCACCTCGCCTGGCTAGGTTTTTGTATTTTTTTAGTAGAGACGAGGTTTCACCGTGTTAGCCAGGATGGTCTCGATCTCCTGACCTCGTGATCCGCCCATCTCGGCCTCCCAAAGTGCTGGGATTACAGGCTTGAACCAACACGCCTGGCCTTAAACAATATTTTTATACCAAGACTTTTACTTTATATAAAAAATATATTTTACAAAATAAACCCAAAATGTTCCCAAATATATACTTTCTCACAAAACACAAAATTTCCAAATATGTAGTCATTTTTCATGGAGGCTGTTTCACAACTTGTTCTTATCTTTCTATAATTCCTATCTAATTACTTCACAGCATAACATTAAGATTAACATGCTCTGAATAGCCACAGGGAAACAGATCTCAATAAGGACTTTGATGTTTTAAAAGTTTGCATGCATTCCTGGTTCTGAAAGAGAATTCTAACTGCATACAGAATTCTAATAGCTGTAACCTCATATAATATTACCTGACAACAATGTTCCTACATATGGTAGCCATGACAGAAATGAATAAATACAAGTTTAAGTGGTAAAACTTGGAACAAAGAGAGGGGAAGATTGAGGCTAGAGAGCATTTATTAATCGCTCTGAGGTTTCTATATGGCTAGCTTAAAAATCATGTTCCTTCTACCAGGGTCATGCACTTACATAACAAAATCATTTCTGTTTTTGGCAAAGCTTTCACATGAGTCTCTCATGAAGTAGTCATCATGTGACACTATTGTATCTCATGTATTACACAGACTGACAGTATATTCAGGAATATGGCCCTTGTTCAGCAAATTTTGGTCAGATCTCAGCACTGTGTAAATTACCTGTACATCTGAAAATTATTAGCATTCGTTCTTACTTCTTGGGAGTGTGTTTTTTATATGGATTTTGACAAAGTATTTGCCCTTAGAAAAATCTGTTCATTCCTAGTCTGAGGATTATATTGAGTATTTCAATTACTAAAATACTGAAGCAAATAACAAAGGTAATGAGATTTTAAGTCAAATTTGTATATAATTTATAGCCATATACATAATTGTTTTTTCTCTCTCTGAAACTGTATTGAACAATGCAATAATTTATAAAGTGAGAAAATGGCAATGCAAGGTGAAAATAATAGCACTAAACTTATGGAGAAGAATTTATGAAATACTGCATGCTTTGAAATGATTCATGAGTACATATTTTCTGTGAAACATCAATTTGGATTTTTTAAAAAATTAAAAAATGAATCTGAAGAGACGTGATAAAAACAGTTATCGACTCATTTGTTCATCAATTTGCAGTTATCCAACAGGATTTATCCAGTGTTTCCTATTTTTGCTGGGTTGTGCTAAGCTGGCTAGAGAAAAAAGAGTGTTCTTAAGCTTGTGAGATAAAGAGCCAATCAATATTGTTTTTATCTTAGAACAATTCCCAACTTTATAGACAAGTAACGTGGTACCTTTAGCAACTGGAGGTTGTCTTAGATTCTAAGACCTCACCCCACTTGGGGCTTGGTCTTAAGCACAGAAATGGAAACTAGGATTTTAACAAATTTCACAGTGGTCATGGGGTCATGGAAACGGTGATGCCTAATCATTGCAGCATATTCTTGCCCAACTCTTATGCACCCCACCAACCACTCAGCTAAAAAAAATAGAAATTAAACAACCCAAATATTCAAGCTCCAAAGCAGTGACTTAGTACCAGGGATGCAGCAGATCAAGCAGAGGGCATTAGCACTAACCACCTGTAGCAACCCAGGAACAAGGACCATGTTGATCTCAAGATGGCACTGACAGTTTTGGCATCCTCTCTGAGGGCTCAGATGGCTGGCTGAAGTTGCGATGGGAGGGACAGTTCTGAATTTATGGTCAGGCTTTTCTTGGGCCTTTAAATCCAGTAGATTGTTTGAAGAAGAATGCAAAGACGTGAATGGGGTCTCATAGCATCATTTGAACAAGAAGGATGTGATTGTGGCATCATGTCTTGATAGCCTTTCCACCCTCCCCGCCACAGAAATGGCTTTCATTCCACTTACCACTGAGGTCAGGGCAAGTTTTCTACATCAGAACCAGCGACCCACATTTGACAGATGTTTTTAAATATAGACCTAACTCACTTTAAGTGGGGAACTGTTTTGGATCAACGACTGCTTTATATTGCTTTGCTAACACCAAACAAAAGTTGAACACTGATAATGAGCTTTTTAAAATCAATTTTCTTAACTCAATGTATTAAAAATAAATATTTCTAAATTTCTCATGATCGCACTTGCTTGAGGCTGCTACAGCTTTGTTGCTTTGAGGTATGCCTGGCCTGAATTCTAAGTAACGACTCCACAAGACAGATTGCTTAGTCTGGCATATTTTCATCTTTATTTAGAGTTAATTTCTTATATGGATTATGTAAGAGTTAAATAAAATAATGTACATAAAGTGCTTAGCACAATGGCCTGCATATAGTAAATGATCATTACATGTTTCATAAATGATATTTGAAAGAGATGATTTAGGAAATATCTCTGGACATACACTGTTATAAATTTTCATATGTTTGTGCAGAAAAAGCCTACACCTGGTACTTTCACTCTAAAATGTTCTCTCTGCAAGTTGGAGAAAGTAGTTACCAGTTTTTGCTACAGAAAGCTGGCAATCCTGAGAGTGTATTTGGTCAAATGTGGTGCCTGATTGTCTGTGCCCTCTGTGAGTGAAGGCACACTGAAGAGCATTTTTCACTTCTCCAAACCTCACAAAGTCCTGACTGGGCTGTCGAAATGGTCTTTAATAAAAAGGGAAGTGGCAGGATTGTGTACATGTAGCCTAATGGAGCGTTTTATCTTACAGCACTCAGAGTGTTTCACAATAAATCCTTTCTCATCATGTAACAACAAACCTATATAGCTCCCTGTAGTTCAACAAAAAGAAGCCAAATAACAGGCTTCATTTTTAAAAGTATAGGTTATGTCTGGTAGGATTTTCAGCCTATAGGAAACCCATATTTGATTTGCTGAGTCAGACTTGCTTGGAAATATTTTGAGATTTTCTCACACAGTTATCTGAATAAATTATCTCTTATTAATGCCATTGACTTTAGGACAAAACAACTTTATATACTGTTAAAACTTTACACAATACACATAATTGGCATATGCTCTTTAAAAGTTTTATTCCTAGAGCTAAGATTTACAAAACTACAACCTTGGTTAGAAGCAAACTTGTTTTGTTTTTGTTTTGTTTTAGACTATGAACAGTATAATTATTTGGGGTACATTAATTATAAATATATAATATTAAAAGATAAATTATGAGATAGTAGGCAAATAACAAAATACAGCAAAGCTAAGATTAAGAGGTAAAAAATGTCATTTTCTTATTGAAAAACAAGAAATGCAAAGGAGTTACACGCTAGGACAAAACAGTTTTATCTGCTTCTCTTTCATTTCCTCCTTTTTGTTTCTATCCATATTTAAAGACATTAAAAATAAAGTTAAGAAGATTCACTTTTAGAATAATTTAGCTAGTAGCACCAATAATATTAACCTAGAGCTGGGAACAGTGACTCGTGCCCGTAATCCCAATGCTTTGGCGGGCCAAGGCAGAAGGATTGCTTGAGCTCAGGAATTTGAGGCTACAGTGAGCTATGACCATACCACTTCCAGCCTGGGTGAAAGAGTGAGACCCTGTCTCTAAAAAAAAAAATTAAAAAATATATTAATCTAATATATTCCCTTTAATTATGCACTTCATGTAAGATACTATTTTTCAATTGAAAACCGGAGGTCCTATAAAAAATATTTACATGTCGAGAACATTCAGGCACACCTATCACAGTCAGAATTTGGTTAGGTAGCCAGCAGCCAGTTATACATTCAGCAGCTAGTATTTTGCTTTCGGCTTTCATTTTTATTGGTATTATCATGTATCTGATATGATGTCCTTATCTTTTTCTCTGGCTATATTTTCACACAACCTTCTCAAGCCTCTCTAGTTATCAACCTTTTCTTTCTTTCTTTTCTTTTTTTTTTTATTTTTTGAGATAGAGTCTCACTCTGTCGCCCAGGCTGGAGTGCAGTGGCACAATCTCGGGCTCACTGCAACCTCCGCCTCCCAGGTCCAAGCGATTCTCCTGCCTCAACGTCCCAAGCAGCCGGGGTTAGAGGTGCGCGCCATCACGCCCGGCTAATTTTTTTTTTTTTTTTTTTTTTTTTTTTTTTGTATTTTTAGTAGAGATGGGCTTTCACAGTGTTAGCCAGGGTGGTCTCGATCTTCTGAACTCATGATCTGCCTGCCTCTGCCTCCCAAAGTGCTGGGATTACAGGCATAAACCAACGCGCCGGCCTCTATCATTCTTAAATAATTACTTACACTAATTGTCACAATTTGGCAACTTGGTGTTCACTATTTAATGATGCAAGGTTAATTCAGTTTCACTGACTAGTGTTGTAGCCACTGAGATTTTCCAGAATTTCACATTTGATAATGAACTACTCCCATCCTTGAAAATTATTTTACCATGCTTCTCATTTTCTTTGTACCTCTGATTCCATTGACCATTTATACTCGATTTTTTGTCTTAAATGAGTATCAGAGTTCTATCTTCCTTTCATTGTTTAAATATATATATATTTTAATATGTATGTGTGTGTATATGATATATATATATATACACACACACATACATACATACATACATATACACTCCCAGATGCCAAAGCTTGAATACAGAATGATGAAGTTCAGAGTTAGTCTCTGACATACATTTCAGGGGAGGACACATTAGATAAATACTTTAAAGCTCAAAGACCTGGGACTACCTGGAATGCTGTTGGTTAGCTGTTGATTGATGATGAAACGTTGTGCTGATTGGAGGTAGTCAGCTGTGCACATTAGGTGTGTGTTTTGAGATTATGGCATTGAGATGCTTCTGCTAAGTATGTGATGTCCCTGCCTCGGAATTAGGTTGCTCAGTCATGTCTGCGCTAGCGTCAGCAGGTTGTAGCAGTATTTTGTCACACTAAATCATTCTTCACAGTTAATTTTATCTATTCCTATGAGTTTGATAACACACCGTTTTGAATCTATCCAAATCTATGAATGACGGATTATCAGTTTCTATGAAGTACAGATCAGAAGTTCTTACTCCCACCGGGACACTTCTATGAGAAATTCCCAGAAGATAAAAGACAACATATCAAAAATTGAGCTAATATTTTATGCTTTTAACTTACTTTCTTTTTTTAAGCTATGATGGCTAAATCTCATAATTATTTCTGTAAAAACTTCCTTTATTGAGTCATAATTTATATAGGATATAAAGGCCTATTTTATATCTATCAGTTTTGACAAGATATACAATGGTGTAACTGCTACTACACATAAAGTATGAAATTTTTTATCACTCTAAAATGTTTACTTAGCCACCTGTACATACAGCCCCACTCTCCTCAGATCCCAGGTAAACAGTGATCTTCTTTTTCACTATATATTAGTTTCCTTCATTTAAAACTTCATACAAATGGAATCATAAAGTATGTACTATTTTGCACCTATCATCTTTTGAAACCTATGTTTTGGTAGGTATCAGCAGCTCTTCCATTTAATGTTGAGTAGTTTCATTGTACAGATGCACTAAAATGTGTTTATTCATTCACCTATTAAATGGAAAAATAGCCAATTATAAATAAAGCTGTTGTGAAGGTTCCTGTACGAGCCTTAGTGTAGATACCTGTATGTTTTCATTTATTTTGGATCAATGCCTAGGAGTGGATTGGTGAATCAATTCTGCTCAAAGCTATGTTTAACTTTATAAAAACTGACAAACTATTTTCCAAAGAGGTCTTACCACTTAACTTGCTGCCAGCAATTTGTGAGAATGTCAATTACTTCACATCCTACCCCATACATGGTGTTATCAATCTTTTAAATTTTAGCCTTTCTAGTTGGTACATAATAGTATCTTATTGTGGCCTTCATTTGTATTTCACCGATGACTAATAATGGTGAGTTTATTTTAATTGCTACATGCTCACACATCACTGTTGTAGATTGTCTCTTCAATGATTTTTGCCCAATTTTATTGAATTGTTTGTCATTCTATTATTAAGATATAAAATCACAGTATGTTCAGATATAATTATTTATCTTTTCATAGATTCTTTTTTTAAACTTACTGAATTTTATCATTTTAAAAATGATGGACTGTGCTTTTGTGTCAAGTCTAAACACTCTGCATGCTTTTTTGAAAAATTTATGGTGGCTAAAACTTTGAGTGCAATGTTGAAGAGGTATGGTAGCAAAAGACAAATCTGCCTTGCTTCTGATCTTAGTGGGAAAGCATTTTTTTTAAAACATTAATTATGTTTACTATAGATATTTGGAAGTTTCTTTTTTTATTATTGACTTGAGGAAGTTCCCCTCTATTTTTAGTTTACTGAAAGTTTTGTCATGAATCAGTGTTGGATTTGATCACATGATTTTTTTTCATCAATTGTTATTATCATATGTTTTCTTCTTTAGCACATTTATGATGATTGGTTTTGAACATTAAATCAGAGTTTCATAACCAGAACAAATTTCACTTGGTCTACTCTGTAATTCTCATTATTTATTACTGGACTCTATTTACTAATATTTTGTTAAGGATATTTGCATCTATGTTAATGAGAGATATTGGTCTTTTTTTTTTCTTTCTTACCATGATTTAATCTGATTTTAGTATTAGGGTAATTCTGTCTCTATAAAATGAATTAGGAAGTGTTTCCTCTATTTCCAGAACTATTTTTTTTCTTTGGGGAACATTAAGTAGTTATCAAAACCTATAGAACTTTATAAAGAGTGAACTTTAAAATATGCAACTTAAAAAAAATTTAATATATCTGAGGATCACAGGAAAGAAGGCAGACCATGATAAGAGATTCTAACTGTTTTAAAAATGTATAAAAAATCTCAAGGAATTTAGGGAGGGGGAAAGTGTGCTGAATTAAGTAACTTTATAAATGAATAGAGTCTGTTAAGACTAGAATCAAAAGGAACCACACATAAGTAGTGTGTACTTAGGTTTCCCACAGGGTTTAATGATAAATCTGACACTGCTATACATGTATACTGGAATTGAATAATTAAATGCATAGTGAATTTCAGACCCCAGTATTTCAATGTTGGTGTGGAAATTCAAAGATCATAAAGGTGAGGAGGCTAGAATGACCTATGTGGCAATAGAGTCAGAACAGGTGTTAAGAACTCATGTTTAACTTAATATAGATACATATGGCTACATACACTAATAGTTTTATATAAATATATGTATATATGTATGCACACACACACACACACACACCCCAAAGCTACTATATATATATCTCTGTTTTTTCTGTCAGCTGAAGAGCCCTAAAAAATGACACCCCAGTGGCAAGAAGAGCACCTAAAATGCATATCTTCCTTTCTAATACCAACCTCCGATAAAATGAATCAGGGCTTTTTGGAGAGATGAATGTTTCTAGAATTGTGGCAGGAAATATATTAGATGAACCTGAAACATCTTATACCACTATGAAATAAGGATGTACTTAAAAACAACGACAATAACAAGATAAACCAAATGTGCAAAAACAACAACAAAAAAATTCCATTCTGGGATAGATATGTTGAAGGGGGCATACTAACCAATTAAATGAGTTTTTCCAGTGCCAAATCTGTGACAATTTGAGCAATACTATAAATAATAGTACTTTCAGGCTGTAACTCAAAGCATAAAATAAATGTTAATGAATGCATATATACATAAATAAATGATCAATGAAATTAATAAATGGGGTGGAGAAGGCAAATCTCTCATGCAGAAGAATTCCAAATAAACTATGGAATTTTATTCATGCTGTAGAAGGCCAGCACAACTCTGCACTTGTTAAGTGTGGGATATACCTAGTGATGTTCTCCTAAAGAGTACAGTAGGGAAAGGAGAAAGAAACAAGAGTAACTTTAAACTGGAAAAATCTAAGAAATACTACTTAACTCAGATATTTAATACTAGCACTAACAATCATGTTCATGTTGAATCCTGTTGAAAATATGTATCCTTGAAATTACGTAATAAAAAAGGCATTTTAATGCTGTCATTTCCTCCCCAAACCTATAATTCCAGTTTATTCATTAAAAAAATCAGGCAAATTCCAACCTGACCAATATTCCCTAAAACTGTCAAATACACCATAAACAAGGGAGGGTCTGGGAAATGGACTCAGCCAAGAGGAACATAAAATCACATGACAACTAAATATAATGTGCTAATCTAGGTGGGATTGTGGAACATTAAAAGTACAAAACAAAGGTAATATGAATAGACTATATAAACTTTAGTTAATAATAACATATCAATATTGCTTCATCACATGACAAATGTTCCATATTAATATAATATGTTAATCATAGAAGAAACTGATTACAGGGGTGTATGTAAGAATTATCTGTACTATCTTCTTAATTTTTCTGTTTAATAATAGAAAATAACATGAGATTTCTTGACTGTTTTTAAGCCAAAGCCAACCAACATGAAGCAACATAGTATACAATAGTAATTATACTTGTATAGCAGTGAGTATAACAGCGAATAGTGAAAAATACATGTTAAATGTTATAAAGACATTTATTGCTTATTACCAACAGGGTTAATTCTTAACGCATCCGTATATGCTTTCTGCAACTACTCTCATTTTCCCCTCAAGCCTACAGTATTACCGGACTAAAACTTTAATAAGTGCCTCGGGTAAGTTCAGCATACAGAGTTGTTTCTGCAAGTTAATTAAAAAGAAATTAAAAATAAAGTTTTATTTAACATTTTATTAAAATCAGTCACTATCTGTAATCAAAATGTGACTTGCTGAAATAATTAAAAATTGAGGCTCTAAAGAGCTACAAATAAATCTGTCTTTTTAGGTGTAATGCAAATCCTTTTTTTGAAGGTATAAATACGTCATGATTTTATTATTTCATTTACATATAAACCTATAGACTACATTCCTTCTAAAAATCACCATAGAACCCTGAATATATTTTTAATGAGTGATCAGGCCACTTTTGGAATAGTTATGGGCACTTTGCAATTAGTAGACTATTTTTCATAGAGACAAGTAAAAGCTAAATTTTAATTCTCAAAATTCAAGTAATTCATTTAAAAGTACACGTTTTCACTTATAATTGTAGATATTGCATAAGACAGAAAAAAGTTTAATTAATTTTTTAATTTATTGTTATTGTATTGTATTAGCTTATAAGGGCTGCCATATAAAACACCATGAACTGGGTAGCTTAAACAACAGATATTTATCTTCTCAAAGCTCTGGAAGAGATTCATGGTCAAGGTATTGGCTGGGTTCTCCTGAGGCCTCTCTCCTTGGCTAACACATAGCCAGCTTCTCTCTGTGTCCTCACTTGGCCTTCTGTCTGTGGACACATCCCTCATGGCTCTTTCTCTTCTTATAGGGATACCAGTAACATTAAATTAGGGCCCGCCATTACGCATTCATTTCAACATTATTACATAACTGTTTAAAGACCTTATCTTCAAGGAGAGTCATGTTGGGGGTTTGGGTTTCAACATACAAATTTGGGTGTGGGGGACACACATCGTAACAGTTCACAAAAATAAAAGTATTATCATATTATAAATTATATTTTAATAATTTGTTTTAGAAAGGAATTAGTGATTTACATTTTATTTTTATGTTAAGATTTTAGATTTCCTTTTGTTTCAAGTGTTCAATCACAGACATACTGTTTTATAGGCAAAGCAAAGTGTTTTTTATTCACTAAACCCTATTACTTCTCTAGTGCCTTTCTAAGCTTTGTTTAACCTATTTTCCTCTTATTCTAAAATATATAAGGTTTAAGACAAAAACATAGGTATTTTACCAGTTCTATACATTTTGTTTTAGTTAGGGAATACTTTGTTTTTAAAAACATGCTAAGGAGTACTAAAAGAAACCATAGTGTTGGATTCAAAATTGAAATAGGTCAGTTAGTCAACTTTGCTTTTATAATCACAGACAATGGAGTTTAACATCATCAACATGCTTTCTGCCTCTTATTTCTGCACTTTTGGCTACATATACTTTGAGTGTATCTGCATATGTCAACAATTTTGTAATATTATTTTTAAAACAGAGGCTAGAAAATAATACATATTTCTTCTAGTGCAATTGAAATTTGTTTGTAAATAATTATTATTCATACTTTAGAAAAGTGTTTTTTTAACTTTAAAACTCATTATCATAAATCTTAAGCAACTTGTCAAGATTGTGGTAAAATTTTAGAAAACCTTTATTGTTATTTTTCATATATGTATGAACAGCACTCCGTGCATTTCAAAACTTTTGGCATAGTAATTTAAAGGCTTTTGGCATTGGCAACTCTCTTTAATCTTTAAGTTTGTTCTTGAATTTTCATTACAGGATGAACTACTATGATTTTATATTATGCTCATGGAGGTTAGTAACTTGGATCAAATCACTAAGAAACAAATACTTTCCAATGCTGACATATAATACAATTTTTATGAAAATATATCTCTTGCCTTTAGCAAATGATTGCTTTTGGTATGATATAAAAGTTACTTTATTATAATTTACTTCCAAAAGTCAAAGTGATTCTTATTTATTTTATTGTTAATTTTATCACTTCATTTCATATTTTCCATTACATTTTACTTATTTGTTGTCAGTTCTTTAATAAATAAATGTAAAAGTGAATGAGTAGGCTACCATTCATATAAATACAAGTTAGAATTCTTCAATGTCTTTCATTTTATTGAAATAGACTAAATATCTTGCCAAATTGCTCTTAATTTTTTTTTGAACTTAGCGTCTTGAATGTTTTGCATTTCATTTAAAGTTTCTCATCCAATCTTTAAAAATGTAGCTTAGAGTCTTTAAAATGTTGCTTCATGCATATTGTAAGATTTGGAGAGCTTTATAACATGCAAACTATATCATTACATTTACTCATTAAAAAATCAACTTCAAGTGTGTTTAAAATACTCCATCTATCACTGAACTGAAAATAACACATAATTATTTCAAAATACCAAAGTAGTCAACAACTTAAGAAGCTGTGCATTTTTTTCAACAAGATTAAAGAAATGAGCTGTGCACAGCACATATTATGCATAAATAAGGTTTTGAAAGCACATCAGCTCTTCTATAAGACCTTTAAAAACAGCTTTGTTGTCATGTGACTGACAGTGAATATTGTTCAAAAGCAGGTTACAGTAATTGAGAACTTGTTTAACTTAGTGGAATCAAATCACATAATTTTTCTCTAATAAAAATTTTAGAGTTATTTCTTATAATAGGTCACAGTAGTTGTCAACTAATTAGTATTTTGCATAAATGGGCATTTTGTTTATTTTATTTGTTATGTCAATTTGTTTTTTGAGCACTTTGCCATTATTTTGATTAACTCTTTAGTACATTTTGGATGCATGAATCACTTTTTGAAAAATATTTAACAGTTTTGCAAATGTTCATACCACAATACATCAGATCTAGCATTTACAGGCAGTTCAGTTCCAGACCACTACAATAAAAGAAGCACCACAATAAAGCAAGTCACACATGTTTTAGTTTACTAGTACATATAAAATGTATATACACGAATATAACTTACAGTCATATATACTGTACTATAGCTTAAGTATGCAATTGCATTATGTCTAAAATAAGTATACATCTTAATTTAAAAATCTGTTATTGCTAAAAAAGTGCTACTGATCATCTGAGCCTTCATTGGGTTGTAATCTTTTTGTTGGTGGAGGGTTTTGCCTCTGTGTTGATGGCTGCTGGGTGGTGGTTGCAGAAGCCAGAGATGGCTGTGGGAATTGCTTAAAATAAGACGATAATGAAGTTTGCCACACCAATTGATTCTTTCATTAAAGCTTTCTGTGTAGGATGTGATGCTTTTTGGTAGCATTATACCCACAGTAGTGTTCCTTCCAAAACTGGAGTCAATCTTGTCAAACCCTGCTATTGCTTTATTAGCTAAGTTATGAAATGTTCTAAATGTTTTGTCATTATTTCAAGAATATTCACAGCATCTTCACTTGGAGTAGATTTCACCTGAAGAAACCACTTTATTTGCTCATCCAAAAGAAGCAATTCCTTATTCATTCAGTTTTTCTCCTGAGATTGTAGAAATTCACTTACATCTTCAGGCTCCACTTCTAATTCTAGTTCTCTTGCTATTTCTACCCCATCTGCAGTCCCTTCTTCCACTAAAGTCTTGAACCCTCTCAACGTCATCCATAAAGGCTAGAACTGACATCTTCCAAACTCTGTTGATGTTGCTATTTTGACCTCTTCCTGTGTGTAGCAGGACTTTATGCACTAAGTCTAATTTGGGGGTCAGATCATACCTGTCCTTTTTGGCTATTTTAAAGACATTGAGGTGCCATTGGAAATTTTGAGCAAAGAAGCAACATGTTCTGACTTACACTTTAAAAGTATAATGGTGGCCTATTAGGATGAAATTAAACTGTTGAGGAATTTAAAACAATTTATTTATATGCCAGAAAAGGAAAAAAAAAAAACTCTTTAAAGAAACATGACAAAATTCAGCGACTAAAACTACAAAAATTCCAATGTCCAACTTTTAATAAAAAATTATTAGATACACAAAGAAGCAGAAAAACATAAGACATTTTGGTAATGTTTTGTAAAATTAAATATACACTGTCCATAAAATCCAGCAATGTCACCTCTATGTATTTACTTAAAAGAAATTTAAATGTTATGTATACACAAGTTCTGTGTTCAAACATTTATGTAAAATTTCTTTATTATCTCCAAAAACTGGGGGTATAAAAACCTCTGACTTGTTTTATAAGACCATTTCTGGCACCAAATGTGTATGTGTATGTGTGTTTTCCATACCAAACAGTTCTCTAATATTAGCTGGGTGTTTTATAACTAAATTTAATTTGGACACTATCTACTTGAAGTTTGTCTCAGATTCCAGAAGTTATGGACTCAGTCCCACTGCAATGTCCCCACTTCAGGTGTTAATCACAGTACCTGCGTCTCCAGTACTTCTGAGTAGCTACAAATCTAAAGTTTCCATTAGCCCCTCCTCTGGTTCAGTAATTTTCTGGTATGGCTCACTGAACTCAGGAAAAAAAAAAAAAAAGAAAACAACTTTACCTATGCTTACGGTTTTTTTTTTTTTTTTTTTCCTTAAAAGAATACAACTCAAGAACAGCCAAATGGAAGAGATGCATACAGTAGAGCATAAGGGAAAGAGGTGCACAGAGCTTCCACACTCTCTTTGGACACTTCAGCTCCTAAATATGTTCACCAACTCAGATGCTTTCTAAATCTCTCCATTTAGGGTTCCTTTCTTTCTTTCTTCTCTTTCTTTCTTTCTTTCTTTCTTTCTTTCTTTCTTTCTTTCTTTCTTTCTTTCTTTCTTTCTTTCTTTCTTTCTTTCTTTCTTTTCTTTCTTTCTTTCTTTCTTTCTTTCTTTCTTTCTTTCTTTCTTTCTTTCTTTCTTTCTTTCTTTCCTTCTTTCTTTCTTTCTTTCTTTCTTCTTTCTTTCTTTCTTTTTTAGTGAAGCTCTCATTACATAAGAATAATTGATTGAATAACTGGTCATTAGTGAATAACTCAATATTCAGTCCTCTTCTCTGGCCACAAGTCCAGGGATGGGGCTGAAAGTTTCAATCCTGTAATCTCATGATCTGTTCTCCTGGCAAACAGCCTCCATTCTGAAGCTATCAAGGTACCACCAAGAGTCATTTTATTAGCATAAACTGAGGTATGATTGAAAAGAACTTATCACAACTAACAAAAGATGATTCTCTCACTTTCATTTCTAAGAAAACTAGAAAGGTTTTGGGAGCTTTGTGCCAGGAAACCAGAACAAAGATGAAACATATATTTCTTATTATATCAAAATAGCACAATGATGTTTATCTTATGAATAAATAATGACATTCTTACAATGATATTCAGCAATAGGTACAATGAAATCCAGATACACACAACAATGTACATTAATCTCAGAGCAATTATTAAGTGGTAGTAAACTCAAATGGCTAGATACACACATATATGATTTTGAGATAGGTAATAACATAGGGACAGAAAACAAATAGATAATTGCCAGATCCTGGAGTAAAAGTAATTGACTACAGCCTGTAATGAAGGAACATTCTAAAAGGGATACAGATGTTATACATCTTTATTTGGCTGGTAATTATGCAACTTCACTGTTCTGTCCAAAATGTTAACTACAATAATAAAAGAGATTATTACTTGATGTAATGTACACCTCAAAAATTATAAAGAAGCAACACTGTGTAAAACTTTAGATAAGTCCTTCAATAAAATGAGCAATTTGAAAAACTACAAATTATCAAGGCTAACCCAAAAAGAGACAACATAAAGAACTTTATATCTACTATAGAAACTGTACCTATACAAAGAAAATTCAAAACTAAAATAGGGAAACCTAATAAATAAAGAATTGTACTACGCCTATGGATTAAAAATTGAACCATAAAGAATAAAATTATCCTGCTGATCTATCTATCTGTCAATCATCTACATAGTAATTGTAATAAACTTCCAACATTGCTTTTTATGGAACCTGATAAAATAATTATAAAAGGAAAAACAAGCAGCAAGAATAAGAACTATGCTCATTAAAAATACAAGAAGGCACTTTCTCTTTCACTTAATTCCTATATAAAAGATATGTAATTGTTCATGAATAGAAAAATGAAACAGAATAGAGAACAAAATGCAGACAACTAGAGATATATGCAATTTTGACATATAAAAAATGGAGATAGAACGCTGGATAAATGAGTTTTTACACTGCTATAAGGAAATACCCGAGACTGGCTTATTTATAAAGGAAAAAGGTTGAATTGACTCACAGTTCCGCATGGCTGGGGAAGCCTCAGGAAACTTACAATCGTGGCAGAAGGGGAAGTAAGGCAGCAGGAGAGAGAAGTGCAAACAGGGGAATGCCAGACACTTACAAAATCATCAGATCTCATGAGAACTCACTTACTGTCATGAGAATAGTATGGAGAAAACCAACCCCATGTCCAACCACTCCCCTCTTTAAAGACGTGGGGATTACAGGTCCCTCCTTTGATGCATGGGGATTACAATTCAAGATGAGATTTTTGGTGGAGACACAGAACCAAACCATATTAGGAATGTTAATAAATGTATAAATATTTTTATTTTCATAATATTTTAAAATAGCAATTAGTCACTCTTTCACATACTACACAAAAATATTCTCTTGTTGAAATGAAGGCTTGAATATTAACAGCAAAACTTCAGAATAATAAAGAATGTTTTAAACAAGCTACAAAACACATAAATTAAAAATAAATAAATTTGACACAAACTAAATTCAAAATGCCAGTTTATCAACAATTCTCAAAAGAAAATGAGCAGACAATCCATAACCTGGACACACAAGTATAGAATAAAAATAAAGTCGATTAATGGTTAGTATCCTGAATTTGTAAAGAAGTCCTAAAATTAATTTAAAAATATAGACGTCCATGAATATAATGATCAAATGCATGTCCAAGAATATCTGAGAAAGAAGAGAGGTTGGACAATAAATATAAACAACAACAAAAAAGGTGAACCATGTTAGTGATCACTGAAGTAAAAAATGAAAACATGAGAAAATATTATTTAATCTTAACCAATTGGTCAAAATTTTGAATGTCATAATTCCGAGTTTTGATGAGGATATAAAACAACAAGGTTTGTTATAGAAGATTGAATCTCATTCCTAGGTATTTACCTTAGAAAACTTTTACATGAACTCAATGAATAATTTTACCTATTCATAGCAGCATTGACTATAAGAGTAAAAACCATAGAAATTCCCTAATTGAATATAATATCTTATTATAGGATAATCATATAATAAAATACTCTGCATATGTGAAATTTAAAAACTACAACTATATGGAGTGACATAAATGAATTCCACAATATATGTATTGTACCACAAAAGAAAGGCACAGAAAAATGCAAAAAATATAATGTAATTTACACACATTTGAAAATTTCTAAAACCAAAATTAAGTGTGAAATTCTTTATAATAAAGCCACAAATGTTTTGAAAACAAAGTATTACAGTAGTGGAAAGTAACATTTAACTGCAAAATTGAAAAATATTTCAATGTAGTATTTTATTAAGCAAGTTTTTAGATATTTGTTTATTATGAACTTTATAACTTTGTCTCTTAAATCGGTAATTTTATATGAATTAAATATTTTAAATAATACATTTTAAAATTAACTTATATATTTGTAAATAAATAATATATAATGTTTTGCTCAATAATAATTATTTAGCTCTATAGACAACAGTCAAGATAGTTTACTTGACTTAATACTTTAGAAAGCAGAGTAGAACTTAGAATGTATAAATATAAGTAAATATGTTAAAGTAATCAAATAAATCATGAGCAATCATTTAATCACATAATAAAAGTATTTTGTTATTTGACAGTGGTTTTCATTAATGTTAACTTGAGAATGCTGCAGAAGTCACACATCTGTTCTTTGCAAATGAATTTGCTATCAAACCAAGAAAAATTATTTTTAAAAATATGTCAGTTTATAAAACTCAATGAAATCTTATATATAAATATAGATACACACTTTTCTATTATTTTTAATCTAAAATTTGGATTCTCTCAATTCTTTGCAATTTAGTGTTCCAGTTCAAGGTAGTTTTATTCAAAAAGTACTTTGAAAATTAATAAAATTTAGAGTTTGAAGTTAAAGTATTATGACACATTTATTGAACATAAAATAAGGAACACATAAGTATGCATCACTTTTTAGAAGAAAGTTAGTTACTACATAGATCTCACAATCAAAAGGAGAGGATTTTATAAAAGCAAAAACACTAGGAAGAATAGATCTTTGAACGGTACAGATGATCTGTTCAATTGGGAAGTTTTTATGTATTTCAGACCATTAAATTTAACAACTTAGAAATAAGCACAAAATCCTTGAAAACTTCCAAATACTTTATATATGTTTAAAAAAATTAAATTTGTGGGACAGGTGCAATGGTTCATGCCTATAATCTCAGGACTTTGCAAGATTGAGACAGGAGGGTCATTTGAGGCCAGGAGTTTGAGACCAGGTCAACACAGTGAGACCCTATCTCTATAAAACATTTACAAAATTTATCTGGGTTCTAGCTAGTCAGGAGGATCACTTGATCCAGGAGTCCTAGCTACTCAAAAGGCTAAGGCAGGAGGATTGTTTGAGTTCAGGAGTTTGAGGCTGCAATGAGCTGTGATTGCACTACTGCACTCCAGACAGGGTGAGAGTGAGACTCTAACTCTAAAAATAGAAAAGAAAAAAATTGCAATTCAAAATTTTTCCCAAAGGATATTCTAGTCTTATATGACTTCATTGGTGAATTTTATCAAACATTCAAAGATGAAGTAGTATAAGCCCTGTGCAAATTATTTTCATCTAGTTAGAGGCCAGCATATCTATAATATCATGACTGTACACAACATTACAAGGAAAGAAAAAGAAAAACATTTTTTATTAAGTGTTTCAAAATTTCTTAAGAGAATCATGACAAATTAAATCAATAGTATATTGTACAAGTTTTAGTTTTCTCTTAGAAGGATCGCTAATTGAGTATGCAGAAATAAACTGGCAGGAGACAAATTAACAGCAGACAGGGTATACCAAACATATTAATGTTCAAGTGCACAGGAGTCATGCAACATATAAAACTCAAAGAAAGGCCAGATGGTTGAAGCTTAAATACCCTATTCTTAGCGGGGAGGTAAATGAGGGATGTATGCAATTTTAGCGGAAGAGTAAATTATCTTTAGGGAAGATGAATGAGAAAAGAACAGAGAATACCCTGGGATTAAGTTCCTCTGGGGTCTAGGTGTGGTGTTAACTCTAGCATTCTATCCTGTAAATTAATCTTCTCTGTTTGACGAAATTATAGGGAGGTGGCCTAGGACAATTGCATTCCATCTGGATGAATGTCCCTTATTTGCAAAGCATTGGGAGCAATGGAGGGTGTTTGGTTCTTCCTTAGTTAAAATCACTCAGCATGCCAAAGCACCACATTTTGTAGCATTCTTTTCTGAGTCCTGACAATATCATTAAATATTATTTATCCTACTAACACAAGGTTGCTTCAATATGTTTAAAAAATCATTCAATAAAGGAAGAGATAGATCTTCCTTATGGAAGAATTCTGAACAATTCATGAGGCTCCTAGTCCCCAAGGAGGTAGAGCATAACCCTCACAACTTCAGTATGAGTTGCACAGAATGCCTTCTTTCTAAAGTGTGAAATGTGTAAAGCAGAGCAAATAGATAACTTTTCAGTTGAGAAATATGACTAAACTACCTGAGCTAGACAATCATGGTCAACATCTCAACATCCACACTGCTGATTATGTTGGTGGTATGTACTCTTGAAATTACAGGATGAAAATGGTACCTAACCTATGTGGTATTCCTTCTCAAAACTCATACTCTGTCCAAAACAGGAGAAAAGCATTGGTACATTCCACTTAGGGTGATTTTACAAAATGTCTGTTGAGTATATCTCAAAACTGTCAACATCATTATAAACAAGAGAAGTCTGACGAACTGTTTCAGCAAAAAGGAGCTGAAGGAGACGTGACAACTAAATGCAATATGGTATTCTAGACAGGATCCTGCAACATAAAATCATATTAAAAGTGTGCTTACAATGTCACCAAAATGATAGAGTAGAAGCAATCTGGCATCAGTCTCCCTAACAGAAAGCCAAAACAGTATCAAAATTATAACCAGAAATATCCCAGAATTAAAATTTGACACTGAGAAAATCTGAGGGGCCACAAAGAAGTGAGAAAACACCAGCAAAAAGTAAGAGAAATGGACCTCTCTAGTCAGAAAAACCCTCCCCAAGTCTGCCAGGTCCAGTGGAGGAAAGTTCCCCCAGACTTATGATTTCTACACTGGAAAAAGTAAGATCAAGGTGGAAAGTCAGGTTTCCCATCATCTTGGGTTCCTTCACAGGAAAACCATCTCTGACTTACCACATGGGAAAGTCAAGTGTTTGTAGTGTATGTAGGTGAAAACTTCTGAGGGCAGCTAGATAAGAATAGTGGAAGGGAGGCTAGAATCAGCCAGTGTGTAAAACTTGGTGAGCTGCTTTTCATCTCAAGTAAAGGAAATGCCAAATCAGAGTGACTGTTCTGCAGCACACTGTAGGAAGTATGCTCCATGGGTCCTCTGGGCACAAAGCCCTGGCCAGCCTTTCCACACAGCTGGAATATTTCATTTGGGATTTCCCCATCCCATCTGGGACAACAACATTCCAAACTTAATTTAGGGCTGTGTCAAATCTGCAGTAAGGATGTCATCTAGCAACAAGAAGAAAAAACAGGGAAGTGTGACCTCCCCAAATGGACAAAACGAAAGCCAGTGAGTGACCCTGATGAAATGAGTCAGAACAATAATTCAAAATAGCCTTTTGAGAAAACTCAGCAAATTGCAAGATAACACAATAAATCAATTTAGAAATTTCTCAGAGAAATTTAACCAAGAGATTAAAAAATAAAATTAATCAAACACAAATCCTGCAGTTGAGAAATGCAATAGCCAAACTGAAAAGTGCATTAGCGGGATGGCTCTCAACAGCAGAAGAAAAGAATCTGTGAGTTTGAAGACTGATTACTTAAAAATATAAACTTGTGGAAGAAAAAAGAAAAAGAATGAAAATGAACAAAGAATGCTTACAAGATCTAGAGTATAGCCTCGAAAAGCAAATACATGCTATTGACTTTCAAGAGAGAGTTGAAAAAAATCAAGGAGTAAAAAGGTTATTTAAACAAATAATAACAGAAAGCATTCCAAATACAGAAAAATATCTAAATATCCAGGTACAGAAGGTTAAATATCATCAAAGAAATTCATTTAAAGTAAGACCTCTGAAAGGCATAAAATAACCAAACTCTCAAAAGTTAAGAACAAACAAAAGATCCTAAAAGCAGCAAGAGAAAGGAAGTAAATAAAATATAAAGGACACTCAATTCATTTGGCAATAGACTTCATGAAAACTACACAAGCCATGAGGGAGTAGAGATAACATATTTAAAGTGCTGAAGAAGAAAAAAAAAATTGCTACCCTAGAATATTGTGCTCAGCAAAGCTATTCTTCAAACATGATTAAGAGATACTTTCCAAACAAACAAACACTAGACTTTTCTTACAAGTAATACAAAAAAGAGTTATTTACTGTGACACAAAAGGATGCTAGTTTGCAACAAGAAAATATCTGAATGCAGTGAAATCAAAGAGGACACAAACAAATGGAAGAACATGCCATGCTCATGGATAGGAAGAATCAATATCGTGAAAATGGCCATACTGCCCAAGGTAATTTATAGATTCAATGCCATCCCCATCAAGCTACCAATGAGCTTCTTCACAGAATTGGAAAAAACTGCTTTAAAGTTCATATGGAACCAAAAAAGAGCCCGCATCTCCAAGACAATCCTAAGTCAAAAGAACAAAGCGGGAGGCATCACGCTACCTGACTTCAAACTATACTACAAGGCTACAGTAACCAAAACAGCATGGTACTGGTACCAAAACAGAGATATAGACCAATGGAACAGAACAGAGTCCTCAGAAATCATACCACACATCTACAGCCATCTGATCTTTGACAAACCTGAGAGAAACAAGAAATGGGGAAAGGATTCCCTATTTAACAAATGGTGCTGGGAAAATTGGCTAGCCAGAAGTAGAAAGCTGAAACTGGATCCTTTCCTTACTCCTTATACGAAAATTAATTCAAGATGGATTAGAGACTTAAATGTAAGACCTAATATCATAAAAATCCTAGAGGAAAACCTAGGTAGTACCATTCAGGACATAGGCATGGGCAAAGACTTCATGTCTAAAACACCAAAAGCAACGGCAGCAAAAGCCAAAATTGACAAATGGGATCTCATTAAACTAAAGAGCTTCTGCACAGCAAAAGAAACTACCATCAGAGTGAACAGGCAACCTACAGAATGGGAGAAAATTTTTGCAATCTACTCATCTGACAAAGGGCTAATATCCAGAACCTACAAAGAACTCAAACAAATTTACTAGAAAAAAACAAACAACCCCATCAAAAAGTGGGCAAAGGATATGAACAGACATTTCTCAAAAGAAGACATTCATACAGCCAACAGACACATGAAAAAATGCTCATCATCACTGGCCATCAGAGAAATGCAAATCAAAACCACAATGAGATACCATCTCACACCAGTTAGAATGGCAATCATTAAAAAGTCAGGAAACAACAGGTGCTGGAGAGGATGTGGAGAAATAGGAACACTTTTACACTGTTGGTGGGATTGTAAACTTGTTCAACCATTATGGAAAACAGTATGGCGATTCCTCAAGGATCTAGAACTAGATGTACCATATGACCCAGCCATCCCATTACTGGGTATATACCCAAAGGATTATAAATTATGCTGCTATAAAGACACATGCACACGTATGTTTATTGCAGCACTATTCACAATAGCAAAGACTTGGAATCAACCCAAATGTCCATCAGCGACAGACTGGATTAAGAAAATGTGGCACATATACACCATGGAATACTATGCAGCCATAAAAAAGGATGAGTTTGTGTCCTTTGTAGGGACATGGATGCAGATGGAAACCATCATTCTTAGCAAACTATCACAAGAACAGAAAACCAAACACCGCATGTTCTCACTCATAGGCGGGAACTGAACAATGAGATCACTTGGACTCGGGAAGGGGAACATCACACACTGGGGCCTATCATGGGGAGTGGGGATGGGGGAGGGATTGCATTGGGAGTTATACCTGATGTAAATGACGAGTTGATGGGTGCAGCACACCAACATGGCACAAGTATACATATGTAGCAAACCTGCACGTTGTGCACATGTACCCTACAACTTAAAGTTTAATAATAATAAATAAATTAAAAAAAAAAAAGAAAATATCTGAATGTATGAAATTCACTAGTAAAAGTACAGACAAATTTAGAATACTTTAATAGTATATTTATGGTATACAAACCACTTATATATTTAATATGAATAATAAAAAAACTAACAAAAATCATAATGACAACAATTTGTTATGAGATAGGATATACAAAAAGGTATGAATTGGGACAGCAAAATGTCAAAATTAGGAGCAGAAAAAGTTAAAGCATAGAGGGTTTTACTTTTCTGTTTGTTGTTTCCTTTCTTTTCATGATCAAAGTTAAATTGTCATAAGTTTAAAATAACTTGCTATAATATTAAGATTTTTTTCTAAGCCTCATGGTAACCAGAAAGCAAAAAGTTAAAATAGACATACTAAAAATAAAAATAAGATTTAAAATATACTAGCAGAGACAATTACTTAACCACAAAGGAAGACATGTAATGAAAAGAAAAATAAGTAGACTAAGTTCTCCAAAAGAAGAAATTATGTCTTAATGGATTAAAAACAAGACACCAAGTATATGGGTCTTTTCTTGTTTTTCATCCATTCAGAGTTTCCTACAAGAAACACTTCTCCTATAAAGATATACATAGACTAAAAATAGGATGGAAAAAGATGTTCCATGCAAATAGAAACCAAAAAAGATCAAAATGAGCAATACATATATCAGATAAAACAGGCTTCAGGCCGGGTGCAGTGGCTCTTGCCTCAAATCCCAGCACTTTGGGAGGCCAAGGCAGGCAGATCATGAGGTCAGGAGATTGAGACCATCCTGGCTAACACAGTGAAACCCCATCTCTACTAAAAATACAACAATAACAACAACAAAAACTAACTGGGCGTGGTGGTACATGCTTGTAGTCATAGCTACTAAGGAGGCTGAGGCAGGAGAATCACTTGAACCTGGGAGGTGGAGGTTGCAGTGAGCCAACATCGCACCACTGCATTCCAGCCTGCGTGACAGAGTGAGGCGCCATCTCAAAAAAACCCAAAAAACCAAAACAACAAAAACAACAACAACAACAAAATAAAACAGACTTCAAGTCAAATCTGTAAAAAGAGGAAAAAACTATTATTGTATAGTGATAAAGGGGTCAATTCAGCAAGAAGACATAACAATTGTTATAAATATATATACATACATACACACATATATAAAGCAAATATTAAAAGATGTGAAGGGAGAAATAGAATGCAATACAATAATAGTAGAGGACTTAAACACTCCACTGTCATCAATGGGCAAATCATCAGACAGAAAATCAACAAATAAATGTTGGAGTTTAACTGCACTCTAGACTCAATGGATCTAACTGACAGTTACAAAATTCTTTATTTAATTGCTATAGAATATAGATTCTTCTCATCAGCATATGGAACATTCTCCAAGATAGAATATATGTTAGTCTACAAAACAAGTTTCAACGAATTTCAAAAAATCAAAATCATATTAAATATCTTTTATTAACACAATGAAATAAAAGTACAATTCAGTAATGAGATCAACTTTGTAAACTATGAAAACACATGAAAATTAAACAAGGTGCTCCTGAACAATCAATGGGTCAATGAAGAAATTAAGAGGGAAATTTGAAAAGTTTTCAAAACACATAAAAATGAACATACCACATACCCCAAAGCAATGCTAACAGGATAAATTATAGCAATAAACACTTACATCAAAAAAGTAGAAAGACTTCAAATAGACTACCCAACAATGCACCTCAAAAAACTAGAAATCCAAAAAAAAGAAACCCAAATTTGTAGGAGGAAAGAAATAATAAAGATCAGATCAGAAATATAGAAAGTAGAGACTAAAACGTAACAAAAGATCAACAAAATCAAAAGTTAGTTTTTTGAAAAGATAGATAAAAATTGACAAACCTTTAGATAGTCTAAGAAAAAAGAGAGAAGGCCCAAATTAATAACATCACAGATGAAAAAGGAGACATTACATGGAGTACTACAGAAATACAAAGAATTAGTGGAGAATACTATGAGCAACTATATATCAACAAATAGGAAAACCCAGAAGAAAGGCATAAATTCCTGAACACACACAGCCTACCAAGACTGAAACAAGAAGAAAGAGAAAGTCTAAACAGGCCTGATAACAAGAAACGAGATGAAAGCAGTAATAAGTCTCTCACCAGTGAAAAGCCTGGGAGCTTTCAATTTCACTGCTGAAATTCAAGAAGAACTAATAACAGTTCTACTACAACAACTTCAAAAAAAAAAAAAAAAAAAAAAAAAGAAAGGAAAGGAAAACTTCTAAACTTATTAATAACACCAGTATTATCATGATACAAAAACCAGACAACAATATAATCAAAAAAGAAAACTCCAGGCCAATAGTTTTGGTGAAAATAAATGCAAAAATCTTCAAAAAGGAAAATACTAGCAAACCAAATTCAACAGCACATCGAGAAGATAATACATGACAGTCAAGTATGATTTATCCCAGGGAGGCAAGGATAATTCGATATAAGCAAATAAATAAACATGATACACCACATTAATAAAACGAAAGACAAAAACCATATGACCATATCAGTACATGCTCAAAAAGCATTCTATAAAATTCAACATCTCTTCAGGATAAAAACTCTCGACAAACTAGGTGTAGAAGGAACATACCTCATAACAATTCCATATAGGGCAAACCCTCAGCCAGTACCCTACTAAGTAGAGAAAAACATAGTCTTTCCTTTACAACCTAGAAGAAGACAAGGATGCCCATTTTCACTATTGTTATTTAACGTTGTATCAAAAGCCCAAGCAAGATAAATTGGGCAAGAGAAAAAAAAATTAAAGGCATTTAAATTGCAAAGAAATAAGTCAAATTGACGTTGTTTGCAGATAACATCTTTTTTTTGTTTGTTTGACATTTATTTTAAGTTCAGGGTACACGTTCAGGTTTGTTATATAGGTAAACTTCTGTCATGGAAGTTTGTTGTAAAGATTATTTTGTCACCCAGGTATTAAACCTAGTACCCATTAGTTATTTTTCCTAATCCTCTCCCTCCACCCACCCTTCACCCTATGATAAGCCCCAGTATGTGGATATTATATTACATTTAGAAAAACTTAAAGCCTCGACCAAAAAGGTGTCAGAACAGAAAAACTAAGTCACTAAACTTGCAGGATACAAAATCAACATACAAATATTACTGTTACTTCTATAGATTATCAGTGAATAATCTGAAAGGGGAATAAAGGAACAATATCATTTATGTTAATTACAAAAAAATTTAAAAGACGTTGGAATAAATGTAACCAAAGAAGTAAAAGCCCTCGACAATAAAAACTGTAAACACTGATGAAAGAAAGTGAAGAGAACATGAAATATGGAAAGATATCTCATGTTTCTGAATTGGAATAATTAACTTTGTTAAAATGTCCATTCTTAACCTAATGCAATCTACAGGTTCGACAAAATCTCTATCAAAATACCAATGACATTCTTCACAGAAATAGAAAAAAGCAATCCTAAAATTTGTATGGAGCCACAAAAGACCCTGAAGAGCCAAAGCAATCTAGAGCAAAAAGAACATAGCTGGGGCATCATGCAAACTGATTTCAAAGTACAGTTGACCCTTTAACACACGAGTTTGAACTGTTCAGGTCCACTTACATCTGAATTTTCTTTTTTAAAATCTATTTATTTTTTATTTTTATTATTATAGTTTTAAGTTCTAAAGTACATGTGCATAACGTGCAGGTTTGTTACATATGTATACATATGTCATGTTGGTTTGCTGCACCCATTAACTCATCATTTTCATTAGCTATTTCTCCTAATGCTATCCCTCCCCACTCCTCCCACCCCAAGACACGCCCTGGTGTGTGATGTTCCCCTTGGACACCCTGTGTCCAAGTGTTCTCATTGTTCAATTCCCACCTGTTTATATCTGAATTTTCTTCTGCTGCTGCCACCTATACGACAGCAAGACCAACTGCTCCTATGTTTCTTCCTTCTCTGCTTACTCAATGTGAATACAACAAGGATACTTTTATGATGATCCACTTAAACTTCAGGAATAGTAACTATATTTTCTCTTCCTTGTGACTCTTAATAACATTTTCTTTTCTTTAGATTAGCTTGTTGTAAAAATGCAACATATAATACATAACATATACGCTAATACATTATTTATGTTATTAATAAGGCTTCTGGTCAATAGTAGGCTATTACTAGTTAAGTTTTTGGGAAGTCAAAAATATAATAATTTTCAAATGTGTGAGAGGTGGCACTTCTAACCCCCTGTGTTGTTCAAGATTCAACTGTAACTACAAAGGTATAGTAGACAAAACGGTATGGCACTGACATGAAAATAGATACATAGACCAAAGAAACAGAATAGAGAACTTAGAAACAGATCTGCACATTTACAGCCAACTCATTTTTGACAAAGACAACAATAACATATATTTGGGAAGCTACAGTCTCCTTAATGGTATTGGGAAAACTAGATACCTTTATGGAGAAAAATTAAACTAGACTCTTATCTTTCTTTGTGCACAAAAATCAAATGAATAGATTAAAGACTTAAATGTAAGACCCAAAATTATGAAACTACCAGAAGAAATCAGTAGAATAATAAGCTACTAGAAGAAAACACTTCAGGACATCGATTGGTCTGAGCAAAGATTTTTGTGGTAAGACCTCAAAAGCACAGGCAACAAAAGTGAAAGTAGACAAAGGAGATTATACTAAGCTAATCAAACTTCTGCAAAGCAAAGGAAACAATCAAGATAATGAAGAAACATCCTACAGAAGAGGAGAAAATATTTGCAAATTATCTGACAGGAAATCAATAACCAGAATACATAAGGACCTCAAACAACTCAATAGCGACCCCCCAAAACCAATCTGATTCAAAAATGAGCAAATGATCTGAACAGATATCTCTCAAAAGAAGGCACACAATTGGTGAACAGGTATTTCTATTTATGTAATCAATTGGAGAATCAGAAGTAGATTTGCACACATGATAAAAAAATTTAGATAAAAGTATCAAAACAGCTTGATAAGACGAGGAAACATTTTCTAACAAATGTTGCTGGAAATAGTGGGTAAATCTATGAATCAAAAATGAATTTCAATCCCTTACACCATTATAATTTGAGATGGAAAATAGACCAAGTGGTAATAGTTATAACCATATAACTTCTAGCATAAACACAGGAAACTATAATTGTAATCCTGGGAAAAGCAAATATTTCTTAGGACCAAATAAATGATATGATAGATAAAATAATGTCCCATGAAGACATATATGCCCTAATTCCTTGAAACTATGAGCATGTTACTTTACATGGAAAGAAGACTTTGCAGATGTGATTAAGAATACTGAGATTGGAAGATTATGCCAGATTATCAGGCTGGAACCAATATAATCAAAAGGTTCTTACATGAGGGATAGAAGAGGGGCAGACTCAGAATAGATGTGACAAAGGAAGAAAGGTTAGGGTAATTCAAGGAAGAGACATGAGTTACAGAATGCAGACAACCTTTTCACATTGGAAAAGGAAATACAATGGATTTTCTTACAGAGTCTCCAGAAGGAAAGCACTCCAGCAAACACATTTTCATTATTCTGACTTCCAGTAATGTAAAATAATAAATTACTGTTACTTTAAGCTGCAAAATTTATGGTAATTGGTTATAGCAGCAGTAGGAAACTAACGAAAGCCTATTAAACAATAAAAATGGATATATTTCATGTAAAACAATCACTTATGCTCCTCCAAAGACTTATGCTCCTCCTCCAATAAAAAAGCAAATAGGTAAATTTCAGACGGGGAATATATAATCACCCCCCGACAAACACACACACATACAGAGAGAAAGAGGGAGATATGGAGGGTCAATAGTACTTACAGCAACACACAGGAATGAAATGCTAACACATAATGCAACATGGATTCATCTCAAAGTTATTGTATGAGTGAAAGGAATCAGACACAAGTAGTACATAGTTGAGATTTTCACTAATAAATTTTAAGAATAGAGGCAGAAGTAATGAGTGTGTGTCTGTATGTGGGGGTGTATGTATAAAATCAGACAACTCTCAATTCAGAACATAAAATAACCCCTATAATCCAATAATAAAAAACAATAAAAATAAATACTATATAGAAGAAGATGTAATAATGGGCAATGTATATGACAATGTTTTCAGCATTATTCATAAACAGAAAAACACAACTTTAAAACTATAATGTCATACAAAGTTGATCTATCACCACAAACTCACAAGGATGACTAAAGTAAAAACCTGATACTACCAAATGTTGATGAAAGTGTGGAGCTACTGGAACAATAATTCATTGCTGGTGCAAGTATAAAAGATACAACCAAAGGAGATCCAGGATGAATAGCTCCTAGTTGCCCTCAGGTCATCTTGTTGTCTGCCTGAGTCTAGCTGTGTCTAGGGCTTTTATGGGCTTCAGAGTGGAGAAAGTGCATGCTGATTGGTTCCATGGGTTGCCAGGGGCAGCTGAAAAAGCACCATAAGTTATCATTCCGGTCTGCAGAACTAGTAGCCCGGCCCCCATGCTTCAGGCCTTCTCTGGCTTGAAGGTGGGGCTTCACCAGGGAACCAACCCTTCCCCTCCAGAAACCTGTCTGCGTCCTACCACCATCAACCTGCCATGCAAGGCACCCACGGCGTCCAGGCTGTTTGTGCTGAGGGATGCCTGCAGGCCCAGGTGGAGCTTCCTTCATGCCTCTTGGCCTCCCTCCTGTGCTCACAGGTGCCCATAGTACAGAGGGGCCCAAGGCTGCAGGAACCTGGCATGTCAGCACTGCCCCAAGTGTGCACACACCCAACTGTGCCTGGGCTCAGCATCAACTTTGCTCCAAAATCGGAGTGGGCACCAGGAGCCAGGAGAGGCCAGGTAGCACAAGCAGGCACTTCTGAGTCTTGGGGAAAGGGGGTTTCCCAGGTTCCCTAGAGTACAGTGATGCCTGGGTCTGCAGTCATGGCTGGGAGGATACAGCTGCACCTGGAAGAGTGGAGCTCCCACCCCTCCAACTCAGGAGGGGGCAGAGATCCCACCTGTTTTTGGCTCCTGCGTGCTCCATGGAACACAGAGCCCGGGTGGTGCCTCCCCAACTGCAGCCAGCATCATGGCAGCAGCTGCTCCAGATGGGCCGCTTCTGCCATTAGTTTCATGGAATCCAGTTAGGAAACAGACATTTTCCAGGCACCTCTTGAAATCATAGGCACGGATGTGGTACTGGTGCCGCTTGCTTATTTTCCTGATGGCCTCCTCAATGTACTTAATACCTTTCTCCTCCCACATGGCCTTGGTGCTGAAGTTAGTGTGGCAGCCTGCACCGTTCCAGTTCCCAGGAATGGGCTTCGGATGAAAGGTTGCTGCTATCACTCCAAAGTCTTCACATACATGATGCAAGATGAAACAGGAGATGATCTCCCATGCTGATTCCTTCACAGGATCCGATTTGGAATTCCCACTGGACAGGCATGACCTCAACATTTGTCCCTGTGATCTTAACTCCAGCATACAAGCAGGCTTGGTAATGAGACTCCAAGACATTCCTCTTATAGGCTTTGTCTGCTCCCACAGCACAGTGATATGGAATGTGCGGCCCAGAAAAGCAATTGGAAGGCCAACCGAAGGCTGCCCATCTGTCCCCATGAGGGTATATTTCTGCTCTATGCCAAACCAGAGGTGCTGATTGCTCACCATGTCCATTATCCATTTACAGATGTACCTCAAATTGGTCTCTGCAGGCTTTCGATTGTACTTGAAAACTTCACAGAACAACAGCTTGTTAGGGTCCTTGTGGAAGGGGTCCCAAAACATAGCAGCAGGCACAAGACACATGTCACTGTTTGGAGCTTTCAGAGCTATCAAAATTCCACTCAGGCAACTCTTCCACACACTTGGGCTCACTGTCCAGGGTGTGGGTCTTGCAGTGCAGTCATTCTCCAGTCACAACGATCCAGATACACATGGCCTGAACTTTCTCACCCTGAGGCAGGGACATGCACACCTGCTTGATGCTTTGTTTCAGCAGGAACTTGCTGAGGGGGTCATAGTGGAAAGGTATTCTGTGAGCTCAGCAGATGAGTAAAGGTGGGGAGAGAAAAGAGGGGGCCACTGTGATGCTCAGACCTCCATTCATCTCCCATTCTTGACTCTGCCCCATAGATTGAAAGTCATCGCTAGATTACAATGTAAATGTTATGAAAACACTTGTTATATTGCTTTGTTTAGGGAATAATGACAAGAAAAATAATCTGTACATGTTCAATACAGACACAATTTTTTTCCCAAATATTTTTTACTCTTGGTTGGTTAAATCCAAGGACGCCAAACCCATGGTCTGGAAGAGTGGATGGTATTTGCAGCAATCCACAGCATTACAAAGTAATGAAATGCTAACACATGTGCCAATCTCAATTAAACTCAAAAACATTATGTAAGTGAAAGGAATCAGATATAAATGGTACTGGTTCATAGTTCAGGTAATCATTCATAAAATTTTAAGAAAAGAGGCAGAAGTAACATGGCATGATAGAAATCAGAGCACTGTTTGCCTCTGGAGTGTGGAAAATTGACCCTACAGGAACATAAGGAAATTTTCTAAGGTTGATGAAAATGTTCTCTGAGGAGTGGGCTTAAGGGGTGTGTTCCTTAATCAAAACACACCCAAGTGAACTTATAATTCATGCATTTACCTTAATTATTTAAAAACAGAAAGTAGTGTTTACTTCTTAGAAAATTGTTTCTGGATTTTGTTAGGTTAAAAGAGAGAAGTAATGCATTTCATTATGAAGCTTCTATTACTCTTTTAAAATATCTACTATTTTTAATTTTAAAAACTAAGAAATGTATTAAGTGTAATAGTAAATTAAGCAAAAAGAATAATTTTTCAATGGTAGATATGGTGAGCTTTTAAATAAGCTTTTAACGGAAGTGACTGATATTAAAATTACAATGTCTTACCATTTCGATTTCCTGAGTACTGGCCATTGCCCTGGCTTACCCTACTTTCTCTATTTAAGGGAATATTCAAATGTGTTACAAATGGAATGCAAAAAGAAATACATAAGCAATATATATTTTTTGACATTCAAATCAGATTATACATGAAACAATAGCTTTGAATGTCTGGCTATTGTCTTAAGAATGGATTTCCTAAATTCTTTATTCTCCTTTACCATATCAATAAATGTACTTTAGAGGACTCCAGTAATTCAGGTTTCCTGCGGCAGGAGAGGGATCAGGATTCACCTGTTTCTGCAAAGCAAAAAGAATAAAGGAGTGGAAGCAAAGTCAGTTGATTTCCCAGCTTGACGGTATTGGGGGGAAAGGAAGAGAGATAAGTATTCTATGTGAGTCCTGATTTCTCACTTTTTGGAAAAGAGAATGATGCGTTAGATAAATAAAATAACTTTTGAGGGAGAAAAGAGGAGTCATTGGCCCTGCTGTCCATTTAGGACCTGAAAAGAGAACCCTCCCTTTACAACCGAGAGAAGTCTGCGGTTTGGTAACAGCAATTTTATAGCACATCATGATCAGGCAAAGGAAGGCTGTGAAGTTTAACTTGCTGAACTGCCTATGATTCTTTTGTAGCATAGGGATCGCAGCTCTTGATAAAGAGAATCAGAAAGGGTCAACAACAAAGTACCAAGGTAAGACTAACTTAGCAGGTGAAGGGAAAACTATCCAAATAATTAAGGATTTTGATCTCAATGAGAGAATGTTTGAGAATATAGCCATTATTAAATTATTATATTAAAGAACTGGATGACCCAACATTGTTTTACTCTTTGTTAACTAGTGGATGGATGAGGGTGCAGAAAGAAGACGAAATAAGTTATAAAAAAACTTTTGATCCTAATAACGGTCTTCCAAACATTGGTATTTTAGTGGAGGTAAATTTTGCACACCTAATACCCCCATTTAGCCTCATTTTCCACTGTCTGATATTTAAAATATATAATCTCTTTTTTAACTTTTTAGTTCGTTTATATTTCTTTTGCTCTTTATTCCTTTCTTCTCTGGTAATCTGACTTTGTTCATTTGCTCCTCTCCAGAGTCTCCTAACATATTATCAAGAATAAAAGAGGCTAAGTTAATGTTTTCAGTATTGGCAAAGAAAGAACTTGATAGTAATAACTTAAATGTGATTTTATTTTCTCTTTTATGTACTACTTGTGGATTAAAATTGGAATAACATTTCAAGGCATTAAGTCACAGTTTAACTGTAATATTAAAATAGTTTTAAACTCCTCTGCTTGTTTCTTAATAGTAGAGGGACAGAGTGAGCAAAATGCAGAGGCCCAAACAGCTAGAGAGACATTTTCGAAAGTATTTTATCTATCTTATTGCCAAACGCTGGGCTCCCAAGACATCACCCAAACAATCTGTTGATGAATAGGTTACCATTCTGTAATTCTGTGTAGGGAGCATCCCAGAGAAGAAAGGGCAATGTTGGGATATTTACTGAGATTTTGAAGTCTGATTTAAGGTGGTTCAAATGTAGGGGGATTGATCAGAATTAGGTGATAATAATTATTTAATAATTTAGGACTGATGGCAGAATAAGGTGAGAATTTTGAGGTGAGAGAATTAAAACATCTGTTAAGGTAAACTGTCACTTTAATGGTTTATGTGAAAGAGTAGTTAAGTCTCATGAAGTTACTAGAATTAACAACAAAGTTTTATTTGCAACTTTTAATCTTCTTGGTTAAGAGTCTCCTGAAAGAGTAAAGTTTTTTTTGTTTGTTTTTGTTTTTTAATAAAAACAATGTACTAGCCTCTTAATATAGCTAATGAGTTATATAGATAATTTTGATTCTCACTATGAGAATTAGCAAAATCTGGCATATCTGTAAACAATATGATTCATGTTAAACCTTGAATAAGATGCAATCAAATATTTAAAGTATAGTCATATAGATGATATTATTGTTTAAAACTTTCAAATAAGGAAGTTGGCTAAAGGTATAGAAATTAAAAAGTGGAGAATATCAGTTAACAAAGTAGAATATCCTTTAGAGTTATTTAAAATATCATGATATTTCTCATGAGGTAAGAGTTCCCCCAAACAACTGTTGAAAGCATCCAATCAGAATCTTTATGATTGTATATCATCTTAGACTAACTCATGTTGTAGTAACAAAGAGTCACTACACATCTCTGTTGCTTACAACAGAAAATAAGTGTTCCCCTCCCTGTACCTCACCTAGCAGTCCCTTGAGTAGCATGCTGATTGAACAATATACCCATCATGGATGAACTGCCATTCTGTTTCATGTTATTTTTATTCTTTGACCTGGCGAATGGAGAAACCTCCTTCTGGGGCATTGCTTTTCCAATACAAAAAAAAAAAAAAAAAAAGCAAGAAAAAAAAACTCTGGAAGCTCTTGTTTTGAAGTGGCACATGGTATTCCCAATCAGAATTCACTGGCCAAAGCAATTCACTGGCAAAGCTTGAGATCAATGTGTGTGAGAAAGGACAAAGCTGAAGATGAGAGGATGTCTTTCCCACAGGAAAGACAGTAAACATTTTTTAAATATTGCAAATTTCCACAGTGACCAACTATTAGATGTTACTATGTAGGATAGAATTGAAGATGTCTAATGTATCTTCCATCATTATTGCTTTAAAGAAGCTTGATTTCTTCATATATGAAATGGTAATAAATTACCATATTATTTTATATTTCTGATGATTACATAAAATAAATCTTGTAAATGTAGTTGTTGACACTAGATTATGATTTCCTAGCATGATAGAGCTAAATAATTGAAAGTTTATTACACTCTTAGATAAACATGACATTGAAGTAGCATTTTGTTTTGAAATTTACAGTTATAATTTTACTACACATTTATTATGGTTTTAATATAGTGTCTATCAAAACATTCAGAACATAGGATGATAAAATATTTAACAATAATGAAAGACATATGAGTTTATTAAAATGATCTAAACATCTATTAGAAAGTCTAATAAAATCTCAAAAGTTTTGAGTTTGTGAACTATTCCTCAGAATTTTAGTTTGAAGTGGGTCAGTAGTATTATTCACGTTAAATATGAACAAAGAAAAATATAAGCAATTTAAACAGCTGAAAACCATATGTCATGCCAAAGATCAAGTCCTTGGAGTCTCAAAGCAGTTTTACGCAGTGAATTTAATTTTTAGTTTTTTTATTTGGATTTAATTGAATTGGCTTAAGAATAACCACAGTCATCATTAGATGAAAGATGCAGTAACCAAAAGCAATTGGTAGATTTTTGAAATGTAACACTATTTGACTACTGGCTGGATATTTTTGCCTTAGATTTTTTGTTGTTTCCTGTTTCCATGTCCTGTGGCACTTTAAATTTGGAGAGAAATGTAGATACATTTATTTAGAATTTTTAAAAGAAACCTATATTGGGTAAATATATATGTTTGTAATATATTTCTAGGGAGGGTATTTAGCTACATTAATGGTCATAATCCAACTTAAATTACAAAGTTACAAATTATAAACTTAATAAAAAATAAGAAAATATGTAATTATGTGTGTCTAAAACGTAAAGAAAATGGACATTTCTATGTGAATAAACTGGAAGTAAGTCACTCTAATTGATACTAGAAAAATGAAACATTTCAATATTATTGGAAATTATGTTGTCATTTCAGAAGAGAGTCAAGAGGCATGCTTTACTTACCTAAGTAGTTGTTTCAATTTTCTACTTTTTTATGTTGACTACATAAAATACCCCAGAACAACTTGAAACAGTTTTTACTAATTATAAAATAGATGTTCTATAAGTGTATCCATTGAAATCCAGTAACCGAAGTAAGTAGTCTTCTTTAAGTGAGTAATGATGAATTCTACTTTCCCAATACTCCCTAAGGTAAAACCCTAAACTTAGTCGATAGCCCTTGAAAAAAATATTGAAAAGGAATAATGTTAAATAAAAGTAGCTTAATTCATAAACTTATTTTTCCATCATACAGTCCTTGTGAATTTATTTTTAAGTCCAATCATCAAATGTATACATGACTAGAAATACACAAACACTAACAAAAAAGCCACAAAACACCTCTACTTAGTCATAGAAAGTTAGCACTGGTATTTTTGTTTTTTTAACCAAGTGAATATAAATTCAATTTATGTTGACCAATTTATCAGCTTAGACTTTAAAAAAACAAAATCTTTTTAAAAGAACATGAATAACAAGAATGTCCAAAATGCAATTAGTTTGCTCGCCTCCTCCTAACCACAGCCCCTATTGTCCATTTCTCTACAGGTTTTATTTGTGTACTTGTGTGTGTTGGGGGGGGGGTGTAATCCCCAGAAATCAGTCATTTTAGTCTTTTTTTTTTTTTTTTTTTTTTTTTTGCGGTGGGTGGGGGACGGAGTCTCGCTCTGTCACCCAGGCTGGAGTGCAGTGGCTGGATCTCAGCTCACTGCAAGCTCCGCCTCCCGGGTTCACGCCATTCTCCTGCCTCAGCCTCCGGAGTAGCTGGGACTATAGGAGCCCGCCACCTCGATTTTAGTCATTTTTAATAACCAGTCCAGCATGTTTTTTTTTTTCTCTCTCTCTTTCTGGCTATCACATGTTAATATCCCCTGTTCATGAGTATCCTTCCAGAAACTTGTAACCACTACAAACTTTCAAAAGTCACTATCATGAGACAGTAAAGTCCATTCAAAAATTACAATCCAGATGTTCATACAGTCTTCTGGGTGTCATTAAAGAACTAGAGTATATCAAGAGTCAGGCAAGCTAGTCACTTCCCTTACTATGGACACATATTATCACCCAGGAACCTTCTTATTACTAGCTTCTCACAAGATGTCACTGGGCTTCCATACCTTAATTCTTCAGAAGTAAAAAAAAATTGGAAGAAGAACCAATGCTGAAGTGTCTACTCTATTAACCTCTTGCTCTTCAGTTTTGGTCCATCTATCTCAAGTGTACACTAATTTACTGAAATAAGATTTGCCATGTCTTCACACTGTGTGCCTCATACTTGTGTGTGTTCATGTGTTCATGTGCCTGAATACATGCATGCATGTGCTTTTGTGTGGTATTGGTGATAATTTTGGTTTTGTTTGTTTTCTTCATCACTAAAGCAGTAATTTATATAACTGCACAGTGTTCTGAAACATTTCCATTTCTGTTTGCTTTGTTTTTGTATATCTAGAAAACCTAATGATTGTTTTTCAAGGCATCAGTTTCCCCAAATTTAAAAAAAAAAAATAAATCACTAATAAAGTAGAGAACTGTTAGATACATTAAACTTTTTTTCTCTCTGTATCACTCTGCCAACTCCAATGCCAAAGGTCTCTGACCAAGGTTTGGCCAAAGATCAAGGGATGTGTGCTCATTTCATCTTCAGTAATCTCTGGAAGAAATGAATAATTGCTCCTAAAACTATAGCACTTAAAGGATGGCTATGAAATATCCATATTTATTTTTAACATCTAAGTCAAGCAACTGCAGTCTTTTTTTTTTTTTTGTATTTCACAAGATATGGATAAATACACACTTTTTCTTTGGTTTAGTAACATTTCTTTAGATGCTATTTTCTACTATCCCACGTAATGTACTTTTCAAAAATAAATATTATTTGGAGAAGTTTTATGTTCACAGCCAATGTAACAGAAGAGTTTCTATCTACTGTCTGTCCCCATCGCCACACAGCCTCCTCCACTATCAACATCCCATACAACAGTGGTACATTTGTTCTAATCATTGAGCCTACATGCACGTCATTATCACCCAAGTCCATAGTTTACATTAGGGTTGTCTTGCTATTGTACTTTCTTTGTGTTTTGACAAACGTATAATAGCATGTAGCCACTATTACAGTGGCATGCAGAGTTGTTTCACATTCTAAAAAATCTTCTGTGCTCTCATCTCTCCCTGCCCACTAATGCTGACAACCACTGATCTCTTTACTCTCTCCACAGTTTTAGTTTTTCCAGAATATCATATAGGTGAAATTAAACAATATGTAGCCCTTTTAGATTGGCTTCTTTTCACCTAGAATTAATAATATGCATGTAAGTTTCCTCTATGCCTTTTCTGTTCCTGAAAGTTCATTTCATTTTAGCACAGAAAAAAAAAAATGTTTCTTTGCCTGGATATGCCAGTTTATTTATTATTTCACCTACTAAAGGACATCTTGTCTTGATTCATTCCAAGTTTTGACAATTGTGAATAAAGCTGCTATGAATATCTCTGTGAAGGTTTTCTGTCTACACATTTTCAACTCATTTGGGTGAATATCAAGATATAATATTGCTGGATCAAATGATATGAGTATGTTTAGTTTTCAGAAAATTCCAACTTCTAAAGTGGAAATTTTCACTTCTAAAGAGGCTGTATTATTTTGCATTCCCACAAGCAATGACTGAGAGTTCCTGTTGCTTCTCATCTTTGTCAGAATTTGATGGTATCAATATTTTAGATTTTTGCCTTTCTAATACATGTGTAATGATATTTCATTTTTATTTCAACATGAAATTCCTTAAGGACATGATGTGGAGCATCTTTTAATATGCTAATTTGCCATCCGTATATCTTCTTTAGTGAGGTGACTGTTCAGATCTTTTGCTCAATATCCTTTTCATAAGTAGTCACACAACAAAGCTCAGCCAGCATTTATTATCAGGAGAAAAGTTGTTATCCCAGAAGTTTATACTAGCATGAATGTTATCACTTTATGACAAATATATTTATTGTGAATGAAAAAATGTCTTTTTAAAAGAAATTTTACAGCTGTCTTGTTCTTGGCATATTAAAATAGGGCAATATACTCTTTGGAGTGAATATGATAATTTATGAGGAGGCAAAGATCAAGCATCTTAAGTGATAAAAAATGAGTAGTTCTTATCTTTTCTGGATTATGTTCACAAAGGCAAATGTGAAGCAGAGTCAGTTTCACACTGAATTTCTTTAATAGATAAAATTTTTGATGCAGCATTAGAAAAAAATAAAAATTAAGTTTGGGGAAAAATATAGATTCATGTAGACAATAAACTCAAATAGTCAGTACTGCAGTTTTCCTATGGTGTGTAGAGATCACTGTTCAGTTTAATGCCAAAGCATAACCTTTTAAAATAATGCTTTAGCTTTATTAATGTCATTTCAATAAATGCCTAAAAAAGGCAATAATTATCTGGGTTCTGTACTGTAAGATAATGAACAGAAATGAGATAGTGCTGTTTGAATTGGGACAAAAAGAGAAAATGGTGAACAGAGCAGCCAAGAGTAGGGAAGGACTTCATGGGAATTTCTAAGGTTATAATATGGAATCATATGGCACAATTTAGTTGATAGAACTTACTCAAAAGCTAAAATACGCATTTTATTTGAAGTGTAAGTGTAAGCTACCATTTTTTCTCCAAAAGCTTAGCTCTATCAAATTTCCAGCTGAATTACAAAACCAGATATTTACCTTCAATATTTGATACACTTAGCTTCATCTTATCTGTGATTTTTAAAAATTTGATATTTTAATGTACTCATATATGTCAAATTATATATAGCATTTTATAATAAAATAGCTATGTACCTTAAAATATAATGCCATAATATTCCACTTCAACTTTCTTCTTTGTAAGACTATAATGAGAGAGAGATAAAACGCTATGTTGTGTTATTTAAAAAATATTTTGGCTCTAACTATTTTACCTTATTTTCTTATTTTAACTATGACTGTGAAGGAAATAAAAATACTTTGCCTCAAAATATATTTCATTGACATATTTTGAGATGACTGTTCAAGAACCAGCAAACAGATATAGCCCTGTAAAGCTGTTTTTTGTGGGGGAGATTTACAAATGTAGAAAATCTACACTGATGCAGCCAGGCCTTCCCTTGTTCAGATTTGGAAAAGATTCATTGAGATTCTGATACCTCTAAAAGTCTAGTGAAAATATTTATTGTTGCTCTCTCTAAAAGTACTACCTGTGAGGCTTCCCATTCATAACAAAACCACTTTTACTAGCCAAGCCTCTTCTCTCTCGCCCATAACACATCTTGCCATGATAACTTGATTTTGGTCATACTCTGAGCTCCTATTATTTCTGTAACTTCAAGACAGCATACAAGCTTCCACACACCATGGGGGGAGACGTAAATCGCTCTGTGATTCCTCCCCTTTACACATTAATAATTGTTATGCTTTTTCTCCAATAGATATTCCTTTTTCTGCGGTAAATATGGGTCCTGTGAGTTAATTTTTCAACAAAACTTAAGAGAGCAAAATAAAATGTTTCTCTTGGAATCTACAATGGGTCAAGTAAAAATTTTTGTCAAAAGTAAAATCTCTTGTTTAGGCATACTTCAGAGACATTCCTGTTTTACTTCCAGACCACAGGAATAAAGCAAATATTGAAATACAGTAAGTCACACTAATTTTTTTGGTTTATCAGTGTATGTAAAAGTTATGTTTATACTATACTATATTCTAAGTGTGTAATAACACTGTGTCTAAATAATGTACATACCTTAGAGAAAAAGTACTTTATTGCTAAAACATGCTAACAATCATCTGAGTCTTCACCGGGTTGTAAGCTTTGCTGGTAGAGAGTCTTGCCTCAATTTTGATGGCTGCAAACAAATCAGGGTGGTGGTTGTTGAAGACTGAGGTAGACTTGGCAATTTCTTAAAATAAAACAATAAAGTTTGCTACATCATTGATTCCTCCTTTCAAAAATGAATTCTCTGTAGTGTTGGATGCTGTTTGATAGCATTTTGCTTATAGTGGACCTTTTTTAAAAAATTAAAATTGAAATCAATTCTCTCAAAACCTGCTATTGCTTTATTAACTGTTTATAAAATTTTCTAAATATTTTGTTGTAATTTCAATAATGTTTACAGCATCTACGTTTGAATTACATTCCATCTCAGCAATCACTTTCTTTGTTCATCCATAAGAAGCCAATGTTATCTCTTCAAATGTTATCATGAGATTGCAGAAAGTTAGTCATATCTTCAGGATCCACTTGTAATTCTAGTTTTCTTGCTATTTCCACCATTTCTGCAGTTACTTCCTCTACTGAAAGGAAGCTTGAACCACTCAAAGTCATCCATGAATATTGGAATCAGAGTCTTCCATACTCCTCTTGATGTTGATATTTTAACCTCCTGCCATAAATTATAATTTTAATGGCATTTAGAATAGTGAATTGAGATTCTGATACCTCTAAAAGTCTAGTGAAAATATTTATCGTTTTTCTCTCTTAAACTTACCTGTAAGGCTTCACATTCATAAGAAAACCACTTTTACAAGCCAAACTTTTACTAGAAGATTTTTACTTTACTATGCCCAGATCCATCAGAAGAATTACTATCTATGGCAGCTATAGCCTTAAAAACTGTATTGCTTAAGTAATAAGACTTGAAAGTCCAAATTACTCCTTGATCTGTGGATTGCAGAATAAAAATGGATGCTGCATTAGCAAGTATGGAGACAACATTAATCTCTTTGTACCTCTCCATCAGAACTCTTGGGTGACTAGCCACATTGCCAATGACTAGCAATATTTTTAAATCTTTTTTTTTTTTTTTTGAGAAATAGGTCTCAATTGTAGACTTAAAATATTCAGTAATTTATTCGATAAACAGGTCCTACTTGCTAAGGTTTATTTATATGGCAATTACTTTTGGAGTCTTTGTCATGAAATCTTCTGCCGACGTGCAGAATGGCATTTCTAGATTTTTTTCTAGGGTTTTTAGAATTTTAAATTTTACATTTAAGACATTAATCCTTATTGAGTTGATTTTTGTATATGGTGAAAGGAAGGGGTCCTGTTTCAATCTTCTGCCTATGGTTAGCCAGTTATCTCAGCACCGTTTATTGAATAGAGAGTATATTACCCATTGCTTGTTATTGTTCACTCTGTCACAGATGAGATCATTGTAGGAGTGTAGTATTATTTCTGGATTCCCTAACCTGCTCCATTGGTCTACCCTGTCTGTTTATGTATCAGTAACATTCTATTTTGGTTACTGTAGCCTTGTAGTGTAGTTTGAAGTCAGATGATGTAATGCCTCTGACTTTGTTCTTTTTGCTTAGGATTACTTTGCCAATTCAGGTTCTTTTTTGAATCCATATGGATTTTAGAAATTTTCTAATTCTGTGAAAAATTTCATTGGTAGCTTGATACAAATAGCATGGAATTTACAAATTGTTTTGCACAGTATGGCCATTTTAACGTTATTTATTCTTCCTATCCATGAGCATGGAATATTTTTCCATTTGTTGTGTCATCTCTGATTTTTTTTTTCAGTACTGTTTTGCAATTCTTATTGTAAAGATCTTTCACCTCCCTGGTTAGCTGTATTCCTGTATTTGTGTGTGTGTGTGTGTGTGCGTGTGTGTGTGTGTCTATTATGAATAGGATTATGCTCTTGATTTGGCTCTCAGTTTGGATATTGTTGATGTACACAAATGCTACCGATTTGAATACATTGATTTTGTATCCTGAAACTTTGCTGAAGTTCTTTATCAGTTCTAGGAGTTTTTGGGTTAAGATTATGGGGTTTTCTAGGTATAAAATTATATACTCTGTGAGAAGAGATAGTTTGACTTCCTCTCTTACTGGTGGATGCCTTTTATTTCTTTCTCTTTCCTGTTTGACCTGGCAAAGACTTCCAGCACTATGTTGAATAGAAGCAGTGAGAAAGAGCATTCTCGTCTTTTTCAGTTCTCAAGGAGAATGCTTCTATATTTGCCCATTCAGTGTGATGTTGACTGTGGGTTTGTCATAAATGGCTCTTATTTTTATGTATGTTTCTTCAATGTCTAGTTGATCGGGGGTTTTAAACATGAGTGAATGTAGAATTTTATCAAAAAATTGTTTGTGTCTATTGAGATGACTATGTGGTTTTTGTTTTTAGTTATGTATTTATGATGAATCACATTTATTGATTTGCATATGTTGAACCATCCTTACATCCCAGGAATTAGGCCTACTTGGGTTGTGGTGAATTAGTTTTTTGATGTGCTGATGGATTGAGTTAGCTTGTATTTTATTGAGAATTTTTGAATGTATGTTCATGAGGAAAACTGGCCTGAGGTATTCTTTTTGTTGTGTATCTTACAAGTTTTAGTATCAGAATAACACTGACTTCATAGATTGAGTTAGGGAGGAGTCCTTCTGCCTCAATGCTTTGGAATAGTTTCAGTAGTAATGGTATTATCTTTTCTTTATATGTCTGTTAGAATTTGACTGGTCCAGAGCTTTTTCTGGCTAGTAGGTTTTTTACTACTGATTCAATTTTGGAACTCATTATTGGTACGTTCAGGGTTGAATTTTCTTCTTGATTCAATCTCTGTTGTATGTTCCATGATTTTTCCATTTCTTCTAGTTTTTCCAGTTTGTGTGCATTCAGGTGTTCATAACAGTCTCTGAGGGTTTTGTATGTCTGTAGGGTGGGTGTTAATGTCCCCTTTGTCATTTCTGATTGTGTTCATTTGGATATTCTTTCCTTTTTTCTCTATTAGTGTAGCTAGTGTTCTTTTTTTTTAAATTTGATCAACTCCTGGATTTGTTGATCATTTGCAGGTCCTATCGTGCCTCAATTTCATTCAGTTCAGCTCTGATCTGGGTTCTTTTCTCTTGCTAGCTTTGGGGTTGGTTTGCTCTTGTTTTTCTAGTTCCTCTGGGTGGAATGTTAAATCATTAATTTGAGATTTTTCTAACTTTTTGTTGCGGTATGTGGTGTCTTAGTTTTCATTAATTTCAAATTATTTCTTGATTTCTCCCTTAATTTTGAATTTCTTCATTTTTGCCTTAATTTCATTTTTCACCCAGAAGTCATTCTGGAGCTGGTTGTTTGATTTACATGTAATTGTATGGTTTTGAGATATCGTCTTGGTATTGATTTCCTTTTTTATTGTGCTGTGATTTGAGAGTATACCTGGTATGATTTTTTTTTTTTTTTTGAACTTGCTGAGGACTGTTTTTATGGCAAAATTTGTGATTGACTTTAGAGATGTGCCATGTGCAGATGAGAATAATATATATTCTGTTGTTTTGGGGCAGAGAGGTCTGTAGATGTCTATTAGACCCATTTGGTCTAGTGTCGAGTTCAGGTTCCAGACATCTTTGTTAGTTTCCTGACTGGATGATCTGCCTAATACTGACAGTGATGTGTGTAAGTCTCTCACTATTATCGTGTGAAAATCTAAGTCTCTTTGTAGGTGTTTAGAAACTTCCTTTATGAATCTGGGTGCTTCTTTGTTGGTTGCATATATATGTAGAATAGTTAGGTCTTCTTGTTGAGTTTAACCCTTTACCTTTATGTAATGCCCTTCTTTGTCTTTTTTGATTATAGTTGGTTTAAAGTCTGTTTTGTCTGACATTAGAATAGCAACCCCTGATTTTTTTTCCTTATTCTATTTGCTTGGCATATTTTCTCCATCTCTTTACTTTGAGACTATGCGTGTCACTGCATGTGAGATAAGTCTTTCGAAGACTGCATACAGTGGATCTTGAGTATTTATTCAATTTGCCATTTTGTGCCATTTAAGTGGGAGCATTTAACCTGTTTACATTTAAGGTTAATATTGATATGTATTGATTTGATTCTGTCATCATGTTGTTAGCTGTTTGCTATGAAGACTTGATTTTGTAGTTGTCTTAAATTTATTTTTGTGGTGACCAGTAATGGTCTTTTGTTACCATGCTCAACACTCCCTTAAGGACCTCTTTTAAGGCAGATTTGGTGGTAATAAATTCCCTTAGCATTTGCTTTTTTGAAATTTATTTCTCCCTCCCTTTTGAAGCTTAGTTTTGCTAAAGATGAAATTCTTGTTTGGAATTTATTTTAAGAATGCTGAAAATAGGTCCCCAGTCTCTTCTTGTTTGTAGGGTTCCGCTGAAAGGTACACTCTCAGCCTAATGGGATTTCCTTTGTAGGTGACCTGCCCCTTCCCTTTTGCTGACTTTAATAATTTTTCTTTCATGTTGACATTGGAGAATCTGATGACTATATATCTTGGGGATGGTCATCTCGTATGGTATCATAGAGGGTTTCTCTGTATTTCCGATATTTGAATGAAGATCTCTAGTGAGGTTGTGAAAATTTTTTTGAATGATATCCTCAATTATGTTTTCCAAGCTGCTTACATTCTTTCCCTCTCTTTCAGGGATGCCAATAAATTGTAGATTTATTCTCTTTACATAATCCCATGTTTCTCAGAGGTCTTCATTTGTAATTCTTTTTTCTTTATATTTATTGGACTGAGTTAATTTGAATAACTGGTCTTTGAGCTCTGAGATTCTTTCCTCAGCTTAGTCTATTCCACTGTTAATACTTCTGATTGTATTTTAAAATTCATGTGGTGAGTTTTTCATCTACCTTAGTTCAGTTGGTTCTTAGAATGGCTATTTTGCCTCTCAGCTCTAGTATTGTTTTATTGAATTCCTTAGATTCCCTGGATTGCATTTCAACTGTCTCCTGAATCTTAATGTTCTTCATTCCTATCCAGATTCTAATTTACAAGTCTGTCATTTCAGCCATTTCACCCTGTTTATGTACCATTGCTGGGACACTAGTGCAGCTGTTTGGAGGTAAGGTGACAGCCTGTCTTTTTGAGTTGCCAGAGTTCTTATACTGATTCTTTCTCACTTATATGGTTTGATGTTCCTTTAATCTGTGAAGTTTCTGTCACTTTGATCATTTTTAAAAAATATATTTTATATTATTTGATGACCTTAATGGTTTGAGTGTGGTATAACGTGGTTTCAGCTGACTCACTTCATTTCTGAAAAATTTCAGGGGTCAAAGTGTGTCTGGAATTGGTGGGTTCTTGGTCTCACTGACTTCAGGAATGAAGCCGCAGATCCTCCCGGTGAGTGTTACAGTTCTTAAAGATGGTGTGTCCGGAGTTTGTTCCTCCTTCTCGGTGGGTTCCTGGTCTCACTGGCTTCAGGAGTGAAGCTGTAGACCTTGGCAGTGAGTGTTACAGCTCATAAAGGCAGCGTGGACCCAAAGAGTGAGCAGCTGCAAGACTTACTGCAAAGAGCAAAAGAACAAAGCTTCCACAGTGTGGAAGGAGACCCCAGCCGGTTACAGCTGACTGGCTGGGGCAGCCTGCTTTTATTTCTTTATCTGACCCCACTCACATCCTGTTGATTGGTCCATTTTACAGAGAGCTGATTGGTCTATTTTACAGAGAGCTGATTGGTCTGTTTTGGACAGAGTGCTGATTGGTGCATTTACAATCCTTGAGCTAGACACAGAGTGCTGATTGGTGCGTTTACAATCCTTGAGCTAGACAGAGTGCTAGACAGAAAAGTTCTCCAAGTCCCCACTAGGTTAGCTAGATACAGAGTTAGCTAGATACAGAGTACCAATTGGTGTATTTACAAACCTTGAGCTAGACACAGAGTGCTGATTGGTGTATTTACAAACCCTGAGCTAGACACAGAGTGCTGATTGGTGTATTTATGATCCTCTAGACAGAAAAGTTCTCCAAGTCCCCACCAGATTAGCTAGACACAGAGTGTTGATTGGTGCACATACAATCCTCTGGCTAGATATAAAAGTTCTCCAAGTCCCTATCCGGCTTAGGAGCCCAGCTGGCTTCACCTAGTGGATCCTGAACGGGGTGGCAGGTGGAGCTGCCCGCCAGTCCTGAGCCTTGCCTGCACTCCTCAGCCCTCCTGAGTCGATGGGACCCTGCACCAGGGAGCAGGGGCCGATGCCCACTGCAGTGGGGGAGCTCAGACATGGCGGACAGTAGGTCCTGAGCCCTGCCCTGTGGGGAGGCAGCTAAACCTAGCGTGAATTTCAGTGCAGTGCCAGTGGGTGGGCACTGCTGGGGGACCCAGGCAACCACAGCTGCTGGCCCAGGTGCTAAGCCCCTCACTGCCCTGGGCCGGCAGCGCCAGCCGTCTACTCAGTGTGCAGCCCTCCGAGCCCGAGCCCAGGTCCAAGCCTGCCAGAACTGGCACTGGCCTGCGAGCACCACCTGCAGCCAGGTTCCAGCCCGTGCCTCTCCTTCCACACCTCCCCGCAAGCAGAGGGAGGCGGCTTTGGCCTCAGCCAGCCCAGAGAGGGGCTCCCACAGTGCTGCAGTGGGCTGAAGGCTCCTCAAGTGCCACCAGAGTGGATGCCGAGGTCAAAGAGGTGCTGAGAGTGAGGGCTACTAGCACGTTGTCAACTCTCAAAAACCTCAGTTCAGAACTTCAGGCCTGCCTGCTCTAATCCTGGAGGGTTGGTACCTGGCTCACTGCTTTTTTTTATGGTCCTTCTAGGTTAAGCAGCTGCTCTGCTGGAGGGGCATAGGTGTTCCAAATCTACTGGCTACAGCACTTTTACAGGAGCTCCTGGCCAATGTGCTGATGTGGTGGCCGTGGGGTCTGCACTTACACAAGGTGCAAGCAGCAGCAGCGGCACAGCAGAGTGCATGTGGGGCAGTGGGCCAGGGTGTCAGTGGAGGCAGAATGGGGTGTCCATGCATGCATGCTGGCAAAAGCAGCAGCACTGTGAGGTATATGCATGTGTCAGTGTGGGTGGGGTATTGGTATTCCTGCAGGGGCAGGTTGCTGATGGGGCTGGGGGGTCAGCAGGATGCACGTGTGCTGATAAAACAATGGAGGGCTGCAGGCAAGTGCACATCAGCAAAGCAGTGGGGGGAGGCTGCAGTTAGGGATGCTGTGGGTGGATGTGCACACTTGATGGGGGAATCACCTGCTGGAACTCTCTGACGATGTGACATGGTCTGCCAGCAAAGGATCTGTGGCAGCAGCTGCCAGAAGCATCCTGTTTGGGCATCCAAGGCTACACTGAAAGTAGGCCTGGTCAGGCAAGGACCACAGGAGAGTCTGGCAAACAAGGGGGCATTTATATAAGATTGACTGTGTACCATGGGCAAGATAGCCCTGCTCTGTTCAGATGCAACAGTAAACAAAGTCTAATGCCATCTGGAGGAGCATGATGAGCCCTGGGGGATGGGTGTTCCTGGCCATGCTCCCATGATAGCCATTTCTGTGCCAAATCCTCTGGGCTCTAAACAGGCTACAGACCTTTCCCTGTGACCTCTCCAAAAATCACTCCCTGTCAGTTTAAATGTCTGTGGGTGTTGTGGGGCCTCCTCCAGTCAAGATTTCAGAGGCCAGTGCCAAGGATTGGCCACTCCTGGACTATTTATCTCACTCCTTCCCAGCTTCCCCTGTCTTCAGCCCAGAGTCTGCATCTTGCCTCTGTCCACTCTCAATGCCTTTCTTTCAAAGATCTGTTCAGAGTGTGCCAGTCTTCTTGATGATCTGGTCTCTTGGTAGGTGATGGACTTCCTGGCTGCATCTAGTCAGCTATCTCAGCTCCCAATATCAGGCCGTTTTGTCTTCAATAAAAATTTGTTATTTTGTTTAGCCTCTTTAATCAGTGATTTTAGTTAAATCTTCTAGATAACTTGCTACAGCTTCTACATCAGTACTTGCAGCTTCACATTGCACTTCTTTATTATGGATATGGATTTTTTCCTTAAATGTCATGAACCAAGCTCTGCTAGCTTCGAACTTTACTTCTGTGGTTTCTTTACTTCTCAGCCTTCATAGAATTAAAGAGAGTTAGGATCTTACTTTGGATTAGGTTTTGACTTAAGGGAATGTTGTGATTTTAACATTCTCCATGTCAGCAATAAGACTGCTTCACTTTCTTATCATTTGTGTGTTCACTGGAGTGGCACTTTTAATTTCCTTTAATAACTTCCCCTTTGCATACACCACTTGAGTAAGTGGTGCAAGAGGCTTACCCTTCAATCTATTTTGGCTTTTAACATGTCTTTCTACTAAGTTTTGCCATATGTATCTTTTGATTTGAAGTGAGAGACATGTGACTCTTCACTTGAATAATTAGTGGCCATTTTATGGTTATTAATTGGCCTAATTTTAATATTGTTGTGTCTCAGGGAATAAGAAAGCCTGAGGAAAGGGAGAGAGACAAGAATATGACTGGTCCATGGAACAATCAACACACATACACAACATTTATTAATATAGTTTGCTTTCAAATATATGGGCATAATTCAGAGTACCCCAAAACAACTGCAATAGTAACATCAAAGATCACTAACCACGGATCACCATAACAGATAATGTTGCACTTCCTTACTCCTTAGTTCAGCTAGCTGTGAGTTCTTGTCCCTCAACCAAGAAGAATAAGGCACAGGGACACTGGAGAGTGAGAAATGCAGAGTAGCGTTTATTAAGCAACAGAAAAACTCTCAGCAGTGAGAGGGGAGCCATAGAGGGTTGCCAGATATGGGGCTGAGTTCTGAGTCTTTTATGTGGCAAAGTCAAGGAAGTCTTCTGTGGGTTCCACCCTAAGGAGGGGGATAACATTCCCCACTGTGGGTGTTGCATCTGCACATGCCTGGGGTTGGTGATAGCTACTTCTTGGTTATTACCCTTGAGTGCCTAAGTGAAACCCATGTCAGGGTGGGGGTGGTGGCTAAAACCACAATGCTAATATCATGTTAATGATATTATAATGATCTGGCTTAAGTCAGGGACATTTAAGTTGATTTATTGCACCTGTGCCTAGGTTGGGACAGTCCCTTCTGAGCAAACATTCTGGCATTAGAGGAATTTCTTAATCACATTTATTACAACTAACTGCAGGGCAGTGAGGGTATGGTCCCACTGGTGTTTTTCCTCTCCCAAGACTCTCTCTCTCTATCTGCCTAGCCATCCTCTAACTACCTCCTCTCTCAATAATAATAATAATAATAATAATACAATTTGAAATGTTATGAGTATTACTAAAATATGACACAGAGACATGAAATGAGCATATGCTGTTGGAAAATGACACTGATAGACTTATTGGCTTCAGAGTTTCCACAAATGCACTTTATAAAAAGCACTTAGCTGTAAAGCACAATTATGTGAAGCACAACAAAATGAGTTATGCCTCTACATAAAAGCTTTTTCTCTAATTTTTAATTTTAAGTTTTTTTATTATATAATCATTTACACATATATAAGTGTTTCATATTAGAGAAGAATGCTGATTCTCATGTAATGTCTTTGTGGGTAATTTTATCCAAATTTTTTTCTTTAAAGAATTAAGAAAAAGTACCATACAAAATAACCTCTCAGAAATAATTAATATACAATTACATACATGAGCCAATACAAATGAATTGACTAGGTGAATTTCTCAATTAAAAAAACAAAGAAGCTTAATATTATAATTAAGAAGAAGAACTATAATGTGTTTATAATAATATTGTACATAATGGAAAGAAAACTGGTACAGTGTTACATTTTATCTACATTGTTATGGAAAATATAGGAAATAACATTAACATGTTCCTCTATATTTTATCAGGATATAATAGACTTTTGTAATAATGTACATTTTCCTTTATAAACCTTGCATGTATTTGATTACTCCTTATCTCATTCAATCAGTCATCAAGTTTACTTGATTCTACTAGTAATACATTTTTCCCTACTTCTTTTGCCCAAGTTGCAGTCCTTACTATATGTTATCACTGGTGTAACTGCTGAAAGTGGGGTGGTACCCAATTATTTTGGAATCTATCTGTCCCTTTAGTTCTAATAGTATTTATATATTTGTGTACTTGGATGTTGGGTGCATGTGTATTTACAATTGTTTAATCATTTGTTGAATTGAGTCTTGGCTCTGTAAATTTTTAACATATGACTTAATCACCTGGGTTATAGATACCTAACCACTTAAAACATGTTAATAGACTAGTACTTGATTATGGCTCCCTTAAGACACAGAGGAGATGAACACAGTTAATAGGAAAGTTACTTTGGAGGAAGTCTATAACCTCAGGTAATAAAATTGATAAAAATGCCATTAATGTTTAATATTAATGGTTCTTAAAAGATTATGGCAATATATAAAGCTGGCTCTTCAAGATTTCTTTGGTTTTGCCTGTGAAGTATCTTAGGTAAACTTTATTAACTCAGTATGTAAGGAACAGACAGAGATCATCTGATATATTTTATTAAAATATATCATACATTAAAATATATGCATACTGCAAGTAGTCACTTGGAAAATTATCATTGTATTGAATTATGTCTATTTTTTAACTGCACCAGTACTGTTTTTGAAGTGTAGCACATGAATAAAAGGATACTATTTAAAATGCATGGTTGTGGTCTCTCATAGTACAGTTTTTGTTGTTTTTTGTTTTGTTTTGTTTGTTTTTGTAAATAGATGAGGAAGAAAATATGATTGGATGTCTTTCTAATTAGTCACATGAAAAACATTAGAAAAAAACTCAATCTCAAATGTAGAGAAATTGAATGTGTTAACTGCCACACTGCTCCTTAGAAAAACATAAGAATTGGTGGACGCAATGGCTCATGCCTGCAGTCCCAGTACTTGGGGAGGCTGGGGTGGGCAGATCGCCTGAGGTCAGGAGTTCAAGACAAGTCTGGCCAACGTGATGAAATCCCGTCTCTACTAAAAATACAAAAATTAATCAGGCGTGGTGGTGTGTGCCTGTAGTCTCAGCTACTCGGGAGGCTGAGACAGAAGAATCACTTGAACCGGCAGGCGGAAGCTTCAGTGAGCTAAGATCTCACCATTCCGGCCTGGGAGACATAATGAGACTCTGTCTCAAAAAAAAAAAAAAAAAAAAAAAAGAAAGAAAGAAAAGAAAAGAAAAAATAAAATAAAATCAAGAAAGAAAGAAAAATATATGAATTAGATTTTTAAAAAAATATTTTCAAAGGGTTTCTAAATACTATCATTCAAACCTGTGCATGACTTTACCACATGCGTTTAAGATATGACTTAGATATTTTAAAGTTTTGGTGAAGAATCAGAGCATATTGCTTATTTCACAAAACTCCAAATTCTAGGGTAAAGTGATTGACCAAATAAGATGAAGATTCATTCCATTTTTTACCCTAGGGGGAAGTATCTAGCCACTGAGAGACAAGAATCCTCAGAGGGCTAAAATGAGAAAGTTTTCTACATTTTTATACACGTTTAAAATTGTAAAATAAGTATGAATGAATGACAAATAAAAATTTTTATTTAATCAATATTAATTAAAATCTATAATTTAAATTTAATTTCATTAAATCTAATTTGATTAAGTCAAGTTTAATAAAATTGTCATTGTTTTTATTTAATTACTATTAATCCTTAGTGATTTTTTTTAAACCATATATTCAAAAATTTGTGGAGTTATACCTAGTTTGGTAGGAATAAAAAGCCCCCTATTACCCACCTATCTAGATGCCCACGTACAGGCTATGCCTTGAGTTACCATATCCGCTGGTCACATTTTTCTGCCATATTACACTGCTTTTGTAAAGAGTTTATCATTATTATATTGAAAAAGTTTTAAAAGCAAAAGTCCAACACATAATATTACAAAAAAAAATTAGTGTGGCTACCACCCTGAAGTAACAAATGTTAACCTGAAGTCATTTTTGCATAAGAACATATTATAAAGCAAAATAGAATTACAGATAAATTGAGATTTATTTGTGTTTTTTTCCACAGTACAATTTCATTTTCATAAGAAGCCTCCATAATTGACATGTATTTTTCTATTTTAATTTTAATAGTCTCTCTCTCCCTCTCTCTCTCTCTCTCTCTCTCACACACACACACACAGAGAGATATTTGTAGTTGTTTATGCATATATACATAGTTTATGGAGACATATAAATGTATGTGACATGCATTGACAAATATATGTTTGCTAGGTACATTTATGTGTATGTTCTATGAATACACATATGTATATCTGCAACCATAAATAATTGTCAGACTTTATTTTTTAAAATTATATAAATTATATCAAACTGTGTACATCATTTCTCAACTTACCTTTTGTTTTGGAAATCTATGTAGGTTTATACATAAAGATCTAGCTAATTGTTTTTAATTATCACATAATATTTTGTCACATTATTTTTCAATAATTTATTTTTTAATTCCTTATTAATGGAGATTTACATCAGTCACAATTTTTAAATTCTTATAAACAATAATTCAGGTTTTTGCATATGTTTCCTGAAAAAGAGCATACATTTCTGTTTCACAGTCTTCAGTTTCTTCAGTACATTTTATAAATTATTCCATAAATTATAAATCCAGCTCACCCATTATGATACTTTTGAGCTTCTTTCCTTGTTAGACCCTTGGAATGCTGTCATGCAGAAAGAGGTAGGAGATTTGTAAAATTTCTCTAAGTCTTACTAGCCCGAGATACAGGAATTAAGAGAATAGTACAATTTTTGTTTTTCCAATTTAATGACCAAGTTATATCATTTTCTCTGATGGTAAGTGTGAGAAACACATTGACCTATCTGAACCCAAAGAATGGACTTGGAGACATGAAGAACAGTGGAAGTGAGACTTTTAATGGTGGTCTTGTAAGACTGGGTGTCTGGTAGGCAAGCACACCTGGGGCAGTTAAAACAGGTAATTTATCTCCTACATGCAAGTCCCTCCCCCAGTTCCTTATTGGTTGAGCGTATGGGGTTACAATCTTCCCGGATATCACCTAAGTTTTATTATCTCCCTTATAAGGTTATACCCTAGTCCCTTTCCCCACTTAAGTTTTTATTTCCCAATAACAAAACTTACTTCCCTTTTATGGGCTGATCCCTCCTCTACATTCTATTCACCTTTCATAACTTTCTAGATGCACAAGCCATGCAGTTTGTCACATCTGCAGGCTGGATGCCAGTACTTAGATTTATCCTACTTCGAAAATGGACTATTTAAAATGTTTTCTTACAAATTTCCTCCTCTTTTCTATTTACTTCCTTTGGTCTGATTTTCATCTAAACCCTTTTGGTCTTTGAATTGCTCTGGAAGTATTTTACTTTCTTTTTCATAGAAGAGTGAATTTAATTAGGTTTCTAATAGTAGCAGATTATTTTGCTGGTAAATTATGGGCATTTTTTATTAATAGCTGTTTCAATTAATCTCTGTGCTAGCCACCTCACACAAGGGATAATACCACATCCCCCTGATGTTATGACTCCTGCCACTATTATGAGGGATGTAAGGATTGAAGCTATTATGTCTTTTCATTTTCCAAACCAACCTTTTAGCCAACTCGTAAATGGGTCATCAATTCCAGCATTTTCTGCCAGTTCGTTGGCTAGAGTTGTTGGTCCTTTTAATGCTTTTGTCATGGTCCCATGTGGAGCAGTATAGCTGGGAGTGAAAGTACACAATTTTCCACCCAGCATAACACATATGCCCCTTTTTCTGCTAGTATTATGTCTAGCACAAGCCTGTTTTCCCAGGCCATTTGGCTGGTGGCATCTAACTGACTAGCCACCTCTTCCAGGGAATCCTGAGTATAATTGATGAATCTCTGTTAATTATAATAGATATAGTAAATGCAATCCACATGCTATTAATAGTTAACCACCAGAAGCGTGCTGACTCAAACCCAGCAGCTGTTTGGTTGCAGGCCTTAAATTTATTAGGCACTCCCCTAGGAACTCCTATTGAGTCAACATATATATTGGAATCAAAAGAATTTGTCAAATCTCTTTGGTTTTTATGTCCATGTGTATTTTCATGTATCTTATGGAATGTCAGGGTGAAGGGAATGGCCAATTGGAGTAAAGCCCAAGTCCCAGTCCAGTTGAATGGCGACAGGTTATGAAGTTTCTTTTCCCACAGTACCACCAGGTATCAGCCTGGGGTATGTGGAGAGCAGAGTAATTGCCATTGCCTGACTCACTAGTGATGTTTAGGATGTGGGTACAAGTCAAGAGTTCTCCCATCGGCTTATTGAACTCTGCCCCCTGCTTAGAGAGGCAAGAGGAGTGGTTCATATTCCCTATGGAGAACAAGGGCATTGCTCTGTGATCTGACCTCTGCAATGCAGGAAAGAGCAATGACAGACTCTTACAAGTCTCATTTCCCCATGAATCGTTGTCCTGGTATAGAGCCAATATGCAAGGCATTCTTCAGGATTGGTATCCCATCCTAGGGGAAATGAAACCATCTGTGCCAAGGTTGTCCCCAGCACACATGTAACAGTTACTCTTGCTGGGGGCTTGCACCAAAAATTTGACCCATTCAACCCAGGCACTCACATCTCTGTACCCTTTCTCAATTTCTAAGCGTTGCCTTAAATCCTTTACCTCAGTTGTTTCTACTCTTTAAGGGTCATTATTTGGTGGACTAAAGCATTTTTTAGGGTCTGGAGTTGGAGTAGTCCCAGGAAAATGGGAAGTTGAGTTCTTGATTCTTTGAGAACAAATTACCCTGGGGGCAGGTGGAGGGGTCTTTCCCTGTGATATCTGCCCCTAAGCCATATACCTGAGATGCTACTTTTGGTTCTTGGTCTAGAATGGCTAGATAGTCAACAGCAATGAGTATAGGACTCCATTCTAAATTCTAGCAATTATTTGATGGGGACCCCTTGGACAGATGTAGTGTATTCTTCAAGGATCTCCAGCTTGGAGTTACCCACCCCATGTTTACTGTCCAACCCTGAAGTTGGGTAGTCCACCATACATTATCCCCGCTGGGGCAGGGTGATGCCCTACTGTAACTTGTATCTGATTCAGAGCAAAGATACTTATCTACCTGTGAGAGCTGCCTTTGATTTTCTAAATTCTCACAAGGTAAGACCTGGCAAGCATCACATCTTATAATCTGGGCTGCTACCATCTTGGTTACATTAATTACCAACCTGATTGGTTAGGGAGGAGACCCCACCGGTTTCCATTTTGACCTTCTGTTCTTCATATGGTACCCCATCCTAGCCATATTAACTTCCGGAAATGGGACCAGCCCATGTTTTCTTTTTAGATTTTTCTCAGAATTAACGTTAAGAGTTCCTTAGGTGACTCGTGCACTTTCCACTGGTCTTTTTCCCTCCCTCCCGGGATCTCTTTTATCTGTCCCTTGACTCTAATATAGTGAATCCATCCCTGTTCAGCTATTTGGATGGCCATCTCAGTGGTGGTGCTTGGGTGGAGCTCATCCTCTTTCTAAGTCTTAATCAGCACCAAGTCACCAGGCTGGAAATGGTGAACTGTGAATTGAAGAGGCAGAGTTTGAGTCAGAAGTCTTTTTAATCTAATGGATAGTAGGGTGGAGGACATGACAAGTATATAGTTTCTTAAGAAATGATCCTTGTTTTCCATAGTAAGGAGATTTGTAGCTCTGCCCAAATATGAGAGCCCACATAATAACTCATAGGGGGACAATCCCAAGTCTTTTCTTAAGGCTGCCCTTGTCCAAAGGGGTGCTATTGGGAGAAATTTGGCCCAAGGCATTTTAGTTTCTAAGATTAGTTTGGTGATATGCTTTTTGAAAATGATTCATTCTTTCTACATTTCCAGAGGAAGGAGGATTCCAAAGCATGTGATAATAGCATCTAATTTGTAAATCTTCCATAATTCCCCTTAACACCCTTGAGATAAAGTGGCTCCCATTATCTGAGTCAATATTTTCCATCAGGTCAAATCTAGGTACATTCTATTTTAATATTATTTTGACCACCTTCCCAGTGGTGGCTCTTGGAAGGGGAAAGACTTCTACCCAGTCAGAGAGGTGATCTATGATCACCAGTAAATACTTTAGTCTCCCTCCTTTGGGCATTTCTGTGAAATCCACTGAATACTTTGAAATGGTCTTAGTCTGGGAGGTCTTCCTCCTGTGGCCTGTTTTCTAATCACCTTTTTGTTTATCCTTTGACAAGTTGCACAACTTCCACATACTTGTTTAGCAAGGGTATAAATCCCTGTACAACCATAATTCTTAAGTATTGCATCACACAGAGTCTGGGATCCCCAGTGACTTCATTTGTGTAATATAGAAATTAGTTCTCTCATCAGGGGTTTACTTATCATTTCTCTCCCATCAGGTAGTACCCATTTCCCATCTTCAGTTTGAGTGACCCCTATCCTGTCTAATTCTTCCTTCTCCTCGCTGGTAAACTAGGGCCTTAATACTACCTTAGAGATGTCTGGGATCAGGCTAAATAGTATAATTTCTTCCTGCAGGGAGGCTTTCTTAGCAGTTTCATCTGCAAGTCTGTTTCCTACAGCTTCTATAGTATTCCCTTTCTTATGACCATTTACATAAACTATGGCTACCTTGGCTGGAAGCAGGAGGCTTTCTAAAAGCAGTTCCTTGTGTACCAATTATTTCCCCCTGCTATTTATTAGGCCCTGCTCTGTTCCAATTTTTCCAAAAGTATGTGCCAGCCCATAGGCATATTTAGAATCAGTACATATTACACCTTCCTGGCCTTGAAGGAGTTTTAGGGCCTGGTTAAGAGCATATAATTCACAGGTCTGGACCGACCAGCCATTAGGTAATCTACCTTTCTCATATAAGGATTGTTCATTTCCATAAATGACAGCATAATAATTATGCCTCTTGCCATGTATCACTCAGGATGACCCATCTACAAACAGCCTTATCCTATCATGGAGTGGAGCTTCCTTAAGGTTGTTCTAACTTTGGTTTGGTATTCTATGACATCCAAGCAGTTATGATCTAATGTCTCTTTGTTCTCATCTCCTTTCCATAGGAAATTGGCTGGATTCAGGCAAGTATTTGTGATTAAGACCAAACCATCTTTTTCTAGTAACGTGGCTTAATATTTTGGAATCCAATAATCCATTAACCATCTCCCAGCTTTTTGATTTAATATATTCCTGACTTGATGTGGGGTGCTTACTATTAGGGCCCCACCAAATGTTAGCTTTCAACTCTCCTGTACCAGCAGCTACTGCTTGCACACATTCAGGTCATCCTTGAGAGACAGGATCAAGAAGCTTGGAAACAAAAGCAACAGGTTGTCTCTTCCCTCCCCAGGTTTGAGTGAGCCCCCCAAGGACCACACCCCGGTCTACTGTTACAAACAGATGGAATAGTTTCCCTAAAGGTGGGAGGGATGAGACTGGGGCTATAATGAGGGCCTGCTTTATCTCTTTCACTGCCTGAATTGCCTCTTGGGACCATTGGAAGGGATCAAGTTCCTCTTCTTGTAACTTGAGATACAGAATCTTTGTCTTTTCAGCATATGAGTCAATCCATAACCTACAGTAGCCAGTTAAACCTAAACATTTTTGGAGTTCTCTCTTTGTCTTAGGCAATGGCAGACCCACTATTTCTGATATTCTCTCTGGGCTTATTTTCTGCTTCCCTTCACTAATAAGGTGCCTTAAATATTTAACTTCTTTTTCTACAAATTGCTATTTGTTCTTAGAGACTCACAATCCTCTTTCACCTATGAAAATAAGCAAGCTTATGGTGGTTTCTGATACCTTGGCCCTTCTCTTCCCAGAAGTTAGAAGATCATCTACATATTGTAACAATTGGGTTTCCCTGGACGGTTGGAATACCTCCAGGACTTTTTCTAATATTTGACCAAATACGTTTGGGGCTTCCATGAAGCCTTGTGGCAGCACATTCCAGTGGTACTGTTGTTTTCTCCCAGTTACAAGATTTTCCCATTCGAAGTCTAAGAGGCCTATATTCCTAAAGTCTAGGAGATATGCCCAGAATGCATCTTTTAGGTCCACCACACAGACCCACTCATAGGTTATCTAACTAACAAGGGTGTAGGGGTTAAGCACCACAGGGTGTTGGGTCTGAATGATTTGATTTATAGCCTTTAGATCTTGCACCAATCTGTATGAAATAACACAGGCTTTTTGACTTGAAGAATTGGAATATTGTACGGTGACATGCAGGGTTCTAATAGTCCATCTTTAATCAATTCCTCTATTACCAGTTGGAGACATTTTCTCCCTTAAATAGAAATAGAATATTGTTTTCTGCAAGCTACTTCTCCTGGTTGTTTTAGCTCAATCTGTAAGTGTGTGATTTTTAACCCTCCCCTGTTGCCTTCCCTAACCCACACAAGGGAATTAATTTTTCTTTCCTCCTTCTGTGTTAAGGGCTATCATTACTTGTGTTTGTCCTTCCTCTATTCCTAATCCTAAACCCAATCTCACAATCAGGTCCCCTCCAAGGAGGTTAGTTCCTGCTTCAGGAATATATATCTCAATTTGTTCTGGTGACAATCTAATTAACATTTTTTGAACATCAGAATGTGTAATCCCTTTTACTCCTGATACTGCCAATTTTTCCTTAGAGAGTTGTGTACCCCTTGGTTGGTGAATTAGGGAGGCGTGAGCCACCTCAATATCAACCAAAAATGTCACTTCTTCTCCCTTAGGTCCCACCTTCAAATTTATCAAAGATTCCTGGTGGGACCTACTTAGAAGAAACCCCTGACCATACTAGTCTTCATCAATGGTCATGAGGGGTATCACCTTTTCTTCTTTTTCCCATTCAGAAAATTCTCTCTTAAAATGTCCTGGCTTTCCACACTTGTAACATCCACTCATAGTCTTAGGTGTTTGTCCCTGCATTTCCCTTCTTTCTCTGTGTCAAAATCTATCATTCCCTTGTCTCCTTAAAGGGGATCTTGATCTAACCTTTTTCTGCCTACCTCTTCCACAGTGTAAACAATGATTTTAGCCATTTTTTTTTTCTGATTCTCTTTCTCTCTCCTTACAAAGACCTTTTGAGTTTCCCTCAGTAATTCGTCAATTGATTTTTCGTTCCATCCATCAATTTTTTGTAATTTTTTGTAATGTTAGGCCAGCTCAAAGTTAACCTTCAAAAGGCCTCGCCCTACTGGGTCCTCCAGATCTAATCTAGTGTTTTCTCATCTGATCTCTGAGTATCTGCAGAAATGCAGGAATACAAAAGGAGTTTCCTCTTTTTCTTGTTGTATCTTGAATGTCTTTGAGACATTTTGTGTCCTAGGAGTAGACTCTTTAATCCCTTTAATTATTAGTTCCTGAGGTCTTGCATTTGGGCTTTGTCCCTGGAGCATTATTATCCCATTTTTAATTCACATTTGGAAATTTTTGTTTGGCTGGCAAGACTCCTTGCTCCGGAGGGCATTGCCTCTCCCAGGTGGTCATGGCCACTCTCCTAATTATTCACCTTTATTATCCTGTGAACAGGATATTCATGATAGACATCATTTCAGACCAGGCATAAAAGCTGGGTCCTAGGAATTAGTGCAGTTGGTCTGCTAAACTGAGAGGATCTTCTAGGAGTGGTTTTATTTCCTTCTTGATATTTCTAACTTCAGTAGTTGTAAGAGGAGCATTTACAAAATCAATACCTCCCTGTCCCATGGGAACTTCCCTAAAGAGGAACATGTTAGATGCCTGCTGTGTGCAAGGGGTAAGGAAGTTCACAACATCTCTCTAACGTTGTTCAAATTATTTTCTTAAATTTGGATAAGGGTTTAAAAGAGCAGATGGTTTGGCTTCCCCATGGTCTTTGGGTCTTTCTTCCTCTAAACCCCTTGCTTCCCCTTGATCTTCCTGTCCTCTATTTTGTGAGGTGTATGGAGAGGCAAGCATGACAGGGGGTCCCAGGGCTTTTCCCTGGGAAAGGGATTTTTTTACTAGGTTCTTTGGCGTCTTCTTTTGGGGATGGGTTTTATCATTCACATAGAGAATTAGAGCTTGGCACACCCAATCCTCATCTGGCCAAACTTAGGCCAAAAGACCGAAAGCTTACAAATGGGGACTTTGGGACAGATAGAACAGCAATATTTTATTGTCTTTTGCTTTTCCTTATCCCTGGTTCACGGGTTGTTCCTCCAAACTACAGCATTCTCCCCTAAGGACTATCTTGGGGAATGTCAGAGAGAGTCTCTTTGGCTTCCTCTTTCCTTAGTACTCTAGGCCTAGAATTTCTGTTTCCCATTTTGGGTCAGTCTCTGTGTCTGAACTTTTCCCTGTGTACTCAGTCCCCGCTACTGGAGGTTTCTTGGACACCCCAACAATTGCATCATCTGTCTCTGGCCATTTCCCTCATGGGAGAATGGGACTGTGGATTGGGACTCCGCATGGGTGACCTATCTAGGATACATCTCAGTCACAAACCCTCAACCTCAGAAAATGCCCACCCACCAAGACAGTACTTATAGTCCAATTTTCCTACCTTGGCTCTTGCTTGAGGTGGCCTTGTTGCCATGGGGCATGCTTTTCTTCCTTTGTCATTTCTGCTACCTCCTGAAAAACAGTCTCAGGTTTGTCTATGGCCTCTGTGGAGAGCTGGCAAAGCGGGCCACTAAAATCAGTTGGGAAGCATCTCCCTTCTTGGCCAGAGTCCCACTCAACACAGATACAGAGATCCCGGTGGGGTCTCAGGTTTGTGAGAAATACATTCACCCTTCCAAACACAAAGAATTGACTTGGAGACACAAAGAACAGTAGAAGTGAGACTTTTAATGGCGGTCCTGCGAGATCAGGTGTCTGGTATCTGGTAGGCACACACACCCGGGGCAGTTATAGCAGGTAATTTGTCTCCTAGCACACATGTCCCTCCCCCAGTTCCTCACTGGTCAAGTACTGTGGGGTTACAATCTCCTTGGACGTTGGCTAAGTTTTATTATCCCCCTTATAAGGTTATAACCTGGTCCCCTTCCCCTACTTAAGTTTTGATTTCTCAATAACGAAACTTTCTTCCCTTCAGTGGGCTAACCACTGTTCTACATTCTGTTTGCTTATCATAACTTTCTAGGTGCATGGGCCATGCATTTTGTTGCATCTTCAGGCTGGCTGTCAGTACTTAGAATATCATGCCTTGAAAATGGACCAATTAAAATGTTTTCTCACAGTCAGCAGCTAATAACCACATGTATGCACAGCACCTAAAATGGTTATTTTGTATCACACTCTTATGTCTGCATGGAGAGCTCAAGATTGTCAATGAACTTTTAATGAAGGCTTCAAACTAATATTAAAAAGACACAAAAAGAAGGAAGAAAGGTAGGAAAACAGGAAGGAAGGGAGGAAAAAAGGAAAAAAGAAAGCAGGAACAGGAGAGGCAGATGGGAGGGAAAGAGAGATGTGGGCAAAACAGAGAGGGAGAGAGAGAGAAGATAAAAAAGTACATTTGGGGAAAATAGACAAAGCAGAGAAGAGTAAACTTTTGAAAATATTTGATTGATATCTTTAAAAATCTAAAAATGAAGATAAGCTTTATGAAAGAAATATAAAGCCTTCAAAGGAAAAAGACCCTGTGGAAATTAATTCTATAATGAAATAAATAAATTTTTAATATAAACATTTAACTATTAGGTGAAGAAATTTCTCAGGAATTTGGGAGGAAAAGACATAGCGACAAAAACTCAAGGGAAACTAGAGCATTGGAAGGTTAATAGGGGAGGTGCCATATAATAATAAATTTCAAGAAAGAGAGAGAGAGAATGTAGCACAGGAATTATTAAAGAGACTTCTAGGCATATTCTCCAGTACCAAAGACCTCAAGTACCAAAACAGTGACTAAAAAAATGTCCTACAGCAAAAGACCTACACACATGCTGAAATATCAGAACATGGAAATACGACATGATCCTAAAGTTTCTGCAAAGTAAATATCCAGTTAAATGAAGAATTAGGAGATAGAATGCCATTTTATTTCTAATAGCATCATTAAAAATTAGAAATAGTGGAGAATACTTTCAAAATACTAAATATGCGGTAAAACTTATATGAAAAATAAAATTATTTACTGATGCAAACTCCCAATTAAAAACATGATTTCAATAAAGACACTTTCAGACATGCATGTTCTGAGGGAGAAAATAAACAAACTAATCACCTTTTGTTCACCCTTTCCAGGGATGTTAGAATGTTCTATGGCCAAATAAGGAAACAAAGCTCATTTGAGTGCTCTATAAACATACACACACACACAGATCAGAAGTTGCCTATGACTTCTCCTCAGTGTTTGAGAAATCTCTAAGCCCTTTTTTGTATTACACATTTTAAAGTACTTAGAATCCTCAAACTAATTCCAATTTATAAACCTTTATCCATGTGTCACCTTCTGAGAACTGACCAACATGTAGGTAAATTAATAGAAGTTTGATTGATATATAACATAACTTAATTATTCAATAAATTTCTGCTAATCTTCTTTAGGTTTTGGGAAGTCCTGAGCTGTACCAATTCTTCCATGAACTTAGTCATGCCTCTGGGAACTCAAGCCCTTCTTTTGAGTGAATTGAGGGACAGTTCTTCCCAGTAATATCTGTGGTTGGGGTGTGTGTTGGAGGTGTAAGGAGACAAAAAATAGATAAGTTAAACCTCAAAGGGATCTTTCAGAGAAACACTCATTTTATTGGCTTAGTTAATATATATTTTAAAGAGGTCAAATTTGATTCAGTGTTTTTCTTGAAGATCTCAGCATAACAATAAGAGAAAGCAGCAGATCATTGAATGTTTTATTATTTTCCCTTTATTTTCTAAGGCTATTTTATTAGTTAGGGTTATTCAGAAAAACAGAATTCATGAGAGAGAAAGAAAAGTATTTAAGGAATTGGTTAAGTCCAACATCCATAGAGCAATGTTGTCCTGACTCCATAGTCAAGACACAGCTCAACATAAAATTTCTTAAAATATCATATATACTTTCAATTTGTTCCAATCATGGGGCATTTACTATTGCATCCCTCGTGGGTTTTCCTATTTCTAATCTTTAAATTCTCTGAAGGGTAAAAATTTTGATTCAGAAACATATTTCTTTTGTTTGTGTTGTTTTTGCCTTCTCACCTCTTTTGATGTAAAATCTTTTGGCACCTATTTGCTGCTCATTTGTAGCAATATATCCATTTTTGTGCCTTTCTGGACTAAATTCAGAAAAATTTTCAGGCAGAGGGTGTTAAAATACAAAACTAAAAATACATCAAGCAAAAGACCATGTCAGTGCATCCACTAAACATGATGCATTTATATTATGATAATATTTCCATTAATGGTACTTAAGGACATTCGATGAAAGTTCTTTTGAATAATATCAATATAAGGTGAACAATATTGCTCTCTCAATGGTAGATTAATGTCTCACAAACCTTAACTGGGCAACTGTGGGACTAAGACAAAAGATTAATATATGAAACAATAATTTTGAACCATGTGAAAATCCTCAATCAAAATAATTTAATTGCATAGAAGCATTGCGTCCAGAGAGAAAGAAAAATGAGTTATATAGTTTATATATTTTTAAATCATAATAAACTCATCAAAAGATGGCCTGCATTTTATCATCATTTCATTCTGATTATGGGTCAACAATTCTAAACAATGTCAGTCATACAACACTTCTCTAAAATATATTTCATGTTTCTAAATGCTAAACAATCTTTGTGGCTGTTGTTATTTTTTTGTGAATACATACACAAGTGCCAAATTGGTACATTTCATGATGTAATTTCACATATATTTTATTCTACATGAAACTTAATTCTAAGAACTCTCAATTATATAGCTTACCACAACACATACAAACTCAGCAATATATATATATGTGTGTTTTGATATTAAACTCAAAGTGGTTGATAATTTGTAAGCATATGGTGTCCAAGACCCCATGCCTCTTCAAATTCCTGAAATTAAGCGGTAATTTCAGAATAAAAAATGAAAGGTCTGATTATAAATATGAAGCAACAGAGCATGAGTTTCGAAAATGCTGTCATAGTATGTGGTCAATTGAAGTTTTTATGTTTAAAATTTGAGAGTGTGAAATAGAGCATCAACTGTAAAGTTAGTTTTTTGGTATGTGTAAATTTTAGTCTGTACATGAATATTAAATCATGATTTTAAAAGTGAACTCTATTATTCTTTAATAATGGCTTTTAAAATAATGATTAAAAATGTTTGTTACCTATTACTATAGGATTTTTCTGAAAATAATTTTGTTGTCTAGAGATAGAGGAGAGTTAATAACATCTGTGTTTAGTATTCTATATATGCCACTGAAAGGGACACATATAACGCAACACACACATGCACAGACACACACGTACACAGAAACACACCTTATCTACTTAGTACATTTTAAGTTTCTTGACCTGAAAACCTGTGGACCACAGATAGACCACAGTAACTTCTACAAAAGAAAAATTAGTATGTAGGATACATTGGCATATAAGCAACTGACTCCCTTTGGCAGCTGCCTAAATTCAACACGTTCCTTCATAATCCACTGAACCATTATGACCTAAAATTAGAAGACAATTATTGAGCTCTTACAGTGTGAAACATAAATTAAAATTTCCAAAGAAACATATGTTAAACCATACATTAATTTTAAAAATTCATTTATCTAGGATGAATATAGCTAACAGTAAAGTAGTGATTATTACAAATTGTTAAAAGAATGTCCCCAGAAAGAAATGATAAATGTATGAGGTGATGGATTACTAAACATCCTTATTGGATTTTATATATATATATATATATGCTGAGACCAGCTAGGTCAGGGAGACCCTAACCCAGTGGTGCTAGAGTAATTAAAGACACACACACAGAAATATAGAGGTGTGAAGTGGGAAATCAGAGGTCTCACAGCCTTCAGAGCTGAGAGCCGGGAACAGAGATTTACCCAGGTATTCATTAATAGCAAACCAGTCATAAGCATTGTTTCTATGGATATTAAATTAACTAAAAGTATCCTTGATGGTAAATGAAGGGATGAGCCAAATTAAAGGAATAGATTGGGCTGCAGCAGGAGCATGTCCTTAAGGCACAGATAGCTCATGCTATTGTTTGTGGCTTAAGAATGCCTTTAAGCGGTTTTCTGCCCTGGGCGGGCCAGGTGTTCCTTGTCCCCATTCCAGTAAACCCACAACCTTCCAGCGTGGGTGTTAGCGCCATTATGAAGATGTTACAGTGCTGCAGAGATTTTGTTTATGGCCAGTTTTGGGGCCAGTTTGTTAAACTAAAAAAAAGGAAAGGTTTACTAGAGATTTTGCTTCTCTCACTGTTCATGTATACCAAGGAAGTGCCATGTGAGTACATAGCCAGAAGGCGGCCATCTGCAAGCCAGGAAGAGAGCCCTTATCAAAATCAACCATACTGGCACCTTGATCCTGGATTTTCAGGCTCCAAAACTGTGAAAAATGTAATACAATTGTTTAACTTACTCAGTCTATGGTATTTTGTTATGGTAGCCTGAGTTGGCTAAGACAAATATTTTACCACAATAACAATTATTTTTAAAAATCATGAAAATAACATGCACATGATTTTAAATGTAAACTAGCAGCAAAAATATAATTAAAAAAGAATGTATTGATCTAATTGGTAGAGAAATAAATTACACATGTTACATATGTGTAGATAATATGTGATGTATTCATGTATATGCACATACATATGCCTGTTCATATATGTGTGTATATGTGTGTTAACTTATGTTTATCTGGAAATTTTAATTTACATTTTATAAGAGCTCAATAAATGTCTTCTAATTTTAGGTCACAATGGTTTGGTGCATTATAAAGGAACATGTGTGCATATATATATATATATGTACACACACACATTGAGATCAGAAAACATATTTATTATTTTCTGCTGTGTTAGATAAATTTACGAAGATAAGATAGAAGTTGACTTTCTTCATTAGGTTTTGTGAAATTAAAAACTAGAAAATTTTTGACATGAAATAACCCATCCCATGTTATATTATTTATTTTTTTATGGTTGTATGTCTTATCTCTTCAGTTAAAAAATATTCAAAGCCTAGGGACTTTGTTTTAAGCTTTGTATTCTCCACAGCATTTAAACAGTTTTAAATAATATTTACTAAGGATTAAAGTAATGCATTACACAACAGTTGCTAGTTTTTATTATCATTATCAAGAGAGATGCAGAATAATTATTCAGGTAAAGCTACTTCAATGTCAACTATAATGCAGGCCTTTGATTCAGAAGTCCTAGGTGTTTTCTTGCTATTAATCATAGGCTTTCTACACCTTACATAATCTCACCAGGTACAGGGAATATTTGCTATTTAGCATAGCACGTCATGCTGTGCTGTGGCATACAAATACTACCATTTCCATACATTTTCTAAATTATTTAATTATTGTGATTTTTCAGAAGAAATAAATACAAGTGTAGGCTCAATTCTCTTGAGGGTGATTATCCTTAGACAATAGTTACTGGAAATTCATTGTGTTGAGAAGATAAGAGATACATTTACATTCAAATATGTTTGCTGTCAGCCTGTATTAGTTATCTTGATCTTTCTATTAAAATATTGAAGATTTTATGTGATTTACCTAACTACACTTCTTAATGACAGCTTAGCCACTTCTGCCATTGTATACATTTGGTATTCAATAAGCAGGTTGTTTTGTTCCTAAAATATTTTTAAAAATATATTTATTTTGGCCAGGGGCGGTGTCTCACGCCTGTAATCCCAGCACTTTGGGAGGCCGAGGCGGGCGGATCACAAGGTCAGGAGATCGAGACCATCCTGGCTAACACGGTAACACCCTGTCTCTACTAAAAATACAAAAAATTAGCAGGGCATGGTGGTGGGTGCCTATAGTCCCAGCAACTCAGGAGGCTGAGGCAGGGGAAAGGCGTGAACCCAGGAGGCGGAGCTTGCAGTGAGCCGAGATTGCGCCACTGCACTCCAGCCTGGGCGACAGAGCGAGACTCCATCTAAAAAAATATATATATATATTTTTTAATTTGTATATATTTTGACAGGTGTTTAAAAAGTTATTTTATAACTAAACCTTAGTGGAGTTCACCTAGTTTTTGGTTTGGGTAAAAGTTCTTTTCACCAGGTCATACAAACAGGTTATCTTTAATTTCATTATTAATGCTTTTTCTGTCAACACTGTTTCTGAGAGCATACACACACATATATATCACACTCCATCACCCACTGCAAAATGAACTACTTTTTAAATATTTTAGTTCTATTTTAACTATCTATACTTTTCAATTAATGGCTGTTTTTCAATTTTTGGTTTTATCAAGTTTTCATAAGCTCTAACCAAAGAGGGATTTAAGGTTCCCCTCAGCTGACTAAACTTTAAACAGTTTTCTTTCACTTTAGACTTCAATCTCCATTTTCTTAGTTATTTTAGTAAACTTGAAATTGTGAATTCCTTCTCTGCAGCTTTCAGATATAAATCTTCTCCAAGTCTCTTTCTAGTTTTGCAACCCAGGAATGTTTTTCTTAGAAACTTAGGAGCCATGCTTTTGAAATATAATCATCAAGAAAGATAGTGTTACTTTATTTCAGTCTCTGTCAGATGGAAGGAGCATCACTTTAACAAGCAATGATTAGCAAACAGATGTATGGCCTGATCACACTGACCAGCCTGCCCTCTAAGATCTTTCATTCGTTTTTCATTATTTCACCCCACTGTTAAAATCATCCCACCCACTGTTCTAGCAGAGTTGTGCTCAGTATCTCTCCCCTAACACAATGTTCTTGAGTAAAATTTTTATTGCGTGTTTAGCTCATTCTGTCAAAGTTTACTTTGACATTCACATAATCCTTATTTTGATAATTGAATAATGACCTCCTACAGAAGACCAGAATCCTCTCCTCCAAATATAGATCTATCTGTCATCATTTGAGTTAATCTTTGTTGGTTACTTTTGCAGACTTAACATACTATTGCAACATGTTTATGTTTCTGTCAGCATAACTTAATTTTCATTTGCTCTCCTAACTTTTAAAAGCATTATTAGTATTAGGAATTTACTTAGAATAATACAATTATTATGATAAAAATAATCTAGGCATAATCCAATCCTGTGGATAGGAAAGACTTTACTGGGACAAATAAAAATATGAATAAATCACAGTTTTAAAATTCACAAAGGCATTTTCCCAATGTCATATAAAAAGTATAGGTGACATCTGGTTCAGCATTTCAGAGACTCAGGTTCGTTTATGGTGAATATAATGATTTATAACACCAAGAGAAATATTGAGATTTTCAAAAAGACTAAGATTGGTGACTGGCTCAGGGAGTTGAGCTGCCACTGTTGAGACCCTGTGGAGCCTGCACACCTTTTCACCTGCTCTGCTACTAGCACCTCTTCTTTCTAATCACAGAGCTTCATGTATGTGAGAATTGTTCTGTCATCATATAAGCACTGTAATAGACTTCTCTTCAAGAATGAAATGCTCTAAATAGCTTGTGGATCTGGCTTACAGCATGTTATTGGACACATATGGTTTTATAGGAAAAAGTTACAAGTCACCATAAAAGGAGCAAAGAGTAGATTCAGGGAAATAGCAGCAACTGATAACAAGTTTAGACTACATGTTCTAAGACAGAAAAGAGAATGAGATTTTCTCAAGCAAAGAAGAGGTTTAGTAAATATATTCTTATGGAATTGTTAGAAATTGACATTCTTATTGTCCAGGAAGGATGGAGATCTCGCTTTTCTTTATAAAAGTGTTACAGGAATCCATCAATTTTATTCTTTCTACACAGCATAATGATTATTTCCTAGCTCTATTGATAATTAATTATCTATGTATTTTCCACAAAAATACATTTATTATTAAAATATAAATTTCTCTATATTATCCTTTTAATAACTTGTGCAAAAAAATTACCTGTTTGAGACATTCAACAAGTGTTTTGCATATAATTACTTTTTCTGAACTTTTAATATGCCTTTTTTCCCTCTCAAATTAAGCCATCAAAAACTAATGGCTCAAAGCAATTTTAATTTAATGGTTCAAAATTACACGCACACTTGCACATGTATACAACACTCACATTCACTTAAATATAAATGTACATGTGTGTATACTTTTTTATTTGTATATTGTGTCCTTTTAAAATATGTTTCTAGATTTTGTTTTTTATTTTTCTGCTTTCTATACAATATCTTCTCTTTTCGAATTCTAGCAGATCATTTGTTTACATTAAAATTTATGAATTTGTCATGTTCTAAACATCCTACAGTCATTTCGCATTATTCTTTTACCCTCACTGGCATGTGCGAACACTCAGCAATTTATTTCATTTGAAAATCTTTATAAGTAAAATACAACACTATATCCACTCAAATATAAATGTGCAGGAGTGTATGCCAAGCTTTGTTTGTTTAGTTTAGTGGGCACATGTTTCATGGTGAGGACAAAACAATCAGGATATGATTCTTAGGACACAGAACCTTTGGAATACAGCACCGTGATTAAGAGTGTGCCCTCTGGAGCCTGATTACCTAGGTCTTCATCCTGGCTACTGCCCTTACCAGCAAACTTGTATAAGTTTTCTTTCTGTATTTTAATTTCCTCATGTGAAATAGGGGCAATTCAATATTAATACTTTGATACATATAAAATACTTGGAATACTTACTAGTATGCAGTAAACACTGAATAAATGTTAGTTCTCATTATTAATATTAAGTATGGGTTAGAAAAATAATCTAGGAATGAATTTAAACCACATGATCAGATTGCTGGCAATAAACACTTTAGTTTTCCAGTTTACTCGAACAACGCATGAACACAATTCACTTTTGGGAGTATTTCATTCAGGGAAAGAGATATCTTTGAAAAAATCATTGACCCCTTGTTTTTCAGGGCCTTGAGCTTAGAGATAGAGAAACATTTATTCTGGGCCTATGTCCCATGGCAGAGTCTTTGTTATAAAAATTATACAGAAAAAACACAGGCAGCAAAACCACGTATTCCTTTTCATAGAGACACTACATGGCTTAGAGAGGCATCAATAATGGTCTGTAGGCAGATTTAAAAGCGAAAGAACCTGCCATGTTGAAAAACAGAGTAAGTGATCTGGAACATTAAAAAAGTATTATGCTGTTGGTGCTCTTGAAATCAGAAGTATAGGGCCAGGCGCCGTGGCTCACATCTGTAATTCCAGCACTTTGGGAGGCCGAGGTGGGCAGATCACCTGATGTCAGGAGTTCAAGACCAGTCTGGCCAACATGGTGAAACACCATCTCTATAAAAATTAGGCAGGTGTGGTGGCACACACCTGTAATCCCAGCTACTCAGGATACTGAGGCAGGAGAATTGCTTGAACCTAGGGGACAGAGGTTGCAGTGAGCCGAGATTGTGCCACTGTACTCCAGCCTGGGTGACAGAGCGAGACTCCATCTCAAAAAAAAAAAAAAAAAATTAGAAGTATACAGCACTATGTATACAGAATTCAGTTTGGTGTGTACCATTGTCTTTATAAGTAGAATACATGCTGATCTAGAAAAGTGAAATCCTAGTTTCTTTAACAGCCATTTCAACAAATGGGATCATGAAACACCTTACAAGCTATTCAGACATTTCTACTTAATAAATGAATAAAATATAGTATCGAATTTCCATATTTCCAAGTATATTGAAATCTTTCACATCCAGTGAATTTGTTTTATAATGCAATATTTATATATAATGACTACTACTCCTGGATAAACCAAAAGACAAACTGAAAATCCAAACTGAAGATTCTTCTCCTAAAACTAGCAATGAATTGAAAATGTTGCCCAAATATAAAACTAGAGTGTCTTCTACCAGAGTAACTTACAACAGAATGGAAATCTGCATAGACATTCCAGGTTTTTCATTTATTGAGAGAGCTGTAGTACATCATCTCCTGCATGTTGTTTATCCTAAGAAACAGAACATCTACACATGTTAAAGATGATTTTAAATTTTTATAAAAGATAGAATATACTTTACAGCAGGAAAACAAGTCTAAGAAAAATATATTAATTGGATTTGTTTTTTTGGTCTGGAGTATTTCAAATGAATTCATTTGTATTTTTCTTTCCCTGTCAAATTGATTTCCACTTACTTAAAATTGACTTCTCAATTTCCAGTTCCCAGAAGAGTCTAGTGTTCTGGTTGACAGAACTACCTAAAGCTCAACTCAAAATCTAAATCTTTTCTAGTATCAAAATATGTTTATAAGAAGATGTTTGGATGTCAATAGGGAGGGGAGGAAGGACAAGGTTTTATTAGACCTGTCATTCAGAGAATTATTTTGATGAAAATTTTCATCACTTAACACCAACTGCAATTTATTCATGGTCCAGGGAAAACAGCATACCTATGACAACACAGGCTTCCTCAAATATAATTTTAGTATATAGCTAAAGAGCCAACATCAGGCTAAATGTGACGATATCTTAATTTATATTAATAGGTAAAGCTTATAACACAAATATTTCAAAAATAGGAGGTTATGCATTCTCTCTTAATGTGTTGTTCTTTCTATCCTTTATCAAATTTGTAATTCTTATCTTCTCAGTGCAGAATTCAGTGTTCCCAACACAGGACCTACATCATAGCAGAAATTTAATAAATACATTTTAATTAAATGTATAAATGAGCAAATGTATCCAAAAATCATGCAAGTTTTATGTGCAGAAATATTACTCACAGCATTTAATACAGTGAAAAGCTAATAATCTAAAAGCTAATAAAACAGATAGCTTATTATTATAATTCCTATGAATACAGAACTATCATTAAAACTGAACATTCCATGTAACATTTAGCAAGAAGACTGAAGAATATAATAAGACTGTACATACCTCTATTATTACCCATAATCATACATTGCAGGATATAGTATATGTATAAGTGCCTATATTCCTACCTTACTCCATTTACCCTGAGCTCCTTAAGGGCAGATACGGTACCCACTGCATCTTGTGTCTCTACTGGCTGTTGTGTAGTATAAAGTAAGCATTCAATAAATGTTTCTTGACTAAATTAATAAAACAAAATCAATTCCTATAAAAAGCAAAGTTACCAAGTCTTAATGAAGAAAATATCTGCCTTATGTTTCTACTGTTGGGAATAAAAATAGAGACAAGCACTTTGGAAAAAAAAAAAAAAAAAGGAAAAAAGGTTATGAGAAAATAATGCATGCAAATACATCATGGTCAAGCAAGTCTTATTTTTATGTATATATGCTATAAAGACTAGGTCACATGTACAAAAAAAGTGCGTAACACACATGTATAAGAAAGTGCATAATACCGCTGTCTTTGATTGTCAGGAGGTGGGGGGCTAGGAGATGGATAGCATTAGGAGAAATACTAATGTAGATGATGGGTTAATGGGTGCAGCAAACCACCATGGCCATGTATACCTATGTAGCAAAACTGCACATTCTGCACATGTACCCCAGAACTTAAAGTATAATAAAATAAATAATATAAAATACACAATATATAAAAAAAGAAAGGAAAGATCTAACATTAATGTCTCTATGACACTAGAAGGCAAGGAGAAGGAAGGTGGGCTGAATAAAGCCTACTTTAAGTCATTATTTGAAGAAACAATAGCTGAAAATTTTCCAAAAAAAAATAATAATATCCATGATTTATTGAGCACTTATAAAATACCAAGAGTCCCTTTTCTGGGTTATGTGAATTCATAGAATCCTCAGTGAAATCTTAAGAGTCACTTAATACATATATATTTATATATGTAATTTTTGTATTTAAGCAAACAGAGACTTTTTTTTTTTTTTGAGATTGAGACAGAGTCTTGCTCTGTTGCCAGGCTGGAATACAGTGGTGCAATCTTGGCTCACTGCAATCTCTGTCTCCCTAGTTCAAGTGATTCACCTGTCTCAGACTCCCAAGTAGCTGGGATTACAGGTGTGTACTACCACACCCAGCTAATTTTTGTATTTTTAGAAGAGACGGGGTTTCACCATGTTGGCCAGGCTGATCTCTATCTCCTAACCTCGTGATCTGCCCACCTCGGCCTCCCAAAGTGCTGGGATTACAGGTGTGAGCCACCACACCCGACCTGAGACATTTTAAGTAAAAGAAGATTCATTCCTTTACCCATAATTATTTAGCTACTATATAACAGAGTCCTATTATTTGGATTCAGAATTCATTATGCTAACCTAACTCAAAGAAATAAACAAAATTGGTCTCTTGTTCTACATATATCAACACAATAATGCATGAACATCAATTGTGATAGATACACATAGTAAAGGAATATAAGGTGAGAAAATCAGTAAACTAGAGTTACATGTGCTTACTTAATGAACTTCACAAATAAAATTGTGCGATTAACATTGTACTTACACATTCTACTCTGGCTTCTGACACCCAGCCAAATTTTATTTGCAAAACATTTATAGTAATTTCTATTTTTGCATTTGTTATATTATGTATAAAAGAGAAAAAGAAGAACAAATAAAAAGATTCCAATCATTTATGTTACCAAATGAGTTATCATTAGTGGTTTGAAGAAATGTTTTGATTTACCAAATAAACAACCACAGACTTGTTCTTCACCACATAAAAGATTAAGAAATTATTTTACCCTTTTCAAGTGCCATACCTAAACCAGATGATGAGTTCCAGTAGTTTAATTTAATATAATAAGTAGTAAATTATTAATTAAATCTAGCTCTTCCAGCAAATTAACTACTTTGCAAGAACATCTGTAGCAGTATTGATATAAGGTCCCAGTTCATTTGATTGTCAGTATCAGCACTACCACGGGTTTTGTTACAATCAAATTAAGCTAACCAATTACATCCAGTATTACATCACATAATAGTTAATTAAAATAATATTATTGTAAAAAAAAAAAAAAGCTTAAATTCAGTACTATTTCTCAAATCCTTCCCAGTAAAACCACCCTTTATGTACAGTAAACGTTAGTATAAATCAACAGTAAAGATTCTGTTAATTCTGAACTTCAAGTTTCTTGTGGACACTCACAAATATCCTCCCCCAAACCACAAAACAGTAGTGAAACAGTATCCCAATGTGACTTCTAAGTCATAACCATCATTCGCCAACTAGTGAATTGTATTTTCCACTTACAAATTTACACAGACTGGAGAGGCCATAGGTCTCCCACAGATTTATTCCTTACATTTCTGCTGCCAAGATCTCAGCCCATTTACTTTGATCTGCTTCTGACTTATCTAGAACGGCATGCTTATTAACTCCTTGGATAAAATGTTCATGTTACCTCCCAGCTTTTTTTCCTATCATGTTACTTAAATATCTATTTAACTTCTTGCATCTAATTTTTCATAAGAGATGCTATTCATCCAAGCAACTTGCCAGCCATTTCATACTAGTAAGTCTTCTTTATCTACATGTATTTCTCTATTAAAGGTGAGTTTTCCTGGCTTAGGAGTCCTTGATCCATGCCAGCATCATTTAAGATTCTTTTAGAGCATTTCAGCCAGTATTTGCATATTCAATAGACATGTTACCATCATTGGATATTTATAACATGATAGAGTACGGATATATCATTTTTACGTAACAATGTTGGGTCCACCAAGATAATGTCATGCAGGTAGTAGTTAACTCTAAATGTATTTTACATTTAGTGTGACAGAGGACTCTCATAGATGTTCCTGGTTTTTGTTTGTTTGTTTGTTTTGGGTTTTTTGTTTTGTTTTGTTTTGAGACAGAGTCTCGCTCTGTCGCCCAGGCTGGAGTGCAGTGGTGTGATCTCGGCTCACTGCAAGCTTCGCCTCCCGGGCTCACGCCATTCTCTTGCCTCAGCCTCCGGAGTAGCTGGGACTACAGGCGCCCGCAGCCATGCCCTCCTAATTTTTTGTATTTTTAGTAGAGACGGGGTTTCACAGTGTTAGCCAGGATGTTCTCGATCTCCTGACCTCGTGTTCCCCCGGCCTTGGTCTCCCAAAGTGCTGGGATTACAGGCGTGAGCCACTGCGCCCGCCCGATGTTCCTGGTTTTAACAGTGGATATCTGATTGCACAAAGTTACCCCCAAACTTACGTTAGGGGTTTTTAGGCCAAATATTCTTTACCTTAATTATTCACCTGCATTCATTAAAAAGCACGATTTATAGATAATAGGGCACATAATACCATAACAATTCAGGCATATAGCAAATATTTTATATCTCGTATACCTGAACTCCTTTCTTAATAAATCATCACACAATGATTTGCGGTTTTGTTGTTGAATGAAGCCAAAAAAGAGGTCCTATTTAATATAACACAAAACAAGAATAAGAGAAAATAGCATTACAATTATTGCAAGTATACATTTTTTCAGTATATTATTAGAATTTTGAAGGTGTAACACATAGAAAAATTCAGACAATATTTATTAAATCAGTGAAGACCTGCAAGTATTATTGTGTTGAAGTCTCTTTAGATTTAATAATATTTGCTTTATATATCTGGGTACTCCAATGTGAGGTGCATGTGTCTTGAGAATCGTTATATTCTCTTGCATAGTTGATTCCTTTATCATTATATAATGACTTTATCTCTTTTTACTCTCTTTGACCTAATGTCTGTTTTGTTTGATATAAGTATAGCTAACTCTGGCTCATTTTTGGTTTTCATCTGCATGAAATATATTTTTTCATTTCTTTACTTTCAGTCTATGTGTCTTTAGAGGTGAGACGAGTTTCCTGTAGGCAACTTGTAGATGGGTCATTTTTTTCATTCATTCAACCAATCTACACCTTTTAAGTAGAAAGTTTATTCCATTTACAATCGATGATACTATTAATATTTTAGGACTTATTTCTGTCATTGTATTCATTGATTTCTGGTTATTTGGTATATCTATAATTTGCTCATTTCCTTCCCCTTTGTTGTTTATCATTGTGGTTTGGTGATTTTTTTGTAGTGGTAACATTTGAGTATTTTCACTTTCATATTGTGTGTTTGCTCTACCAGTGTATCTAATACTTTTCTGTGTTTTCTTGTGGTAAATATTGTCAATTTACTTCCATGCATGAAATTCCCTTAAGAATTTCTTGTAGGTTTGGCCAAGTGGTGATGAATGCTCTTAGCTTTTGGTTGTCTGAGAAAGTCCTTATTTCTCATTCATTTAAAAAGCATAATTTTTCTGGGTATAGTATCTTTGCATTGCACTTTCTTTTTTCTTTCTACACTTTGCATATGTCATAGTAGTCTCTCATAGCCTGTAAAATTTCTGCTAAGGAATCTGCTATTAGTATTATGAGGGTTCTTTTTCTTTTTTCCCTTTTTTTTTTTTTAATGGAGACTGAATCTCACTCTGTCGCTGGGCTGGAGTGCAATGGCACGATCTATGGGGCTTCTTTTTAAGGGGATATATGCTTTTCCCTTGCTGTTTTTAGAATTCTCATTTCTTTGACTTTTTACAGTTTGACTGTAATGTGACATGGAGAAAACCTTTTTGAATTGTGTTTATTTGGGGATCTCTGAGCTTACTGTATCTGGATGTCTAAATCTCTTAGAGATATGGAAAGTTTTCAGCTATTGTTTCATTCAATAGGTGTCTTAGTTAGTTTCTGTTGCTATAAAGGAATGCCAGAGGGTGGATAACTAATAAAAAAGGTTCATTTGTCTCACAGTACTTTAAGCTGTACAAGAAGCATGGCACTGGCATCTGCATATGATGAGGGCCTCAGAATGCTTCCCTTCATGGTGAACAGAGATAGGGAGCTGGTGTGTGCAGAGATCACATGGCAAAAGAGGAAGAAAGATAGAGGAGAGAAAAGTTCCAGCCTCTTTTTAACAATCAGAACTCACTCATTACCACAAGGACAGCACCAAGCCATTGGTTAGGGATGTAGCCCCAGACCCAAACGCCTCCCATTAAACACCACTTCTAATACTAGAATTCAAATTTCAGTGTAAGATTTAAACAGTTCAAACAATTCATATTCCAACCATAGCAATAGGTTTTCTACCCCTTTGTTTGTCTCTTTGTCTTCTAGGCCACCAAAAATTTAAAAATTTGATCACTTTATGGTGTCCCATATGTCACAGACACTTTGTTTATTCCTTTCTATATTTTGTTTTTATTTTTGTCTGGGTTATTTCAAAAGACCTACCTCATGTTATAAAATCATGTGTTCTGCTTGATCTACTCTGTTGTTGAAATTTACAAATGTATTTTGTATTTAATTCAATGACATTTTCCATTTCAGAATTTCTGTTGGGTTCTTTTTTATATCTATTTCTTCAGTAAATGTCTTATTTATATCACAGAATTTTTTTTTTATTTATTTGTATCATTTTTTTCTGAGTTCTCTTATGTATCACTGAACTTCTTTAATCTTATATTTAAGTACCTTTTATAATTTCATAAATTTGTTTTGCATTGAAATCCATTGCTAGAAAATTGTTTCTTTGGAGGTGACATATTGCTTTTTCAAGTTTTTGTGTTTTTATGTTGATATCTGAACATCTGGTATAACAGTCACTTCTTCCAATTTTTTAAATTTGCTTTCATAGGGAAGGACATTTTCCTTAAGATGGATCTATGGTATTTGTTGGGTTGGGCAGAATGCTCAGGTAGGGGCACCAGTAGCTGCTTGATGTCCCTGCTACTGGGGAGAACAGGGTTGCTATCTATGGCAGTAGCTGTAAACAGGAAGCTGGAGAGTATGTGCTTTGGCCCCAGAAGGCAGTTGCAGGTTGGGTAACATTTCTTCAGGGCACTTGTAAATTTATAGCACTCCAGCTACTGTGGCTAGTGGGACGGTTACCTCAGATATGAAGGCAGCAGCCAGCAGCAGCATCTAGCTGTGGACAGGAAGGTCAGTGGGGCTCCAGAGATATGAACATGCAGGGGCTGTTGGATCCCAGCATAGAATACAGTCTGGTAGGGGCTTGCTTTCAAAGTGGTGCCTTGATGTATCTCCTTATAACTCAAGGGGTATATGGAACCTAGTATGAGCTTTTGAACAGTGCTGTCATGGGGTCTCTAAGGAGTTAGTCTCAGGGAGCATATGGGTCAAAGGGTGCTCCTGCTGCTAGAATTGCAGGAGTCCACAGAGAGCACGTGGACCACAAGGGGTCACTTACATATCATTTTCCCTCATTTGGCTCCCAGTTGATCCCCGTCTCATTTCCCTCTCCTTTCTTACTTTATGTGTTTCACTTCTCTATTGAATTCCAACATTCTCTCTTAGGTGATCCAGTCTAAGTGTGGTTACCTAGTTTGGCTCTTCTTTGTGGAGGAGATGAGTACCAAATGCTTCTATTTAGCTAATTTGAAGTCCTTCAGTCTCTACTCTCCATTTAGACTGCATGATGTCCCCTAATACGGCAACTTACAGCTTTTATTTGGAGTTTAGGGTATTTGCATTTAATATAGTTATTAATATACAAAGTTTGTCTACCATATTATATTGCTATTTCTTTGCTATTGGTCCCATTTTTAAAAATTTTATTATTTTGTGCAATTCTTTTGCTTTCTCAGCTTCAAGCACTACATATTTGGTTATTTCCCAGAAGCATGTTTCTTCCCATTTCAAACTATCCTCACCTGTTGATGCGTCTGCCTTGAAACTTCCCTTTTGGCACATCTATTTGGCAATCTTAACTACTATTCAGATTTCAGATTAAATATAATTTCTACTTATATACCTTATTTGACTCCCCAGACTCAGTTACACTTCTAAAAGCACCTTGTTTGTCTTCTTTTTAATTTCTTTCACAGTTTGAATTAATTACAAAAAATAGATAAACCTGAGAAAAGCAAGTCATGAAAGAAATGTTAATGGTAGTGTTGCTGCTGCTGTTTGCAGCTGTATCCCTAAAGTTTGGCAGAAGTCCTTGAATTTAGTAAGTGTGCAAAAGTACTCATTGATTGAATACATAAACTTAATACTTGCTTCTCACAAAACAGATATAAAATCGAAAGTACAGGAATAAAGGTTGGATCTTAATATTAGGATTTTAAAAATTGAAGCTGATTAAAATGAACTTTAATAAACTGAACTGAACTGTCTTTTGAATCAGTGGTTTCCTAATGAATGAATGTTTCTTCCATCCACAGAGCATGGTTATGATTTTAAATTATGTATATCACTGTATTTAAACAACAATTAGTATGTAAAGCTTCTTTTCCTTTGTTGCCCTGAAAATGGTGATTTATCGATAAGTATACCATACATAGCAAATCCAGTGAATATTAAATAACAAAAGTAATATTTAAATAGAGCATTATATCTATATATGGATATTAGGATTATAAGTAATGGTTTAACGTAAAAGAGGGTAAATAATATCTTACAAATGTGACAATTTCTTCAAATTTATCAACATTTTATTTCTAAAAATGATCCGTGAGAGAGATTAGGTATATCTAATTTGACATCTAAGAGAAGAAATGAGCTTGTACACAAATGCCCCGGTTTAAACTCCAGATTTATATAAAAATATGATGAGCATATAGACGTTTGCTTAACTAGAATGCATGTGTGTACCTTTTGTGTATTTTCCAGAATTTTTTTTTAGATACAGCTTAAAATAAATTCCCAAAGACATACTTACAAAATTCAAATATGTCCTCAGTTATTTCTTAAGTTGATTATAGGTTAAATGTGAAAAAAATTTCAAGACGACAATATTTTTATGCTAACCTTTACAAATACATAATATGTTCCTTGGAATGTCCTTACGTCTCTATCGTGCTAACTCAATCCTAGCCATCTTTCTGGTTTTAATTAATATTTACATCATTTTAAGCCTTCCTCCTCCAACTTAATTCATTTTTATTTTCTCTATTCCTTAAAGCTACTGCCAAGTATGGCACTTCAATGAAAAAAAAAAACAAAACCCGTTTTCTTCAAATATAATTAACATACCATAAAATCTACCCATTTAACCTTTACAATTTAATAGTTTCTAGTCTATTCAGAGCTACGAAGTATCAACGTCATCTAACTTTAGATTACTTTAGTCATCCCCAAAGGAATTCCTGTATACATTTAACAGTTACTCATCTTTTGTGCATAGATATCCACTCGTTTCATCACTATTTCTCAAAAAGGTTCTTCCTTTACCATTGAATTATGTTGACACTCATCAAAAATCCATTTACCATAAATGTAAGCGTTTATTTCTAGATTTGCAATTCTATTCCATGGATCAATGCATTTATGCTTATGTCAATAGCACACGAGTGCTACTTTAGCTTACTACTTAGCTGACTACTGTTGCATTGTAAATTCTGAAATTGGACAGTGTGTCATCCATCTTTGTTTTTTTAAGATTGTTTTGGCTAATCTGTAGTTTCCAATTCCATGTAAACTTTAAAATCATCTTGTTAATTCTTTTATAGTAATTCTGTTAAATCTGTAGATTATTTGGGGGATTATACCTTCCTTAACAACATTAAATATTCTTATCTGTGGATATGGAATATTCAATTTATACAAGTCTTCTTTAATTGTTTTTAACAGTGTTTTATAGTTTGAAGTGTACAGATTTAAACTTTTTGCTGTGATATTAGTTTACAATTTTCTTTGCAATTTGGATTATTCTCATTTTCTTTGCTTACCTAGTTGCCCTGACTAACACTTCCAGAACAATATTGAGCACAAATGACACGACAAGTATCCCTGCCTTGTTTCTGATTTTAGGGAGAAAAAACCCAGTTTCACCATTAAGTTAGCTGTGGATTTTTAATAGATGTTTGTTATTAGGAGCAAGAAGTCCTTTATTTTATTCTATTTTATTTTATTTTATTTTATTTTATTTTCTGTTCTTAATTCTTTAAGTGATTTTTTTTTTATCACAAAAGGACGTTATATTTTGTCAAATATGTCTATTGACAGGACCATGTGTGTTTTGCCCTCTATTATATTAATATAGTATATTACAACAGTTGATATTATAATGTTAAACCAACCTTGCATTCCTGGAATAAACCTCACCTGGTCATGGTAAATAATTCTTTTCATAAATCAGCTGGATTCATGTCCAATATTGTGTTGAGGATTTCTAGTTTATATTTAAAGAGGATATTGGGTCTGTAATTTTCTTTTCTTGGGCTATCTTCGTCTAATCTTCATATCAGAGTAACACTGGCATCATACAAGTTAGAGAGTATTTTTACTCTTCTAATTTCTGACAAGTTGTAAAAAATTACTATTAATTATTTAAATACTTGTTAGAATGCACCATTAAAATCAGTTAGGACTGGGCTTTTTCTTTATATAGATTACTTAAATTATTATTATCTTTTTTATATTTCATAAGACTATTAAAAATTTTCTATAGCTTCCAGAGTTAGTTTTGGAAATTTTGGTTTTCAAAAAGTGTATTTAACTCATGAAGTTATCTAATTTTCTAGCATTTTTGTACTATTTTCTTATAATACTTTTTTTACTTCTGCAAAATAATTTCCTTTTGCATTTCTTAATATAGCAGGTTATTGTCCTGTCTCTCTCTCTTTTTTTATTGTTCAATCCAGCTGGAAATTTATTAATTCCATGGCTCTTTTCACAAAAACTATTTTTGCGAAATTTTTAAATTTTAAAAATTAAAAAAATATTTTTATTTTCATAATTTCAGCTCTAATCTTTGTATTTGTCGTGTCTGCATGCTCTAGGTTTAATTTACTCTGTTTTCTAGTGTCCTATGGTGAATCATAAGGATATTAATTTGAGATTTCTTCTTTCTTTTAAATATAGGCAATTACAGTTGTAAATTTCTCTCCAGGAAGTTGATCTAGCTGCATTCTGCCTGTATTGTTATAGTATTTGTTTGTTTTTATATATTTGTAAATATTTTAAAATTTCGCTTGTGTGAGTTCTTCATTAATTCATCATTTTAAGAGGATTATTTTCCCAACTTGACTTATGTTTTAGATTTCTAATTTTATTCCATTGTGGTCAGATATTATAATTGTATTATCTCAATCCTCTTAAATTTATGGAGGCTTGTCTTATGGACTAGTGATTGGTTTATCATGGAGAATATTCCATGTGTGCTTGAGAAGAATATATATTCTACTGTTAATTGGTGGAGTGTACCTTGCAAATTTGTTAGGTCTAACTGATTTCCAGCATTGTACAAATTTTCTATATACTGTCTGAACTACTGCTTTATTGTTCTAATATAGTGTGGAAAGTAGAGATCTGAAGTCTACAACTGTAACTGTCAAATTGTCTCTCCCTTTGAGTCTTTCAATTTCTTCTTCATGTACCTTCCGGCTCTGTTCTTAGGTGTCTATATGTTTATAATTATTATATCTTTCTGATATTTGTACTTACGTCATTATAAAATGTTTCTCTTTAGTTATAATAATGTTTGGTTAGAAAGTCTAAATTGTATATTTGTGTAGCAGTCCCTGCTCTTTTTTCATTTCCATTTGCATAATATATCTTTTAACGTTTTACTATAAATCTGTTTGTAATGTTCTGTTTCTTTATTCACTCTACTCTGACTTTGAATTAATTACTGAGTTTATTCATATTTAATGCTATTGATATGGCTGAGTTTATGTCATTTTAGTTTTGATTTCTGTATGTCTCATGTCTTTTTTGTTGCTCTCTTCATCTTTTACGGTATTCTTTTGCATTAAGGAGACTTTTTATAGTGTAAAATTTTACTACTTTCAGTGATTGCTTTCACTGTATTGTTTATGTATTTTTCACTGGTTGCTCTATGGCTTACAAAATACATCTCAAATTATCAGAATTTACGTCAGATTTATAGAAAGTTATTACAGGGAGTTATAGAAACTTTAATCCTATACAGCTTTATTCTCTCTTCCCCCTTTTTGTGTCATCAATGCTTTCTTTCTCTTTCTAGCTCTCTCTTTCTATACATATATACATATAACATATATAACATACATGTTATGTGTATATACAAATTATATATACATAATTTATGCTCTATTTATATATAAAATATATACATATGTGTTTTATTTATATATAAATGATATAACATATATGTATATAAATTGTTCATATTTTTAGGTATTATATATACATATTTTACATTTATATATAAATTATATATACATCTATACATAATTTCATACCTACATATATGAAATTAAGCTTATCTGTTATATATGTTTTACATATATCAATGTGTGGGTATATATGTACACACACATTATATATATGCACACATAAATATATATACACACCCAAACATATATATATGTGTGTGTATATATATACAGGAAGTTTATATGTATTGCTATCATGGAGCCTCAAGCTTCTTCTTAATTATTTACCATCATAATCACCATTGTTTCAATAGCAGTCTTTGCGTTTACTTTCCCCGTGCTCTGTTCCAAATAAAAAGTAAAAGTTATGGGGTTCTCTGTTCTTAAGTCTTACAGCTCTCCCTGGACATAACCTGTCTGCCATTGCTCTCAATATGAAAAGGGGTATAACAGCCCATTTATCTGGGAATGGGAAACTGCTTTACAATCAGATTGCTGGAAAAGTGATGGTCTTCTCAAATTGTCTCTCCTGACGTGAAGCGTCCCTCTGACTATGCAGCTAGCTAGGGTGAGAGTGACCATTGCCCAACATTGTCCTGCCTTTTTTGTTGTGGAATTTCCACCATAGTAACAGAGATTGGGTGGAAGAAGGAAGTCCCTGACCCCTGGGCTTCAGTTGCCTGGACTAGTGCTTCAACAGCATGGTTATAAAATATGCTGTTGTTCTGACCTTCCCATTAAAAACAAACAAACAAACAAAAACAAAAACAAAACAGAGCCCTATACTAGGAGATGGGAGGAGAGGAAGCCTCATCTTTTTGGCACACCATCCTAGAGGAGAGCCTTTATTTCACTAAGCTGGGACTAGTGAAGTGACAGAATGTGACTTGAATTTACAGATTCTCACTGTTCTTAACAAGCTTTAGTAGATTTTTCTAAATAAATATTTCTTTCTTTCATGAATACTCTTAGGAAAATTTCCAGAGACTTGAGAGGGGGGTGTGTGTGTGTGTGTGTGTGTGTGTGTGTGTGACAGAGACAGAGAGAGAGAGAGAGAGAGAGAGAGAGAGAGAGAGAGAGAGAGAGATTTCTATTTTCATCAGTTGTGGTTGCTTTTCCAGGGAGAAGATCTAGGGGCATCTTGCATCACTATTAGGGAAGTGTCTCCCTTCTTGTGTAGTACTCCTATTTAATCACATTATCATGTATTACTTTTCATAATTATGCAAATCTTTCCATTTATTTATGCCTTTTAAAATAAATCAGTCAATTTTTTGGATCTGCCAAGTTACATTGGATATATGGTTTGGATCACCCTTTGATCTTGAATAGAAAGTTAGTTTTGTTGGACGTTTGTGTTTGGATCAATAAAATGATAATTGTATTATTTCTTGGACAGATTCTCCACTGAGATTAAATTGTATCAATCTCGCTGCTAAAATCTACTGATTTTCTGGTGAAACTTATACTCCTTACGTTAGAATGCATTCATAAATAATCTCTGTTAGCCTCTAGCTTGTTGTTGTGAACATATTTTCATTTTTCCCATGCATAGCTCAGAGCTCTTAGACATGCCATTTCATTCAGTGGCATGCATTTTCTGCATTTATCTCTAATTCTAAACCTCAGTGTAACTATAAACTTCCTAGAAGCCCAGCTAAAACCCCCCGTCTGTTGCCATCTGATTAGTGTTCCCACTTCTGAGATTTTATATTATGTATATTAGGAGATAGCGCCATCACTTATCATAGCGGATTACAACCTTTGAATTATTTTCTATCTTATTACTATAATATGCTCAAGAACTTTTGTATCTTCCGAGTTTTTAGTTATTCTTTTGACTTCAGTATCTGAGCATCAGCGGTACTAAAGAAAAGTTTATTTTTCCTACAAAGCCCTTCTACAAGCAGAGCCCCTGATGACACTCAGTACTTACTTAGTGTAGTATTTTTAATTTAGTATGAGGGACTAGAAGCATTGAAAAGTTATGGAACCATTATTTTTGCTTTGATTTATAATTATTAAGTTATTTAAAATAAAAATGTAAAGTTGTATAATTTTTAATAAAAGTATAACTAAGACCCTTTGTAAATGAGTTATTATTATTATTAAATCATTATAGCCTGCTATATTTTGCAGATATCTTCTAATTTTAAGTTTCAAAAATTGTTCATTTTTAATTAAAATTAAAATCTGTACATATTAAGTGTCCACTAAGATTTAAAGTATGCTCCTGGCTGTGCATTTCTGATTGCTTTTGTTTTATATTTTATACTTACACATAAACATATGTATAGTTTTACAAGCTAATCCCAATCTTATTTGATCTCCTCACTGGATCTGAAAGGTTATTTTTAATGATTATTTACCAATTTTATAGATAAGGATACTGAAATTGTTAGAGATTAAATGCCTTTTTCCAAGTTAATGATACAGTCTGACGTCTGCTGCTGAACACTTATATTTACATGCATTGACACTCAATCTTTCTTCTGAAATTGAGAGTGTTTCCTTTCTTCAAGCTTTGTCTTTTACATCTCAAAACAGGATAGCAGGGAGAAATGACAAATTACAGAAGTGGTTACCTGATAATAAATCTTACTACCTTTAGGTGAAACACTTAAAGGACTTTTTAGCATGGTGACAGTGTATTTGGCTTAGGCTTGTGTTTTCCACATTTAATGTCATCTTTACATCTTTCAAAAGCCAGCAAGGGTTTGCCATTCAGAAAGAGAGAACATCTCACCTTCACAGCAAGAGACATCCTTTTAGATAATCCTTAGAACAAGCTAATGCTGAAAAACCTGATAGCATGAAGGAAGAGACCCATGTTGGAAAGGGAATATGGGTTGTTTACTAAGGGAAGAAATGCCAGTATCAGGCACAACACTCATCTAACAGTGGGAATACTTGTTACATTAACAAGATTTACTGACAGACTCCATCTGTGTCTTCTCACCAAACAAGGTCACTCAGTCAGATACTATGGAGCCTAATGAGGAAAATGCCAAGTCTCTGGAGTGATAATAGAGGTTCACTCTGACTTACGCCTCAGGCACTGGCAATATTTTTAGGTCTGGAAAATAAAGTAAGGCACAGAAAAAGGTCATAATTTTTATCAAGCCAATCCACCTTGAAAAATAACTGTGCAAGTGAGCATATTTAATATATATTTTTTTTACTTTCTTGAAATTCAAGGTTACTTTTCTCTTTTTCAAAGTAGTCCTGAAGGGTTTTAATACTTACCTGAACATTACATTTATATATGGTATTAGGTTAAAGGGTCTGTGCCACAGCTCCTTTATTTTATATCTAAGAAAGGAAATACCTACAAAATGCTAAAGGGGCTTGTTGTTTTTGTGCATGTAATGTATTATTAGCTCTTTCTTTGAGAAAAAGACCTCACATAATTTTTCTGTAGCATTCTGTAGATATTACGATATTTCTTAAACTTTGGAATTAGATGTTTGGTTTCATGTCTTAGCAGCTGTAATCACAAAGCTATTAAGTAGCTTTTTCACTTAAGCAAATAGCTTATCATCTCTGAACCTGTGTCCTTAATGGACAAATAATGGCTTTAGAATAAATAATAATTGAGATCCCTTAAAATGTAAACACTTTCCAGGCTCATTACTTATACATCAAACATATGTACCTTTTTTTCTTGTCAGCAGACCTCTTCAAATACCCATTATATATAGCCCTAGTTTGATTCATGTAAACCACATGATATTAGAACATACCTAATTTCCTGGTCTGTTTTTATTATCCCTGCACTTCGTTCAAATGTCATCCACTAATTTCGTATTTCCTATAGATTTAGGAAGTCTTAAGGTGTTTTGCTACAGCTTTCTTTATACATTCAAATTTTATTATAGAAATAAAAATAAATTAAAATATTTCCTAGTCTATCAACTACTTCTCCTTTTTTTATTTCTCAGAAAGGATTCTCTGTTTAAAAACAAAACAAACAAACATACAAACAAAAAAAATCCACTATGACATGAATGTCACAATCTGTACTTTATTTACTATACTGAAGTCAAAGATTGCTAAGAGAAACTGACCTTAAACATAATGGGAAGGGAAGCTTTCACAAGGATAAGACCCGGGATATAATCAACATTCACCAAAAACAAGTTATGAACTGTAAATTTGCTGACTTATTGTAGTGCAATTGAGTGAAAGCCTCCCCGGAAAATTTAAAATATTTTATTCAACTAATTTTACTAAAAAGCAATTAGGTATTGGTTGCCTTGTTAAGAGAATCAGGAAAGACAATTAGTCTAAGTTAAGGCATTTGAATTTGAGGTACCGCTGATCTAGAATACACCATACAGAGTCCGGAGCTGGTAAAGGTCCATCAGTTAGAAGTGACATAGAAAAGAATAAGACAGAGTAAAAGCTCTATGCCATCCGGACTAGAGATTAGTTTGTTAATTGAGAAATCAAATTATGGCAAGGATTAATAGTAAAGAAAATGCCTCAAATATTTCAATTTGTAGCTTTTAAATGCATAAATTTAACTGAAACTCTTTAAAATAAGACCTAGCATTTTCTTTGAGTATAAGCCTGCTGACTGGCATTCTGTTTTTTTAATAAACCACACAAAAAATATCTCCTTGCCTCAGTACTACTGAAAAATGATGTGTACCACAGTAACAAACCTCCAAAGGACACTATTTCTAGAGTGTTTCTGCTTACTAAACCAGCATAAGAACGTTCACACATTGAGTTACAAATTTTTACAATAATTCCCTCATTCCTTTACCATCTTGAGGCCTTTTTAAAAATGTAGCATAATATAGTTTTGATATAATTAATTTATAAATTTTAAATTTACCTAAATCTCTCAGCAACTCCAATTTTATTATATAAAAATTTAACACTATATTTCTTATGTCCATGTAAAAATATTATTTCATAATGCATCTCAAAATTCAGTATTTTTTATTAACACACAATAACATGTATTAATACCTGATACATATTTATGGGGTACAGATGATTTTTGATACATGATACAATGCAAAATGATCACAACTGGCTATTTATTATATTCATCATCCCATCATTTGTCATTTCTTCATGATGGAAACATTCTAAATATTCTTTTCCAGGTATTTTGAAATATACCATTAATTACTGTTAACTATAGTCATCCTGTAGTACTATCAAAAACTAGAACTTATTCCTTCCATCTAATTGTATGTTTGTGCTCATTAACCAACATTTTTTCAGCCCTATGCTTAGCCTTCCCACTATCTGGCATCTAGCACTCTACTCTCTACTTTCGTGAAATCAACTTTTGTAGCACCCACAGATGAGTGAGAGCTTGTGATATTTGTCTTTCTGTGCCTGGCTTATTTTCTTTAACTAAATGACCTCCAGTTCCATCCATGTAGCTGCCAATGACAGGATTTTATTTATTTTTCCTTATGGTAGATAGAATTCCATTGTGTATATATACCATGTTTACTTTATTCATTCTGTTGTTGATGGACAGTTAGATTGATTCCATATCTTCGTTACTGTGAATAGTGCTGCAATAAACAAGCGGGGTACAGCTATCTATTTGATATGCTGATTTCTTTTCCTTTGAATAAATACTGTAAAATTAGATTGCTGGATCCTATTGTAGGGTTTTCTTTTTTAGCTTCATGAAAAATTGTCACACTGCTTTCTATAATGGCTAAACTAATTTACATTCCCATCAACAATGTGTAATAGTTCCCTTTTCTCCCAGTCCTTTCCAGCATTTATTTTTTATTTCTTTGATAATAGCCATTCTGAGGTTAGATGATATCACATTGCCAGTTGAACTTGCATTTCCATGATGATTAGTAATGCTGAGCATTTTTAAAATAAACCTGTTAGACATTTGTTTGTCTTGTATGTCTTATTTTGAGAAAAATCTACTTGGATTCATTCTCCACTTTTTAATGGGTTTATTCATTCTTTTGCTGTTGAGTTGTTTGAGTTTTTTTTTTTTTTCCCTGAATTCTGAGTATTAGTCCCCTGTCAGATTAATAGCTTTTTCTCTCAATCTAAAGATTGTTTCTTCACTCTGTTCATTGTTTTCTTTGCTGTCCAGAGCTTTTTAGTTTAATGTAGCCCACTTATCTATTTTTGTAGAGGCATCTTACCTGTGCTTTTGAAGTCCCAGTCATAAAATCTTTGACTAGACAACTGTCCTAAAGCATTTCCCCTGTTTTTGCCTAGAAGTTTTATAATTTTAAGTCTTATGATTTAAACACTTAGTATTACTGTGATATATCACACTTATTAATTTGCACATGTTGGAAATATGTTCATTGTCTACTTCTTTCTGCCTGTGGAGGCCACCGAGGAAGCATTGTTAAAGTCTCTCTGCCCCTTGCCATCATGTCTAAATCAGAGTCTCCTAAAGAGCCTGAACATCTGAGGAAGCTCTTCATTGGATGGTTGAGCTTTGAAACAACTGATGAGAGCCTGAAGAGCCATTTTGAGCAATGGGGAATGCTCACGGACTGTGTGGTAATAAGAGATCCAAACACCAAGCACTCCAGGGGCTTTGGGTTTGTCACATACGCCAATGCGGAAGAGGTGGGTGCAGCCATGAATGCAAGGCCACACAAAGGTGGATGGAAGAGTTGTGGAACCAAAGAGACCTTTCTCAAGAGAAGATTCTCAAAAATGAGGTGTCCACTTAACTGTGTAAAAGATATTTGTTGTTGGCATTAAAGAAGACACTGAAGAACATCACTGAAGATAATATTTTTGAACTGTATAGAAAAATTAAAGGGATTGAAATCATTACTGACCAAGGCAGTGGCAAGAAAAGGGGCTTTGCCCTTATAAACTTTGATGACCATACCATGCTGGGAATGGCCACAGCTATGAAGTTAGGAAAGCCCTGTCAAAGCAAGAGATAGTTAGTGCGTCATTCAGCCAAAGAGGTCAAAGTAGTTCTGGAGACTTTGATAGTGGTCATGGAGTTGGTTTCAGTGGGACTGACAACTTTGGTTATGGAGGAAACTTCAGTGGTCTTGGTGGCTTTGGTGGCAGCTGTGGTGGTGGTGGATATGGTGGCAGTGGCGATGCCTCTAATGGATTTGGTAATGATGGAAGAATTTTGGAAGTGGTGGAGGTACAATAATTTTGGCAATTACAACAATAGTTCAAATTTTGGACCCATGAAGGGAGGAAACTTTGGAGGCAGAACTTCTGGCCTCTATGGTGGTGGAGGCCAATCCTTGGACAAACCATGAAATCAAGGTGACTATGGAGGTTCCAGTAGCAGTAGTAGCTATGGCAGTGGCAGAAGATTATAACTACTGCCAAGAAACAAAGCTTAGCAGGAGTGAAGAGTCAGATAAGTGACAGGGAAGCTACAGGCTACAACAGATTTGTGAACTCAGCTAAACATAGTGGTAGCAGGGACTAGCTGCTACCAATGGGGAAAAAAATGTTTTAGACAAATACTCATGTGTATGGGCAAAAAACTCGAGGACTGTTTTTGCAATGAATTGTTTAACAGGCTATTTTAGTTTCTGTTCTGTGGAAAGTATAAAGCATTCCAACAAAAGATTTTAATGTAGTTTTTTTTTTTTTTTTTTTTTTTTTAACACCCATGCTGTTGATTGCTAAGTGTAATAGTCTGGTCATGATGCTGATAAATGTGTCTTTTTTTAAATGTGCTGTGTAAAGTTAGTCTACTCTGAAGCCATCTTGGTAAATTTCCCCAACAGTGTGAAGTTAGAATTCCTTCAGAGTAATGCCAAGTTCTATTTGGAATTTATATACAGTCTGCTTGGGTGGAGAAGCCATTGTCTTCAGAAACCTTGGTGTAGTTGAATGATAGTTACTGTTATGACCTGAAGGTCACCATTAAAAGGGATCACCCAAGTCACTCAAGCAAAATCATGGAATTATTGGTTATAAAAATAATTGTGGCCACATCTTATGCAATATATCTAAATTGAATGATGGTACCAGATAAAATTATAGATGAGAATGACGCTTTCGTATCATCCATTATCATGTGTAATCAATAAATGATTTAATTCTCTTGAAAATAAAATAAAATAATTTGCATGTTTTGAATGATGTTTGCATCCCTGGGATAAATTTGACTTGATCATGGTGTATTATCTTCTTGACATGTTGTTGGATTTGACTTGCTACTGTAAGGTTGAGAATTGTTTCATTTACATTCATCAGGTTTATTTGCCTGTAGTTTTCTTTTTTGTTGTGACCCTATCTAGTTTTGGTATGAGGGTAGTGCTGGTTCATAGAATGATTTAGTCAGAATTCCCTCCTCTTCTAATTTTTGGAATAATTTGAGAATTGTCGTTAGCTTTTCTTTAGAAGTCTGGTAGAATTCTATGTAGCAGTAAAGCCGTCGGGCCCTGGGCATTTCCTTTTTTGGAAGACTTTCATTGCGGATTCAATCTCATAGTCATTGTTGGCCTGTTCAAGTTTTCTATTCCATCCTAGTTCAATTTTGGTAGGGTGTATGTGTTCAGGAATTTATCCATTTCCTCCAGGTTTCCAATTTGTTGTTATATGATTGTTCATAGTAAATTCTAATGATCCTTTATATTTCTGTGATATCAAATGTAATGTCTCATTTTTATCTCTGATTTTATTTTTTCAGGTCTTCTCTCTTTTTTTCTTGACTAGTGTAGCAAGCAGTTTATCAATTATGTTTAGCTTTTGGAAAAAATAATTTTTCATTTCATTAATTATTTGTAATTTTTTAGTCTCAATTTTGTCTAGTTGTTTTCGAATCTTTATTATTTCTGTCCTACTAATTTGGGGTTTGATTTGTTGTTACTTTTCTAGTTCTTTGAGGTGCATCATTAGAATTGTTATTTAAATTCCTCTCCTTTTTGTAAATATTTATTGCTGTGAAGTTTCCTCTTATCCCTGCTTTTGCTGTGTCACATGGGTTTTTGTTTGTTGTATTTCCATTTTTACTTGTTTCAAGTTTCCTTTTACATTTTTTCTTATTATCTTTGTTGATGCAAAGGTAATTTAAAAGTATGTTCTTTAATTTCCACGTATTTGTTAAAGTTTCAAAGTTCCCTTTATTAGTGATTTGTAGTTTTATTCCTTTATGTTTTAAGAAGATATTTGATATGATTTAAATTTTGAAAATTATTTAAACTTGTTTTGTGGCCTATTATATGGTCTATCCCAGAGAATGTTTACATATGCTGATGAGAAGACTATGCATTCTGCTACTGTTTGATAAAAGGTTTAGTAAATAAATGTCTGTTAGGTCCACTTAACCTACAGTGCAAATTTAGTCTCACATTTCTTTGCTAATTTTCTCTCTAAATAATCTGTCCAATGCTGAAAGTGTGGTGTAGAAAGTCCCAACTATTAGTGTATTGGTGTCTATCTCTCCCTTTAATTCTAATAATATTTGCTATACACACACATACATACACATATATGTGTGCATATATATGTGTATATATGTGTGTATATCTATGTATAGATATACACACATATATACACATATATATACACCCATACACACATCTTCCAGTGTTGGCTGTGTGTGTGTGTGTGTGTGTGTGTGTATTTACAATTGTTATAATGTCTTGGTGATTTTGTCCATTTGTTATTATATAATGACCCTTAAGTCACTTTTTATGTTTTTGACAAAAGTGTGTTTTGTCTAATGTTGGTATAACCATTCTACATACTTCTGTTTTCTGTTCGTGTGGAATATTTTATTTTCATCCCTTTCATTTCAGTCTATTTCTGTCTTTACATGGAAAGTAAATTTATTGTCAGCAACATACAGTTAGATTTCTCTTTTAATCCATTTAGCCAGTCTATATCTATATCAAATTATGTATATTCAAGGTTGTTTTTGATATATGAGGACTTACTAGTGTCATTTTGTTAATTACATTCTGATTATGTAGTTTATCTCTTGTTCCTTTCTTCCTCTTTTAGTGTTTACTTTTATTTTTCAGTTTCTTTTTTTTTTTTTTTGTAAAGATAACATGTCATTCCATTTTCTTTCTAATTTAGGTATATTCTCTGTCAGTGAGTTTTATAATTCAATGGGTTTCAATGATGGTAGATTTCATTCCTTTGCTTCCAGATGTATGATTCTTGTAAGCATTTATTTTAGGGCCAGTCTAGTGATAATGAATTCCGTCCATTTTTGCTTGTCTTAAAAAACATGTATTTCTTGGCAGTGCATGGTGATTCATGCCTGTAATCCCAGCACTTTGGGAGGCTGAGGCAGGATGATCACCTGAGGTCAGGAGTTCAAGACCAACTTGGCCAACATAGTGAAACACCATCTCTACTAAAAATACAAAACTTAGCCGGGCATGGTAGCAGGCACCTGTAGTCTCAGCTACTTGGGAGGCTGAGGCGGGACAATCACTTGAACCTGGGAGGTAGAGGTTGCAGTGAGCCAAGATCACTCCACTGCATTCCAGCCTGGGTGAAAGAGCAAGACTCTGTCTCAAAAAGAAAAATGTATTTATCCTATATTTTTGAAAGATACTTTTGTTGGGTATAGTATTCTTTTTTTTTTTTTTTTTTTTTTTTTTTTTTTACAAAAAGAGATTTTCTCTGTGTATTTTAAAATTTACTAAATTTTTTATTTTTTATTTTTTTAAAAGAGATGGTGTTTTGCTATTTTGCCCAAGCTGGTCTGGAACTCCTGGGCTCAAGCAATCCTCCCACCTCAGCCTCCCAAAGGGCTGGGATTACAGGCATGAGCCATGCACCTGGCCCCTCTATTTCTTTTTTTTTTTTTTTTTTTTTTTTAATTTATTATTATTAAACTTCAAGTTGTAGGGTACATGTGCACAACGTGCAGGTTTGCTACATATGTATACTTGTGCCATGTTGGTGTGCTGCACCCATCAACTCGTCATTTACATCAGGTATAACTCCCAATGCAATCCCTCCCCCCTCCCCCCTCCCCATGATAGGCCCCGGTGTGTGATGTTCCCCTTCCCGAGTCCAAGTGATCTCATTGTTCAGTTCCCACCTACGAGTGAGAACATGCGGTGTTTGGTTTTCTGTTCTTGTGATAGTTTGCTAAGAATGATGGTTTCCAGCTGCATCCATGTCCCTACAAAGGACACAAACTCATCCTTTTTTATGGCTGCATAGTATTCCATGCTGTATATGTGCCACATTTTCTTAATCCAATCTGTTACTGATGGACATTTGGGTTGATTCCAAGTCTTTGCTATTGTGAATAGTGCTGCAATAAACATACGTGTGCATGTGTCCTTATAGCAGCATAATTTATAATCCTTTGGGTATATACCCAGTAATGGGATGGCTGGGTCATATGGTACATCTAGTTCTAGATCCTTGAGGAATCGCCATACTGTTTTCCATAATGGTTGAACTAGTTTACAATCCCACCAACAGTGTAAAAGTCTTCCTATTTCTCCACATCCTCTCCAGCACCTGTTGTTTCCTGACTTTTGAATGATCGCCATTCTAACTGGTGTGAGATGGTATCTCATTGTGGTTTTGATTTGCATTTCTCTGATGGCCAGTGATGATGAGCATTTTTTCATGTGTCTGTTGGCTGTATGAATGTCTTCTTTTGAGAAATGTCTGTTCATATCCTTTGCCCACTTTTGGATGGGGTTGTTTGTTTTTTTCTTGTAAATTTGTTTGAGTTCTTTGTAGGTTCTGGATATTAGCCCTTTGTCAGATGAGTAGATTGCAAAAATTTTCTCCCTTTCTGTAGGTTGCCTGCTCACTCTGATGGTGGTTTCTTTTGCTGTGCAGAAGTTCTTTAGTTTGATGAGATCCCATTTGTCAATTTTGGCTTTTGCTGCCGTTGCTTTTGGTGTTTTAGACATGAAGTCTTTGCCCATGCCTATGTCCTGAATGGTACTACCTAGGTTTTCCTCTAGGATTTTTATGGTATTAGGTCTAACATTTAAGTCTCTAATCCATCTTGAATTAATTTTCGTATAAGGAGTAAGGAAAGGATCCAGTTTCAGCTTTCTACTTATGGCTAGCCAGTTTTCCCAGCACCATTTATTAAATAGGGAATCCTTTCCCCATTTCTTGTTTCTCTCAGGTTTGTCAAAGATCAGATGGCTGTAGATGTGTGGTATTATTTCTGAGGACTCTGTTCTGTTCCATTGGTCAGGACACAAACAAATGGAAGAACATACCATGCTCATGGATAGGAAGAATCAATATCGTGAAAATGGCCATACTGCCCAAGGTAATTTATAGATTCAATGCCATCCCCATCAAGCTACCAATGAGCTTCTTCACAGAATTGGAAAAAACTGCTTTAAAGTTCATATGGAACCAAAAAAGAGCCCGCATCTCCAAGACAATCCTAAGTCAAAAGAACAAAGCTGGAGGCATCACGCTACCTGACTTCAAACTATACTACAAGGCTACAGTAACCAAAACAGCATGGTACTGGGTATAGTATTCTTAACCTGCAGTATTTTTTTCAGTCAGCACTTTGAATATATCATCCCATTTTTTTTTTTTTTTTTGAGGTGGTGTCATGTTCTTTCACCAGGCTGGAGTACAATGGTGCAATCTTGGCTCACAGCAACCTCCACCTCCCAGAATGAAGCGATTCTCCTGCCTCAGCCTCCTGAGTAGCTGGGGCAACAGGCATGCACCACCACACTCAGCTAAATTTTGTATTTTTAGTAAAGATGGGGTTTCACCATGTTGGACAGGATGATCTTGATCTCTTGACTACGTGATATGCCCACCTCAGCCTCCCTATCATCCCATTCTTTCCTTGCCTGGGTGGCTTTTGCTGAGAAATCTGCTGTTAGTCTTAAGAATTCCGTTATCTATGACTTAATACTTTTTCTTCCTCTTTGAGAAGTTTTTTGTTTGTTTGTTTCCCTTTTGACTTACTATAAAATGCCTTGGAGATTACAATATTGTCTTGCATCTATTTGGAGATATTTGATCTTTCTCTATCTGAATGTTTTTATGTATTTTCCAAGATTTGAAAAGTTTTCAGCTATTTTATTATTAAATATAGTATTTATGTCTTTTTAAAAATTTCTTCTCCTTCTACAACTACAAAAAATCAAATATATAATCACATTATGGTGTCTCATATGTCCAAAGCTTTTTAAAAATTATTTTTTATTCTTCTTCCTCCTTCTCTCCTCCTCCTTTCCTCCTCCTCCTCCTCCTGCTTCTCCTCCTCCTCTTCCTCCTCCTCCTTCTTCTTCTTCCTTCTTCTTCTCCTTCATTTTTTTCTCTCACTGTGTTACTTCTAAAACCTGTCTTTAAATTTAAAAATTCTTTTCTCTGAGTGATTTAGTTTACCGTTTAATCTCTTAAGTATATTGTTATTTTACTTATGAAATTCTCCCATTTCATGATTTTGGTTTCTTTTTTATGATTTTTGTTGTTGTTGTTGTTGTTGCATTTCTAATTCAAATCTGTTTATCTGTGTTGTCTTATATCTCATTGTGTTTCTTTAATCATTATTTTGAATTCTTTGGTGGGCATTTTATAGATTTCCTTTTTGGGATTCTGTTACCGGAGAGTTATTGTGCTCTTTCGAAGTGTCATATTTTCTTGCTTTTTCATGTTTCTTGTGTACATACATTGATATCTGGGCATTGGTGTAACAGTCATTTCTTTTAATTTTATGAATTGACTTACATAGGAAAGGAATTTTTTCTACAGAAAGAAGTAATGTATCCATAGTGTTTGTTGGGTAGAATATTTTGCCTTTATTCTGGTATAGTCTCTGCATAATTTCCCTGGCTGTAATTACCATCAGTAGTTTCTGTGAGTTCTTCAGTAGCTTAAGCTATAGTTATTAGTGGAGTCAGTGGTGAGGTTTTGCTTGAAATGGGACAACAGCTGAATCTATATTTGGCAACAAATTATGATGGCAATGAGCTGGGCGTGCTTCTCCTTCAGCCCCTGGGTGGCATACGTGATTGCTGCTGATGGCAACTTTGAGCTGGCCAATCCTTATATCTCTAGGCAGTATACCTCTACGCAGATGCCAGCAGAGGCAGTGGTCTGCCAGGCAGGCTGTGGGATCCAGATGATACACATGGTGTCAACATTGGCAGTAGCAATCCCAAGCCAATACTCATACCCTTAAGTGGTGTACATGGGCTCGAGAAAACTCAATAATTTGGGGAAGATTTTAATGAACTTTCTTTCTGTTCCCATGCCTTAGGCAGACATACTTATTCCATTTTCTGGACCTTTAATATTATATAATGCAGTAATATATTTCATTAATTTTCTCACATTCCTACTCTCAGCTCCTATACAAATAGATTAACATATTCTAAGCTATTATCACCCTCAATGAATCACCATTTCTGGAATATTGTATTAATTTTAAGCCTCCATCATGCCCTTGCTTTCTGAAAAGTAAATTCTTTATTTTCTTCTTGATTCTTGTCTCTCCAGTGCTTTCCACTCCACTCTACTCTTACCTCTCAAATGTAGGGCTAATCTTTTCTTCTTATTTGTACACTGACCATAATTCTATTCACAGCAAATTTTGTCCTAATGATGTTACAGAAGACATAGCTAGATAGGAGACAAAATGAGAGAAGCACAGAGACAAAACATTTCATTCACTTTGCCCCACCCTCATATTTATTGCATTCATCTCCTTATTCTAGAACATTATAAATAACAGTAAAAGTTGTTGGAGTGAATAAATGTATCAAAATGTGAGAAAATACAGAGTACAAATATTGTTTTCTGTTAATATGGCTTTGATTTGGCCATGCTTTCTGAAAATAAAGCATTTAAACCACCCTAGATGTCTCAGAAGTCATTGCATTCTTATAGGCACAAAGTAAAAGAATGTCCAATCTTATGTTGATTTTTTTTTTCTATTTAGACACAACTCATTTCAAATTTAATGAAGGTATTTCTTTAAAAAGTGATCTCTTACTAAGTAAATATGTTTAATGCATAAAGCATAAAAGCACTAACATCCACATAGAATATAAACATAAAATATTTAGTAATAAGGTTTAGATTTTAAAATTTAAAAGTCACTTGTTAACTGCATCACTCTTTCTCTTCAAATATGTGGCTGTCATTTTTTCTATAACTTCTAGAACTATAAACATTTTTCTATAATTGCAAATGCAAAAAATTAATTGGGAGGAGCTCAGAATATTATAACAGAAATTGACACTAAACTTAAGTGTGAATAACCATGATCCTACATAGAATTAGAAAAAAAAATTGGAGCATAGATGATTTGTTTAGCATTGTCTATATGAGTCTGTATGACTGAGTTTGATGGTTGCTGGGAAAATTATAAGGGTTTTAAGGAAAATTGGTAATCCACTCCAGCAAATATTTATTGAATAAGAAGCATGGAATTGAAAACATTTCTGTCTATTTTCTGCATTATTTTCTGCAAATTGGCACATAGTGCAGAAGCAGATATAAATATTTTAGCATTTTTTTTTTGCCTATTGCTGGGTTACCATAGTTTTTCTTCAATCTAAAACTGTAAAAATGAAAAATCTACTATTTATGGGAAGAAATTGATATGAAAGATTTCATTTGAATTTATTCTTTCTAACATATAACTAAGGTAAATATTTAATATCTTAATCTTATTTTTATTTTTGTTAGTATTTTATAAAGTTATAGGTTACTGCATTTTAAAGACAGAGTTCCAAATATCATATGCTTCTGTAACAATAAATATATTTATCAACTGATGAAAACTTTTAATACTTTAATTTTTAAATTTGTTATACAAGTGGCATTTTAATTAACTGCACATATATTTAAAATATAAGAATTTAATTCCATTTGTTTGGAAGTACTTGATTTATTTATTTATTTTTTTGCTTACTTTGAGGAAAGGTATTATATACACCTAGTTTTTAGAAAGGGGAATAAATGGTACCCAAATTCATAATTACAGTTGAGGCTATCCTCAGGTCAAATTGTGAAAGTAGTTTACTTTCACATTCAATGTCTCATTTCAGTCTGATTAACATTCATCTGCATGACAATTGTCTGCTTTGAAACATGACCTTTCTAAATAAACATTTGGAAGTTTTGTTTGTATAAATTATTCTAAGAATATTTTACCATTACGTTCATATATTTGCAGATGGTATTGTTTGCCTTTTAAATGGGGCTTTTTGTAGATAAAGGCTTTACTTAACGTAAATTGAGAAGCCAGTGGTACAGACAAAGCTTCTCAGGGAATATCAAATTAAAAATATAAATTGTAACACTAATCTAGAGTATATTAACATTTCAATGTGCTCACTCCATGAATGTGATTTTACTCATAATTTCAGAATATATGAGTGTGATTATATGCTGATTACTTACATTAGTATTTGTAGTTACTGAAATTGACTTATGTTCATACCCAGGATTATGCCTCTGTATTGTGTGTTTGTCTGTATGAGACCTAGGGAGGGAGGACTAGAAGAGGGAAGAGACAGAGAGAAATTAGGAAAAATTTTAATTTAAGAAAAATAATACTTGATTATTAATATTTTATAGTATTTTCTACACCTGTACTTAGAAGCTTAAAAAAAAACCATATATGCTTAAATATGCTTAGAATTCTATATTTCAGGCTGAGCTCAGCCATAGTTTTCCTCTGGTGGTTTTTCTTTACACTACTTACATTGCTGCAGCCTTCCATAGCTTCATTGGAACTGCATAGTTCACTATGGTCTCACTTTAATTGACGCATCTCACAGGTGAATAATTTGTTGATTGTTGGCAAAATACATCCCTTTTCTACCATATCTCCTCCCAATAAGGATATCTAGATCTAATAATATGGATCTAAGAGGATGGCAAGGAAGCTGTGAGGTCCTCTGAATTCTTGCTCAGAAGTGACACAACGGCACTTCTGATAGATTTGATTAGTCAAAGCAAGTCACAAAACCAATTTTCAAAGGGCAAGGAAAAAGATACATTACCTCAGTGTGAAGAAGTGTAAAACATTTGTTCTCATGTTTTACCTAAATATTAAGTATATGTTTTGTTTTTGTGTTTATTTGGAAAATTTTCTAGAATTATTGTTTTCAGCACAAGCAAATGGATTTTTGGAAAGTGACAAATACTCTTTTAGGGAATATTCATTTGTCATTAAGTACAAAAGCTTCCCTTTAAAAATGTCATATTAAAAAATGTACATTATTGTGATTTTAAAAGAAATATTCTTTGATATTCAAATTTTTACTTTCTATCCTTTTAGTTATGAGGAGAGAAGAAAGTCTGGCCAAATAATACTGATATTCACAATCAATTTCTTAATCAGAAAGGTCTTGAATGTTGTCTAAATAAATTTGTGCCTAATTTTAATTATGTAAGTTTAGTTATGCTTTTAATTTTATTGTACGAAAGATAACGAATGAAAATTGGACAGTTTAAATCTTCTTTAAAGTTAAAAAGATTGAAAGAGAATTCTCCATAGGAGTGAGCAATAGGGACTAGACTAAAATTTTTGTCTGAAAGTATATCTGGACTGTATGATTATTAGAATTATGGATAAAACTTAAAAGACTAAATATAAATATGTTTTCATTATGAACTGGAAGCAATCAAGATTATATATATACACACACATATGTCTATATATTTCATGTATAGTATGAAATAGTCTATATATTTCATACTATTGACTATTTTGTGCCTATCACATGAAAATTATCTTAGGATACATAAACACACACACACACTCACACACACACATATACTATCATTCAGTTGTTTGAGTTTCACTCAATCTAAATTTTCACATTATAGACGTTCTGTGAAAACAAAAATAAAATCTTCAAGAAAATAATTTTTGAGAAAGGAGGAGCAAGGGAAACGAAAAACCAAACCTCTGACAACAAGACTGTATTAAAATATTTGTGGATATTTGCTGGCTTTTAAACTCTATACTACTTAGAATATGTAAACTTACAAATTAATTTTTATTCTTAATTCATTGTTATGAAAGTACAATGTTGTTTACACTACAAAGATTAATTCATGTCTTAAGACATTAATTCATGTCTTCATAATTCATGCAGAATTATGAAGGAATGAAATTCTGTTTCATTTCCGTGTAAGATGGTTGTTCCTCAAGTTAAGTAACTTTGGAAATGCATCCGTAGTTAATCTCTTGGTGCAACAAGAAAAGTTCTATTATATTTACTGTATTTAATTACTCACAAGTTTTTTATGTGTATTTACCTGTGATATCCCTAGTTAAATATCTTGATGTAAGCAGCAATTGATACCTCTAACTCATCGTAAGAGCTACTTTGAAAACATATATTTTCAGCTATAAAATAATTGTGAAACACATGTCACCTGTGAGGGAAGCCTGATCTCTCAGCAAACTCACATGTACACATAGTTGAATATATGTAATATATAATGTAATATATATCTTCTCTGAGACAGAACACTTGCTGTATGATGGGGGTTAGTGAATAAATAACTAAGCTCTGCTTTTCTCCCTTGATTCCTCTTATTTAACTGATGATTCTTGAATTTTGCTTCCACTTCAAACTTAAGTTTTGAATTGGTGACCTCAAATTTGACTGATTTGCCCTACAAGGGCAGAGTGGATGAACAAGGCTTATTAGCAAAACCCGTTCACACAATTATGTTCCTCTCAAATCATTTACACAGCATTTCATGCTTGATATTTAAAGCACTCAGTATTACACCTAGTAATTGAATCTTTGGTTAAAATAAGGTCTTATGTGTGGGTTAAAAGTTATAATATATAACCATGAGGGCAATTCATTGTCCCTACAGTTATATTCCCTATGTATTGTTAAAAACTATACCTCTATAACATTTTACCATGGTCATATTTTATAAACTACATCAATATTTTTGTTTTATTCACTCAGATTTATTTCTTAATTATGCTAATAACATTAGTCTTGGCCTGGATTATCTATAATTCTGACCTCAGTGCTCTATATGAGTTTCCCCATGGTCACTATAATTATTGATACAGCAATTATATACTGTCAGTGAATTTTTTCATGGCAGCTTATAATTCAATAACCACAGACACTATGAGAATCACTAAACAAATGTTAGCATAGAAAATTTTTATGAAAAATTGATTATGTTGGGTTTTTAATGACTTTTGTGATTATGGTAGTAATGTATAATTTAAAATATAAAATATGACAAATATAGAACAGGCAAAATATGCTTACTATGAATATTTTGGTTTAAGTTACTTAGTTTTATGGGTCCTCTATGTTTTAAAAAAAGTAGCTAATGTAACTACTACTAATAATAATAGCTACAAGCTAACAAAACCATTTTTATATAAAGCATTTTTCTCAGATTTTAATACATTCTGAGAAAATGTATTAAATTAATTAAGTTCCAAATTTCCAAATAACACTCTACTTAGGTATTGCTTATTTTGTTTTACAGATAATGAATGACCAGAATATTTAAACACATTATTACAAGCTACAGAATTAGTAAGTATAATAATCCAAATTCAAACCAATATCTCTTTGTCTCCCAAGCCTAATATCTTAATCACTGTATTATATGAAAATAATTAAATAATTTACAATATACACTATTCTCAAAATTAATATAAAAGAGTGAAGAAAGTTGGAATGGGAAGAGAGAAAAAAAACAGCAAAGAGAATTGCTCTAGACAAATAAGGCTTAAACCTGCTGAGGAACTTCTGGAAACATTATGTAAACACTGGGAGACTTAGGACATCAGCTGCTGACCTACAAAGAACAAAGTATATAATATACAACTATTGTGCGTATTGACTTTAGATCCCATTATCTAAACACTTTGTGCTCACTTCCACCAGAATATCTACATGGGTGATCAGCAGAATATTAACCCCACAAAAAGGTCCAAAGTCAGGCTCCCTGTTCTGTGAATAATACACACAGCAAAGGCTAAATACATTTGCAGATGAAATTAAGCTGGCTAATCAAATGAACTGAAATTCGGGGGATTATTGTGGAATATCCAAGTGGGCCCAGTATAATCACAAGTGTTCTTGCAAGTGGAATAGAAACGTAGTAGACAGAGAGTGTCAGAGTAATGTATTATAAGAAATATTTCACTAGCTATTGCTTGTTCTGAAGATGGAAGGGGGCTACAAGCCAAGAAATGCAGACAATCTCTAGAATCTGGAAGAGGCAAAAAAAAAAAAAAAAAAAAAAAAAACCACAACAACAACAAACTTCTCCCCTTTGAGCCTCCAAAAGATAATACAGTTCTGCTGAGCCCTTGATTTGAGACAGGTGAAACTCATTTTAGACTTTGAATCTCCAAAGTAGAAAATCATACATTTGTATTGTTTTAAGTCACCACATTTGTGTAATTTGATTTTATAGGAAATGAATGCAACACCTTTTTCCCCTAGACCTCCCTCTTTTCCATCATCTAATCTTATTTTCTCCAGATCTTTGACAAGCATCCAAACCATTGGCTAATTCTCAAGAATACATCTAAATCAGACCACGGTTTCCTTCACATTAAAAAGATAATTGTGTGTTTTACTAACATTTCTGATCACTGTTATTTTGGGCCAATCTTGAGTTGAACTGTAGTGAGGCAACAGTTTATTGTCAACTCACAGCATTATATCGGGCAGAAGCATCCATAAACCGGGACTGATTGTTCTTTTTTTCTTTTCACCAGAATATCATAGGAACATTCTCAATGAGTTCATAGGTTTGGGCTGAAAAAGTGTCAGTGCAATGGACGTAGATGGCATGGCATCAGAATCACCTGTTTGTATAATTTTCTTAAGTCCGCTGGACATGCTCAGGCTAAGTTCTGAATTCACCATTGCCATTTACCTCATGGACTGCTCCTAAACTTTTGACCTGATTCATTTGAAAATATTCTGCTCATGACAATTAATTTCTGTTATATGGTTACATAATGTGCCATGGTTAACTACTCTTTCTATTTGGGTCAAATAGCCTACCAGCAAAATTTTTTCTAATAGTTCCCTGCTGCTCAAGGAACTCGTCATCCAGTACACAGACATTTATATCTAGTATCATGAGACTAGCCTGGGCTGGCAAAACAGCTGTGAAATAATCTTAAACTGCTACAGAGCCCTCTCTTCTATGGGCACCACTCAAAACTGCAATCCTTTTGAGATGAAACCACCTTTGCAAAGTTATAACTGATAAATTATAACAGTAAAATAAATCAGACCTAACTGACCCCATCTTCCTCTAACCTCTAAACTTTCTTTGTTCATTTCTGGGCATAGGCCGAACTAGCCTTGGGAAGGAATTTAGTGTGGTTTAAACTCTGAAACAACATTGGTTAATAGCCCTTTCCCAAAAGACACCCTTCTTGCCTGTGGACCGGTCTGCCTTTGCAGGACTAACAAATTAACTACAAGATTAGAAATTACAGTTTAGGGGTCATGCAGCCTCTAGCTCCAAGAGTCTGAACCTCCCCAAATTGCTCCTGAGAATAACATCACTATTGTAAAACCTGAGAGCAGGTCTTGAGATATTTTGCAGACCCTGGACTCCATGGATCAACTGATACCATCCAGACAGGTAACCTGGCTCGACCAGTTCTGCCTTCCCACCCAGGAACAGAAAATAGCAAGAAAAATTCACTTCTACCGGCTATGATTTCACCTCCAACCCTATCAGTCAGTACTCCCTACTTCCCAAGCCCATCCCCGTCAAATTATCTTTAAAAAGTCTCATCCCCAAATGCACAGGGTGACTAATTTGAATAATGATAAAACTCCTATCTCCACATTCCCAGCTCTGCGTGAATTACTCTTTCTCCATTTCAATACCCCTGTCTTGATAAATTGGCTCTTTCTAGGCAGTGGGCAAGGTGAACCCACTGGGTGGTTATAGAGACATCAAATAAATGGTTTAAAATGATATTTATAAGAGTGATATGCTGTATTTCGAATTGTGGTATATGGTACCTCCAAAATTAAAAGAGTTCCAGCAACATTCTGCCCTTACCTTAGAGGAGACATTCTGACATAATGTAGGTCAATAAATTTCTAAAATTTCCATCAATCCGTAGACCCTTGAGTCTTTCTCATGTTTTTCTTTCAGATTTTGCGACTCATTTTCCTTACAAGGATCAAAGTGCCTGCCTTTTATATAAACCAGATCAAATAAGCACAATGTCATCAATACAGTGGATCAGTGTGATATTTGCAAATGTTTGCAGAATGTCAAGTCAATCAAGGTCCCTTTGGACTATATAGTAATAGAGAGCAGAATTAACATAGCCCTGGGATAACTTAGTGAATATGAACTGTTCTGTTTCCCAAGTGAATGCAAACTATTTTGGTCATCTTTCCTGATGGAGATTGACAAAATATATTCACCAGATCAATATTCACATACCAAGTTCCAGAGGCTGTGTCAATATGTTTCAGTGCAGACATTACATCAGCACAGCAACTGTGATTGAAATTATCACTTGATTACATTTTCAGGAGTGAACTGTCATTCTCGGTTATCCATCCACTTTTTGCAGTGGTCATACTGGTGAAATGAAAAGACTAAAATGAGGAAAATAACCCTTTAGAGAGAACCAATATCATGACAGTCCTAGCCAGTATGCAGTATTTCTTCTTATTAAACTTAGTTCAAAGAGGGTGGAGGAGGGTAATTTTGTTCACTTTCAAAATTTTCATTTGACTTTACTACCAAGTTGTTTTTACTTAACATACCAGAGAACTCCATGAGTATTCTGTAGCACCATCCTGATTATACATTACAGACCAGGAAAATGACCACAGGATGGCTACTTTGTATCTATTGGACTATCAGTAGAATTTTGTGAACAAAAAATAAATTTAGAATGGCTTTCATATATGTCTACTTGGAGATTACTGGCATCATTATAATCTCTCCAACTATGCAACAGCTTCCAAATGATTAGGATGTCTTCTTTCTTCCTGCCTAGAATTACTGCTGCAATATACCATGGGTCCACTGGAGGAATTAGTAAGAAAAATTTCTTATATATTCTTGTAGTAGAATTTCAGAGTCTTTTGTTACCAACTTTTATTTTAGATTCAGGGGGTACATATGCAGCTTTGTTACATGGGTACATGGTATGTCACTGAAGTTTAGTGTGTGAAAGATCCTGTCATCCAAGTAGTGAGCATAGTACCTAATAGATAGTTTTATAAACCTCACCCCCTCCTACCTTCCCCCATCTATGTTTCCCGTGTCTCTACTTCCCATCTTTAGGTCCATTTGTATTCAATGTTTAGCTTCCACTTACAAGTGAGAATATCCTGTATTTGGCATTCTGTTTCTGCATTTCTTTGCTTAGAATTATGGCCTCCAGCTCTATCCAGATTGCTGCAAAGGACATGATTTCATTCATTTTTATGGCTGTGTAGAATTCCATGCTGTGTATGTACCACATTTTCTTTATCTAATATACCATTGATGGTCATCTAGGTTGATTTTATGTCTTTGCTCTTATAAAAAGCATAGTGATGAACATGCAAGTACATGTGTCTCTTTGGGATAATGATCTATTTTCCTTTCACTATATACACAGTAATGGGGTTGTTGGGTCAAACGTTAGTTCTGTTTTAAGTTCACTGAGAAATCTCCAAACTGCTTTCCACAGTGGCTGAACTAATTTACATTCCCACCAACAGTATGTAAGTGTTCCCTTTTCTCTCGAACTTGCTGACATCTATTATGCTATGTCTTCTTAAGAATAGCCATTCTGACTGCTATAAAATTTTATCTCATTGTGGTTTTGATTTGCATTTTTCTAATAATCAGTAATAATGAGCATCTTTTTATATGTTTGTTGGTCACTGGTGTGTCTTCTTTTGAGAACTGTTTGTTCATGCCCATTGTCCATTTTTAAATGGATTTTTTCTTTTTTTTGGTTGTATTGTTAAGTTTCTTATAGATTTGGATGACAGACCTTTGTGGATGCATAGTTTGCAAATATTTTCTTTCATTGTGTAGGTTATCTATTTACTCTGCTGATAGTTTATTTTGCTGTGCAGAAACTTTTTTTAGTTTAAGTAAGTCCCACTTGCCAATTTTTGTTTTTGTTGCAATTGCTTTTGGAGACTTAGTCATAAATTCTTTGCCAAAGGCTGATGTACAGATTACTATTTCCTAGGTTTTCTTCTAGAATTTTTATAGTTTAAGGTCTAACATTTAAGTCTTTAATGCATTTTAAGTTAATTTTTGCATACAGTAAAACCTAAGAATCCTGTTTAATTCTTCTGAATACGGCTAGCCAGTTATTCAAGCATCATTTATTGAATCATTTTTTCATTGCTTGTTATTGTTGACTTTGTTGAAAATCTTTGATTGTAGGTGTGTGGTTTTATTCATGGATTCTCAAACCTGTTCCATTAGTCTATGTGTCTGGTTTTGCAACAATACCATGCTGTTTTAGTTACTTTAGTCTTGTAGTATAGGTTGAAGTAAGCCTCCAGCTATTTTTTTTTTTTTTTTTTTTTTTTTTTACTTAAGATTGCTATGGCTATTTGGATTATTTTGTTCTTCTATGAATTTTAGAATTTTTTTTTTTCAAATTCTGTGAAAAATAACATATAAAGCTTGATAGGAACCGTGTTAAATCAATAGTTTGCTTTGGACTGTATGGCCATTTTGGCAATGTTGATTCTTCTAATCCATGAGCAGTAGATGTTTTATCCATTTGTTTGTATCATCTATGATTTCTTTCAGCATTGTGTTGTACTTCTTTTTATAGATATCTTTCACCTCCTTGGTTAGATGTATACATGGTATTTTATTTTATTTTTATGTAGCTATTTTAAATGATGCCAGGTTATGAATTTAGCTCTTTGTTTGAACATTATATATGCATAGAGATGCTACTAATTTTCATGTTTTGATTTTGTATCCTGAAACTTTACTGAAGCCATGTATTACCTTTAGGAGAATTTTGGTGAAATCTTTACGTTTTTCTAAGTATAGAACCATATCATTAGCAAAAAGAGATAATTTCACTTATTTTTCTCCGACTTAGATGCCTTTTATTTCTTTTCTTCTTGATTGTTCTGGTTAGCATTTCTAATACTATGTTGAATAGGAGCGGTGGGAGTGGGCAGCCTTGTCTTTTCCCTATTCTTGAGGTGAGTGCTCTCAGCTTTTGCCCAGTGAGTGTAATGTCTGTGCATTAGTCATAGATGACTTATTATTTTAAGGAATCTTTCATTGATCCCTACTTCGTTGAGGATTTTAATCATGAAGGGATATTGGATTTTATCAAAAGCTTTTTCCATGTCTTTGGAGATGACCGTGGTTTGTTTGTTTGTTTGTTTTTGTTTTTAATTATGTTAATGTGGTGAATCACATTTATTGAATTGTATATGTGGCGAACTAACTTTTTGATATTCTATTGGATTCAGTTAGTTACTGTTTTCTTGAGAATTTCTGTGTTTATGTTCGTCAGGGATATCGGCCTATAGTTTTCTTGTTTCTTTCCCTGATTTTGGCAGCAAAATGAGCTGGATTCATAGAATGAGTTAGGGACATGGCCCTCCTCTTCAATTATTTTGGAATAGTTTCAGTAGGATTGGTACCAGCCCATCTGTATACATCTGGTAGAATTTGGTTGTGAATCTGTCTTGTTCAGGACACTTTTTTGTTCATAGAGTTTTTATTATTGATTCAATTTTCAAACTCAATGTTGATCAGTTCGGGGTTTTGATTTCTTACTAAATCAATCTTGGGAGGTTGTGTATTTCTAGAAATTTAATCATTTCCTTTAGATTTTCTAGTTTGTATTCATAGAAGCGTTCATCATAGTCCCTAGGGATCTTTTGTATTTCTGTGGAATTTGTTTTAATGGCAACTTTGTCATTTCTAATTGTACTCATTTAGACCTTCTCTCTCTCTTTGTTTGTTAACCTACTTAGAAGTCTATCAATCTTGTTTATTCTTTCAAATAGCCGGGTTTGCGTGTTGTTGATTCTTTCTACAGTTGTTTGGGTCTCAATTTTGTTCAGTTCTACTCTGGTTTTGTTTATTTATTTTTTTCTGCTAGCTTTGGGCTCGGCCTGTTCTTGTTTTTCTACTTCCTCAAGATGCAATGTTAAATTTTTAATTTGAGATCTTTCTAACTTCTTTATATACAAATTTAGCACTACAAACTTTTCTTTTAACACTGTCTTAGCTGTATCTCAGAGACTTTGTTATGTTGTGTCTCTGTTTTCATTTATTTCAAAAATTTCTTACATTTTTGCTTTAATTTATTTGTTTATTCAAAAGTTATTCAGAAACACTATTTTTTTTTTTATTTCCATGTAATTTTGTGGTTTTGAGGGATCTTCTTGATGTTGATTTTTCTTTATTCCACTGTGGTCCAAAATGTTTTTTAATTTATTGAGACTTCCTTTATGGCTGAGTTATGTGGTCAATCTTAGAATATGTTCTGTGTGCAGAGGAAAAGAGTGTATATTCGGTTGTTGATGGGTGGAGTGTTCTGTAGATATATATTAGGTCCCATTGATCAAGTGTCAAAATTACATCAAAATTTCTTCCTCAGTTTTCTGTCCCGATTATCTGTCTAACACTGTCAGTGTGGTGTTGAAGTATTCCACTATTTTTGTGTAGCTATCTAAGTTTTCCATAGATCTAGAAGTGCTTGTTTTGTGAATCTGAGTACTCTGATACTGGGTGCATAAATATTTGGAATAGTTAATTCATCTTTTGAATTGAATCCTTTATCACAATGTAGTTGCCTTCTTTGTCCTTTATTACAGTCATTGGTTTAAAGTCTATTTTATCTGCTCTTTTTTGTGTTCTGTTTGTGGGACAGACCTTTCCTCAACCCTTTACCTTGAGTCTGTGGGTGCCTTTATCTATAAACTGGTTCCATGAAGACAACAGATAAATGGGTCTTATTTTTTTATCCAAGTTACTGCTCTGTGCCTTGTAAGTATGACATTAAGATAGTTTACATTTGAGATTACTATTGATATACGAGGTTTTGATCTTATTATAAAGTTGTTTGCAGGTTCTTTGGTAGCTTCTATTATATAGTTGCTTTAAAAGGCTTGCAAACTCTGTACTTAGGTGTGGTTTTGAGGTAGCTGATATCATTCTTTTGTTTCCTATTTAGAACTTCTTTAAGGATCTTTTGTTAGACTTGTCGATGGGTCATGAATTCCCTTAATGATCACTTACCTAAAAAATATTTTATTTTTCTTTCACTTATAAAGCTTAGTTTGTGGGGTATTAAATTCTTAGTTGGTTTCTTTTCTTTGAGAATGCTGAAAGTAGACCCCTAGACTCTTCTGACTTGTAGGGTTTCTGCTGAGAAGTCTGTGTTTAGCCTATCGGGTTCCCTTTGTACATGATTTGATATTTTTTTGTAGCTGGCTTTAGATTTATTCTTTAGTGTTGACCTTAGATGGTCTAGGGACCGTCAAGGGACTATGTGCCTTGGTGATGTTCATTTTGAATAGTATCTGGCAGGTGTTCTCTGTATTTGTTGTGTCTGAATGTTTACATGTCTAGCAAGATCACGAAAAATGAATTATTTTCTCAAATATGTTTTCCAGGTTATTTATGTTTTTTTCTTTTCTCTCAAAAATGTCAATATTTGTAGGTTTGGTCACTTTCCATAATCCCATACTTATAAGAGACTTTGTTTTTTTCTTTAAAAAAATTGTTTCTTTATTTTTGTCAGACTAGATTAGTTTAAATAACTCTCCTTTAAGCTCTGAAATTCTTCTGCTTGGTTTAGTCTATTGACAAAGGGAACTTTTTATTGTATTTTGAAATTCCTTGAGTGAGTTTTTCAGTTCCAGTAGCTCTGATTGATTTCTTTTTAAGAGTTTACCTTTTCCTTTATTTCCTGGATTGCTTTTATTGGTTCCTGGATTGTTTTTTATGGTTGATTGTTAACCTTATCTTGAATCTTGTTTAGTTCTCATGTAATCTATATTTTGAAAGTCACATCTTACATAGCGACAGGCAAGAGAACTTGTACAGGGGAAGTCCCATTTATAAAACCATCAGATCTTGTGAAAACTCACTCACTATCAGGAGAATAGCTTGGGGGAAACCACATCCATGATTCAATTACCTGTGGTCTCTCAGACAATACCCTTGAAGAGCTACTATTTACTTTCTACTTTGTTTTATCCCTGTGAGGGTGATGCACACTAGCTGCAACTAGTCAGCCATCTTGAACTGCCAAGAGCTCAGTCTTCTTCAAAGTTAACGAACTTTTTCTTCGTTTACTGGCTTCTGGATCTGAAAACATGGCTAAGATGTAGAAATTGAGTAAGGAGTTTTCCATTTTTGTTGTTGATATTAGCCTTCTGCTCACCAGCTTTTGATATACAGGCATACCTTGCTTTATTGCACTTCATGTTATTACACTTCACAAATATCACATTTTTTCTAAATTGAGAGTTTGTGGCAGCCCTGCATCAAAAAGTATATTGGCACCATTTTTCCAACAGCATGTGTTCACTTCATACCTTGGTGTCACTGTTTGGTAATTCTTACAATATTTCAAACTTTTTCATTATTTTTTTTTATCTATTATGGTGATCTATGATCAATAATCTTTGATGTTACTATTTTAATTGTTTTGAGGTGGCATGAAGCATGTCTATGTAAGATGGCAAATGTAATCAATAAATGTGTGTTCTGAATGCTCCATTGATCAGTTATTCACTTTTCTCACTCTATTCAGGCCTTCTATTCAATGAGACACAATAGTGTTTACATTTGGTCAATTAATAACCCTACAATTGCCTCTAAGTATTCAAGAGAGGACAAGTGGCCTTTCAGTTTAAATCAAAAAATAGAAATGATTAAACTTAGTGAGAAAGGATTGTTAAAAAATGAGATAGGCCAAAAGTCAAACCTCTTCAGCCAAACTGTTAGTCAAGGTACAAATGCAAATAAAAAGTTACTGAAGGAAATTAAAAGTGCCACTCAAGTGAATGCACAAATAATCAGAGAGCGAAACACCCATATTGGTAATATGGGGAAAGTTTTAGTGGTCTGCAGAGGAGAGGAAACCAGGCACAACATTCCCTTAGCCAAAATCTAATCCAGAAAAAGGTCCTACCTCTCTTCAATTCTATGAAGAATGAGAGAGGTAATGAAGTTGTAGAATAAAAGTTTGCAGCTAGCAGAGGTTGGTTCATGAAGTTTAAGAAAATAAGCCATCTACATAACATAAGAGTTCAAGATGGAGCTGCAAGTGCTGATGTAGAAAATTTAGCAAGTCATTCAGAAGAGCTAACTAAGATCATTAGAAGGTGGCTGCATAAAACAACGGATTTTCAGATGAAACAACTTTTTTTTTTTCTTTGAGACAGAGTCTTACTTTGTCACACAGGCTGGTGTGCAGGGGTGTGATCTCAGCTCACTGCTGCAAACTTCGCTTCCTGGGTACAAGTAATTCTTTTATCTCAGCCTACATATAAAATAGCTGAGACTGAATAGCTGGGACTACAAGTGCCCACCACCGCAGCTGGCTAAATTTTTGTATTTTTAGTAGAGACGGGGTTTTACCATATCAGTCAGGCTGGTCTCAAACTTCTGACCTCAGGTGATCCACCTTACTCAGCCTCCCAAAGTGCTGGGATTACAGGTATGAGCCCACATGCCTGGTTGAAACAACTTTTTATTGAAAGTAGATGCCATCTAGAACTTTCATAAACTACGAATAAGTAAATGTCTGGCTTCAAAACGGCAAAGTATAGGCTGACTGCCATGTTAAGTACTAATGCAGCCAATGATTTTAAGTTGAAGCCAATGTTGATTTATGAATCTGAAAATGCTAGGGTTCTTAAGAATTATGCTGAGTTTACTTTGCCTGTGTTCTATAAATGGAAGAACAAAAACTGGATGATATCACGTTTGTTTACAGCATTGTTTGCTAAATATTTTAAGTCCGAAGTTGAGACCTACTTCTCAGAAGGAAAGATTCCCTTCAAAATATTACTGGTCATTGAAAATGCACTTGGTCACCCAAGAGCTGTGCTAAAAATATACAAGATTAATGTTGTTTTCTAGCTGCTAACACAACAGCCACTTTACAGCCCAAGGATTAAGGAGCAATTTTGACCTGCAAGTCTTATTATTTAAGATATACATTTCATAAACCTATGCCTGCCTTTGATATTAATTTCTCTGATGGACTTGGGCAAAGTAAATTAAAAACATTCTGGAAAAAAGATTTATCATTCTGGATGCCATTGAAAATATTCATGATTCGTGGTAGGAGGTCAAAATATCAACTTTAACAAGAGTTTGGAAGAAACTGATTCTAACCCTAATGGATGACTTTGAAGGTTTCAATATTTCATTGGAATAAATAACTCAAACTGTAGTGGAAATAGCAACAGAATTAGAAATGAAATCTATAGATGTTACTGAATGGTTGCAATATCATGATAAACATGAACAGATGAGAGTTTTTCTTTATGAATGAAAGTGGTTTCAAATAAAGTGGTCTCCTGAGACCTAATCTACTTCTGGTGAAGGTGCTTTGAGCATTGTTGAAATGACAAAAAGGGATTTAGAATATCCATTTATAAACTTGTTTGGTAAAGCAGGGGTGGGTTTTTAAATGATTGACTCCAATTTGGAAAGAATTCTATTGTGGATTAAATGCTATCAAAGTGCATTGCACATGCCAGAGGAATTTTTTAGAAAGGAAGAGTTCATCAATGTTGCAAACTTCACTGTTGTCTTAAGAAATTGCCACAGCCACCACAGCTTTCAGCAACCACCACCCTGATCAGTAAACAGCCTCAGATGATCCTTAGCAATTTTTAGCAATAAAGCATTTTAAAATTAAGATATGTGCATCTTTTTGAGACAGAATGCTATTATACACTTCAGAGGCTACCAAATAATGTAAACAACTTTTATATGTACTGGGAAAACAAAATATTTGTGGACCCACTTTGTTGTGATATTTGCCTTATTGTAGTGATCTGGAATGGAACCCACAATAGCTCAGAGATATGCCTGTAGTTTAGTCATGTAAATTGAAAAATAACGTTTCCTGCCAATATATTTTGTTTCTCAAAGATCTTAGTCTATTAGCCATCAGTATAGATTCCTCCATGTCAAGGTCTCCTGGTTTAACTTTGGTCTTACTAACTGTTATAATCGTATCACTTTTTTCCTAAGGTTTTAATGCTGGCAACTGCCTTGTCTCCTCCAGATTTCTATCTTCGGTATTCAATGTTCCCTGGCAAGTGGTCCTATGCACAACCCTGCCAAATAAGATATCTACTGCTGAACTTCTTGATGATGCCATGTTCTTTCAAGGTTCTTGCATGTTATTAACATATCTTAATGTTTTATTTAAAATATCCTTGTGTTTCTGGGGAACAGTCAAATTATAAAATACCCTATTCTAATATATACACATCTACCTTTCACAGTCCCCATATCCCTTTTTCAAAACTTCGTCAAGGTAATTCTGAAATGTTCTCCTTATTTCCTTTAAGCCACTATCATTTGCAAGCTACAAGGTTCCATGCACACTGTCTCAGGAAGAGAGTTCCCTTATTATACAGATAATATACAGTATATATTCTCTTCCTCCCCAGTGTGTCAATATCAATGTCAACTCTCTGATGGTTATTCTTGTTCTCATTATCAATGTTAGCCAAATGCTACAGCTCCTTGGTTGAATAAGTTATTTTCTCCTATAGAGGGAGTGGATATCTTCACTCACATTCCACTGTGACTTGACCATACTTATTAGAGTTAATGAATGTATACATGAATGGAACTTGAGGGAAATTAAATTATCATGTGGGGCTTCTACCTCTTGAAACCTGTGGTTCTTCCACAGGTAATTGGAGGCTGCTAACATCTTATAAGATACAAATGGTGTCTTCTACTAGTCTAGGCACTAGAAATATCTGAGATTACAAGTTTATAGAGTCTACCCAATGACTTTATTCTATTTTCTTGGACCTACTTTTCTTAAGTCCTTAGTTTAATGTAAAAGACCTTTCAGGTTTGTGTCTTCGATCTCCTTTATAACTTCAACATTTAACGATCAAATTCTGGACCTGGTTTGTAATACAATCTTATCTCTCACTGTAGAGGTTAACAGTTTTTTTAAATGATACTATGCAGCCTTCTGGTATTAACAGCATGTCATGAATTGCTAGTTGGCTAATCTAAGTTAGTCATTCTATTTCTTTATGATTTCTAATGCCGTTTAAAGAAGTAAGCCAACTTCATAACTTTTATAATTACTTTGAAGTAATTATAAAATTACTTCTATAATCCCATTCCCTTTAATTGTTATGTTAAGAATATTATCAATATTTTTTCTTCTCCTTTATATCACTTCAATCAAACACTAGTGAGATATTTAGTACCGACAATGTCCCAGCATGACATGCTTTATATGCACACCAATGCACAGTCCAAGGTAAATCTTTGAGAGTATTAATTCAATCCTTCTTTTTTATACTTTCATTTCATTTTTATTTAATTACTTATACTAAACAAAAATGTATTGACATCTTCCTAGTGCCAGTCACTATTCTAGGCTCTGGGGATAGAGTGGTGAACAAAACTGATTCAAATTGCTCACTTAATGGAACTTATATCATAGTGGAGGATAAAGTCAATAAGCAATTAATTAAAACCTATCATATGACAGATAGTCAGTCTTTTGGAGAACAATAAAGGAGGAAAAATGCTGGTGAATATTGGGAAATGAAGCACTATTGCAATATTAAATAAATTGTGGGTTTTAAGCTCATTAAATATTTATGAAAATAAAATATATCCCAGTGTGTATGGCAATACATTTTTGTTAACTAAAGGCTTTAGAACTCAGCTGCCCAGTATGCTAGTAAAGAAACAGTGTTCTGCAATTATGAAAACTGGTGTAGTGAATCTTGATGGTACCTGTCCCATTATATGGTTGCAACCAAAAGGCATAAGTTCTAGAAAACTGACTGACCAATAAGAAGCTAGTAGCACTCCTAAACATAAATAATGATTTTTCAGGATATATAAGAAACAAAGGCTCTTTTATGTTAAGTTGCTTTATCATGCTGCTCTTTAATGCCACTGTAGGTAAGACTGTTTCTCCCTAATCACGTAGGTTCACCATTCAAATGTCAAGGTACTTTTCAAAGACTCTGTTTTCTGGCTTACTTTGTCTTAAAGTGCCTCTCTAGAATAGTTTATAAACAGAGGACTATTGCTACTAGTCTTTTTCTTTTCCTGTGAGTTTTCTCAGATGAGCATTGTTTCAGCAGGTTGATTCTGAGGTGCTGTTTGGCCAATTGCCTTTACTACATGACAAATGTCAGTAAGGCACAGCATCACTGAAAAGATAAGATTATCAAAAATGAAAACAAACAAAACCACGGTAGATGAAGTAACATAAAGAGGAGCTGTGGGATAACAGAGGAGAAGAGTGTCCCCATCAGAAGAAATATTTGATTTTTATGTTAGAAAAATAATAGTGGGCCAGTGTGGCTATAGCCATATTGAACAAGGGGGAGAATAGAAGGGAAAAACAGAGTCAGTATAGTCAGATAAAATAGGGCTTTCTAAGCCTTTATAAGGACACTGGCTTTCATTCTGGGTGAAATGTGAAGCTACTGGTGTAATTTGGATGAAGAAATTACATGAATTGACACATTCATTTTTAAAGGCTGCCAAGCTATCTACGTGACTAATGGATCACCAAGCTATTATAGATACAGAAGCCAAGAAATCCTACATGAGCCCTGGGGCATTCAAATGGTGAGAGTTTAGGAAGGTGAAAAGAATCCAGCAAAGAAGACCAAGAAGGATAGGTCAGAGAGCTAAGAAACACACAGACAGACAGACACATACACACACCAAAAAAAAAAAAAAAAAAAAAAAAAAAAAAAAAAGAAAAGAGAAAAAGAGGTTGATTTCCTAAAAGTACAAAAAGATTATACAAGTAGGAGGAAGTATTCAACTGTGTCAAAAACAGCAGATAAAACCCATGAAAGAGGACAGAATTGGCTATTAGATTTAGCAACATGTATGCCTTTTGGGATCTTTGCAAGAGTTGAGAAGAATCTTTGAGGATCTTTGCAAGAGTTTAGAAAGGGTTGGTGAAAGACAGATTAGTGCATATTCAAGACAGAATGGGATTAGAGAAACTGGAGAAAAGGAGTATAGAAAAAAGTTTTAGAAAAATATTACATGACACAGTGACCTGAATTTTAAATGTATTAATTATGAAAATTATTTTTAATTAGAGAGGTATTATTATTAATAATATGGTCATCTAAATGATACGCGACTTCGGTAAGGATAGAGTAATTTATGCTGCAGTGCCAAATGTTGTGACACATTGGCTTTCCACAGCAAAAATGTTCATTTCACTCACTCCACTGATCGACCTCAGATAGTGTGGGGACTCTTCTCCACTTAGTCATTACTCCAAAATACAGGCTGGGTGAGCAACATTCTTTGAATCAATGTTGGTTGTTTGACAGAAGGAAAGAGAACATGGTGATATGGTTCCACTCTGTGTCCCCACCCAAATCTCATATTGCATTGTAATCCCCAGTGTTGGATGTGGGGCCTAGCAAGAGGTGATTGGATCCTGAGAGTGCTTTCTAATGGTTTAGCACCATCCCCCTAGTCCTGACTGTTGATAGAGTTCTAGTGGGATCTAGTTGTTTGAAAGTATGTGGCATCCCCCACTTCACTCTCTCTCCTGCCAGCAATGTGAAAATGTGCCTCCTTTCCTTTCACCCTTCCAGCATGATTGTAAGTTTCCTGAGGCTTCCCCAAAAGCAGAGTTCTGTAGAGCCCACAGAACTGTGAACTGATTAAACCTTTTTCTTTATAAATTACCCAGTTTCAGGTATGTCTTTATAGTAGTGCAAGAACTGACTAATTCACATGGTATATCATGAATGTACTTTGTTTGAATTCTGATTCAAAAAACTAAACTTTGTAAAACCTTTAACTATCATTTAAACACCTATTCAGTTGGGCAAAGTAAATCACAAGGTTATGCCTGAATTGTCCAGGACATAGATGAGCAATCGTCTCATGGAACAGGGCACCCCAGATATTTTTGAGCACTCTAATATATGTGGCAAAAATTATGAGATATATGTATGCTACTATAATATTTCCTATTGTTCTGATTATATAACCTTGAATAAATTATATATTAATTCATTATATATTATATTAATACACCTTGAATAAGTTTATGTCATAGTAACACAAATTTGTTAAATTAAAATAGTCACTTTGGACCTGCTAAAAAGACAAATTCAAGGAACCTTCCTCAGTATATTCCAGTTTAGAAGGCTGGTGATCTGTTTGTTTGAGGATCACTACGGGAGAGTCTCATCATCAGACCAGTTAGATCATCAGAAAGAACAAGTGGTAAACGAAAGTGTTACACGGTGTGATTAAGTTCTACTTCTTAGCATGGCATGAAGATATCATTAAATTTCGCTCTTCAATTTACTAATCATAAATAAGATTTTTTCAGAGTTAAAAATTGAGATTTATAGGAAAACTAAGTATAGAAACCAGTTAAAAATCCTTTCTGTTTCATGAGGATTTAACAAAAGACTAGTAATTTAATTTAATGCATAAGTATATAATAATTGTAGATGTGGATAATAGTTATTATTTATTGCTATAGCATATGCTATGGGAAGTAATTTATTTCTTTTAATTAATATTCTGAGCCATCTTGTGAGAATATTACAATCTTCATTTTACCAGTAAGATGACTGGAATACAGAAGGTTTTGTAATTTGACCATGTTCAGACAGGCATTCAGTGATAGACGCAGCATGCAAACTTAGAGGTGTCCCAAGTATGTGCATATCAGACTTTGCCTTAGATTTTTCTCCAGAAATATAAGGGAGAGAAGGGAATATCTAATATTCTGCTATTAGATAGATTTATAAACTTATATATGAGAATAAAAATTTGCCTGTGTAGGTTTTCATTTATTGTTTGAATTGGCAGGTAGCCTAAATTTGGCTACCTGTTAGGCATTAGATCTACATTGTCATACTGAGTGTTCAAAATCAGAAGTTAGTGAATCCCAATCCTTCCTCCCAATGAAGAATGCACCTGATGGCTTGTAGGCTTGTACACATGCCATACATCTTATTGAGATTTTAGAACATTTTTGGTAGACCCCAGAAGTCTCTTCCCTTGATCTTCTGAATCCACGGAAACAACTTGATTTCTAATGCAAATGTGTCCATGAAGGGACACATTTCCCTACCATCCAATCTAAAGAGCTCTTCCCTGAGTCTTTCTCAAGTTTAGATTTTATTTTTTCATGGCAATTTTTATTATTTTATATCATTTTAATCTCTTAATTTGTTTATATTAGTTTTCTTCCAATGAAGAATAATTTTAAAAGACAAGTGACTTTTACAATCTTTTTATTGCTGCATCTCAGGCTCCTGGGAGAGACTAGAATATATAGGAACGTGTTACTTAGTAATACTGGGCACCTCTCTGAGGCTCAGAATTCCTGCTTTTCCTGAGGGTTGTAGTCTTGTTAGTCATAAGGTTATCTATAGAAGAATCAGACAACTGGAGATAAAAACATTAGCATTAGTCATAAATAGCTAATTGGAGGATGTTGCTACAGATTTTCAGATAAAGAGTTTGCTAGTATTCTCTGATTTAGACAGATTCATCCACTAAGTTTTATGGGCAAATATTTATATAAGCACGATATCCCTCCCGGGTCCAAGTCTTTAATTTCACTGCAGAGAGGAGGACAGAATGAGCCCTCTCTATTGGCAGACTGAATTAAAAAATAAAAGAGAACCCAGAAGGACTTGTACCTTTTCTGAACATTTTTTTCTGTAACATTAATCAGATAGATTTATTACCTTCATCCTATGCAAAAAAGTTGGAAAATTGATGGGTAATGTTTCTCAGGCCGTGTTTCCTGTGGAAATCTGAGATCATTGAGATGGATACCCTGGCCTCTGTCATCTGTAATATCCTACATCATGATTTTGGCAAGTTTTATATTTCATAATTTATTTAAACATCACAAAATTTGAGTGAATCGAAAGTATATTTGGAAGATTCAGAAGAAGTAGTGTTCTAATCAAAACATGATTTTAGCATGGCTCAAAAATCAGAATAAATTGAATTTTGGAATGTTTTAATTAAACCCCAGTATATTGATCATAATTACAATGTACACTTGAACAGTTTCAGCAATATTAATCCTGTCTGATATTCTTAGCATATACTCTGTCTTTTTCTATCAGTAGTTGTTATTTCTATATTTTCCTCTTTCAAAACAAAATATCTGACATTCCATTTTTTTCTTACAATCCCACCTAGTCGCCTTGGTTACCTGAGCTCAACAATAACTCTGTTTATTCAAACTTTCTTAATCCTAATTGTGTTACAGCATAGTATTGAACTCAATTGTTTGCTTTTCTCTTCTTTGTAAAAGGACTGTGCATTCTTGCATGTAACACTGTGACTTTCAGTGATAATTGCGTGGGAGTGTAGACTTTCACCTCATTTTCCCTCATTTTCCTTGGGTTTAGCCATCTGCTAAGCAGAACTGATGTAAGCCATGTCCCAACAAATACTTTAAGAGCTACTATATTGTTGGCTTTTGTTTTCTTTCCCTCTGTTACTAAAAATCATGTCTTAAATAGGGTATGTTACTTCATCCTGGGTCCCAGGATGATAAAACTCATAAAGTAAAAATATATTAGCTGATCCATGGCCACTAACATAATGTGTGCAAAAACAATGTCTGTTCTGGTGAGCCACTGAAATTTTAGCGTTCTTTGTTACCACAGAAGAGCTAGTGAATTAGTTCGTTCTCATGATGCTGTGAAGAAATACACAAGACTGGGTAATTTATAAAGGAAAGAGCTTTAATTGACTCACAGATCTGCATGACTGGAGAAGCCTCAGGAAACTTACAATTGCCATGGAAGACACCTCTTCATATGGCAGCAGAAGAGAAAATGAGTGCCTAGTGAAGGGGGAGGCCCCTTATAAAACCATCAAGTCTTGTGAGAACAAACTCACTATCATGAGAACAGTATGGGAGAAACTGCCTACCTGATTCAATTATCTCCACCTGGTCCCACTCTGAATTATTATAATTCAAAGTGAGGTTTGGGTGAGGACACAGAGCCAAACCATACCAGCTAGCTATGAAAATTTTATGCAGACATTGTCCATTTCCTTTTAGTTTTAGAACAACCTATTTTGGGGTATGATACACAATATGTTTTGTATAGTTTACCTGTTTTTGTCTATGTATGATTTATGCTCCTAACCTGACTCCTTTAGGTTATGGATTTGAAAAAAAGAGAAAATACACACATCCCTAATATAAGTCACCAGTTTATTTAATAAAGATAGAGAAACTAATTGTAAAAGAAGAGCTCATATTGCAGGTCCAGTGGTAGTGTATCTTTTGTGGCATTACTCTTTCCTCCAAATCTCCTGTGGGATTTTCTGTAATTAAAAATACTCTAAACAGGTAAGATCTTGGCAAAATTAGTAAAGTCTTCCTATGCTATTTCTTTTAGTTCTCAAACTTCCATCTGCATTCACAAAAGACACGTATTAACAAACAAACATCATTATAAGGAAATCTTTAACATTTAACTTGTACTTGGGCAAAATTTAGCAACAGCAAAAGCACATTCTTATATGAGGAAAAGAGGGAGTCATTTTTCTGACATCTCTGAATATTTCTGCCTTTTACTCTGAATATCTGTGTTACCAAAAAGACCATTTCTTTAAAAGATTCAAAGATTATTTGTTATTAATTTCAGAATATATAAGTTCATTGAAGGAAAAAAACAAATGTCTTTTTCTTATAATATCTATTTGGTGCCTAACTTGATGCCCTCTCACCCCCAAACAATGGACATTCAGGAAATGTATATGAAATAAATATGTGATGTTAGTTATATTACTCTATAGCATAGTGAGTATTTCATAAAAATAAACAATAATGAATAATATTTTCCAAACGTAAAACTGAAGATAAATATGAAACAAATTCTACACTATGACATATATTAGCAAATATTACTTGACTAGCTAAAGGGATGGGACTAAAAATTATAGAAGTATGGAAGAAAGTTTTTTCAAACCTTAACTATTAACTTTTGGAAAATATTTCAGTGGGCAGTCAATACGACATAATGACATGCAACAATTTTGTGGAATCATCTTTATGGATAAGACTTTAGTAAATACTTTTCAGCAATTAGCAGCTACTGTTTTTAACCAATGATACCTCTCTTTCTTAATAGAAATATTAGTCATGAATTAATTTCGTGGCCCATATATGCACATGAACACATAAATTTTGAAGCATGAAAGTCATTCACAGATATCTCTAGTTATACTGTTCCTATTGATGGGAAAGTTAATTCTTTGTCCCCAAACAGCTTTCTTTAAATAACCAATAAAGCAGAGACTATTGGCTAAGTCTCTGAGGCACAGGAATATTACTAACAGACTAAAAATTAATTTCCCCCTGGAATGGATATTTTTTAAAGTTTTATTAAAGCTTTATGTTATATATTGCTACCTTATATTTTATTTATTAATTCTTAGATTCTACTTCATAATGTTTAAAATGGTAAAACAAGTCTAAATTGCCACGACATGAGGAAGAAATTCTGTTTATCACACATTGTATAAAATGTTATTCTGTCTCTTAAGATGTGGTAGCACTACTTGTTTTATTTAGTTGTATTCTTTCTGATCTGTCTGCCTACAAATTAGAAAGTATTCTATGTTGATAAACAACAATTTAGTATAATTTGCAGGGAAAGCAAGCTATTGAATGTTACATAATAGATATACATTCGTATAAAATATATATTGTTGTTTTATCTTTGCAACCATTTTATTACTGGTATATTGCACTCTCAACAATGACTTCCAATGCCAAAATAATTTAATGTGTATTTAGAATTCCTTCTATGGGCCAATTATTACTTATACATTTGTATACTTTTCTACTTGAATTAAAATCTAAGGGATTAAAATTGGGTTAATTTTCACAAAGAAGTATAAAAGAGTGTATTTGGAGCTGGGAAGAAATAAATAAATAGCTGGCATCTGTGCTTCCTAGATATTAGCAGTATCCAATTTATACTTTTATCATTTAAAATATATATATATGTATACAATTGTGTGCATGCTTAATATCAGTAGAAAATTAAAACATTTTAAGACAACATTAAAGTTTCCATAAAATGACAGTTTTCTTTTACATACATTTTTCTATTTTAGTCTTTACTTTTTATCAACTAAATTGACTGGAGGAGACAAGAAAACACTTAGACCACTGTTATCGCCCTTCTGTTTCTATTTCTGCTAGAATGTATAGCTAGAAGTTAGAAAAATTGAGAATATTTTTAGTACATTTTCAAAGCAAGTATTTATGTCCATCATAGAAATGTCTCAGTCACATTTCTATCTTGCTCTTTTATAAAGTAAAAGCCATTATGTCGGCACTATAATTTCATCATTTTCTGCTGATTTTTTTTTCCTGTTTGTTTGTTTGTTTGTTTGAGATGGAGTTTCACTCTTGTCACCCAGGCTGGAGTGCAATGGCACAATCTTGGCTCACGGCGACCTCTGCTTCCCATGTTCAAGCGATTCTCCTGCCTCAGCCTCCCGAGTAGCTGGGACTACAGGCGCCCGCCACTGCATCTGGATAATTTTTATGTTTTTCATAGAGATGAGGTTTCACTAAGATGGCCAGTCTGGTCTCGAACTCCTGACCTCAGGTAGTCAGCCCGCCTTGGCCTTCCAAAGTGCTGGGATTACAGCGTGAGCCACCATGCCCAGCCTCTGCTTATGTTTAATTTAATATTCTACTGAATTCTGCAAGACGGTATCTAAGGCATTTTATTTTAAAAAATGTACATACAAGTACACAGATATAGTACTTTTAAAAACAGTTATATCATGAGTAATACTTTCAAATAGAAAAAACACAGACGCCAATTCTCTATAATCACTTTAAAAAAAAAAATAAGAGAGAAAATGAGTCAGTGATTTCAATTTATCCTGTGAAAGTGAGTAAACTAAATTACTACTTTATTACTTCCCTGAAGTAGTTAATTCAGATAGGTTACACACTGACTCATTATCGCAAACCAACGTTTTATTTAAGTATGATAAGCAGGAATCTTTAAACTATAAAAGCTGAATTCAGCCTAAAAACTCCAGATGTGTTTTGTTTCCTCCTAAGAGACCATAAAAAAGTGAGCTTAAGACATACTAGAAAAAATTAAATCTCAAAAGTTTCCATTAAACTAGAGATGACCAAAGAAAGTATGTCTCAAATGCTCTTGAAACTTCATCTGTAGAAGACAAAGATTAAGTACTAGGGCTTCTTTAAGATGCAGCAGCCTTAATTTGTCATTGGTGGTGATCGTGCACAAAGGTGGGAAGATAGGGGACATGAAATTTTTGAACCTTGGTGGTAAACAAAACTATCGTCAGTCAGAGAAAAAGTGGATGTTTCACCAACCTCTCTCACTGACATCAGAAGCTGAAGCAGAGAAATATTACTTAAAGTAATTCCTTAATATCTAACCAAAAACAATAGCAAGCTAGGATAGATATTTAACTCTTGGTCATCTAAAAAAATGTATTATTTAGTCTTCTTTATTGGTAGGTGGCTCTCCTCTTCTATTACAATTTGTAATTCTGAGATGAAGACCACTACCATCTTGTAGTCTCATCATCTTCAACGAATGACTTCCAAAAATCTCATTTTATGGCTAATAAGCCAGTGGAAGAGGAAAGGAGATAAAAGATTGTAAGTGGGAGATTAGTTCAAGACTGAGGCTGGAAATGACATGCTCCATTTTCATTCAAAATTTGTGGCTACAACTCAGTTACCTATCTCCTGATAGGTACAAAGGAGCCTGAGAAATGCAGCTGTGTGCCACAGATGAATAAGATCTGAAGAAACGGGTTTGGTGTACAGTTACTCTACTATGGGGGCTTACATTGTATTGACCTAGAGCCTCATAAAATACAATAAAAATAGTAAAAGTCTGATTATTAATTGTCCAATTAATTCTCTAGTTCTCTAAGTAAACAAATTTATAAATAAAAATAATTTTTTCAGTTTTATCATTATCTAACTATACTTATTTTTAATACATTCTGAGTTATTTATACTTAATTAACTCTATGTCTCACTATGACCTTGCTTCTATTTTTATAAGGAAAGAAATACATGAAAAGCTAAATACTTCCACAGAGCTTACTACATGCTGGATGCTGTTCTAAGTGCTTTACAGAACTTAGTTTATTTAGCCTTCATAACAATTCTTTAATGTAGAGACTATGATTATCCCCAGAATATAGATGAGGCTATGACCACAGAGAACTTAAGTGGTATTTATTAAATAGAAAATCTTGAATTTCAAACTTTCTGCTCCAGGGTTTATACCTTTAACAACCTTACTAGTCCAGGAAACTAACAACTTTCTTTTTTCTTTCTTTCTTTTTTTTTTTTTTTTCTTACTTCCAAGGTAGTAATTACATACAGAGTGTTAAGAATGGCTCCTTCCAAATATTAGAATGGTGAATTCTAAAATTAGAGAGCCCATTACTTTCAAAAACTCCTACTTGTTAAATATATATCAGGTTAAATACTTAGAAGTAATTTTCTAGATTGTTTCTACATATTGTTTCCATATATTCACAGAATTAATGCAAACTTTACCTTAAGATTGCTATTTGACTTAATTACACAGTGGTATTTTGTTATGTCTTAGAATATAATATATCGCCCTCACAGCTGTGTGATCCCAAGAACTATTAGGAATGTGAGCAGTTTGAAGAGTGATCGTTAAGAGCTGGACAGCAAACCTGGCAGAGACCTGCAGCCTAAGGACCTCACGCTTAACCACAATCAGGGCCTTAGTCCTGTCTTCTGCCTTATTGTCAGGGAAGGGCAGCTTGGAAGAAATAAGAGATGATTACGATTTTCTTTTCAGGAAGCACAAAGGGACTTCTGTCAGACTGTTTGTTGCATAAGAAAGAAATACCCTTATTAGCCTGTTTTGATTCAGTCCTAGTAAGTTCTATGTGATTTATCTTGACACATCCACTCCCTTGCCAATCTTTACATGGTATACATAAATACATGATCTTTTCTTCTTTCTTCAATATGCCAGTTGCAAAGCTAATTATGTGTGAAGTTATACATTTGAGGATCGGTCATAGGCCTAAAGATGACTTACCCAAAGTTTCTATTGAAGGGATGGTTTAGTTTTAATATTAGATTTCCAAGGCATTCTTTAGTAAGTTTCATTTTTTAGTTGAAAGGTAGTGTTCTGTATAAATCCAGAGTATGACTTACCCATATCTCATTTTTGGTGCTCCCCCATGACTTACCATTAATAATAACATTATCAATAATTATTAATATCATAATAAACATTAATTATTAAAATTACTATCATTAAAATCATAGTGATAATAATAGCTGCACTTATTGAATCTTAATATGTGTCATTTAGTGTACTAAGCAATTAAAAAATATAGAATTCTTATAGTTTTATAATGACAAGTTTAGTTTTGATGGAAAGTAAACATTGTTCTGTTTGTTTTTACTATGGATATAGCTATAACACAAATGTTTCCACATAATAAAGGTAGATGAGATAAGTTATGGCAGAAAAAATAAAATAGACTAAATATTTAAACATAAGGAATATTTTTCTTTCAGCTTAGAAAAAACAAAATAGACTAAATATTTGAACATAAGGAATGTTTTGCTTTTGGTTGAGCAAATACATAAAGCATCACCTTTGAGGTCTTTAAAGTGAAAAATTATTCTTGTTATGCATAATAGCTGCTTGAAAATAAAGTTAATTTTTACTTCAAAAAAGTTAAAATAGTTTCCTCCATCATAATTTGTACTTTGATCCTTGTCATTCCTTTTTCGATAGCAACTCAACTGAACACTTTTTAATGAGGTTAATAAAAACTACTTCTAGGTATGCTGTACATATAGTGACTTATATATGCTGTCAGTAGCAGTTACAAACTGATCACTTGTAAATAAACAATGCCTTTGTTGTCTTATTATTATTTCTAATTGGAGGTAAGCTAGAAAATTTGATGAATGTATTTGTTAGAATTATGTGTGAAATAAAAGGAAAGAAGGTTATCAATTCTAATCTGAGAAACTCTCTTATCACAATTTTGTATGAGCTTTATCAGATAGACTTTTTCTTAATTTTGTTGTCTAGGGAATTCAATTTCTTGCAGGTGCAGGCACTTAGCATAAAATATTGAAACAATATTCAGTGAGACAAAATATTTATGCTATAATTATACTCTAGAAAATGACAATACCTAATTATAGTGCCTTTTAAAACCCTTTTTTGTGACGTTAGAAAACAATCAAACATCTTACATTAGCAAGTCACATGTGGTCAATAATTTGCTATCTTAGAATATATGTTTTCTTTTCATTATGATTTTTTATTTGTATTATAGTAAATAAAGTTATTATAGACTACACTCCAGTTGCAAAAACTAGACCTTGAAGCCAAACCCACTGTTTTACATTTGCTTGCTGTGGAACTTTGGGCAACTTCATTGAGTACTCTCTTAGAATTTTATTCTGAGGATTGATTTCGTACATATAAAGTATTAGTAAAATATTCGGATATAGTAGGTCTCAAGCAAAGAAAATTATTAGACAAAGACTTTGTCTTTGTGCACATATTCTTTATTTCCTACTTATATATTAACAATGACTTTCTCAATATTTACATTATTGACCTTGAGAGCATTAGAGGTGATAAGCACATTTCAAAAGTAAAAATTTATCAGTTTTTTAAGTTGTAGGCATCATGAATTGATGATTCTTCTGTACCATTAAGCAAACTGTAAAGTCATTTTTTAATAAAAACACGAAGCAGGGATAGCAAGAGATGTGAGTAGTAATTACTATGTAAATTGATGTACAACTGCAGATACTCTTACATACTATGCGTATGTGTTTCTGTAATTGTGAGTGTTTGGGTTGACAGAAGTTATTAGGCTTAAGGAATTAGTCAAAGAATGGAGAAAAGAGTAGGTGCTCATTTTCATAGCAATCTATTTACATAAAGCTCATCATCTTGCATTTTTTAATGTTATTTCAAAAGAAGAAAGAAATGATAGACATTGCTTGCAACTTTGAAAAGAAGCATATTTTATATAAATATGCAAAAATATATAACTCATCTCAGTTTATTGTCATTATAGGCCTAAGTAAACTCACACAAATAATAGAACTAACAGTTAAGAGTGAAAATCTGAGAATGTCTCCTCGTGTGCATGATGAATTCCAATCATTTAATTTAAAACATAAAAGAGGATATTTATATGAGTTAGTAGAAAGGAAAGTGCTGCAAGACTTACTCTAAACAATACTGTCCTCATACATTTTCAGTATTTAGTCATAATGAGGCCATTTCTATGGAAATGAGACTATCACTTAGTAGCTCTTTGCAATTGATTCATTCACAATAGTTCTCTGATATCAATGATATATTTTAATGCAACTTCCCAGGAACATCCTTTGTCAAAAGAACCACAGAGAGTGAAGAAATAGTTTACAGAGATATAATTCATCATTTTCATAAATCATTCATATTTGTAGGCCATATTAGTAAATTTAAGATGGCATTTTATATAAGTATACTAGGCATTAATAATAGTGAATACATCTTGGGATCCAACATGTTTCTATTATAAGCATATATATAGTGTATTCCATATAGTCATAGTTTCAAAATCAGAGCAATAAGAGCATACAGATGGCTGTCATCACCTCTCATACTATTGTTTTTAAAAACCTCAAAAGGAAATGGAGAACCAAATTATTTTAAATTAATATTTTGTTTACTTATTTTAATCAGTGTTATTAAAACAGAGTTTAAGAAAATGGGTTTTAATAAGTATGAATTGGGCTTGAATTTGGGGTTTTTAGTCTTTATTCAATTATTTTCAAAATATTAAGTATGTTCACTAGCATTCTCCAAGAGTGACCAATGATGTTAATTTCTATTTTAAATTATCTATTTGACCTCAATGATCTAAACATATTTGTGTTTATTTCAGTCTATCACAGTTATTATTCTTATTGATATTTATGTTTTCTTATCTGCATTGCAGTGGTGTGTAGGATTACGTGTTTCTTCAAAACTCACAGAACTCTACATGTAAATGGATAAATGCTACTTACAATTATTATACCTTAATTTTTATTTAAGGTAGAAGCAATTAGTTTTGATAATTCTCAAAGAGAAAAGCAAATGATCAAAGTAGAACATGTTTTATTGTTGAAGAACTTTTAGTGCAACAAGGAGTATGATTCATCTATGTGGTCCATTGTTACAAATGGCACATAGGAAAGGAGATGTGTGATAGCATTATTAGATTAGGACATGCAAAATAGCCTGAATACTTACATTGTTCTTGTCTTCCTTTCCCTATAATCATACATTAAGACTAACATTGTTTTACCTTTTCTTCATTTTTAATATTTAAACTCAAGCCTTGGAAATGTCTGTATTAGTAGAAACAAATGGACATTATTTCAAATAAAAAGAATTTTAAAGATAAAGAAAAAAAGAGAAATAAATTTCCCCCTCCTCTATATCTTGATTAGAGTATAGCTGGTCAAGGCCATTTATGGCTTGCCTTCTCCAGCTGAGATTTTTTTTTTCCAGACTCTGCTGTCATACAAAAGGGAAAAAGAGAAAGAAAAGAAATGCAAGGGAGAAGACCTCAGCTTTTCCCGAGATAACAAGCATCTAGGTTTGCTGTATTTGCCATGTGTCTGAATGGTAGAGGAGAGAGCAAGATAAAGAGTTTGGTAAGTTGCTGTGACTAATCCACGTATTTTCATATTCAAACAGTAGGAAAAAAGTTGAATAAAGAGGTGATCACTTAATTGATGAGATGAAAGCCAGCATATTAGCATTCATCTGGCAAATCATAATTGCTTTACTCTTTTTCTGGTGGTCTATTAAGATTGAAAATGAGTTAGGAGGTAATTATCAGCATGAAGGAGAATACCGGAGAAACAAACCCTTGAGGCTCCTGAGAAAGAGAGATGTGTCCTGAGGAATTTGTGATGTAATTTCAAAGCTGCAAAGATACCACTAACCTCATATATCCATCCTTTGTACTGTTATAAAGAGGCGATAGACAAATAGGCAGGCAGTTAGGTAGGTAGGTGGATAGATAAGTAGATAAGATAAATAGGTAGATAGAAACGTGTGTGTATGAGTGTGTGTGTGTGTAAAACTTCACATTGTTGAAATAAAATAGAGAAAAGCATTTTCATAAAATACTGTGCTGGGGCCAGGCACGGTGGCTCAAACCTGTAATCCCAGCACTTTGGGAGGCCGAGGCAGGCAGATCACGCAGTCAGGAGATGGAGACCATCCTGGCTAATACGGTGAAACCCCGTCTCTACTAAAAACACAAAAAATTTAGCAGGGCATGGTGGCGGGCACCTGTAATCCCAGCTATTCGGGAGGCTGAGGCAGGAGAAAGGTGTGAACCTGGGAGGCGGAACTTGTGGTGAGCCGAGATCACACCACTGCACTCCAGTCTGGGGGACAGAGCAAGACACCATCTCTGAATTAATTAATTAAATAAAATGAATTACTGTGCTGGATGAATCAACTCTACATCCTCTGCATCCTTCTTGCACCTGGTATTTGTTCTGTGCGTACAACATGTATAGATTCATATTCCCTCCGGTTTCCAGTTGTTTTTGGCCAATAGAAAGCCCTGGCAGAAGATCAGAGGGCAGTAGGAGAAGGAGGCTATATTCTATATTCTCCTCATTTCCCACAGTGTGTGTCCAAAGAACTGTGTAGTCTATCTCCTTAATCAGGTCGTTGCTATTAAGCAGCCTTTTTCCTACAATTATCTTCTTTGATTCTAGTAGCAACTCCTTCTTCTTATTCCTTGCCCACACTTGAAAATAATTCTTTCATTAAGTTCCTCTTATATTAACCATTTTGAATATATTATAATCAAGATGCCAAATAATTTAATAATTATGAGAATGTGTGTTATGGGAAAAGGGTGGGAAAGTAAACTCAGAGATAGAGAAAACTAGGTAGAAAAATAGTAAGCCAGATAGTTAAAATATAATTTTAAAAGAAACACAAAAGGTGTAACAGAGGAGAAAGAGAGGATTAATATTAACTTTTAAAGAAAATGAATAATCTAAAATAAAATAAAGAGAAAATAGAAATGAAAGGGGAAATAAATATTAGCAAAGAACACTATAAAGTAAGCAAGAAAAATTATGCAAATACTTTTTAAACAACTAAGGTATTTTCAATGTGAAATAAAGAACAAAACTGCCATTAGCTATGGAGTTAGATATTTTTCTATGCAATAGGGAAAAGAGGAGGGCTTAACAAATGATTCAGGTTGGTAAGTTTCAAAGCAAAGTGTATATGCCCAAAATATAATTTAAAAAGGAAATCTAAAATAAAAGACGAAACTAAACAAAAAATTTTCATCAATCAATACCAGGGCAAAGCTACAATGGTACAAATGAAGATCACAAATTACTAAGTCAAATAAGCTAGTCTGAAAAGACTATACATAGTAGTATTTTATCTATTTGACATTGTGGGATGGTAAACAGATTAGTATTTGAAAAGGGTTTAGTAGTGTGGAGGGTTAGATAGGTGAAGAACAAAGGATTTTTAAAAGCAGTGAACTATTCTGTGTGGTACTATAGTTGCAGATACATAACACTGCATTTGTCAGAACCCATACAACTTTATAGTATAAAGATTGAACCTTAATGTATGCAAATTTAGAAAATCATTTCAGATGTCAAGGAATGTCAGAATGGAAAGTAAACTATGACAAACTAATCCAATTGTATTACAAATGTAATAATCTCACTGAATGTCGTTAAGGGAAAAACTGCTGACCTAAGTAACTGGAAATTAGTGGAGACTGTAAGGCTAAAAGGCTAAAGGAACTGTACATAAGAACTATATTCTAGTTGGCAAAGTTCTCAACAGGAGGGATATGGTTGACAATGTGAACCGAATATTCCTGTATACTGGAATTAAACTATTAAGTAAATGGATGGCAGATGCTGAGAGACCAGGTTTCACTGTCAGCGTGGGTGATTACAAAGAAGCAAAAGAGGAAATGTAAAATGATCTATGCAATACGAAATTAAAGTCAGAGACACCAACTTGAACTCATTGCTAGCTTAATATGAATACAGATGGATACATATGCAAACATGTACATACGTGTATTTACACAGCTTAGCATGCACATACATATCTCATTAGTCTCTCCATTGCCTTATACTATTCTCTGATAAAAGGAACCAAAGCTTCTTGAATAAAATGGAAATTGCTGGTTCTAAGGCTGGGGCTGGGAATATACAAGATGAGTCTGGAGCATCTTGAAGTGCCAGAAGGCAGAACGTGCTAAAAAGCAAAATAAAACCTATGGAAGAATGTCAAAAGAACAAGATGTCAACTGAAAGCACTCTTAATAGCCAACTGGAAACAGTTTGAGCAAAAACACAAATAATGTAGTTTTGAATTAGAGCTAAAACTATAACATAAATATTCCTAAGTCCATACTACTATAAGTATATGATCGAACAAACAAATGAAGAAAATAAGCAAAAGTCTTGCTATGCATGAATTCATATTGTCTCCAACTCTAATCCAGTGCATACAGATCATTGCAGAAAAATTCTAAATAAAATTTAAATATAGTCCTCTCAAAAAGGTAGAATGTAACTCTCTACCTCTTAAATGTGGATTAGCAAGGTGATTGCCTTGCAATGAGCACAGTGAGGAGACTGAAGGGAGAAAGTAAATTCATAGTGAAGAAACTGTACAAATATTGCCTCAACCAGGTGATCAAGGTTAACATCAACAGTGATAAATCACCCTGCTAGCATACATGCCTTTGATATGACATGATGAGAATGACAACTCTGTGATCTTTCCCACAACACTTAACTCCAGTCTAATCATGAAGAAACCATGACCCAATCAGTTGTTCTGCAAAATGCCCTAGCCGTATCCTTCCAATTGTTGAGGTCATGATAAACAAGGAAAATCTGAGAAACTGTCACAGTCTTGAGAAGACATGATGTCTGAATATAATGTGGAATCCCAGAAAGCATCCTGGAACAGAAAAGAGGTGAGGTAAAAAATAAAAAAATTCTAAATAAAATATAGACTTTAATTAATAATATATTAATAATGCTTCACTAATTTAAATAAATGTACCATATTAATGTAGAATATTAATAGCAATACCCAGGTGCCCATATATGGAAACTTACTAGACAGTACATTGACAGCTATTCTAAAATATAAAGGTTATTAAGAACACACTCTAGGCTAAACACTAAATAAATTTTGTCTCCATTCTTACTTGCCTGTTTTTTTGCCGAATTTGTATATGAGGGAACTGAGGTTCAGGTGAAAGTTTAGTGACCTTGCCAATGTCATGCAGTCAGTATGTGAATCATCAGGATCCAAAACAAATTATTTACAAATCTGATATGTGGTGTTTTTAATAGCTATAATTAAAGAGGTTGTGTCTATGGAAACATCCTTTATTTGAAGATAGTTTTTGTTTGTCTGCAAGCAGCAGTAAATTTTTGACATGACAGGTGGAACACTTATAATCATTGTGAGAAAACGTCATAATGAAAATTACAACCCTAGAAAGTTCTAAATTAATTTAAATGTGCCAGAATTACCTCTTATTTTATAGGATTATTACAGTTCAGTGAAAAAAAATGACAAGCCTTCTATATCTATTAATTTTGAATGTTCCCATAAAGGTGTGAAGCAAAAACCAATACTTATATATTATGAGAGTTGAATGAATTTTGTAATTTGCTTAGGCATATACACTAGATTATCTGATTAGTTCACTTTTATAACGTGAATAAAACTGTTTTTGAGATCTTTGAATTGTTATTTTTAAATATTTTAAATGCGAATATAATTTAGAAGTCTCATATAATTGGATTACATTATACTGGCTTACTATTATATGAAAAAAATGCAATTAAGGATAGAATTATGGATAGTTACAACTTTAATGTACCTAATGTCATTGCTACATTTAAACGCATGCCTTTTACTTTGACTTTTTAAAGAAAGTAATCCGTTGATTAATGATGGTTGAAATTTATTTTCTCCTTGCATCACTCTAATTTTTTAAAGTTATAAGGTCAGAAAACATCTGAGTAGTTTGTGAAGAAGCCAATAACTTTTATGAATACATTAAAAAGGAAAAAACTTCAATATATTACTAGAATTTAGTGAGAGATTAAAGTGAGGCTTTCAAATGCTTTCTTCCAAAGTTGCTGTCATAAAAACAAAGTAAATACTATAAATATTTGTATTTATGATACTATGGTCTTTTGAATTTTGCGCTATATGTTTGAAACTGGTGTTTCATGAGCAATTTAATTGGCAAATGGGTATATACAATAAGCTACCCTGAATATCAACACATTTGAGTTTGACTCTCACATAAGCTCAAAATTATAAAAAGGTTTTTATAACTTTGTCAACCTTTTCTCTCCACATGAAAATAAATGGTATTTAGTCTTCTAGCTTACTAATACTAGCTAGTATTATAGCTAAAGAAAATAGTTAATAGTACAATAGCATATGAAGAGAGAACAGTTCAAATTTAAGAATTTTTAAAAAGTGTTTTCTAAATTTCTAACAATTAACTTAGGTAAGCAACTTTAATATTGGAACTTTTCAATGATATTCATAAGCATTAGACAAATAGCACACATTTACAAAATCTTCAGGTAAAACAGCCAAGAAAGTCATGTCCCTTTCTGAGGATAATTTATTAGCACTTCACCTATGACAGGCACCAACATTAACTTTCAAATGAACTTTCCTAACTGCTAAAAATAGTGGGAACAATTTATTCCTGTAATGATTTTGCATGTTGAGTATTCATTTAAATATCCATTATAATACATTAAAGATACAAACATATTAACTCATACAGTCAACTCTTTATGTGTTCAGATATATTCAGCAACTCTTCTCAAAGATTCTGAATTTAAAAAGTATGTAAAAGAAGATATATTCTTATATAAATGGTATTCTTTATAAACAATGCAGCTAAAATATTACCTGTGTGAAATTCCCATTTAATTTTGAAGAGCCAGTATTCATTATTTGTCTTGTCATTTAATTCATTCATTAATTGTGACCTCTATCTCAACATGATGATGTTCACAACGGCATGTGCCATTAATTATGTATGAGATTCATTAATTACTTTCCATTATATTTTCCAACTATACAAATAGCTTTTTTATCTAATGAATACTTCGTAGGAATAAATATTAATATCTATAAAAATGTATATATGAAGAAATTCAATATTTTGTGGAGGTGAAGTGTTGCCACTATATTGCCTTTCATTTATAAAATGTATAAAGTTTGTCAAACTGTTTTACATTGTGTAACACATTTAAAAATGTGACCAATGAAGTAGGAGGTATTACTATTTCTATTGTACCAAATAGAACAAAATCATAAGGGAGGTGGTTGGAGAAAGAAGCAAAAAAGTAGAGCAGTTGAGCAACCACTATATACGGCAAGCTCTATTATTAAGGAAATATATGTGGAGCCTTATCAATATCTTTGAAGAGCATATTCAATATTCATAATCAATATTCCGTGGGAGCATAAGAAATGATGTAGTCTCTCTACCGAGACTAATCCAGTGGACATAGTTTTTAAAGGCTTCACTTTTAGGTTTTGGCTTTGAAACACCCCTTTCTCTATCTTACATTGTTTGTGAAGTACAAAAGTATTTTAATACACTCAAATTAGCACTATTTTTTATGTGCCCACAAAGAGTGTAAGGAGAGTATCTGAAAATGCGGATATAGCAAACTGGGAGTCTTTGCCCTTCCATTATAAATATAGACAGCGTTTATTAAGTTTATGCCCTGTATAAAATTCTGTAAGGTTAATGTAGTCATCTGTTCTATGCTGCAGTAAGGAGGTTAATTCAAGAAGACTAAGCTTTCAATTTTGTTACAAAGTGAAAGACATTAGTCGTAATCATTAAAACCAGCTAATGGAAAAGCAATGCAGTTATTACTTGGCATTAACAAAAATTTTCTTAAAAATGATAGAGTCTGGAACCATAATAGAATTTTACCTAATCTTCTTATTATTGCCTTTACATTCTAATATCCCCATTTTCTTAATAATTTAATATTATGTACTTGTTATTCTGATATTCTTTGTGATTTCTGAAACCAAAAATTGACCTATAGAATTTCACAACTTAGTTTGGTCTTATTATCAGTTATTTGCTGAAACTACCATATCATTAGAGAGATTGAGGGTTGGAGTAAAACAAAGTTAGTTAAACAGTAATCTACAATTTATTAGCATTACAATTACTGATGTAATATTCTTTTTAAAAACCTGTGAGTGAAGTATATGGCTCAAAGTTATAAATGCAAATTTGTGTTGTTAACTCAAATCTATGCACTCATTATAGATCGCTATTTAATGTCTGTCGCCAGCACCTGGTGCAGTTTTAATGGAAAATTTTACGTCCTCTCACACATATAATTTTTATTAATTTTATGTACAAACGTTCTAGGCATTAGTTCTTTTCAAAAGAAAACCGTATGTGCCAGAGTAATCAGAGCCAATGAAAAAAAAAATAAACAAACATTTGAAAGAGCATCTATGATAAATACCTATATATTAATCATTATGAGTCATTTAAGGAATTCATCTTTTTATTGACTAAAGTACAGAGTATGTGATAAACTATTTTCCATTGTTTCAGTTATAGATTTATTGTAGGACATGTCATGATTATTCTTTAACGAAAAGAAAATCACATTTTGTCATGTTTAAAATTATGCATAAAGGAATTCTTAGAAAATGGTGGTAGACAGAAGCCTAATTCTGAATCTTCCCAGATCTGAATATAAAGATATTTAGAACACCAATAGAAAATATTTGCAATAAATTTGATTGCAATGTATCTCTTCAAAACATAACATAAAAACAAATAGGGACAAACCAGTAAGTACCACAAGGGTTGCCCAGTATCAATATCTGAGTAGAGAAAAATAAAAAGAGAATTAATGGGACAATGAGGATCTCAAGAACAGGAGAAACTAAAAATAGCCATCAGATGCTTATCAGGGCTAAAATGTAATCACATGCCTTATTCTTAGAAAAACAATGTCATCTCTTCCATTATAATGTGAGAATATGAAGAAAAACAAGTTTTAGAATCAGCTATCAAGCAGTTCTATTTTCCTGTATCACTGTGGATAAAGCCATCTAACAAGAGTTTCTACTATTTCATGTGTTATGTCTTCTTGTTAATTTTCAATAATGAATCAGTGTACATTCTTCTTGCTAAATCTTCATACATATCTATTATTTATCTACTTAGAGTAACCTATTCAATTCTGTGTTCTTGGATCAAAGATATTCAAATCTTTTGATATATTATCTTTCAGCAGTTTTAAACTGATTTACACTTCATGCAGCAATGCATCAAAATACCATGCTTCCTAGAACAATGCAAAAAAGTGTCAATACACATCTACTGACTAAGTATGTAGACAGATGGTGTGGGGGGGGGGGGCAGAGAGAGAGAGAGAGAGAGAGAGAGAGAGAGAGAGAGAGAGAGAGAGAGAGAATAAATACAATTAGTTTCAGACCAGAATTTTTGGGAATTATTTCACTCATAAAATTGCACAACACTACTAATCTTAGAAATAAAGCCAACATAAATCTCTCCCCTTTCCTTCTTAATTATGGAACATTAGACATTTCAGGATTTTCATGTCTTTGTACAAAACTTTTTGCTTTTTAATATAAGCTGTATTGAAGTTTTATTTGGGGATTCCAATGTAAATAAAATTATTGTTTAATACATTTATTTAGCTGGGAGTAAAAATTTTCGTTATGAAAATTCATTTCCCTATTTTTTAACAGTACCAAGTAAGTTTATAAATCCATTGTTACCTAAGATAATACAAATACTTAACAGTAGGATATTTTGAGACAAGAGTTTTAAGGGGATCACAATTGATAGAATGAGAGTTAAAAAATGTTGAGAAGATTTGTTAAAGTAGTATTTCACAAGGCACTCCAAACAAGTCAAAATATGCTAAAATACTTTTATAAAAACTATTTTCATGGTTTTAATACAGTACATATGAATGTATCTTTCTTTCTAATTCTTGTAGTCGAGTAAGCTATAGAAGTAATACAGTTTCACAAATAATGCAGTATGCTACATTATACAGATTTTCTATCAACAAAAAAATGCATAATGCTATATATAATGAAAATTATAAATAATTTATAGAATTCATATGATCAAGCATTTCTTCATGGATTATTTCTTTTTCTCTTTCAGTATTTAAAATAACACCTATCAATGTATTTTATAGGATAAAATTATTCTATTTCTAATTTAAATAATGTATTATACTTGACATGATATATGCCAAACTAATTTATAAATTTTATTGGGTTGTAGTACTGGTTATGTGACAGTATTAAAATGTTATTTCTAGATGCCTTATCTGAAAAATTGTCCAATCAATTGTTCTGTTTCTTAAGTAGTCAAGGGTCTGTAGCTAAAAATTTGCCTCCAACATTCTCTTTTGAAATATGATAGGTTGATTCTCTCAAAATTAATTTTGTCCCACTAGCTTAGAACCTGCTGTCAAAACTGGTAGATCATAGGATTTAAATTGAAATCTTATTCAATTGAAAATTCCTGGTCCCCATACCTCCTACTTCTGTTGGAGTTAATGTGTCTGAAATAAGGATAAGGATTCAAGTTGTCAAAAAGTTGTCAAAGATTTGGGCACCATAGACTTAATGGAGTATGTAAATAACACATGTGCCAAGTGGCACTCTGCATGCAAAAGAAGAAAGAAAGGAAGAAAAAATGACCAACGAGGCCTGTTGCTGATTCCATATATCAAGTCTAGAGAAAGGGAAGTGAATTGTTCCTTAGAGAGGGTTCTGAGTGTAAGTACATAGATCTGAGAGAGAAAAAATCCACACACACACGTGTGTTCATGCACACATACACACACACACTTCGAGGTGGGACCTTTGTTGGGACCAAATAAAATAACTCACTTTGTCTCAGTAAAAATTTATTGAAATTATCAGACACCCAGAAATTAAAGCAATCTGACGATTCAATAGCAGAACCCAATAAAGACACTTAAAGACACAAAGCACTGAAATGGTTATGATGCTCTTAACCAAGTAATTAAAAATAAAAATAATAGTCATCATAAATGTAAGAACGCTTAAGTAAGTTATGATATCTTATATGTGTTTACTGTTTTCTGAAATATGAAATATAAAATGACTTTTTATTAAATACTGTAGGCCACAATTTATTCAAATGCTTTTCTTTTTACCTTCTTATTTCTTTGCCTCCAATTATAATATATTAAGGCTTTTACTAATTCTCTATTTTATTTATTTTGTGTATCATTTTTCTCTTTTAGTTTCATTTTGGATCGTTTCTATGGCTTTGTCTTCACATTCACGAATGTTTCCTTCTGCAGTGCCCAATCTGTCATGAAACCTCTCTAGCGAAATTTTCATCACAACTATTGTAGTTTTCACCTCTAGAAATTTGATTTGTATATTTCTTTGCCTTCTATAAAGGCAAAACACATTAAATCTTATAACTAACTTTTTGAACTAATATAATAATATTATACCACTTGTTTTTATGATATTTTCTCCTTACCCTAACCTGTGCAGAATTGATCAAAACCAATCCAGAACTCAGTCAGACTGAGATTCACAAATATTGTGAATCTTACTTTTCTGGTGCTAGATAACCATATCAGTGACCAGTCTTGAAAATGATTGTTTTATATATTTTATTCATTTTCTACGTGTTTTCAACCAGAGGAAAATACATTCTCTGTTGCTACAACTTAACTCTGAGCATAATTTTTGATAAAGAAATATTGAAAACAAAACAAAGAGTAATGTAAAAGGTAAAATCTGTGGATTAATCTTAAAAGAAATATTGACATCATAAAAATAAAAACAATGTGTTGTTGTCTGGGGAGATGTAAATGTACCATTAATAATAGACACTCATAAATCCAAGCTGCATGCTGCAATCTGGTCTAGAGTAACATTAAAAGAATTATAAAATAATGTATAAATTCCAAAGTAACAGCGAAAAAACATGGTATAATAATAAATACCTAGCTAATACAAAGGAGTGTAAAAGTGAGGGGAAAAAAATAACATAGCACAGGCAGCACAGAAAAAGTACAGAATAATACGGTAGATTTAAAAGTGAGATATTAGTTACATCAACTATATCTGTATTAAGTACTCCAATTAAAACACTAGCATTGCTAAACTGGATTATAAACATTAAAAAATGATTCCACTATTTATCTAAAATAAGTGAGTACTAAATGTATAAAAATAATATTTGGAAAATACATAATTTGAAAATACTAAGAAAAAAAGCTAGTATAGTTATATTAATACCAAAGTAACATCGAGTCAAAAAGTATTACTGGAGATACAGAGGAACATTTCATTATGATAAAAATTTTAACTTACCAAGAAGGAAACAACAGTGCTAAGCATTTTGTATAAACATGACCTTCAAAACTAGGAAGTGAACACTGGAAAATCTACTAGAAAAAAATAGACAAAAAATTATGCTAGGTCGTTACAACACATTCCTCGGTAACTTGATAAACAAATAGTTTAAAAAAAGTAAGAGTATACAAGATTTGGGAAACATGGTTAACAAATTTTATTTAATGTCAATATAGAGAACTCTCACCAAGTACAGAACACTGATTCTTTTCAGGCATACTAGATGATTTTTAAGAAATCTTTCATATGCTGTATCATAAACACATCTCAATGCATTTCAAAAGTTGATATATTTAACTAGAAAAGAAGTAAAATACAGATAACTTGAAAACACCCTATATTGAAATTTGAAGTACATTTCTAAATAATACATAGGTTAAAGAACTAATACAGTGGAATTAGTAAACGATGTGAACTGAATGATAAAAACGTCTTAAGCAGCAAAGTTCGTGGAATGCAAGACTATAGCCTACTGAGGAGGAAAACCAAATGCTTCCTCAAATGCAATATTATAAGAAATGCTAAAAATATAAAATACCAAAACATTAAGCATACATTGATTATTTTAAAATAATGCAAATTTTTAAAAACATTCTTATCAAGTAATGTAATAATCCGCAGTATCGATAAAATTTCAAAAACCTTATGTCATTTTCTCTCTACATGCGTGAAAAACATTTTATTAAATTCAACTTGTGTTCATGATTAAAAATAAGAGTTACCGGCCAGGCACGGTGGCTCACATCTGTAATCCCAGCACTTTGGAAGGCCACGGCAGGTGGATTACCTGAGGTCAGGAGTTCAAGACCAGCCTGACCAACATAGTGAAACCCTGTCTCTACTAAAAACAATACAAAAATTAGTCAGGCATGGTGGTGGGTTCCTGTAATCCCACCTACTAGCGAGGCTGAGGCAGGAGAATCGCTAGAACCTGGGAGACAGAGGTTGCAGTGAGCCGAGATCGTGCTATGACACTCCAGCCTGGGTGACAGAGCAAGACTCCATCTCAAAATAAATAAACAAATAAAATAAAATAAAATAAAATAAAAGTTATCAAACTAGAAATCAGTGGATAGGTTCTTAATCTGATAAAGGGCATGTACAAAACAACCATACTGGAAAATACATTTAGACGTGATGTTGAATGCCAAAAATGTGAAAACATCGTTTGCACTCTATTATGAAAAGAAAATTGTGTATGTTGTCTAGATATGTGTCCAGGTAAGAGAGATATTAATGAATTTAGTAGTTTCTGTCACATGAATTACAACTTGTAAAACAAATTAGAAAAATTATCCTTTCAATTATAGTTTTTATTAGAAATAAATTTGAATATACGTTATCATTTTACTTTTCTTTTGTGACCTTGCCTGTTTGTGTGGTTTTATCAGCTTTCAAATGTTTCCTAATATAAATAATTAGAAAAGCACATGAATTACAAAAACTCTACATATTAGAATAAATCATTATTTTTGTCATATAAATTTACAGATTATTTTGTTAATTTCTGCTTTTAGCTTTTAATATTCTGTTTTGATATTTTGTTTTATTATTTTTAATATTTTGTTTTAATATTTTATTAAATTTTAATATCTTATTATTTAATATGTTATTAAATAATTTTCATTTTACATACAATATTTAACATTTTATTATTTAATGTTAATATTTTTAATATTCTGTTTTAATGTTCTGCTTCTCTATTTTTAATATTCTGTTAATTTCTATTTCTATTAATTTTCATTTTAATTTATGTTGTATTTTATTTATTAAATTAAGCAGTAATTTGAATTGAATTTTAGTCTATTTTTCATTTTGTTTATATATTTTTGAAATTGTGACTGTTTCTAAAAAGTTTTTCTAACCCTAAATTCATAATCATTAATAAATAGTCCATCAATTTATTTTATATATACACTATTTTGGTGTACACTGTAGGTTTTAGGTCTAATAATTTGGTTTCTTTCTAATATTCTAATAGTTACTTTTTATAACTTCACTTTTGAAGTAGTGCATTCCCTCTAGTAAGCAAACTTTACAATATTCAACTTTGTTATAGAAACTAATGTATTTGGGGTATTTTATTCTTTCCATCTACATAAAATTTAAATGGTGTCCTCTGAAATGTTTTGTGTTCTTGATAGACACTTTTGGGAAAATATTACAATCTAGTAGGATTCAGTCATTATTAAGTGGGCTAATATTTCAAACAATATTCTCTCATTTTATCTTAATTTTATTTAATTAAATAATTTTAATTAAATAGTAGGAGATAAGTTGTGCATGGAAATGTGGTTTTTATTTCATATTAATCAATTTCAAAAAAAGGTAGGCCTCTATTTTATAAATTTCTAGTTAATATAGAATTAAGCAAACTCTTTCCATGCTATTTGGTGAACTCTACTTGTAAACCTTTGATATTTTCACAATACACCATTTTTTTCCTTTTCTTCAACAATTGCATTATTAGTGAGGTTTTGGCTAGTTGACCATGAGAAGTCAAATTAAATTAACAGATAAAGGAAAGATTTTAGTACCGTTGATCACATAATGAGTACTAAATATTTATTAATGTACATTATTTCCAGGTTTATTTTTGACAAATTTGTTCCTGGATATACTGTGAATTTCTTTTAAACATTGTCCATTTATCCAAAACTCTAACTCTACCTTAGAATCAACTTTATTAGAAATTGTTCATGCTTATTCAAAATGCAGAAATATGTCTCCAATATCTTTTGAATGATAAATGCTTCAAGAAAGACACATTCCTTCTCCTTTTGCCCAACCAACTCCCTTTGCTCCATCCTTTATCCTTAGCTCTGAGCACAGCAGCAGACTATCAATCTAATTACCAACAACTTTATAATATTGTTAGCTTTGTAGTCTTATGAATGGCTTAGAGTTTGTTGGAGTAATAATGCCATCACTGCGGATTTGTAAGGAATAACAAAACTACAAGTTGAAATTATTACTGGGGCAATATTAAAAAATGTTGAAAACAGTGAGAATCAAACTAGATCAATGAGTACAGAGTTTAAAGACTTTCAGTTCATCTGTTATTATTTAATATGAAACTAATACTGTTGGTTATCCTCTCTTCTTGAATGCCTTCGACATAAATTTCCAGTTCAAGAAAGTCATGTGATTAATTGTCCCTTAATCACTAATCGAGAGGACTCAGGTAAAGCTTTAACCCTAATGTCTGGCATATTATGTCCTTTCAAAAAATAATGTACATTTATAAATAATATATATTATTATTATTGGAAATAATGTACATTTATAAATATTTAGTACTCATTATATGATCAACTGTACTAAAAATCTCCTTTACCTGTTCATTTAATTTGACTTCTCAGGGTCAAGTAGCCAAAACTTCACTAATAATGCAACTTTTGAAACTTTCAAAAAATATTATTGTCTTTCTACTATTCTTCTTTATCGTTTTATTATTCAACATTAGTTTGGTTTGGTATTGTTTGGAAATGCTTTGGGGAATTGATAAATTGATAAATTGATATATGTTTTTGAAATCTAGAAATCTGTGACTATTCCTTTAATATATTGCATATCATTTACACATTAATGCAAATTTCTGATTAAAAAGTTGTATCACTTAATCTCATTAGAAGTAAATCTTCATTAGAATATATTTGGCCTATGATATTTTATAGTAATACATGTTTTCTAAATTTTCACTGCTATGTTCCTCATGATATAGTGCATGGTGGTGAAGCATACCATCACAGCTAGTACAGTTCAGTGTCATGATCTTAATTCTTGTTAAGGCATCAGCAGTTTTAGCCATTAGTGTTTTTGCCCCATCACTGCAATGAGCAACATATTGGAAAAGCATGTAATTGTAATTGCTAATAGAATTTTGGTCATATGGACCCCTAACCGAGAGTCTAGATGACACCACAGGCTCTTAAGATTGATCGTATTGAGGAAGTTCTTGGGTCACATTTTGAAATCAGTTGCTTGGTATTATTAATTACAATAATTGGTAAGTCCGTATCTATTTCAACATATAAATTTAGAGTTGACTGCCAATACACATCTTTAGGCCACTTAGCTACCAAGTGCATTTTAATAGAATTTCAATGATAAAATAGAAGCTATATCTATATAAGTTTTAAAGCATATTAAAGGTAATGCTAGAGGACTTTTAATTCAGGATAAGATATATTCTATTGCTCTGTCTTTTGAAACTGAGTAATTTTTATATGAAAGATGTTTATGGAGCTACAGATTTAAATTCTAAATATTATAGATGATAAAGAGAAAAGAAGATATTGATGACTGACACAAATTTAAATTTTGGGTTAAATTAAATAGTATATACAAACACACACCTCTTTATAACACTGGGAAATCAAATATATAACCTGATACATTAAAATATAGATTAATGTTGTTTAAATTAGTTGTACTAGCAAAACTACTTAAGTAATATAATTTAAGAAGAAAGTTTCTCATTTACAGGGCATCGGTTTATCTTTTTACATGAGTTTTATATCATATTAAAATCATTTTTAGCTTTTAAGGGATTTTATTATAATACTTGTGTAAAAAGATAAAATACTGGACAAGGACTTTTTACTCTATTCTTATTGATAATAAATATATTTAGAAACTATTCCATAACTAGAAAAGGTACAATTTTGCCTTTCTGGAAAATTATTAAAATTATCATTACCGTTTAGAAAATGTAGTTATGCATATCTCTTAAAAGATTTCTACAGCACATTAAGTCAACAAAAAATAACATTTGAAAATTTAGTGCATTGGCCAAAACACTATAATCCTTTGATATATAATTAAAATAAAGCACTAAACATATAGTGTTAATAATTGTGTAATTATTAAAAGACTAAAATGGAAAAGAAAATTTATAGAAAAAAAACCTGCTCTTGAAAAGTAATTTTGATTAAATGTTAGGTATCATGATTTGTTTTGACAACACACAAAATTCTGCCAATAGTCAACACATATTTCAGGAGAAATACATAGATAATTATAACGACTTCCTGAATAATTATCCCTGAAATCCAGAGTGTCATCCTTTGACATGAGTTCTAATTGTAAAGGAAAAGTGATGGAAGCTGACAATTATACAATAAGATGACCTAGAAAGTTTGTTAATGATAATTAATCAATTGGTGACCTTAATCACAGCATCTTGCCATTTTTGTCACGTATCTTTAGAATTCAGTAAAAGTCATGAGGATGATCTGTGTCTGTGATCAGAATATTTATTCAGGAAACACTAAAAAGATTACTATGTAAAGATACACTTTTAAGTGTGAATGTGAGAAAGAAAGTGATTGATCGTCTTAAGGAAGATTAAAATCTAGTAGCAGAGGTCATAAAACCATAGACACATTATTCTTAACAGAAATAATGTAATAAGTGGCATACAAATGATAAACATTTTGGAATTATTGATATGAGTAGATAGTTACTTCCTGCTGAGGAAAACAGGGGAGATTTGGGGATAGTATATGTTTGTGATTGTTAAAAATGTGAAGATGTGAGCAAATTAAGGCAAAGTAAAATCTAAGTGAAAGTAACAGAACCAAGAAAACTTGAGTATTTTCTAGAAATTGTCTTTGTAGATGGATGCATTATAATAAGAGAAAGGCAAGAAAAACACATCGCTGTGAAGACTGGTAGATCTTGAATGCTGGGATTATCTCTCACAATATTGTTTAACAGACAATATAAGAAAATAAGGGGGAAGAAAAGTTGTGACTTTTTATTTAATTTAAATAATTAGTTTTATGTCTTATCTTTATATAATTAGTGTCTCTGTGAATTAGACATAGAAACTAATTATTCAGTGTTTACTTCCAGGATGACTTCTGCCTACAGTTTTTAAAATCTGCTGTTAGCCCACAATTGACTACTGTTTCCAAGCATAATCACCAGTGAGTAATATTTAAAAGACATCGTTAGACAATTTACAAAGAGCCATGAAGAATTTCTACTTACTATTTTTAAATCTTCATTTTTTTAAAATGCAGATTTAATATGAGCTAAGTTTTAGAATTTACCATAGGTTTTTCAGCCAATGGAGAGATCCAGAAGCAACTTTGAATTACATTTTCTTTCTATACCTTTTTCCACTTGGTTATTTTAACAAATCCTTTTGAACTTTACAATACTTTTCAAAATCACGTCTAGGTTCTTACATTTCTAATACACTTGTATCTTGAAATATATATAATTTTTCTTGAGCTTCTGAAGAAACTCACATTTTGCCTAGATAATGCTTTAGGAAAGATACTGGTTTCTTCTTTTCCTTTAGGTTTATTCAACTTAAGATTATGCGACGTAACTTGAATTTTGAGGTTGTATGAGACCTCATATAAAATGTAGTGAAACTATAATACTGAGAAATATTGGTTGAGAATATATTTCTGTAATTGCACAAATGAGAGATCAAGTAGAATTGCATATAGGAATGATTCCACATACTTTCTGTTGATGTTTATTTTATAAACCCTCGTACCTTCCATGCTCCTATGTTATATCTCAAACAACATAGAAGTTTCACAAGGGCCTTTTATTTGTCAGTGACATCCTACCTATTTTTAATACTTTCTCTTCCTAAGTATTTTTATTTTATTTTATTTTTATTTATTTTATTTATTTTTATGAGACAGAGTCTCACTCTATCACCCAGGCTGGAGTGAAGTTATGTGATCATGGCTCACTGTAACCTCCACCCCGCAGGTTCAAGCAATTCTCCTGTCTCTGCCTCCCAAGTTCCTAGAGCTACAGGCGCATGCCACCACATCCAGCTAATTTTTGTATTTTTAGTAGAGACAGGGTTTCACCATATAGGTCAGGCTGGTCTCAAACTCCTGACCTCAGGTGATGCACCTGCCTCGGCCTCCCAAAGTGCTGGGATTGCAGGAGTGAGTCACCCATTGCATCTCTTTTATTTTTATTTTTACTATTATTATTATTTTTAATTATAACTTTAAGTTCTGGAATACATTTGCAGAACGTGCAGGTTTGTTGCACAGGTATACACGTGCCATGGTGGTTTGCTACACCCATCAACCCATCACCTACATTAGGTATTTCTCCTAATGCTATCCCTCCCCTAGCCACCCACCCCCTGATAGGCCCCAGTGTGTGATGTTCCCCTCTTTGTGTCCATGTGTTCCCATTGTTCTACTCCCACTTATAAGTGAGAACATGCAGTGTTTTGTTTTCTGGATCTGTGTTAATTTGCTGAGAATGATGGTTTCCAGCTTCATCTATGTCCCTGAAAGGACATGAACTTGTTCTTTTTTATGGCTGCATAGTATTTCATGGTGTCTATGTGCCAAATTTTCTTTATCGAGTATATCATTGACAGGCATTTTGGTTGGTTCCAAGTCTTTGCTATTGTGAACAGTGCTGCAATAAACATATGTGTGCATGTGTCTTTATAGCAGCATGATTTATAATCCTTTGGGTATATACCCAGTAATGAGATTGCTGGGTCAAATGGTATTTCTGGTGCTAGATCCTTGAGGAATTGCCACACTGTCTTCCACAATGGTTGAACTAGTTTACACTCCCACCAACAGTGTAAAAGCATTCCTGTTTCTCCACATCCGCTCCAGCATCTGTTGTTTCCTGACTTTTTAGTAATTGCCATTCTAACTGGCATGAGATGGTATCTCATTGTGGTTTTGATTTGTATTTCTCTAACACCAGTGATGATGAGCTTTTTTTATATGTCTGATGGCCGCATAAATGTCTCTTATTGAGAAGTGTCTGTTCGTGTCCTTCTCCCACTTTTTGAAGGGGTTGTTTGTTTGTTTGTTTGTAAATGTGTTTAAGTTCTCAATAGATTCTGGATATTAGCTCTTTGTCAGATAGATAGATTGCAAAAGTTTTCTCCCATTCTATAGGTTGCCTGTTCACACTGATGATAATTTCTTTTGCTGTGCAGAAGCTCTTTAGTTTAATTACATCTCATTTGTCAATTTTGGCTTTTGTTGCCATTGCGCTTGGTGTTTTAGTCATGAAGCCTTTGTCCATGCCTATGTCCTGAATGGTATTGCCCAGGTTTCTTTCTAGGGTTTTTAAGGTTTTAGGCCTTACATTTAAGTCTTTAATCCATCTTGAGTTAATTTTTGTATAAGGTGTAGGGAAGGGTTCCAGTTTCAGTTTTCTGCATATGGCTAACCAGTTTTCCCAACACCATTTATTAAATAGGGAATGCTTTCCACAGGCTGCATCTCTTAATAGCATCTCTATTCTTTTCCCTGTAAAAAAAATTAGCATAGTTGCTTTACTCTGTAAAGCTATGAGGTATGAAATTCGAGTTTACAGGGGGAACATGAGGATATAAATTTGGCATAGGAAGAAAGAGCAGGAAAGTTGGTCCATATTTTTGGGAACAACCAGAGTTCCAAGATGGACGGAGTTGAAATCCAGGAAACAGTTTTTCTTCATATTCTAGCAACTCAGCAATTACTGGGAAGCACAAAGTCTTCAGATCCAGAGGGCCTTTGGTGCATGTATTCATATATGAATGGCCCAATTGCTGTGGATGGTTGATTATCATGAGTTTTAAACTGCTGACAAATAAATTCTACTGCTATTTTTACAAACTGTTTTTTGATTTATGGTAAAGAAGAGCTCACCTTGATATAGCTTAAATATTCACCAGCTATATGTGTAAGGTTTTGAGAGGAGCTACTGAATCTAAATGTTGTTGATTTATTACTCTCTAAACCTGAGTATTAGTGATTTGTTTAAAAAGACAATAAAATTGGAAGTCAGAACATTAATTAGCACATATATATGTGAAATGATAGGTGCATTTTTACTTGTTTGTGGCAATGGAAATTTACTATTGAAGAAAAACTTCCAGCTATTCTCAAGGAGTTTACATTCTACTAGAATAGAATGTAATCAAGATAGATTAATATGGGTGCTATTCAATCACTTAGTGCTGGTCTGCTTATTTCTTGAGCTAAAATGGTTGTACAACTCTATCTAGAAAAATGTATTTTCTATTTGTATAGATTTTCCTCATGCACACCACTTCCAGTGAATATTGTTCTGATAATTGTTTCCATTAAACCAATTTAGAAACCACATATTTTATGTATGTAAGAAAGGAAGCAAATAAGATTCAAACACATACCGTGTTAAATTATTTAGCTACACATGTACATTAAGGAGTATTGAGAAATGCTACTTGCTTTTGGATGCCATTGTCAATTGCCTGACTGTGCTAACAAAGCAACAGTAGGAAAGAGATCTAGCTTCACATCTTGAGCAACAGCAGCACAGTAGTCCTTTAGTGAACAAAACTGCAGGAACAACATTGTACTGTAAATATTTTCTGAAACCACAATTCAGTTTTTTTCTTTGAAAGATGTTTGCAGCTTTTCTTGCAAGTCAACTTATACCATTAGAGAGAAAATGAAGCTCAAACTTTGTAGTATAATATGGCTAACATAGGACAGTTTTATATGTATATATAGACTTAAGCAATTCCATATATATATATATGTAAACCAGTATTTAATTGCTTAAGTCTTTATAGATGTTGGATTTATATCCAAGCTTTGTGATTCTGTTAGCTATTTCTTTTTCTGTTATTCATTTGCTTTGGTGGTAATTGCCCTCCTTTCTTTTTGAAAGAGTAAGTACAAGGTGAGAGAGAGTCATGTTCATGTTGAGAGAAACTTAGAGTACAAATGCCATCTTGATGGTATTTGAGTCCCCATATTCTGTTCAGTTATCCTTGTCATTCCTGTGGTTGACTCCTTCCTTAGATTCCATGAACTAATACATTCTTTGTCTTCATTCAATCTCATTTGAATTTTTTTTTTACTTGTGTCCCAAAATATTGAGGAATACAAAGACGTTTGCATTTTATGAAGAGACAAGTGAATATTTACTGATAAAACATTTAATTCAAGAAAATTGCATCACAAACTTAAAAAAAAAAAAAAAAAAAAAAAAAAAAAAAACATTACTGTGAGAAGGCCGGGTGCAATGGCTCACACCTGTAAATCCAGCACTTTGGGAGGCCAGTGTAGGAGGATCATGAGGTCAGGAGATAGACACCATCCTGGCTAACATGGTGAAACCCCGTCTCTACTAAAAATACAAAACAAAACAAAACAAAACAAAACAAAACAAAACAAAACCTAGCCGGGCGAGGTGGCGGGTGCTTGTAGTCCTAGCTACTTGGAAGGCTGAGGCAGGAAAATGGCGTGAACCTGGGAGGCGGAGCTTGCAAGTGAGTTGAGATCCGGCCACTGCACTCCAGCCTGGGTGACAGAGCGAGACTCCATCTCAAAAAAAAAAAAAGAATTACTGCGAGAAGGTCACGTAACACTCTTAACAGATTTATAACAGTAAAATCGTATTGTTATGTATAGGCACTAGGTTATACATTAGATATCTAGTACTTATCTTGCATAATTGAAATTTTATACATGTTGATTAGTCACTCTCTCTTTCACCTCACTTTATTCCCTGGCAACCATTATTCTATTCTTTGTTACTGTGAGTTTCACTTTTTTAGATACCTCATATAAATAGAACCTGTAAATAGTATCTGTCCTTGTATGACTGGCTTATTTCACTTAGCATAATGTTTTCAAGGTTCATCCATGTTATTTCATAATGATCATTAGAAAGAAAAAAAAAATCCATCCTAATAAACATTTAGTTTAAAAATGAATCTGTATGTAACATGAAATGTGGTTTAAGGGGGACATAATTAGGAACAGTTTCACCAGTTGATGCAATAATCCAGCTGAGTGATATGCAGCAACAGAGAGTGGCAGTGGCAGTGGTAATAGAGAGCAAGGGGAAGATCTGGAAGTATTTAAGTGATAAAGTTCACAGAGAATTATGAAACATTGACTCCATAAAGCCAGCGGGAACCGGGCATAGGTGGAAGCCTTGCCCTCTTCCGAGTTAACAGGATGAAAGCCTCATCCTCTCAGGTGCAGCTGCAAATCCACAGACCCCTGCTCTCTTCCGGGCCTGGGAAGTCCTCTCCTCCAACAGACTCAAAAGTGCTTCCTCCTGTTGCCTGGACTCTCCTCACTCCTGGCACACTTCAAAGTCAGAGCAAAGTTGAAGATGAGCCCAGGTGCTTGTGTGACCCGACCAGGTATGCGAGCATTTGGGGCAGTGCTGACGTGCCAGACCCCTGCTGCCTCAGCCACCTCAGGACTTTCAGCACCAACAAGCACAGGAGGAAGTCTGAGGGGGATAGAGGGCAACTCAGCACAGGCCTGCAGATTCCCCTTGGAATGAACAGCCTTGGCACCATGGTCACCATAGATGGCAGGATGATGGCAGCAGGAGGTAGACAGGCTCCAGGACAGAAAGGAGTGCATCCCCAGTGAAGTCCCAACTTCAAGCCAGGGATTATCTGAAGCTTGGGGCCAGGCTGCCAGTTCCTCAGACCCGAGTGAGAACTTATGCTGCTTTTTCCAGACTTGCCCATGGCTGCCCATGGACCAATCTGCATGCACTTCCTCCCATCTGAAACCCATAAAAACCCTGGACTCAGCCAGACTTGGGCAGATGATGGGATGTTTTTTCTGTGGATAGGAGCTGCTACCTACTTCAGGTCTCATCTCTGTAGAAGGCTGCACAGATGATGGGGTGACCTGCCTGCAGAAAGGAACTACCCATTCCAGGTTTCCTCTCTGCTGAGAGCTGAACTCATTGGGATGACCTGCCTGCAGAAAGGAGCTACCCACTTTGGGTCTCCTGAGAGTTTTACTGTTGCTCAATAAAGCACCTCTTCACTTTGCTCATCCTTCAGTTTTCCACATACCTCATTCTTCCTGGCACAAACTTGGGGCCTGCTGAATGGCAGGATTAAAAGAGCTGCAACACAAACGGCACTGAAATATGCCCCTTGCTTGCCACATTGTGGATGACAAAAGGAGAAAAGAAAGAAAGAGAGAAGAGATGCAGCCCTTTGAGGAACCCAGACCTAGGAGATCCCTCTTTGGGATTCTGCAGTTCCCAGTATCTTCAAGCTTCCAGGCACCCCCGTATTCCCTGGTGCCAGCAGTGGAAGCCACTTGCAGTACAACTGGTCCAGATGTAGCTTTGCAAGGAGCCAACGCCCATGCTGGCACTAGAGTTGTCCTCCCTGATGCAGCCCGTGTACCTGGCTGTGTGCAGTGGCTGAACCCTGTGTTCACTCCCTCATGAACTCCTCGCCTCTCTGCACTTGGTTCACCCTTGGCAGGTGTGGGATCCAGGCTGGTAGTGCAAGCTGAGTGCAGCTTGCCAGGCTGAGTGGACAGAATGAGTCCAGTGGGCCTGTGCAAAACTTGGGCAAAGGCACCACCAGCCACAAATGTTTCAGAATGGCAAAGCAACACCCCAAGGATCCTGTGACAAAATGTTACAGAATATGAAATATGTTGGATAATAAGAACAGAATTTTGAGTAACAGGTACATTTAAAAAGCAAGCATAATGTTCTTCAGATCCATCTGGGGGAATAAACCAGACATAGAAAGACAAATACAATATGGTTTAATTTATATGTGAATTCTAAAATATTCAAACACAGAGAAGCATTGATAGAATGGTGGTTGCCAGAGGCTGCTAAAGGGGGAAATGGGGAGATGATGGTCAAAGGGTACAAACATTCAAGTATTAATAGGTGTGTAAGGAAACTGGGAGGTGATAGATGTGTTAATGGCCTAATGATGGTGCTGGTTTCATAGGTTTATCCTCAAACATATTGAGTTACATACATTAAATATCTACAGCTTTTTATGTGTTAATAATACCTCAATAAATTGTTTTTTAAAAGCAAGCCAAAAAAAAAAAAAAAAAAAAAAAAAGGAGGAAGTTTGGTCAGAGATGTAGAAAAATGAGACTTGGTGGTATTTTGGAAATCAAAGACTAGTTTCCCACAGGAAAAAATAATTAACTGTAAAGAGTTGTAGATATAAAAGTGATACTCACAGTATTTAAAAAACGGAGGAGGGTAAAGACATGTACTTAAACATGGTAATAAGATACAAAGTACCAGTGCACAATACTCGACTAGAAAATACAAGACTTCATTTTTTGTCCTTGCCTTGTCTTTAATTAGTTTTATGATATCTAATAAACCTCTAATTATTGGGGAAACCAGCCCCACACCACCCGGTGGGTTCCTCAAGTCCATCAGAGACAAACTAGTTACAAAGAGACAGAGTAAGTGTTTAAAAGGCGAGCCCAGAGCCCTTCGGCTCCCGCCTAATTTATTGGTTTACAAGCTCTTTGTCCTTAGGGCAGATGGATGGGGTAAGAAGGGATGAGGAAAAGGATTAATCAGTGAAGGAGAACTTGTGAGTCATTCAATAAGATGTATTGCAGTGGCAGTTTCTATGAATTTCCTCGAGCAAAGGTGTGTGTCTAAACTACTGAAGATCTTTAACTTATCGGAACTGAAATGGGTGGGAGTGGGTTTCAGGAGAAGCCAAGATGTTTAATTGTACTCCACTGCTTCAAGGGAGTGTTATCTCCCTGATCAACCTGTGGAATGCGGTGGAGCTGTTATGCTCTCGGGGCGTAGAGACATGAAGGCAATAAGGAGACTTTTCTCCTCAGAGGCCGCCCATGGCTTCCCATGGGTTTCTCACATAGGGCAGGCCAACTCATCTGGCACTCCGGAAACTCTTTCCCACACTAATCATCTCTGAGGTGTGGGTGGTAAGAAAAGAAAGATGACCTAGGTGACTTAAAAATTTGTTACAACTTTACATTCCCATAGTTCAATTTTTTTTCAAAATTTATTATGCTAGATAATAGCAAAATTTATTTGAATATTATATCTTTATAACACATGCTAATGCTTAGCCCCTTACTAGTTTATCCAAAAATTTTCATTGTTTATTATAAAGTAAACCAGTGCCAGATATTGAGGATATGGCAAGGAACACAATAAACTTTCTGGGTTTATTCTCCTTAAAAGCTGGTGGAAGATAATAACAGTAAACTAACAGTCACACAAAAATACTAAAATAAAAATGATATAATGAAATGTAATTAGAACCATGTGATATGCAAGGTCATAACAGGAAACAATCTATAATAGGTTGAAGAATAAAGTGACATTTGATCAAATACCAGAAGATAAGTAAGAATATGCCAAGTGAAAGGACTGGGAAGAGAGAAGGTCCTAGATAGTAAGATATGTGTGGCAATAATGGTGTGACAGAAGCAGTGTGAACAAAAAGGACATGGCTTGAAAAGGCTGGGGATATTCCAGGACAAGAACATGTTGAAATCTGTCAGCTGTATTTAAAATTACAAACATAATCTTTAGTTTATTTTAAAAAACCCAGCCATTGGAAGGCTTTTAAATCCAAGAATAAGGTGATTCCATTTGTATTTTTCAAAACTACTCTGGTTATTTTAAAAAGGAAAGTCTTTTTTTCTTGTAAATTTGTTTGAGTTCTTTGTAGGTTCTGGATATTAGCCCTTTGTCAGATGAGTAGATTGTAAAAATTTTCTCCCATTCTGTAGGTTGCCTGTTCACTCTGATGGTAGTTTCTTTTGCTGTGCAGAAGCTCTTTAGTTCAATGAGATCCCATTTGTCAATTTTGGCTTTTGCTGCCGTTGCTTTTGGTGTTTTAGACATGAAGTCTTTGCCCATGCCTATGTCCTGAATGGTACTACCTAGGTTTTCTTCTAGGATTTTTATGGTATTAGGTCTAACATTTAAATCTCTAATCCATCTTGAATTAATTTTCATATAAGGAGTAAGGAAAGGATCCAGTTTCAGCTTTCTACTTATGGCTAGCCAATTTTCCCAGCACCATTTATTAAATAGGGAATCCTTTCCCCATTTCTTGTTTCTCTCAGGTTTGTCAAAGATCAGATGGCTGTAGATGTGTGGTATTATTTCTGAGGACTCTATTCTGTTCCATTGGTCTATATCTCTGTTTGGTACCAGTACCATGCTGTTTTGGTTACTGTACCCTTGTAGTATAGTTTGAAGTCAGGTAGCGTGATGCCTCCAGCTTTGTTCTTTTGACTTAGGATTGTCTTGGAGATGCGGGCTCTTTTTTGGTTCCATATGAACTTTAAAGCAGTTTTTTCCAATTCTGTGAAGAAACTCATTGGTAGCTTGATGGGGATGGCATTGAATCTATAAATTACCTTGGGCAGTATGGCCATTTTCACAATATTGATTCTTCCTATCCATGAGCATGGTATGTTCTTCCATTTGTTTGTGTCCTCTTTTATTTCACTGAGCAGTGGTTTGTAGTTCTCCTTGAAGAGGTCCTTTACATCCCTTGTAAGTTGGATTCCTAGATATTTTATTCTCTTTGAAGCGATTGTGAATGGAAGTTCATTCATGATTTGGCTCTCTGTTTGTCTGTTACTGGTGTATAAGAATGCTTGTGATTTTTGCACATTAATTTTGTATCCTGAGACTTTGCTGAAGTTGCTTATCAGCTTAAGGAGATTTGGGGCTGAGACAATGGGGTTTTCTAAATATACAATCATGTCATCTGCAAAGAGGGACAATTTGACTTCTTCTTTTCCTAACTGAATACCCTTGATTTCTTTCTCTTGCCTGATTGCCCTAGTCAGAACTTCCAACACTATGTTGAATAGGAGTGGTGAGAGAGGGCATCCCTGTCTTGTACCAGTTTTCAAAGGGAATTTTTCCAGTTTTTGCCCATTCGGTATGATATTGGCTGTGGGTTTTTCATAAATAGCTCTTATTATTTTGAGGTACGTTCCATCAATACCGAATTTATTGAGCGTTTTTAGCATGAAGGGCTGTTGTGGGCAAAGGATATGAACAGACATTTCTCAAAAGAAAACATTCATACAGCCAACAGACACATGAAAAAATGCTCATCATCACTGGCCATCAGAGAAATGCAAATCAAAACCACAATGAGATACCATTTCACACCAGTTAGAATGGCGATCATTAAAAAGTCAGGTGCTGGAGAGGCTGTGGAGAAATAGGAACTCTTTTACACTGTTGGTGGGATTGTAAACTAGTTCAACCATTATGGAAAACAGTATGGCGATTCCTCAAAGATCTAGAACTAGATGTAACATATGACAACATATGACCCAGCCATCCCATTACTGGGTATATACCCAAAGGATTATAAATCATGCTGCTATAAAGACACACGCACACATATGTTTATTGTGGCACTATTCACAATAGCAAAGACTTGGAATCAACCCAAGTGTCCATCAGTGACAGACTGGATTAAGAAAATGTGGCACATATACACCATGGAATACTATGCAGCCATTAAAAAGATGAGTTTGTGTCCTTTGTAGGGACATGGATGCAGCTGGAAACCATCATTCTTAGCAAACTATCACAAGAACAGAAAACCAAACACCGCATGTTCTCACTCATAGGTGGGAACTGAACAATGAGATCACTTGGACTCGGGAAGGGGAACATCACACACCGGGGCCTATCATGGGGAGGGGGGAGGGGGGAAGGATTGCATTGGGAGTTATACCTGATGTAAATGACGAGTTGATGGGTGCTGACGAGTTGATGGGTGCAGCACACCAACATGGCACAAGTATACATATGTAAAAAACCTGCACGTTATGCACGTGTACCCTAGAACTTAAAGTATAATAATAATAATAATAAAAAGATTTTAGCATAAAAATATATATATATAGGGGGATAAAATCAATAGGTAATAAAGACTCCAGATGTGCAATATAAAAAAAAAAAAAAAAAAAAAAAAAAGGAAAGTCTGAGGAAAGTGGGAGTAGATGTTTAAAGAGGTTTTGTCAGGTTAGTGAAGTAAAAGAGATTGTAAATTAAGGCAGCTTGGGGTAAGGTGATAGTAGTAACAATGAGAAAAAGAGGACCTGCTTGAGATACAAGCAAAATAAAATAGCAGGACTCGGTGATAGATTGAGTGTGAACAGAATGTGAGACTGAGGTGTAAATAATGATGACCAGATTTCTACTCATGAAAAATTAAAATGTCATTTACTGGGATTGAAAGTTTTGGGGAGAAGATTGCATTTAGAGGAGTAGATCATAAATTCAGTTTTAAGTACATTAAATTTAAATTGTTAATTGCACTTTGTCAATTTTTGTTGTTTGTCTATTTTTCCCAAATGTATTATTTTGCACTTAGCAGTTGTTGCACTTTATTTATTTTTTCATTTATTTAATATCCTAAACTTTGGAAAATTAACTTTATCAAACAATTAAGTTATTATGTACTCACTTTAACTAAATCAACTTTCTCTTATTTCACAGATCAAAAAATATGCATTTAAATATTCTTCACAAATAAAAATCCAAATGCCATAGATGGAAACTCTATATGATGATCATAGTGATAACTATTTTGGATTTATGTGAATTTATAACAGGCCTCATGATTTTTCATTACTATTATGAAAATATTAATGAAAAATAATGTGAAATATTGCATATTTGCCTATATTGAGAAATAAGTCAGATAATGACATTTTTATCACCAATTATTATCTAAAAATGGTTTCATGTAATTCCATTTAACAGTTAACTTAATTTTTAAAAGGCCAATTCATAGAATTTATTGATAAGTAATAACATATACATAAATCTTACATATTTAGAATTTACCTTCACAAGCAAAAGTAGCTTTGAATTTTTGTCTATCTGATTATTAGTTTAAATTTTTATTTTGTTGTTTTTCTTTCTAGGCTATCAAAATTTGTCATTCAAATTTGGACAGAATTTGTTTAGAGTTTTTGCTTTATTTTCTACATCAGGCAAAAAGCTGTTTACTCATATAATACTGCAAGTTGCTGCTTTGTTGAGTACATTAGGTACTGCACGTATAAGCCTTAGGGTTTGTTTTGATTTCAACACTTGGTCTCTTGGTTGAAAGTCAAATAAAAATAAAATGAGATTTTTTTTTATTGTTGTCAAGGTTTCTCAATCTTCTTTATCCCAGCCTCTATTCTACCTCATCTATGTGTGAATTTGTATTAGTTGAGTGCCAGAAGCTAAACTTTAAAAGGAAATAAAAATTTAATTGCTTTATTGTGTGTGTCTGTTTCAACTATCGTGAATCTCTACTACCTGTTATTAGTTGAAGAAAAATGCTATCATTTTTTCTGTTTTTTTTTTCACCTCTGTACCTCACATCAGTACTGAAAGAGAAATAAACACCAACTAAAGCAAGCAGTTAATCCGAATGCTGAAACTCATGGTGTGCCTTGCCTTATTCAAGAAAATTGCTACTGCATGCCACCGCTACACTAAAATAGTAACAGTGAAAATCCATAGGGAACACAAAGCACTGGAGTGAAAGGGCAGAAGAGGGAAGAAATAATTTTCAAATAAAGAATTCCAAAGCAAGTGAGTATGGTGCCTGATTGATTTTGTTGAACTTAGCGTGGTGAAATAAATGAAAGTGATGCCAGTTACAAATTGATAATATATGAGAAAACATAGCTTTCTAAAAATATGCCATTAAATATCTGCATAAGCCACAAACTCCTGATATTTTTCATTGTCAAACAACTCATTGTATTTTATTGATGACCTAATTTTGTGGGCAAGTAATAATGGGTACTATTTAAGTACAGAAAACAGTAAACATTTAGACCTTCATTTTTCTCAATAATTTAATTGGCGAATAAGACTTTGCTTTTATTTTTCCAGTAAACAGAATGTCACAGAATATCTCTAGTATATTAGCCTTCATGGAACAAAACAAAATTATCTTTAAAATTTGAAAATTGACTCTTTTATTTTTTGTTAAATGGTTGGGGAGAGATTGAGATAGTTTAGAGCTAATGTATTGTGAAAATATTTTTATGATAGAATGTCTGGTTTCCTTCTACCAGCATTCTGTATTCACTTCTCTCTAAGTTACAGGAAGTAAGCTGTTGTAATATTATGAGGGTATGGCACCAATACAACAAGGTGACCCTCAGTGAGTGACTTCTTATATAATTCCCTCTTTTTGAGTATTGGTGGTCCAGTAACTTACTTCTAGCCAATAGAATGTAGCAAAAGTGATTGGATTATATCTTCTTGATTTTGTTATATTAAAAGGCAAAGATAATGCTGTGAGGTACAAAATGTATTAGAGATACTCTTCTGTTAGCCTTGAAAATGCAAACTGCCATCTTGTAAACTGCCTAAAAAGAGAGCCACAAGGAAGGGAAGTATAACTACAGGAGGTGTCTAGGAGGCCCTCAGGGTGGCCTCCGGACCACAGTCAGTAAGAAGGCAGACCCTCTGTCGCACAGCCATAAGGAAATTAATTCTGTCAAAAGAGTGAACTTGGAAGTGGATTCTTCTCCAGTATTGCCTTCAAAGAACAACATGATCTGACCAACTCCTTGGTTTTAGCCTTGTGAGACCTTGAGTGGAAAACATACCTAAAAATAGTCAAATTCATAGAAACAAGCAATAGAATTGTGGCTTTTAAATCCAAGAATAATGTGATTCCATTTTTGTTTTTCAAAACTACTCTGGTTATTTTAAAAAGGCAAGTCTGAGGAAAGTGGGAGTAGATGTTTAAAGAGGTTTTGTCAGGTTAGTGAAATGAAGAGATAGGAAATGAAAGCAGCTTCATTTCCTTCCTTTTTTTTTTTTTTTTTTTTTTTTTTGTAGAGACAGGGTCTCACTATGTTGCTCAGGATATTCTCCAACTCCTGGGCTCAAGTGATCCTCCCACCTCGGCCTCCCAAAGTGCTGAGATTATAGGCCTGAGCCCCCACATCCACCCCCAAAAATAAAACTTCTTTTATAACGTAACTATCATACTTGGTTCACCCTTGGCAGGTGTGGAATCCAGGCTGGTCGTGCAAGCTGAGTGCAGCTGCCAGGGACTGGAGGTTGAGGGAAATGGGGAGTTGTTGATGGGGTATAAAATTTCATTAATGAAAGATGAGAGATCTGCTGTTCAGCATAATGCTTATAGATAACAATGCTACAATTATACTTAAAAATGTATTAAAAAAGTAGATCCATGGTAAGAGTTAAGACAGTTTTTTAAAAAAGACTTACCTAAACCTTGACTGTAATTCTTACCACAGAAACTGTGAGATAATAAATATGTGTTGTTTTAAGCTGCCAAATTTGTAGTCATCTGTTATACAACAATAAAAAATTAGTTCACTAATTCAGAGAACATAATAAAACATAGTTCTTGTAAATAATCATATACTTTTAAAATTCTTTATATAGTGGAGGGTTTTTTTGGGAATCTTTTATCACATAGATAGCTACCTATCCTTCTTTTAGTGTAAATTAACATTGATTAATAAAATCTTTTGTTTGTATTTCCCACAAAGATCTTATTAAGTAAATTAGTGAGTTCCTTTCGATGGCCTTTCACAAGCATTAATTTTCAGTTGTCTTCAAAGTCATGTGAGGTGCTTTTTTTTTTTTCCTTCAGAAATGATGATATTGTTTATTTAGATGTTACTGTGACATTTGGCTAACTGACCTAGGAATAATGGAATCCTGCTCTAGAATGCATGCATTACTATCTACAAAGTTTGTGTGGAAAGAAAGATTATGCTTTGCTATTAACTTCAGCTTTGGTTGCAGAACTTATCCATTAAGAATCCTGGTAAGTGGGCTGTGACATTTTAAGGATGGAGATTCATTTTTAAATAAAACTATGAATCATACTTCAAAACTAACTCTTCATAGTACATATGGTGATTGTGACCAACCATTTTTCAAAGGTTGAATTTTAAAATTCTTTTGGCATATACCTTGCTGAGTGGTTTAAATGGAAGCACAGCAAGAGTAGGAGTGTAGATACTTCTTTCACTTAGTCTTCCTTTATGTTTTGCTAATGAGTTACCACCTCTAACTCTTAAGGGAAGACTTATCTGTCTCTTCAACTTGCTGTGGAGCTGTGCATCAAAATTTACTATTCACTAAAAAAACATAAGGTTATAAAAAGTTATGCTTTCTTATTGAGAAGAAAGCATGTACTGGTTTCATTTCTTTTTATGAGTTAAATTTTCATTTCATTTGGAAACCACTAAAATATTAAGGGCCAATAAATTAAGGAAATATTTTTAAATTCCCTTACATATTGGGCCTTCTACTACCTGAAAAACATAGATAAATCAAATTGTTATTTAACTGTTTAGAAAAAGACATGTTAATTTGGTGGAAACTATGAAAGTTTGTCTTACACTATTAGACATTTGCTAGGCAGATGAGGAAGGGACATGCAAATGGCAAATTAACAACCTATTGAGAACATGTAATCAGCTGGTCCAGTAAATTGGCAGCAAACAGGTTGAAAAATATAGGTTGGGGCTAGGTTTTAGAAGCAATTAAAAGCTACACATCCTAATGTCTGTTAATAAACATCTATTTGATGGATGAAACATAGATTTAATATGCTGGAGCTAGCTCAAGTCGACTTGCACTGAATCAAAAGGAATAATTGTGTGCATATCTTCCCAACTCTAAGTTCTGCGATGTCACATTGGTAGCTCGAATAGTGAAAGTATTACCCCATGGAAATTAGCAAGTGCTATAAAACAGGACCGTTTATTTCCCAGGGAGCCAGTTCTTAAACACCTATTAGCACACCACTGCCTACATACATACACACGTATACACACACACACACACACACACATTTATTCATTCACTCAAGAAATCAAGAATTGTTTATTGCATATCTTCTGTATGTAAGGCACTGTCCAAAGGTAACGTTTGGATAAAAAAGAAAATGTCTCTTCCCTAGTGAAGTAATAACCAAATATTTAACTAAAATAATGTTTAGGTGTTGATAAATGAAATGAGAAAATAGAACTAAGTAATAGGTTAACCAGAGAAACAGGGTGTTGGCAAGGGGTTGCTATCATAGACAGACTGATAAGGGACATTCTCCTTAATGAAGTGATATTTTAGCTGAGGCCTAAATATTGAGAAGGTATGAGGATGTAAAAATTTGGGGACAATGCATTTCAAACAGAGGAAATAGGAAGGGTAGAGATTCTAGCAGAAAACAGGAAATGTTTTTCTGGGAGGCTAATGTGGATGAAAAGCAGTGAATAACGATGAGAACATTAGAAACTGAGGACTGAGACCTAAAAGGTAAGTGGTCATCACTTCAAATCTGGTCTTATAGGTCAAATATCAATGCACAGATTCTTAAATTAGATGTATATTGATACATCCATTCATTAATGTATTTGGCGTCCATTATACACTAGTTACCATGATGGATTGATTAAGGCAAGGAAAAGTGATTGATGTATAGTCTGTCATAAGGAATCCATTGTCTTTTTGAGAGAGCATGACAAAGGATCAGGTCACTTGCCTGTCTTGACTTCAAGTACCCTTCTTCACATTTCCCCACCCAATCCCACCCTATCATGGCTAATTTAGAAGGTCCATTTAATTACTCTAGTTATATGTTCAAATTCTATCAGAGGCTCTAGTAAAATAAATTAGTATTTGACCAGTTATACTAAAATTTGACTTGAGAGAATTTAACCCTAAGAAATATGAGAGTCAATATATGCTTGGGCTGAGGACTAGCAAATCACATTTAAAAAAAAACACTTTATTAATAAATTAGGTTTTATTCAAGTCCATGTGTAGAATTGTAGCAAGGTAGTTTTGTTTTATAGTTTATTTTCCTAAGGCAAAGGTAAAGTTCTGACCTTTATTATTCCATCATGGAAAATGGTCTATGCTAAAGGAGAAGAAATAAGAGAAAAAAATCAAGAAACTATTGTCCAGAATGTGTAGAGCTGACTAGCCATGACGGGCAAATAAAGCTTAGTCCCAAATGTTCAGTAGAGAAGAGAGAGGAGAAATCTAAGAAATAGGGAGAGGTGTCAGCTCTCCCACAAGGGAAGACCTTTTAGATTATTTCTGTTTATGCTTCTAGGAGAAAAAGGATCCAAAAAGTGACAGACCGAAAATAGTGGCTCCTCCTCCTCTTTGAGGAAGCAAGCAACAATTGCTCTCTTCTGACTGCTTTTAAGCAAGAACCATTTCTTACCAAAGTGGCAGGTGGGGTGTGGAAAAATGAGAAAAGAGAAAGAAAGACAATATTCACAAAGGCTATCACCATTTATCTATGCAATTTTAAAGCTCAGTTCACCAAGTGTGGCCAATAAAATGTCCTTAAATCTAGCCAACTCAGAGAAATGTCTCCTTCTTACATATGAAAGAAAGGCAAGGGAGCTGTCTTTAGTACTATTAATAGTCAAACACAATAAGCCATTAAAAGTGCTGATATAAAGATATGTACAGGTACCAAGTAATAATAAATCTATGAGTAAAGGGGAACATAGGAAGAAGAGAAAGGAAAAGTGTTCCAAAAATAATTGTGTATTCACATATGGTAATATACTTGCATTAATTTGCTCTTGGTTAACTGAATATTGGAAGAAGAAAAAAATAATTTTTGGTATTTAAAGCCAAAATTTAGCTATTTCAGAATATGGCAGTTAATAGGGTTGAAGTGGCTGATATCTTGGAATGAATGGGAAGGAGGAATTTTTCAGATTACTGCCAATCTGTTGTTTGCAATTAATGACTAAAAACCTTTTTGATATGCAATTATTTAGTAACTTTGCCATGTTTCCTGCCCTGATTATAAAATTTATTATTATAACAGATTCTGTTGAGATGCAAAAAGGTAAATAGTCAAAAAATGCTGTAGGTCTAGGATTTCAAATATCATTTTGTTGATTACAACTTTACTCTGCAGGGCTGATAAGTGTGTTTGCAGCAGCTTCTTACTCTTTGATAACCTGTTTTGAACCAGCACTCTAGTTATTGATGGCTGTGGCTGCTGCCATCATGCCGGCATCAGCAGGGAGGTGCGGCTAGGGCTACACACTCCATGGAGCAGGTGGGAGCCCTGCCGCTTCTGAATTGGGACTGGAGCTCCCTGTGCCCAAACCACAGCTGCAGACCCAGGTCTCCCGCTCTACGGAGCAGGCAAGATCCCTGCCCTCTTGGGCGGGGCTACAGCTTCCAGAAGTGCAGCTTCCTGAAGTGAATCCCAGCACCCGCGTGCTCTTGGGGGAGGGCTGGGAGCAGGCAGCATCTGCCTTCCTGGGTTTGGCTGCGGCCACCCTCCTAGGCACTGCAGCCACCCCGCTAGGAGCAGGTTCCAGGCGTCTCTGCAGCCAGCACCCTCAGGGGCCCCAGGAAGCACCCCCACCACCACTGCACCTCTGCCCCTGCAGGCTACAGAGTGTCTACTCCCACTGCCTGGCCTCTCTCCCACCTTGGCACAGGGTTGGGGACAAGCCTTGGGGCCATGAATGACAGCAGAAGGCAGAGTCCTGGGCAGAAAGGGGTGGGTCCCCGGAAAAGGCCCCACCTTCAGGCCTTTGAAGTGGAGTGGGGACTCATGGTACCTCTTCCTGGTGCCCATTGCCCACTGGAGTGAGGACTCATGGTGTCTCTTCCTGGCTGCCCAAGGATGCCCATGGACCAATTAGCATGCACTTCCTCCCCTCTGAGGTTGATAAAAGCCCTGGGCTCAGCCCGAGCAGGGCAGAAGACGGCCAAAGGAGAAGAGGGCAGAGAGACAATGGGATGATCAACTGCAGAGAGGAGTACCCTCTCTGCTGAGAGCTATTCTCTGCTGACAGCTACAGAGCTGACCTTCCCGCAGAGAGGAGCTACCCTCTCTGCTGAGAGCTTCAGAGACCTGCAGAGACTAGCTACACTCTTTGCTGAGAGTTTCAAAGATCTGCAGAGATGTCTGAATAACCTGCCTGCAGAGAGAGGAGCCACTATCTCCAGGACCTCCTTTCTACTGACAGCTGAACACTCCACAAGATGACCTTCCTACAAAGAGGAGCTACCCACTATAAGTGGTATCTCCTCTGAGCTATTCTACCACTAAACAAAACTCTTCTCTTCTTCATCCTTCACTTGTCTGCCTGCCTCATTCTTCCCGGACGCAGGACAAGAACTCAGGCAAAGGCGTTGCAGCCACAGAGGTTTCCTGCCAAAAAATAATTGACACCCCCCAAATCCTGTAACATTACTACGACTGAGAACAGCTATCTGGAGGAATTGCATGCCTAGGTCAAAAGGCAAATGCAAAAAGAATTAAAATGTAGTGTCTTTTTTCACTTGAATGGAAACTCCATGTGGGCAACCATTTTGTTGCTATTTTCTTCTCAGATGTTCTGTAATAAGGGAGAGAAAGGTATTAAATAACACCCAATCAGGAAAAAAGAGGCCTGATGTTGTTTGGGAAACAAAATGCTAAAACACATTGTAAATGGTATATACAATGTAAATGACACAGGCAGAATATAAAATTTCAAAGGTGACTATGATACCATTTTAGGATCAATGATCAACTTATGAGTGGATTTAAAGCACATCAAGACTAAATTGTCATCTTTAAATTGGGAGTATTAGAAGGGAGAGTATAAAGTCTCTATCAGTTTTGCAGTGAAAACAGGCACATTACCAATTTTTATTGAAAATGTTTTTATTCAAAAAGGATGAGTTTGTGTCCTTTGTAGGGACATGGATGCAGCTGGAAACCATCATTCTTAGCAAACTATCACAAGAACAGAAAACCAAACACCGCATGTTCTCACTCATAGGTGGGAACTGAACAATGAGATCACTTGGACTCGGGAAGGGGAACATCACACACCGGGGCCTATCATGGGGAGGGGGGAGGGGGGAGGGATTGCATTGGGAGTTACACCTGATGTAAATGACGAGTTGATGGGTGCAGCACAGCAAGATGGCACAAGTATACATATGTAACAAACCTGCACGTTATGCACATGTACCCTAGAACATAAAGTATAATAATAATAAAAAAAGAAATAAGGTATGTATGTATACATATTTGTGTATGTGCATCTATGTATTTCAAATGATATTAATGCTGTTATTATTCAGGGTTCCCTGGAAAAAAATGGCAAAAAAAATCTCCTTATAACAATCAAAAAGAGGTATTTCTTTATAATTAAAGTGATTGCTAACTACTAATTATTTTATTAACTAAATATATTTAATTACAATGTATATATTTACATATCCAAATAACATTACATAGCCTTTTCTAACCCTATCTGAGAGTACTTAAATTTCAAATATCTCTTGTATCTATACCCAAATCATGTCATGTAACTATTGTTATTTCCAATTGAAAGATAAGGTATTTGAGGCTTATATATATTACATGACTTGTCCAAGTTCATAAATTTAACTGGAAAATTCAAAACTCAAATCCACATGGTCTTTTCTAAAGTTGAATGTTGTTTTATTGCTGTATCATTTCCTTGCATTTTATTCCCGATTCTGTCACTTACCTTGGAAAATGTAGTTAACTGTGCCTTATTTACCTCATCTCAAAATTATACCATATAGATTATTCTGAGTCATAAATGTGGAGACTAGATAGATAGATAGATAGATAGATAATTTATAGACTGTATATTACACTTAGTTCTGTGTGCACAGCACATTACTCTGGACTAATTTAAGCACACAATATATATTCAATAAATGATAGTTATCATTATTATTAGCAACCACCTGCATTAAATTTTATTGCCTCCGACTTAATGTTGTAATACAATAAACAGTATGTTCCAGAAGAACTTATCTAATTTGTTTTAAAAATTCAATTTTTAATTTAATTTATATTTGTAAAGTATTTTCTAAGTCGGACAAGATTTTATTAGCATAATTATCCAAAAAGAAATGTAACATGCATATACTGAGGGGCAGAATTTTACCTAAATTTCATTACACAGTTAAGAAAACATGGCAGAATGACTGTTATTTCATTATAGATTAATTATAAATTATAAGGATCTATAAAGTTTTATTTAAAATATTACAGAAAAAACATCTGTCACACAATGTCTTTATCTTATATTTTCAACTTAAATGAAAAAGTCACCTATTTTGCTCTAAATTAAGCAAATATAATGTGTACTATATCGTTAAAAAAACCTTGTAGCATATAGAAAGCTTGAAGATGGGTTATATTTTCAAAGAAGAAAATGTATTCTATTAAATTCTAATGTAGCTTCATCATTTAACATTTCTATATTGTTGATTGTAAAAGCTAGTTTACATTTTAATATGTATTGGGAACTCTTCAAAATAATCTGTTTAAGAAAAGGAACGTGTAGTTCAGTCGTCAGTTCATGCATGGAAAACATTAAGGATGATTCTTAAATGATTTGAATTATAACATAACATAAATATGTGTTTTAGTAATAAATGAAGTGCCATGAATTTTTGATTATTCTAGTGCCTTCTTAAAAAATGACACCAAAAGTGACCTTTAGAATTTGGTTATTATTGCATTAGAAAACCTAGGATCACAGACTTAGATTGTATTTAAATGTGTTTATTTTTCCTTTCCTATTTCTAGAAAGCTTCTATAAAAATAGATACAATTTTATGTTTTTGTAATAATTGTTGAATAAATAAAGCTACAAATTATTATCAAAGTGAACTTCTTAATATATTAAATTATATTCTCTCTGCTTGTAAATAGGTCACCTTTACATACATAATGCTACAGCTTATTTTCTATACAAATCAATTAAAGGCTAATTTTTACCCTAAATATAAATGCATATGTGTACATATACATACATAAATACGCATATAAATATATATGTGTATATAAATATATGTATGCATATATACATGCATATAGATATACATATCTGTTTATATACACATATTTAAATAACAAAAGGATAAAATTGTATATTAATCTGATGGAAGATTTCAATATGTTAAAAACTTTTTATTTTATATTTGATTTGTTTTATATATATATTCTAAATGTGTCTAGGTGTCATCAGAATTTAATTCTATTTCACAGGGAAGCATTATCAAGAAATGAATTATATTCAAATTGTTTTATATCAATGGGTCATTCTTATTCAACATCAGTACTGAGAACCAAATTTACACTAACCACTTTACTAAGTTCTTTTAATTAATAAACGGATGAGAGAAAATAATTGCCACTAGTTACCTCAACATAAATAGTTGAAATATAAAAATCTAAACATCTTTAGATCATATTATGCATAAAGTCCTATGGAGTTGCAGCTGGGTACTGTGAAGGAGAAAAACTGATTTCTAGGAAGTAATCATGGAGAAAATATATACTTCAAAATGTACAACTCAAAACTCTGAATAAATCTAAAATAAAACCTCATATTTCATGACTAGATTCACAAAAAGTGAGGAAAATCCTCAAAAAGCCAAACCAAACAAACATGAATCGTAATACACATTCTGTCTTAAATGTTCTGAAAATTCATGTCTTCTCAAACTGCAAATCTAATGGCATATTGGGTAATTAGAAGCAAATTTAGGAATGTGCCAGGACAGCCAGAAGAGAGCCACCTGTAAAAACTCATGTACATCTAAGGACTACACACTCAGTGAACAAGCGATCTACAAAGGTCAACTCAACAAAAACAGACAGTAAGGAAATCCATTTAGCTCTGATGTTTGCTCTGAATAAAGAAGGAAAACGTCTCCACTGAGAAACTCAACCATCTCTCACATGGACTCATGGCCTGAATCCCTGCATGGCACAGAATCCTTCAGGGAGAAATTTTGATTAAAGTGGCTGTAGGTTGTTAGTATCCCTAGGCAACTTGCAAAATAAATTCAATTTCCCTGCAGAAAAAAAAAATAGAACTCAAGACTTAAAATTTTTCATCAACAATGTTCCAATGCACACAAAAAGCACAAAGCACAATCTTTCCATATCAGTCCTGTAAAGGCTTCAGATATTAGAAATAAAGAAAAAAATTAAAATGTGAGGTTTAATATACTAATAAAAATATATAAACGACTTATACAAAATATATAACGTATTTTTAACTGAGTGCATATACATGAATATAAAGTTGAAAATGTGAGGAAAAATCAAGGGATTATCCAAAGCTGTCAAACATATTTTAACAAGCACTAAGTAGATTTTTGAGAATTAAAAAAATACATATTTATAATTGAATGACAAAAGTTCAACAGATGAGTTAGGCAGTAAATATAACATGTCTAAAAAGAAGTGGCAATCTAGGTGATAAATTTAAACATCTGAAGAATTTTGTACAATGAATCACATAGAGATTAAGCAATGAAAATTGTGACAGGTAGAATTACAAAGGCTAGTGTACATCTGATTATAGTGTTACAATTAGAAAAAAGGAAAGATAAGCATTTGAAAGCATTTGAAAGGATTTGTTGGCCGGAGGCTTGAAGCATGGAAAGGGAGAAATAATTGTTGGATGTGCTAACATAATAGGTTTGGAAGAAGAAATGTTTTCTAGGTCAGGGAGCAAAGGAAACTGAAACTCCAGGGCCTGTTGCACAAAACTTAAGGAAAGCAAATTACTTGTTCCAGGATAAATTTTCTTCTGAGAAGCAGAAGCATCTTTCTGATAGTTACTGGTGAAGCTGATAGCTGCTGGTGAAGGAAAGAAAAAGTGGACGCATGAAATGGTGAGCAATAGACTATTGAAATCTTGGGTGGTGATCTTGTGCATGCATGTGTGTGTGTGTGCATACATGCACGTGTCTGTCTATTTTAGGTGAAATAGTCCTTCCACACTGCTCCATTAATTTCAATAACAATTTAAGGAAAAGTCACTTAATACTCTATGTGAGCTTAGAAGCCTAAACATAGTCAATTCATATAAATAGTGGATCTGTGAAATCTACATTAAACTTCAAGAATCTTATTTTGAAATTACTCCTAGTAATTTACAAAACTTAGCTGACTCTTGCATTTTGACATTAATTAAATGAAGTCAGACATCAGATTAGGGTTTATGAATTTTTGTATCTTGGGGTAATTATCACAAAACCTTTTTCCATAACCTTAGAAAATCTTTAGTGCAATTCTCAGTGATCATAGTAATGATTACAAATGAGGGCATAATTTCTTGAAATTAAAAAAAAAAAAAGATTCTGAGCCAAATAAATTGGTGGAGTTAAGAAGAAAACCTAGACATAATGGGGAAATTATTGGTTATCTGGGCAGCATTTAGAAATTTATCTGTTATATTTTAAGTACTATGCTACTATGCTACACTTTGGATAAAATATTAACTCTAGAGCTAAACTAGAGGGAAAAAAATCTATTTGTAACCAGAAAGTAAAAACTGACCTGACATGAATGTTGATATTCCTGAAAATATCACATCAAATTTAAATAAAATATTTGAAAAATTGGAAACCTGCATTGTAGATATTGAGAGGGTGCAGTGTTTTCATTAGTACGTTTAACATGGATAGTCAGTAATATGTGAGATTGCGAGAATAAATATGTCTAAGCAATTCCTTTGTAAAGTGGTATGGTGGAAAATGTTATTCATTTTTGCCTAAGGGGCACACAATTTCTCAAGAAGTTAGGTTATTTCCTTGAAGGAGAATGGGAGGTTCCTAACAGATATCCTTTGGCTTCTCTTGTGCTTTACTCACTGAGTTGAAATTGGCTTTAGCAATTACTTTAGAATATGGGCTACAGACCAAGTAAATGAAAATCACCCAGTATGGTTTTTAAAAATGCATACCCCTGTGCCCTATTCCAGGCTCAAGGATGTAAATTCTTAATAATATTTCTACATGAAAGTTTGAGAAATTGGACCATGCTGTGGGGTTGCTCTTCAGCAAGCTTTGGAAAAGCTAATAAATGCTATTTTCATTATAAACTACAGACATTTATAGGAAGTGAAGTACTAAGACTGGAGAAGAGAATTTAAATTTCAGTTAGAAAGTCTATCTAGTTTCAAGAAAAGGGCACGATTACAATCATTTAAAAGTTGCCTTCAGGCAGAATGTCATAAGAGAAAGAGCTGCTGGCTCCTTGCAACCCTAACCCTTGGAGATGGGATGGAAATAGAGGCATGGTGATAGATTCCAGAGCCAACTAATAGCTATAAAACACATACACAGCCAACAACAATAACTAAAACTTGGAAAATGCTGAGGAAGACATAATATGGCAAAATCCTGACATGTGTGGGGTAAATGACAGCCTAGTGAGGCAAAAGACCAGGAGTCATAAATGTATAGCAGGTAGCATGACGGCTTTCTAGCTGTCCTCTCGTGTTTCACTTGCATTGCCCTAGAGGCATTATTATCCACTCACTGCCACCAGTATAAGAGCAATATAAGTTTCTGACTCTGAAGACGCTGCAATATTACACAGAGATGAGATGCCCCTGGGTTGAGAAGAATTTTAACAAGCGCAGGGTTGAGAAGAATTTTAACAAGTGCAGTTCAGCTTACCCATTTCCACCACTGTAGCACAGATGAGCTCAACATGAGGAGGTAATTCTTAGAAAACAGCAGTGAGTGCCTAGGTGAAGTACAGGGGGTTTCCTGAGGTCAGAGAGGAGGACCTCATATTACAACATGAAAGTTTATCTGACCTTAAGGGCTTCACCATACTTAACTAATCTGATGGATCAAAAGTCTCTTAACTCACCAAAGACAAAAAAAAAAAAAAAAAAAAAAAAAAAAGCCATTATTAGGCAAGAGGATTGCTTGAGCCAAGGAAGTTGAGGCTGCAGCAAGCAGTGTTCACGCCACTGCACTCCAATCTGGAAGACAGAGTAAGACCCTGTCTCCACAAACAAAATAATAGTAATTAATTACAAACATTGGATATGATAAAATAAAAACTTCAGCTGAGTTAAATTTAAAGGAGTTTAATTGAGCAGTGAACAACTGGTGAACTAGGCAGCTTCTTGAGCCCAGAATGCTCAGAGACTCCAGTTTTGCTACGCGGTTGAAGATTTATAGACAGAAAAAGGAAAGTAATGTACAGAAAACGGAAGTGAGGTGCAGAAAGAGCTGGATTGGTTACAGCTTGGCATTTGCCTTATTTGAACACAGTTCTAACATTTGGCTACATTTGATTGACCAGAACTCAGTGATTGGCACAAGTATATGCTAAGGTCTGTTTACACCTTCACTAGTTACAGTTCATGATGTACAGAGAAACCTTTAGGCCAAACTTAAAATATGTAAGGAGGCAGCTTTAAGCTAAACTTGATTTAACAGATATAAAAAATGTGAAAGTTGAAGTATGGAATTCAATGTTTTCATTAAACAATAAACTGGTAAAACAGAGTACATTAGAAGATTAAAAGCTTAACAAATGTCTTATTTTAAAAGTCACCAAAAACTGATGAAGATACAGGAAACATAAAGCAAAAGTAAGATCCTGCCCTGTGAGGTGGCTCACGCCTATAATCCCAACATTTTGGGAGGCCAAGGTGGGTTTCTGAGGTCAGGAATTTGAGACTAGCGTGGCCAACACAGGGTGAAAACCTGACTCTACTAAAAATGTAAAAAATTAGCTAAGCATGTTGGCACGTGGCTGAAATCCTAGCAACTCAAGGCTGAAGCAGGAGAATCGCTTGAACCTGGGAGGCGGAGGTTGCAGTAAGCCAGGATCGCACCACTACACTCTTCACTCCAGCTTTGGCAACAGAGTAAAACTTTGTCTCAAAATAAAACACAGAAAGAAAAAGAAAAAGTAAGATTCACAGAACCTAGAAGGAGTGTTCAATACCTGTGTAACAGAGTTGTAAGTGGAGAGGAATAAATTAAGTGGAAAATAGAAGCCTTGAATTAACAATGACTGTATGACAAGCAGAATTAAAGATGTAAATTATCAGATTGATCTGTCACAGAGCGTCAAGAAGAGATAAATATGTGAAAAACAACAAACAAATCCCTACAACTAAGTGTGGTAAACAGAAATCTGAGAACCTTAGAAACAAAGACAAAATGTGAAATGCAGAGGAAAAGAGCAGATCAAACACAAATGGACAAATTTCAGATTGAAGACAGACTTAACGGAGATGCCATGTCATAGAAAACAAATGACCCATTTTCAAAATGTTCAAAAATATTTTAAAAATATTTTAACTTAGGCAAAAGAGTATCTGGAACATAAACCTTTAAAAATTTACCACACACAGACTCTCTTTAATTGCCTTCTTGAATTCTGCCAAGAAAAAAAAAAAAAATTAATCTAAAAGAAATCAATAAAATATGGAAAGTAAGGTGAGTAAATAATCTACTGAAATATAGTATCTGATATACACATTAAATTGATTTAATAGAAATTACTATCTATTCTTTACCCCTTCCTGTAGTAGTGGTCTTTTCAATGGGATTTCACAGCTTCACCTAATATGCTTTTTCTTACCTCTCGTGGAGCTAGCCTTCTGACCTACTTTAACCAACAGAATGCTGCAGAAGGTGTGTGCTCTTTCAGAGCCTGGGTTCATCATGAACTTCTGCTTGCTCTCCTAAAACCCTGAGGCCAGCCTGCTACGTGATGAAAGACATGTGGTTTAGCCTTACATAACCCACCTACTGGTTGTGACCTGAACTCTAAAAAAAATTTTTTTTATGTCCTATCATTTTCACAAATGGATGGCTCCAATTTCATTGAAGAGTCCATGACAGGATGGTCTGCCATAGTGTTTTCTCAACCATTCTTCAAGTTGTAGACACTTGTAACTGAAAAGAAACTTAAGGTTCATGCTCCTGTCTAAACTTTTAGATGCTTCTCTTAATTCAGGCAATCTGTCAGTTTGTCTGAGACAGATCCCTGTGTTTCTCAGGTCAGACAGTGGTGACTGTTCAGAACTCTTAACTTTCAGTCAATCCAATCTATTCTTTATTTGGAAGCACGGACAGAGGCTTTCTCTCTCTCTCTCTCTCTCTCTCTCTCACACACACACACACACTTTCGTTTACCTTTCTCTAAATATAATTTACATCAAATTTATTGAGTGCTTTTCAACAATGTTTGCAGCGAAAAAAGTCACAGAACAACAGAAAATACAAAATGATGCTCTTTTTAAGGTGCTGTAGGGACATGATAGGAAATTAGTTTGAAATGTCTACATTTCTCATAATTTTCTCATAATACCATAATTTGGTATTATGAATGTGTATGCACAGGAATAGAAACGTAGCACAAATTTCCTTAGGCAGCAAAATTAAAAGATAGTTGTTGTCTTAAAAACCCAAACTCCAGGAGAAACAAGAATGGTACCAGCTAGTTGCCACTTTTATTATTTATTTATTTATTTATTTATTTATTTATTTATTTATTTTTGAGATGGAATCTCGCTCTGTTGCCAGGCTGGAGTGCAGTGGCATGATGTTGGCTCACTGCAACCTCCATCTCCCGGGTTCAAGCAATTCTACTGCCTCAGCCTCCCAAGTAGCTGGGACTACAGGCGCATGCCACCATGCCCAGCTAATTTTTGTATTTTCAGTATAGACGGGGTTTTATCATGTTGGCCAGGACGGTCTCAATTTCTTGACCTCATGATCCACCTGCCTCCGACTCCCAAAGTGCTGGGATTACAGGCGTGAGCCACCACGCCCGGCCTAATTGCTACTTTTTAATAATCAATTGACTGTTTCCTTTCAGTCAAAAACTAATTTATTCATTCAGAAACACCAACCTAATAGGGTTACCACTAAGTCAAAGCTACCATAAATCAACCCCAGAAGGTAAATTTTTTTGATAGACTTGGCATGAGTGAAAAGCAAGCTCTATACTTCCTTAAGATTCTGCTTGTGGGTAATCATAGGACATCAGGGCCTATCACTTTGCAGTAGGCTGGTAGGGGTTTGTTCTTTGGATATCATTTTCCAAATCACATTAAACAAGCCTAATGCACTCTGGTGGGCCTTTTATTACTGTCTTACTGTCTGTAATTGCCTTTAAAGCAAATAGAATGAAATCTCTGATAATCATTGTTATTTATATATTTACAAAAAAAAAAATCTATGCAGCTCTAAGTAAGGGGAAGTTACTGGTATAGCAAACCTGACATGTTAAGGTATGACAGCTCTGAGGATTTCCATAAGAAAGAGTCATTTTAAATTAATATAGATTGAAAATCTTTGTACTGCTTGCATTTTCTTTGAGGCCTGAGCACTTTAAGTATTTAAGTCTAAATTGATTTGTTAGTCCTGAGTGTTGCTGGCAGAAAATCCAATGAAAGTTGCCAATATTTAAACATGAATTTTCACAGGAACAGATAGTACATCTCTTTACATTATAGGCAGAATAAAGGAAAAAAATTGGGTAAAATGAAGCCCTATTGAATAAAATATTATTAACAAAAACAGTACTTAATTTACAGTAGAACCATACTATGATGTAAACAATAAAAATAGTATTTCTAGATGCAAACTTCACATAGTAAAGCTTTCAATTATCTTTTATAATTACTCATCTATCAAATTAATTAATTTAGATGCATTTTAAGTACTAAGAAGATGAGTTGTATAATTGACATGAAGGTGATGTGACTTTAGATATTTCAATTTTGAGCAAAGAGGACCAAAAAGTTTGTCTATCTCTTCACACCATAGTAACTAAACTGTATGTGGCCTTTACAGGTTTAAAATACTTATAAAAATAATTCAAAATTTTACCAAAAATCTTAAACTTTTAATTATATTATAACTTTTCAAGGAAAAAAGTTCTAAATAAATGATTAATTCATTAAGAATAGAAGGAAAAATATAGCATGAAAATCTTAATTGATAAGGAAGGTATGAATGTGTTCATTTTTATGTGACTGAATACATACAATTCTAGGAAAATAACACTTAAAGGGGGAAAATAGCAAAACATGCATATGATCACGGTAGCAACATAAGTTATGCATCTAGTGTGGCTTATCTTTTTTTTAGTGCAGATATAGGTTTTGTACACACACACGCACACACATACACAGACATTTTATATTTTCTTTATAGAAGCTAACAACATTTTATTAATATTGGTTAATAAAGCCATCATATCTCAAATCTTGGAAAAAGTAAAGGTGCTCTAATTTAGAAAAAAATTCTCTAAGTCAGTATTACCTCTTGAAAATATTCAAGACCAAATAATGAATTCTAAATCTTCTGATTTCCCTTCATGCTGTGCACATATATGAAGTTATAAACAGAGAACTAAAAACCCCTTTTAGGTGTATTCATAATTATATAGGGAATTTTATAGTTGTAAACAGCTTGTGTTAATGGCAACAGCATTTTTAAGAGATTAAAAAAAAAAAAAAAGCATGTTGTTTCCAAGAGCAATAATGTTGAAAGCTAATGCATTATATCACACATTTGCGCTATTGATATTACATTTAATTGAACCTTATACCCCATGGGTGGTGATAAACTTTAATTTTTATTTATTTTTTATTTTTTTGAGATGAAGTTTTGCCCTTGTTGCCCAGGTTAGAGTGCAGTGATGCAATCTCAGCTCACTGCAACCTCCGCGTCCTAGGTTCAAGTGATTCTCCTGCCGCAGTCACCCGAGTAGCTGGAATTACAGCCGCCTGCCACCATGCCCAGCTAATTTTTTGTATTTTTAGTAGAGATGGGGTTTCACCATGTTGGCTAGGCTGGTCTCAAACTCCTGACCTCAGGTGATCCACTCTCCTCAGCCTCCCAAAGTGCTGAGAGCTACCACACCCGACCAATAAACTTTGATAAATTTTTATTATGCACATGACTCGATAAGGCAATATATATAAGTGTTACTGAAACATAAGGATGAATAAAATTCTATTGTTGCATCCTACACCTTGACAGTCAAATAATAGATGGACTCTTTTTTAACCAACTTCTACTAACCAGGGTAGGAGCTGAAGAAGACTTTATTTTTTTTGGCCCCACTAAGTGCTGAGACCTGATATGGGATTTGATCTTCCACACATTTAGAGAGAAGTCAGCTAAATTTCAGGAAATTTCCCTCATTTATTTATTGTAATCAATTCATCCTTGATGATAAAACAACCAAGTAAACATGTTGGTTTGTTAAGACCCAAGGATAGTTTTATTTCATGAATGTAATTGTATACAGTTTCATAACAAGACTGAAATTATATCTAATTTAGATTTCTATTTCAGTATATTTTAGTTATATCTAATTTTAGTTATATCTAAATTATATCTAATTTAGATTTCTCTTCAGTATATTCTCCCATGGAGAAGTCACATTTTGTGGGCCCTTCATGATCAGGAACTGTGTGTGGGACAGGAGTTTCATAAAAGATCAAGTCACTGCTCTGAGAATGTTTAACCTAAATATTAATAATATGATGAAATGTATTGTGGTAATATATCCAACTCAGCTTTTGTTTTAAATTATATATTTTTATTAAAAGGAGCAAATGTTAACATAATTTTGATCCAGGAGTCTCATCTGATTGTTGAGGAAGTCCTTGAGAAAAACAATGTCACCATCAAATACAAGTTTTCATGTCTGGTTAATTTTGTTAGATTATCCTTTCTCTAAGAGAAATTATACTCAAAGTTATTTTAAGTATATTAAAATGTTAAAAGTACACAGAAACCCAAATACAGTAAGCCTGTATCAGTGATTAGAAACCTTGAATTTGATTTATAAATCATCATATGATTATGTTTAAAATCTTTTTACATTTTAAAATATGTATGTAGAATGTTATAAATATCTTGACTTCATTCAGTGGAAATTTACATAAGCATTTTATCTGTCTATTAAAACTTTACAATATAATGATGTTTCTCTATGACAATGGCTTCCAAACAACTAATGAAAACTTTCTTTTTGACATTACATTTAATGCACATGTTTTTCATTTTCTTTTAAAAGAACTTTAAGGAAACTTTTCATTTTGTGTGCATTTATGTGTGTGTGTGTGAATACATATGCATGTGGAATGTATATATATATTTCTTGCTATGTTAATTATATATTTTGTTTGTGAAAATGTATGTATATTTTTCAAAATTATTGACTTTTGTTTGGAGGATATAAGCAAAAGATTCTAAAGTATTTCTTTTTTTATTATTATTATACTTTAAGTTTTAGGGTACATGTGGATAACGTGCAGGTTTGTTACATATGTATACTTGTGCCATGTTGGTATGCTGCACCCATCAACTCGTCAGCACCCATCAACTCGTCATTTACATCAGGTATAACTCCCAATGCAATCCCTCCCCCCTCCCCCCCTCCCCCCTCCCTCTAATGGGCCCCGATGTGTGATGTAGTATTTCAAACACTAAAAAGCAACATGCCTCTTGCTTCCAGGAGGTAGAAATTAACATGGATACAGGATTCATCTTCAAGTCATGAGAAAATGTATCTCTTCTGTCCTGTGCAGAGTCACCTACATTTACCTCTTACTGTAGTAGCCTAAATTTCCCTGCTTCTATCTTTTTGCTTGATGTTTTATTCTCAACTCAGTACGCAGTATAATTCTTTAAATGTTTAAATCAGTCACCCTTAATTCTCCAGATCTCGCTCTACTTTTTCTGAGTATTTGACCTTCATAACTTAAAAATTATTTACTAAACCTTGACACTGAATAAGACCTCTGATTCATATGAGTCTGATTTGACAACATGATCCTATGTGTTAGAGCGAGCTTTGTTTTAAACTATTGAAAATTCATGTAAGTGTCAAAACTGAAGTTTTGAGTACTATCATTCTTTCATTGTTTTATTAAGAATTTCCAACTGATACTGAATATAATGGAAGTAGATTGAGAGATATCATTTAGGACATCTAGCATCTTTTAAAGACAAAACCTGATGTCTAATACAGTTCTTGAAAAAAAATTTCAAAAATCCAATTGATCATGGATAGATTTTTATCAAGGAGAAAACCTTTATACCCCTGCTGAAGGGCATGTGTGCATCTTCAATATGAACTCTTTACAGAAAAAAACTGTAAAAATCTAATTATCCCACGTATGTGTAACAATATTTGTACATTTTGACAATTATAGCTTGAATTTAGATGGGTAAATTATGCTTTTTTTTGGTTGCAATTTTAAATTATGTCTGCACCACAAATAGTTTCTGGCATATTTCTGTTCAAAGGTTTCATAGTTTAGAAAGAAGAGTGTTTTTAACATGACATTCTACTCCATCCAATGTTCTAGCTATAATACCAAAAATATAACTTTATCTTCAATATTGAACATGTATAACTGTCTCACTGATTTCAGATGTTTCAATTATTACAGAATGAATTTCTATAAACTTTATTCTCATTCCATGAATTATATGAGCAAATGAAAGATTATTGGAATTCTCTAATTTCCTATTTGAACCATCCAACAACATCCCTTTAAAACTGCCATCTTTTAACTCTTTGTTAATGAAGCAAGAATATTAATAGTTTATACCTTGTGGCAAACAGTCTGAATGCAACACAAAACTTGGATTAAAAATGAGCTTAATTAGAACTGTTATTTAATGTAAGTGAAAAGCCATCTTTCATTCATTAATATAGCAGCCCCTTTGCTAATGCACATGTTAAACAGTTATCTTTAGGTCCAATCTTTTTAAAATAATGATGGAAGATGCTGTTGTTTCTTCAGTTGAGTTATGTTTTCTGATTTGTGCTTTTTTTAATGTGGTAAAATATTTGTCTTCTGATTTATCATGGTAGTAATACAAGTATAGTTCCTATTGTGGGTGTAAAATGTCTACAAACATTTTGTCTAACTTACACAGTAATCACCATTGTCTTAAAAATAGAAAATCATTAACATGCTCTGTGTTGTTGTTGAGTCAGTGTCTCACTCTGTTGCCCAGGCTGGAGTGCAATGGCGCAATGACATCTCACTGCAGCATCGACCTCCCGGGCTCAAATGATTCTCCTACCTCAATCTCCTGAGGAGCTGGGATTACAAGTGCCTCCCTACGTTGCTCAGTCTGGTGTCAAACTCCTAGGCTCAAGCAATCCACCCATCTCAGACTCCCAAAGTGCTGAGATTACAGGCATGAGACACTGTATTCAGTAAACATGCTTTATTTTTTGAACTCATTCCTGTTAGATGATTTATTGCAAGACTGAAAGACATTATCTAATAATAACATGGGTAGTTGCAGATTTATACCAAAAAACGACTGCAAAACCAATGTGACAGATTTGTACAACTTTCTATGTGGCATATAGCTTGAATAATCAGCCTCCATTTCCTGTATTTTTTTCACATATGCCTAACTTCCTATGTTTCCGACTGGCTCTGCCAATTTGGTGGCCTATGGCTACCTATAAAACTGTCTAGTATGCCTAGTAGCTCAGCTGACAGCAACATCAAATACTTCTCTCATCACCACCCAAACCCAAAAGGAATTAGCTTTTCGTAATTGTTCTTACCTGAGGCAAATCCCATTTTATCATCCAGCTCTATACATACTCTCCTGGAAGGTGTAAAGATGTCAGAGAAGAGTTATAAACGAATTTTTTAAAGATTTAATCATATTTTGAATTAATATAAACTGAAAGTTCAAAGTTGAGGTCTACCTAATCCATAGCTGTACATAATAATCTGTTTAAAAAAACGAAAGAAAAAAAATCCAAGACAAAATCTAAACCAGGCTAAATATTGATCTCAACTTGACTAAACACTGGGATAGCAGGAATGAGTAAGCAAATCAGGATAAATGGTCATGAAGACTACATTCTCACTTTTCTCTAATACAAGAAAGAATTTTCCAAAGTTAATGAGTGGGGAACATAAGGAGTTACCATACTTGTGGCTCCGTATGCCTGAAATGCATGGAAAACTTTCACGCCTCCTGACAATTACCAGTATTTCCAAGCCTTCCTTGAAGTTAGGTTGGGGTCATGTGACTATTCTGGCCAAAGGGCAGACAGTGTGTGTGTTACTTATGGTCTGAGGTATTGAAGGTGAACTGTGCCTACTCCGTTGCTCTTTTCTACCTCAAATGACTTTTTGAGTCCACAAGATAAAAACAACCTGAACTTCTGTCATAACATGGAAGAGTAACTTGTGTCATGTCCAACCTGTCGTAAGAATTTAAGTAAAAATATTTGGGGTAAAATCCTGAGATTTGGATTTCTTTAATCACTACAGCCTCTTCTAGACTAGCACCTCCTGACAAATATGCTTCTTCCAACATTCCCATTGTCTGCTCCCTCACATTTTCAGGTTCTGTTCAAATACTCTCTCTTGGAGGAAATCTTCCTTGACCATTCTACCATGCATTTAAAATACTGCGTACTGATGACACTTTTTTCTTCTTTAAGTTTCTTCATAATATGTTTCACGACCTTGACTTGGATTGCATAATTAAGTTCTGTGTGTACTTATTTATTACATGAAGAGTCTGATAGAACCTAAGCTCTTTGAGGACTTTCTATGATCTTATACTGAATCCCCTGTAACAAAAATAGAATTGCATACTTAGTAGATGTTGGCACACAGTAGTAACTTCTACATATATGAAGAAATTATCATTCTTTGGGGAAGATGGAGGTTAGCCTTCCAGGGAAATTTTTTGTTGTCTCAGGGACCTTCTTACCTAAAGTTGTGGCTACCATTAAAATCAGAGAACATGTAGAAGACTTCAATTGGCATCAGAGTTGGGCATGACATGGGCATTGGGTAAAGGGACACAAAGCCTGAGCAGCAAAAAGACACAACCAATGTAGGGGTGCAGAGGTGGGCACCAAAGAGACAAACAAGAAAATTAAGCAGGTGAAGAAATAGTGAGGAAAAGCCTAGAAATTTGCCTGAAGAAATTTTATTTTCCATGGATTTTTTTGTTGTTGTTGTTGCTGTTGCTCCTGCTATCTTATGGGCCAATTAGGAAGAGTAATTTTTACTAAGATTATTACTAGTGGAGATATTATCATATTAGCTGTCTAAAAAGTCAATATTAGAAATTTATCCAGAAGAGCCATGATAAAATTATAAAACATTGCCAAGATTAGACGATATGATTTTCTGTGCATTTTTTTATCTTGCTACATGACAGATTTCCTGTGAACTAGATTTAGCATTTATTCTGAGCACTATGACAGGTTTATATTTTAGAGGGGGTGAAAAATTTGTTCAAAGTTACCAATATCAAACAATCAGGTGTTAAAGCATGAAAACAAAAATGATTAAGGGAAACCTTGGTAACTCCTTAAGCCGTGATAGATAAACCACAGGCTGGCTTTCGTTTTGCAACCTGCAAAGTAAACATACTTGGTTAGCATATCTACAAGATCATTGTTATTTAAATATTAAAAAATAAAAATATGTAAAATATTAAAAATTCTAATCTAATTAGATTTCGTAGTTACATCGACTTCTACCCTCACAGAAATCTTTCTTATCTTTTAGTCAAATGAAAATTTAAACAGGATTTAAATTTTATAATAAATAAGTCAAATTACAAATACTTTTAATTGGTTTACTTGGTAGCTTAAAGGAGCAACAACATCTCAGTTTCATTTTACTCTTGATTTCCTGTTAATAATTACATTTTACTGTTTTGATTTCCTGTTAATAATTACGTAATCAGTTAAACTGAAAATTCTGGCATTAATTCTTCCAAGGTTTCCCAAAGAGTGTGCTGACAATTCTCATTCATGAAATTTTACAATGCTCTAATAAAATAAATATTTTTCTTAAATGCATTTTACTGCTAAAAGACATTTGTGCATTTTGTGAGATTTTAAAAGGCAGCATTCTGCTTCTTTATTGATACTGTAAATTGACACATTATATTTTCTCAGAACATTACAAGTATTTCCCAAAATAAGATAATATACTAAGTAATTATCATCCAGCATGCTGAGATGTATATGTGTAACTGTACCAACCACCATAGGCATTTTAAGCAAGAAAGAATGAATTAAAAATTCTACACTATTATCGTATTTTTTAGTTGATAGAGATTGAAAACTACTTCAATTAACAGATTAAATTTGTTAAAGAAATTTTGTATGTTTTGCAGTATACAGTCATATTGTTACCTGCTTATATTCAAGCTAAAATATTAAAAATATTTTATACTAATTTGTAAAATAGAAATATTTTATATATTTTTAACTTTTCCTTTTCCTGTCAAATTTTATACATTTTCTTAAAATTCATGTTAAATCAGAAATATTACAGTTCAAATGAAATAATCAGATACACAATTCCTGAGCCAAGGACAATTCTCACATACATTCTCTGAATCTAATTTTGATCTTTATGAGATGCTTGTAGCATATGTACTTTTTCTTAAACACACTTACAAATTCCTGTATCAGCATAATTTTGTAAATATCTTTGCATTTTTATTAAATTAATGAAAAATGTCTACCTTAATATCTATAGGACGATAAACACTCAGAAGCATTGATTTCTTGAAGTCACATTTATTCCTCACATATTTCATAGAGCAATTTTGAAACTAGACACTAGAACAATGAAATTGTAAGCTCAGGCTTAATTTGTGCTTCAATGTGAGAAAAAATTTTGACCAAAGGAAAGCAGTGAAGCTCTTACATATCACAAGGAAAATAACCAACAAAATGTGCCTCTTTTTAATTTGGTTTCATGGTACAGCAAAAACGCAAGTTTTCTTTCCCAACTTCTTTTGTTTCACTTTTATAACAATTATGGTAAACCTCATAGGAAAAAAGGCTCCCTCCCTACATAAGCTGAAAAAACCTGAAAGTCTTATTAACTGGAAGCATGTATGGACACTTAGGTAATGTTTCAGAACTTATCTTTCACTAGGCTAACCAATGTTTTTGTTGCTTAATGAATACATTTGTCCAAAAGTGACGCCAGTTGTGCAATCTGGATTTCCTGGACAATATGTTAGGTGAAAATGGAACTTTCTCTTTCTTCCAGCAGGAGGAAGTTGCAATTGAACTCACCTTCCCAGAGCCCAGAGTGGCTTTCTTGCTCCCATAAGAGGTAGCTGCTATTTATCAAAGGCTCCAGCTCTCTAGGTACTACAAACACTATGTTATTTCAATAATACATATCTAAACCAGACCACAAGGCTAACATCAAAAAAGGTATTTCCTGGGTTTTCTTTTATGATTTTTACATTGAGAGATCTTAACGTCTTTAATCCATCTTGAGTTAACTTATGCATGTCGTGATTGGTAGGGGTCCAAATTCATTCTTCTGCATATGGATAGCCAGTTATCCTACTACTATGTATTGAATAAGGAATCTTCTCATTGCTTATTTTTCTTGGCTTTGTTGAAAATCAGGTAATGCTTTATTTCTGGGTGTTTTTATTCTGTTCCGTTGGTCTACGTGTCTGTTTTTCTACCAGTAGCATATTTTGGTTATTGTAGCCTTGTAGCACAGTATCAAGTTGGGTAATGTGATGCCTTCAGCTTTGTTCTTTTTGCTTAGGATTGTTTTGGCTATTCAGGCTCCTTTTTGATTCTGTATGGGTTTCAGAATAGTGTTCTTTACTTCTGTGAAAAATGACATTGGTAGTTCGATAGGAATAGTATTTAATCTGTAAGTTGCTTGGGGCAGTGTGGTACATGTACCCCCTGATTCTGAAATAAAATTTGAAAGAAGTTAAAAAAATAAACCAAACCTCACGGTCCTCAAATAGTCTTCCTAATAACGAGACATATTTACACTTCAACATAAATAGAAGAAACATATGGTAATTGTATTTTTCATTTTTTGAGGAAACTCTATACTGTTTTCACAATGGCTGTACTAATCTACATTCCCATCAACAGTGTACTAAGCTTCCCTTTTTTCCACATCCTTACCAAACTTCTTATTGTTTGTCATTTTGATAACAGCTATCCTAATAGGGGTGAGGTAGTGTCTCATTGTGGTTTTAATTGTGTTTTTTGATAATTGGTAATTTTGAACATTTTTTATATACCTGTTGGGCATTTGTATGTTTTCTTTTAAGAAATTTCTTTTCAGATCCTTTGTCTATTTTTTCATCAGGTTATTTGTTTTCTCACTGTTGAGCTATTTGAGTTTCTTATATATTTTGGCTATTAATCCCTTATCAGATGTATAGTTGGCAAATATATTATCTTATTCTGTGGGCTGTCCCTTCATTCTGTTGATTGTTTCCTTTGCTGTACAGAACCTTTTTACTGTGATGCAATCCCATTTGTTTATCCTGATTTTGTTGCCCATGCTTTGGGCTAATAGCTAAAAAATCATTACCCAGTCCAATTTCCAACAGTTTTTCCCCAATGTTTTCCTCTCATAGTTTTACATTTTTGGGTTGTGCCCTTGTCTAGCTCATTCCACTTCTGGGTATATGTCCAAAAGAAACAAAATCAGTGTGTCGAAGAGATAGTTCCACTTCCAAGTTTATTACAACATTATTGACAATAGCCAACATATGAAATCGGGCTGGGCACAGTGGCTCATGCCTATAATCCCAGCACTTTGTGTGGCTGAGGCAGGTGGATCGCCTGAGGTCAGGAGTTCAAGACCAGCCTGACCAACATGGTGAAACCCCATTTCTACTAAAAATACAAAAATCAGCCAGGCGTGGTGGCACATGCCTGTAATCCCAGCTACTTGGGAGGCTGAGGCATGAGAATTGCTTGAACCCGGAAAGTGAAGATTGCAGTGAGCCGAGATCACACCACTGTACTCCAGCCTGGGCAACAGAGTGAGACTGAGTCTCAAAAAGAAAAAAAAAAAAATGAAATCATCCTAACATTGATCAAAAGATACACAACCTGACAGGAGAAATAAGTTCAAGAGGTCTATTGTAAGCATAGTGACTCTAATAAATAACAGTTTGCTATATGTTTGAAAATTGCTAAAAGAAGAGATTCTAAATAGTTCACTACAGAAAATATGATAAGTATGTGGAGTAATGAGTATGTTAATTAGCTTGATGTAGCCATTCCATAATGTCTACATATATCAAAACACTATGTTGCATACTATCTGTATATAAAATTTTAATTTGTTAGTTAACAAAGAAATAAATTAAAAAATGGAATGAACAGCAGTACAATCTCTTCTGTGGAATATGAACCAATTGAATGTTTGGCCACAGCACATGTCCCGCAAGCTGATGAAAGGACTGGGGGACCTGTGTCCTTCTTCATTATCTGTGGCCTGTAAATTCTTAAGTAAAGAATACAAGTATATTTGTTAAACTATATCATTAACATGTTGGATTTTGCACCAAGTTATATGCCATTTGGTTGAATGCCTGTTTAAAGAAAGATATAAAAATATTTTTAAAAGCTTATAAGTCTTTGCAAAGATTAATAATTTGTAATTTAAAAACAAAGATTTTCACTACAACTTCACCAGCATTTGCTGTTTTTGTTTGTTTGTTTACTTTTTAATAATACAATTCTGTCTTATGTGAGATGGTATCTCAATGTGGTTTTGATTTGCATTTCTCTAATGATAGTGATGTTGAGCTTTTTAAAATATCATTGTAGGTCTTCTTTGGAAAAGTGTCTGTTCATATTCTTTACCCACTTTTAATGAGGCTGTTTGTTTTTTTCTTCTAAATTTGCTTAAGTTCCTTATAGATGCAGGATGATAGACCTTTGCCAGATGCAGAGCTGCAAAAATTTTCTCCCGTTATGTAAGTTGTCTGCTTACTTGGTTCATAGTTTCTTTCAATGGTGAGGGAACAATCTTCATGCTATATTAAATTGATAAAAATATAACTAAAATTTTAAAAACGAAAAACTGAAGATATTTTTATGCCAACAGTTTTATAATCCATAAAAATAAAATTCCTCTAATTCTAAATAGTCTTGACCTTTTATTATAGTATAGAAGATAAAGTGCTTATCAGATTTTATTTGGTATAAAATTAATCAATTAAAGATAAACAGTCATTTGTCTTAATATACTTCATTTATTTTTTTTCTTTTGTGACATTCTAATTCATATATTATGAACCCTTTTTGTTTTTCACATGAATTTTTAAATAGCACTTTAGTGGTTTTTAGCTTTCCGTTTTTGCAGTAAAGTTTTGTTTTGAATAAAATCCTATACAAACTCAGAACATATAAGGCATAAACACAGTTTGAAATTTATTTATTTATTTTTAATTATTTTATTATTTTTTTTTCTTTTTTTTTTCTTTTTTATTACACTTTAAGTTCTAGGGAACATGTGCACAATGTGTATACATGTGCCATGTTGGTGTGCTACATCCATTAACTCATCATTTACATTAGGTATATCTCCTAATGCTATCCCTCCTCCACTTCCCCCACACCTCAACAGGCCCTGGTGTGTGATGTTCCCCTTCCTGTGTCCAAGGGTTCATTGTTCACTTTCCACCTATGAGTGAGAACATGTGGTGTTTGGTTTTCTGTCCTTGCAATAGTTTGCTGAGAATGATGGTTTCCAGCTGCATCCATGTCCCTACAAAGGACACAAACTCATCCCTTTTTATGACTGCATAGTATTCCATGGTGTATATGTGCCACATTTTCTTAATCCAGTCTGTCATTGGTAGACATTTGGGTTGATTCCAAGTCTCTGCTGTTGTGAATAGTGCCGCAATAAACATACGTGTGCATGTGTCTTTATAGCAGCATGATTTATAATCCTTTGGGTATATACCCAGTAATGGGATGCATGGGTCAAATGGTATTTCCAGTTCTAGATTGTTGAGGAATCGCCACATTGTCTTCCACAATGGTTGAACTAGTTTACAGTCCCACCAAAGTGTAAAAGTGTTCCTGTTTCCCCACATCCTCTCCAGCACCTGTTGTTTCCTGACTTTTTAATGATCACCATTCTAACTGGTTTGAGATGGTATCCCATTGTGGTTTTGATTTGCATTTCTCTGATGACCAGTGATGATGAGCATTTTTTCATGTGTCTGTTGGCTGCATAAATGTCTTCTTTTGAGAAGTGCCTGTTTGTATCCTTTGCCCACTTTTTGATGGAATTGTTTGTTTTTTTCTTGTAAATTTGTTTGAGTTCTTTGTAGGTTCTGGATATTAGCCCTTTGTCAGATGAGTAGATTGCAAAAATTTTCTCCCATTCTGTAGGTTGCCTGTTCACTCAGATGGTAGTTTCTTTTGCTGTGCAGAAGCTCTTTAGTTTAATCATATCCCATTTGTCAATTTTGGCTTTTGTTGCCATTGCTTTTGGTGTTTTAGACATGAAGTCTACCAATGACTTTCTTCACAGAACTGGAAAAAACTACTTTAAAGTTCATATGGAACCAAAAAAGAGCCCTCATTGCCAAGACAGTCTTAAGCCAAAAGAACAAACCTGGAGGCATCATGCTACCTGACTTCAAACTATACTACAAGGCTACAGCAACCAAAACAGCATGGTACTGGTACCAAAACAGAGATATAGACCAATGGAACAGAACAGAGCCCTCAGAAATAATACCACACATCTACAACCATCTGATCTTTGACAAACCTGACAAAAACAAGAAACGGGAAAAGGATTCCCTATTTAATAAATGGTGCTGGGACAACTAGCTAGCCATAAGTGGAAAGCTGAAACTGGATCCCTTCCTTACACCTTATACAAAAATTAATTCAAGATGGATTAGAGACTTAAATGTTATACCTAAAACCATAAAATCCCTAGAAGGAAACCTAGGAAATACCATTCAGGACATAAGCATGGGCAAGGACTTCATGTCTAAAACACTAAAAGCAATGAAATTTATTTTATATAAATCATTTCCAATTTAAGGCCATACATTTATCTTGATCTAAAATTTCTAACTAGACTTTCTGTAATATCTTTTTTAGATGAATTAGTAAATTTCTCTAAATAATGGAACAAGTCAATTCTTGTAAAATAGAGACTTGTGTTTTATACTTTCCCTACAATGATGATACGTTGCCCTTTTTGTGTCATTTTAATAAAATAAGCACAGTTAATTTTAGGAGATAATAATATAGAGTGAATCTATGTTTCTGGGATCACGGTTTAGCCCATCATAGATACTGTGTCGTCTAAAATAGCCTATAACATGCTACAAATAACCATAACAACATGCAGTTTTTAGATCCCCATAGGGGATTTTAGAAATTCAAAACCAGCAACAACAATGACAGCAATAAAGTTGTACATAGCTTAAACTATCATTCTCCCACCTACATCAGTTTCTAATTCAGTTTCTAATTAATTAAAGCTAATTATTTTCAGTTTTCCCCTCAGTAAAAGCATATTTATACAATCATTATTCATTCATAAATATCTAATAGTGACCAAAAGCAATGTGGAAGAGCTATTTATCACTAAAAAACACACACTACAATTATTTCAGCCTTATAAATTATCAAACATATTTTATTTTATAAGAAATTATCTTTATTTGTATTGTTTAATAATCAGCCAGTCTTATACAATAGTTTCTTTAAAAAAACAAAATGATAATTTTAAAAAACTACATTTCTTCCCTAAATATCATTACCCATAATATGTACATTAGTATTTCTTGAAGTTTGGCCTGAGAATGACCATATGAAGAACAAACACTTAAAGTGTCTGACAAAACTATAAATTTCCCAGTACTGATCCTATCACAAATATATCAAAGTATCTGAAAGCGGGCCTTAGAATGCATGTTTTTAGTTCAAGATATTCTACACTAATATACAATAAAATCTTAGAACCTCTGATTTAGAAAATTGAAGTCAATTAGTCCAGTTCATGTTATATCTAATTTTATAAAATAAGCTATAAAATGTTCATAAAATGTCAATATGCTTATATCAACAGAAGTTTAATATTACAATAATGAATAGTAAAGAACTTGCAGATATAACAAGCACTTTGCACTGAAATGTAAAACCCCATCAAGGTACTATCTGCAGCTAAAATTCAGATAAGAAATATAAAAAATAAAAAAATAAGTAGAAATGCAGGATACAAGACTGGCACAGAAACATCTATCTTCAAAATGAAACACAGTATATCAATGTACACTTAGTAAGCTAAAATGGGCAATAATCAGAGAGAAGATTCTAACCTAAGTGATTACATTAGCAGCGGCAGTTGGAAAATTTAGTGCTGTTTTTATTTAGTACTACATAAGGACTCTACAAGACGAGTTTCAACAGAAATAGCTCCTGCTTTATGTCAGCTTTCAGATTTAGACTATTTCTGGTAAGTTGACCAGTCCAACTGGTGTTGAAAGCTTAGTTTGTCCATTTGGATCAATGTGAGGTAAAGCAAAATTGTAAATAAATTGTAAATTAGGCACACTGCAGTTTGCAACTCAAACTAAGGTTCACCCTATTTGCTGATGTTTTTAAAAATGAAGATTATCGTTACAACACTCTCATGCATGCTTTGTCTGTCACACCCACCCTTCTATTGCCGTACTAAACTCCAGTAACAAGTATCCATTTGCAGTTCCTGTAATGAAGACTACCCTTTCAAGTGTCTGTTCGTTTACATTGGCATTGTGTTTTGGTAGTGAAATTATTTTTTCCCCTCTACCTGGAGTCCTCAAAAATGCTACCTCCTCCAAGATGGATATACTAAGATACAGACCACAAGTAACATTATTGTATTTTATCATTTTTCTTGGGGTACTCAGATTATCTTTTGATAAAAAGAATATTTAAAATGCAATTTAGCACACTATAATGTTCATCTTATTTACCCCAAATGTTAGAAGGTAAGTCTATTTTTTCTTCTGTTTCATGGCACTCACTAGACCTTGAAATCTGAAGATGTTTTCATATAAAAAAAGTATAGTGAAGGAGAATTCCAATTTGATCGTGTTGCCCAAAGTAGTATTTCATGGTACACAAAGATATCCTCTATATTGTAATAAGTAAATAATTTGATTTCTTATTTAAAATTGAATTAAGAATAGGATACATCCATTTGATTACATGATGAATAAAAAGGATATCATAGAATTTGCATATCATGGCAAATCTTATTGCTTTTTGTAAGATTTCCTGGTAAAAGAGAAATTAAAATAGTGTTTAATGTATGTAAATAAAATAGATTTGTTAAACATACAGAGACTAATAGTTATATATCAGTTTGAGAGATATATTTAATATGTGAGCTAAGTTGACTTGGTTAAAACCATATAGATAATAAAGCTAATTTTATTATGAAAGCATAGGAAAAGGCATAATGCTGTTGACTTTTTGAAAGAGAGACAAATAAATTGGGTGTCAATATTTTTAAGTGTAGAAGAAATGGTAATCTGATTGAATTGAATTTGCTCATGAAGCACCATTATTTTGTTATTCTAAAGTGTGATCCCAGTGCAACAAGTATGTGAAACTAGATAGAGTATTTTAGCATTTAGGTAAATAATTTAACAATCCATGAGACTTTGTAGCATATTAACTTTATTTAGATTTTTTTGGTCCACTTCCAGTCATAAAATTTACTTATAAAATTAATTTTACTCTTAATGCTCTCAAGCACTATTTAGCTACAATATTGAAATAAACCAATTTTTAAAAGCATGAATATACCATTAAGTATAATGTGCAAATTTATAAGAAAATGATTTTGCCAATATTTACATTTAATAAGATATATAATTATATATACACACACATATATCTCTCCATGCCATTAATATTTTTAAAATAATAATGTATGATCATTGACTTCCCAAAACATCTACCATCAGGTTATGATCACTGACTTCCCAAAACACCTACCATGTGTCAATGAACCATACTTCACTGATTTTAACTACACCAGTCAAATATTCTCTTATAATAGATACTTTTCATTTGCAAGAACAGGACATTCTTAGAGTGTAAATGATTTTTCAACCCATTTGTACTGATTCCTAAGTGCCTAATGTCACTCAGAAATAGTGAGCTAAATTGAAGAATGTAAAAACATGTTGAGATCATATGAACAGTTCTGTCAAAGTAGTCTTTTAAATCACTTACTTTTTCTTATTCTTGTAGAGAGCCTGTCACATATATATTCTATGAGAAATTAAGAAACTTAAAGAATACTAAAAGGTATCAAATTCAAGTTTTATCAATGTGAGTTTTAATACTTACACTGTCCTTCAGTGACTATGAAGTGAAGCAGTTTTATGTTGTTAGATATTTTATAATGCTATTTTCTCTAACTTTTCTTCTAAAAGTCAAGGACTTTTAATTTTTTTAGTTTATTCAAGCAATTTTATTAAAAGTGAATAGGACACCTTACATCTTCAAAAATGTGCAAAAAAATCCCTAAATTCTTACTCAAACCCAGTAAAACTGGTATGTTCTTTGTTACGTGTTACTAGATGAAAAATTTTATTTTGTCGCTTTTATTTTGTATACTGAACTTAATATTTCCATATTTCTACAGTGTCTAAACTATTGTAGCTAATGCATAATGTGATGTTTACAGAGTTAATGATTTTTTTTTGTTTTGTATTTTAAGCTTGCAGATCCCAATAGATAAATGGAAAAGGACATTATCAGAGAATGTACATAAAATATGACTTTTATGTTTATTTAATGGGCTGTACTTGATGGATAACAACCAGTGAATGATTATAATTTTTATTCATAGTGTGACTTTCCTTTGTGTCACATTTTCCTACCATGAGTGTGGTAAACATTTGAAACATAACCCATAGGCCGGGCGCAGTGGCTCACACCTGTAATCCCAGCACTTTGGGAGGCTGAGACGGGCGGAAAACGAGGTCAAGAAATCAAGACCATCCTGGCTAACACCATGAAATCCCATCTCTACTAAAAATGCAAAACAAAATTAGCCGGGCGTGGTGGCAGGCGCCTGTAGTCCCAGTTACTAGGGAGGCTGAGGCAGGAGAACGACGCGAACCCGGTAGGCGGTGCTTGCAGTGAACCGAGACGGCGCCACTGCACTCCAGCCTGGGAGACACAGGGAGACTCGTCTCAAAAAAAAAAAAAAGAAAGAAAAAGAAAAAAGAAACATAACCCATAAAAATTTTAAACATCTTAGGTATGAACAGTTCCATTGTAATCACAGAAACCGAAACTGAAGATCTAAATTTAAAACATAATCTGTAATTTGTTTCAGTGACTTCACCACCACCACCAGTAGTTTAAAGCCGCCAGAAGAATTAGGAAGACAAGCAGAGGTATAGTGAGTTGAGGTCTGTGTTTTCATTTCCATTGCTCCAAATTCTTCTCTTATGTACTATGAGCTCCAGTTTTCCTTCATCCTATTCCTCCCATCTCCTCCCTTACTCAAATTGGATGGAAGGAAATGTCCTAAGGCCCTTTTTCTGATGTTATTTAGTGTTTCATATTAGCTTTTGAGTGCCTGTTCTCATCTCATAAGTTATTCTTGTGCATTCTTTAGTGGACTTCTGTAGACATCTTAAATAATTTCCTGTGATTCTGTTTCAAGAAGTCTTATATGGAAGAAAACAGTTATGCTTGCACAAATTTAAATAATATCTTCATTATTAAGCAAATGACCATTAATGACTCTATGATTGTTAGTGTACCACTAGGGATAGAAAATTTTACCTCTCTCGTATGACATTACGCAGATTCATATTCTGACTGAATGCACTGACTTTCTTCTGTATCTTAGATAAGTCAAGATTGATTTATACAAACTCTGTATATAGTTTGCCTTTCAGTTAGTTTTTAACTACTCCTAACATTTTTTGACACTGTGGGTACACTCATTTATTACAGAGATGGAATTGAGAAAAATAACCTGTTCCCTTTATGGTTAAACCTTTCTGAAAGTGCAGAAGACATAATGTTATGATGACTCATTGGTCTTCTAAGCATCTATAATTTGAAAGGGCTAAATCTAGACATGTGATTGAACTAAAACTTAGATATTAAATGTTGCCAAAAATATAGACGAATACATCAAACTTGTAGATTGGTGGTAACGATGGATCTATTTAGAAAGGACTATCTCCACTTGACACTCTTAAAAAAGAAGTGAGAGATTAGTCTTTTCGATGGGATCAGTTATTCACATAGTATCTGACTTACCTGGCCTTACATTCTGAATTTATTTATCATGCATCCTCAAAATCCAATCCTAATTATAGTATGCATTTTCATGGACACATCAAGCAATCAAAATCCAATGATAAGAGACAAGGGGTATTACATAATTCCAATTAAGAGTTTCCATTTGTACTATAGCCAGTAATGCTAACTGCAGTAGTAGATAACCTAGCAAATCTTATAGGTTTATTACAATAAGAACACATATAACACCACGGAATAACAAAATAGGAAATAGAAAAAAATTTATTTCTTAAAAGATGTGATGGTTCAATCCAAGGGTTTGGTGGGTAGCATTTCATGCTGTGATTTAGGGTTCCTTGTTTCTCCCATTTTTCATCTCTATGATGTGAGAAGGCCTTGGAGTTCTCTGCTTCTACTTAGGTCAAAGTAAAAGATGAGGTGTAAAAGGCATATCTTACTACTATGGCCCTGAAGGAACATTAGTAATAAGGAATTTTTTATTCCATTGATAATAACTAATCATATGTCTCCTTCTAAATGCTAAATGTTCTGGAATATATAGTCTTTGGACGGACATCTGCTTCCTAGCGCCAAATCTGCACTACAGAAGGAAGCATCACTCCTTGTATATTTTTAACTCTGTCCACAATCCCTAATAAATGTGTGCTTAGCATTACATAAAACGTACAAATAAAAATATGCATATCAAGAAAAACAAATTCAAATATATTTTAGTTCTGCAGTCTATGACATAAACACCCGATGAGAAATTAGTATTTTCATGAAGGATTTGAATAATATCTTACATATGAATAAATATATACAAATACGTTTTGTCCAAAAGATTTTCTTGTCAGATGTTCATAAAATATGCCTTTTAATATATTTCTAAAGCAAGATTTTCAGGTTATGTTTTTAGATGGAAATTAAATTAAAAGAGTAATATCTGACATTTATAATATTATTTTATGTACTTGATATATATTACAAATCTTCAAATAAATATATGAGGTTCTAGTGATATATTCATTTCTCAAAAGCGAAAGCTAAAGCAAAAATAAATGAGTTTCCTTTATGTGATAAATCCAGATTGGAACTCAATATGTCTTTACTATGGATCTCTAGAATTCTTTTCTTCCTTCCTAGGATAACTATTTCTGCTGCTCCAGGTGAAGGGTATAAGTGAATTGTAGCTGCAGCTTTAACCATTTATGTACCACAAATTATACAGCTTATGCATTCACACTTTAGTTCGGACTACACCACAGTATTTAATAAATATGCATGGATTATCCTTAAGCTTAAATCATGTTGAGATTGTATGAACATCATTCTAACATCATTTTGTTAATATGAAAATTCATATTTATTTATTTTTAGCTTTTAAGTTCAGGGGTACATGTGCAGAATGTGTAGGTTTGTTACATAGGTAAACGTGTGCCATAGGGGTTTGTCGTACAGAATATTTTGTCACCCAGGTATTAAGCCTAGTATCCATTAGTTGTTTTTTCTGATTTTCTCCCTCTCATCCTCCACCCTCTGGTAGGCCCCAGTGTGTGTTGTTCCTCGCTGTGTGTCCATGTGTTCTCATCATTTAACTCCCACTTATAAATGAGAACATGCTGTATTTGGCTTTCTGTTTCAGCGTTAGTTTGCTGAGGATAATGGCCTCCAGCTTCATGTATGTCCCTGCAAAGGACATGATCTCATTCTTTTTTATGGCTGTACAGTATTCCATGGTGTATATGTACCACATTTTCTTTATCCAGCCTATCATTGATGGACATTTAGATTGATTCCATATCTTTGTAATTGTGAATAGTGCTGCAATAAACATGTGCATGCATGTGTCTTCATAATAGAACGATTATATTCCTTGCTGGGTCAAATGGTATTTCTGCCTCTAGGTCTTTAAGGAGTCACCACACTGTCTCCCACAATAGTTGAACTAATTTACACTCTCATCAACAGTGTAAAGACATTTTCTTTTCTCCACAACCTCACCAGCATCTGTTGTTTTTTGACGTTTTAATAATTGCCATTCTGACTGGCATGAAATCGTATCTCATTGTGGTTTTGATTTGCATTTCTCTAATGATCAATGGTGTTGATCATTTTTTCATATGATTGTTGGCCACATGTATGTCTTCTTTTGAAGTGTCTATTCATGTCTTTTGCCCACTTTTTAATTGGGTTGTTTTTCTTGTAAATTTGTTTAAGTTCCTTATAGATGCCAGATAATAGACCTTTGTCAGATGCATAGTTTGCAAAAATTTTCTCCTATTCTGTAGGTTGTCTGTTTACTCTGTTGATAGTTTCTTTTGCTGTGCAAAAGCTCCTTAGTTTAATTAGTTGTCCATTTTTTCTTTGGTTGCAATTGCTTTTGGCATCTTCATCATGAAATCTTTACCTGTTTCTATGTCCTGAATTGTATTGCCTAGGTTTTCTTCTAGGATCTGTATAGTTGGGGTTTTTTAACTTAAATCTTTAATTCATCTTGAGTTTATTTTGGGGGATGGTGTAAGGAAGGGGTCCAGTTTCAATCTTCTGCACATGACTAGCTAGTTGTCCCAGTACCATTTATTCAATATGAAATCCTTTCCCCATTGCTTGTTTTTGTCAGGTTTGTCAAAGATCAGATAGTTGTAGGTGTGTAGTCTTATTTCTGGGTTCTCTATTCTGTTCCATTGGTCTACATGTTTGTTCTTTTACCAGTAGCATGCTGTTTTGATTACTGTAGCCTGTAGGATAGTTTGAAGTCAGGTAGCATGATTCCTCCAGCTTTGTTCTTTTTTCCTTGGATTCCTTTGACTATTCAGGCTCTTTTTTGGCTCCATATGAGTTTTAAAATAGTTTTTCTAGTTCTGTGAAGAATGCTAGTGGCAGTTTAATGGGAATAGCATTGAATCTATAAATTGTTTTGGGTAATATGGCCATTTTCACGATATTCCTTCTTCCTATCCATGAGCACAGAATGTTTTTCCATTTGTTTTTGTCATCTCTAATTTTCTTTGAGCAATGGTTTGTAGTTATCTTTGTAGAGATCCTTCATATCCCTTGTTAGCTGTATTCGTAGGTATTTTGTTCTTTTTGTAACAATTGTGAATGGGAATTCATTAGTGATCTGGATCTCGCCTTGACTGTTATTGGTGTATAGGAATGCTAGCAACGTTTGCACATTAATTTTGTATCCTGAGACTTTGCTGAAGTTGCTTATCAGCATAAGAGACTTTTGGGCTGAGATAATGGAGTTTTCTAGATATAGGATCATGTAATCTGCAAACAGGAGTAGTTTAACTTTCTCTCTTCCTATTTGAATGCACTTTATTTCTTTTCCTTGCCTGATTGTCCTGACCAAAACTTCCAAAACTGTTTAATAGGAATGGTGAGAAAGGACATTCTTATCTTGTGCCAATTTTCATGGAAATGCTTCCAACTTTTGTCCATTCAGTATTATATTGACTGTGTGTTTGTTATATATGGCCCTTATTATTTCAAAGTATGTTCCTTCAATACATGCTTTATTTACAGTTTTTAACATGAAGGGATGTTGAATTTTATCAAAAGCCTTTTCTGCATCTATTGAGATAATCGTGTGGTTTTTGTCTTTAGTTCCGTTTATGTGATGAATCATATTTATTGGTTTGTGTATGTTGAACCAACCTTACATCCTGGGGATGAAACCTGCTTGATCATGGTGGATAAACTTTTCGATGTGCTGTTTGATTCAGTGTGTCAGTAGAAAATTCATATTTAAAAATTGTTGTTACAGACACCAGGTTTTTAGAAACCAATGACAATTAACAACACCTCCCCCTGCCTCTTTTTGCTTACATATCACAATCTCATTGCATTTAGACAATTATTTTGCAATTGAAGAATATTTGCCAGTTTATGGTGGTTGATCTTTTAAAAATATATAACACGTAATTATTAATGACTATTTCAACAATGAACAAACTAGAAGAACTGGTGTCTTGTGTTAAGCAGTTTTCTAAAATAAAACTTTGTGTGCAAACTAACGTGATACCTGATTCAAATAATCATCTGCAAAATTCAATTTATTTTTCACAATATTCTCAGCTGTTTTTATTCCTTAGAGGTAGCAATTCAAATTATTTTTCTACACAAGACATCTACATTATTGCAATTGTAAATATACCACAATATACATAATTTAAGACGTATTGTACTGAGATTATTTGTGTCATTTCAGATGAATTCCTCTTTTTATTGGTCTTAAATATTATTCTTCTTTAATACATTTATAATATTTTTCCATTTCTGAGAAACTAATAGTAATGAAGCCACAGTTTTTATTAAATGATCCTATTGCCAAATGACTTTTATTTATTTAGAGTGTACGCACTGAATAGTATATTATTTTTCTGTATGTTGCCATCATTTCTACTCTTTTAAATGTCTATTAATGTAACATAAATACATTAAAAAATTTAATATTTTCTTCTCATAACAATAAAGGTCCCAAATTATTCCCAAATGATTTATTACAATCACAATAGCCTTGCAAAGTGCATAAAGGATCTAAAGGTAAAGAGTGAAAATGACACCAATAGCATTTACTCTTTTGCATGAGAAATAATTAAAAAAAATAGGGTTGATAGCAGTTAAAAGCACTTTATTTTGACCTTCAAAGTTACTCTTTTATTATTGTTAGATATTAGGTAACAAAATACAAGTATACTTTGAAGATTAAGCTTTCATTTTATCCTTATAAGGAAAGGTAGCTACAACATTACTTGAACTAAGTTGTTTTTTAGGTGAGCAATAGTTTGCAACAAGTTAGTTTTTTATTATCTAAGTTGGTCAGGCCTGTTATTTCATATTATATTACTAGGTTCAATGAAATATTTTAAATGTATTTTGACATGTATTAAAAATGTCTAACTAAAACATAAACTCTTTCGGTTTACAATGTCTTCATGTAAATAATACAGTATACTTTTCCTTTTTACTGTATGTATAAAATGATGCACAGATGACTCCAGGCAAATACTCTCAAGAAAGGAAATCGAGTGCTAGCTTTCTATACACTCAGGTTTATTATTCACCAGGCAAGAAGCTACAGGACTGCACTGGAGATTGCAGACAGCATACTGAAGAACTTTGTGACCTTGACTTGCTCTTTGACTCATATAAAAATGTATATATACATATATACACACATATACATATAAAGCTACACACATATGTACATACCTATATATATATAAACACATCTACACAGATAATACTCAATAATTTTTTGTTATTTCATCATGAAAACAATTTTTTACTATACAATTCAGCCATTATATTGGTGGAAGATCGGTCCTCTTTGAAACACATATTGTTGGAAGAATTGTCCTCTCTGAAACATAATCTCTGCTCTCCCACACCCCTATCCATTTCAACTTCAAAATACACTCTTGCATCTAGTGACTCTAACTAAATCTAAGCCTCATAAGACCAATAGGCTGCTTCTTTCCTGTATGGTGCCATCTGTCAGAAAAGTGGAGGCTGTCTCTGTTCTAGAAACCTACTGGTTCCTGGCATTGCTACCTGTCTCTCCACTTGAAGCTATAAATAGCAATTTCCTGTCCTCCATGCCCTGTGGTGCTGCCATATGTTGTTACCCTCAGAGAAGGCCAAAACAACTGTGGTCCAGCTATTGTTTATCAACACCCAACTGGCAGAGATGAAATTGAACAAGCAGTTACTGTGCAACAGCACAATAGATTTTCAGGACACTTCATTTGTCTATGCAGTTTTTGCTACAGATGCCATTTATTTTTGTAAACTACTTTTGGGGTCAAATAGTACAACAGCACTGTTAGTTGCCTATTAAACATCCACTCTCTCTTCCTGCCTCGTTAATTAAACTACAAAATTTTACAGGTAACCAGCTTGGAGTGACTCTATTTCCAGCTTAGAGGTAAATTCTCGTTAGTTGATATCCATCCTGGCCATCTCATTCCATTTGCCTATGACTGATTTGGCAATTGTTAAGTGACACAATTTCAATAAATTAGATAAAAGAGAAAGCCTGCTGGGGGCTTCTGGAAAAGTTTCCAGATTTATGTAAAGGGACACACACAGGGAAGATATAGTCCCTTTTCCAACAATGAATGCTACAGTCTCCGCAAATGATGCTTAAAGTTGTGGCAGAATTGTAGCACTGTAACAGGAACTGGCCTCAAGTCAAAGTTGAGAATGACAGGACTGAAAGATTCTGGATTCATGACAAAATAGTTTAGCCATTAAATTAATCACCCTACATCTGAACATCTTGAGGAAGATAATAATATGTTTTCCTTAAATAATAAAGGTAATGAAGTTTCTGTTGTTTGCAGGAATTTTTTTTTTAATGTTGTTGTTGGTTTATCTCACTCTCTCTTTCATGATTGCCTAATTGGGAGATGAAACTATTGATCTTGCTACCTAGGCATTCTGATGTATGAAAACCTTCTTTTATGAGGGTTATAAAGTAGTACAATTTCTTATTTTAAATACTTGAAACTCTACCGACAGCATCTAATACCACAGTCCATTGACTATTGCGGGGATCAGGCTTGTTATATATTCCCAACCTTCTTATATGAAAGTTAAGTGGAAAGAAACATCAATATCTGAAAATACTGAAAATATCTCAGGAAGCTATTCTTCATGTTCTCACTCATAGGCGGGAACTGAACAATGAGATCACTTGGACTCGGGAAGGGGAACATCACACACCGGGGCCTATCATGGGGAGGGGGGAGGGGGGAGGGATTGCATTGGGAGTTATACCTGATGTAAAGGACGAGTTGATGGGTGCAGCACACCAACACGGCACAAGTATACATATGTAGCAAACCTGCACGTTGTGCACATGTACCCTACAACTTGAAGTTTAATAATAATAAATAAATTTAAAAAAAAAAAATGATCAAGGATCTCAATTTCTTTACCCTCTGTGAACAATTAGAATTCTGACAGTAATCAGAATCAATATATATCCACTTACACCTCATCATCCCAACAAGAGTGAAAGTTATGCTATTGCCATTAATTCTTAATATTTCTTGGTTCCTTTCATAGAATAGATAACTCAATTTGTTTGGAAGCCTCAGATTGGGTGAAGGCCAAAGTTCACCTTAATTTGCATTTGTAAATGAGTATAATTGAGTGGATACAGAATCTCTTTTCCATAATTCTCACTCTTCACTCTGTCAATCATCCCCTTTTCACCAAAAGGGAAGTTTCTGTAGATGTTGCTCTACTTATGCAATTACTTATTGTGGCAAATAAATCTTAAATTTCTTTGTATAAGAAGTCTTTTAGGGTGTGTTGGTTAAGGGTGGAGAGGTGTATTAGGATTTTTTTTTACCTCTTTTTTTGAAATGTAACTATTTTTAAACTTATATAACCCCTTCAATTAACTTTTGTCTAAAACATTATCTGAAAGCTCAGGTCTTCCTTCAAATCGTGATAGTTTCATTCTATTATTATCAGCATTTAAAATCTTCAGCTCCTTTCTATCCTTTGTATATTTCCTTTTATGTATAGATAGGATTTCCTGGATATGTTCCTCACTTACACAAGTTTAACTTCTAGCAGATTTTTTTTTGAGTCCTAGGCGAGTGTGTTCTGCTTTAGTTGTTCAGTTTTCTGTACTAATCAGTCTACTGTTTATGGCTTCAATCAAGGACTTGCATTTACCAATCATGTTTTTCATTTACATGTAATTATGCTTTATCTTAAACGGATTTTTCTCCATAACTACTTTCTCTATTTTTATGAATACAGCATCTTCCTATATCTTTTAGGGAATATAAAAGAGACATTTTTCTATGATTGCTTCCTGTTTCCTTACATATGTTTATTTGAGAAAGAAAGAGGATGAAGAAGAGCAAGAGAACAAGAGACTCTGAAATTTAAATGTTTACTTGAGATCTGTAGTAATCTTTCATACCTTAAATAGGTCTTGTGCAATTTTGCAGTTTGCTCATTTGCAAAGTAATTCAGTTTCTTGTTCTTAGAGGAAGCTAAAATGTGCTGGCTTTTACTTGACAATCTATTTGACAAATACTGATATGATACCTGGTGGCTGCCTGGAACTCTTCTAATCTGCAGACATATGGCAGTGAAAAAAATCAGCAAAGATCTTAACTCTTGAAGCTGGCATGATAAAGCAGCACTATCTATTATAACTGTCTTTAATAACAGAAATAGTCTGTACTGTCCAATATAGTATCCCCTAACCACATGTGTAGATTGAGGCAGAAGAGTCTTACATTTCCATTTAATATGGCTAGTGTGACTGAAAAATTATACTTAAAATTTTATTTAATTTAAATTTCAAAAGTTAGTGTCTACATACAAGACTGCTCAGGTTAGGCTGTGAAAGACAGATGATAAATAAGTAAAGGAAAAAGGTATTTTCTGATAAGGAGTCCTGAGAGCAGACTGAGATAGTGAAAGGATATAGACAATGATTAGGGTGGAAGACACTGTCCTTATATTGTATCGTAAGAAAAATCTCTCTGTAGAGCTAAGAATTAACACCTGAATGATACAGAGTTACCTGTTCAAAAATTTACTGTAGAAATATTCAAGCAGAACGGAAGCAAGAGCAGAAGCCCTCAGGTAGAAGCATCAGGGGATTCAGGAACTAAAAGAACAGCATGGCTGAAGTAGTGAGGAAGAAGGAGAATAAAGTTTGCAGCAGCAGTTAGTACATACAGAGCCTGGGAGCCATTTCATTTTATACCACGTACCATCCTTCATACAGATAGATGTGATGAGTTTCTAAAAGGAAACAGACATCTCTGAGTGGGAAGTATGGAAGAAAATGATGATATATCTTAGAGTTTTCATCAAGTTTAAAATAATTCACTTTTGAAAGAGTCTTTTGAAGTTCACAAACAGTAGGTGTTAGTATGAGCTCTCAGAGGTGGACGTAAGATTTAAAATATTTAGAAATTTGACAAATGTATTCAGAGAACCTGTGAATCCAGAGTCAATGTTCTCATCATAATATTGCAGAAGATAATTTTGGATTTTTTTGCATTATTTTCCTTTTCTTCTTTTAAAAGTTATTAATGCAAACCTATCAAATAGAAGAGCTTGGAAATAAAATGTATGCTTATGAAGACATATTAATCATAAAATTTCAAAAAAGGGGGGGACAAATAATTTAATCTAACACCCTTATTTTCTAGATAAGTAAAATGTTCAGTGGTTGATAACGTATAGATTTTAAAGCTAAGTGCTAAAAGTGGGACTTAAATCTGGGTTCAGTCACTCTCTGTTTACTTTTTCCTCAAGCAATAATGCAACAACACCTTCTCTGTGTTATCAGTTAACCTTAAAAGACACTTTTCATAAAGAAGCATAAATGCCCTGATATTTAAAACAAAAATACTACTAATTTAATTAGAAATATAATGTTCTGATATTAAGAGTAAGGTTAAAATACAGTGGAACATTTTCCTGGTATTTTATTATAGTTTAAAACTTAGTCTTTAGACTAGACATAGAGTTAACCCTAAGTCTATGATTACTATTTTGAATAAGGTTCCATATGACAGCTTCAAACAGTAGTATATCATGTATATATATGTATATATCTTTATAAACATATGTGTGTGTATATACATAAGTATGTATGTGTATGAGTTTATATATGATTGTGTATGTATTTGTGTTGGTTAGTATGTGTATATATGTGTGCATGTGTGTGTATAATAAGTTTCTTTCAAAATATTATAAACCATGGCTGTGGGAAAAGTAGCCTGACACTTGGCTTTCCTTGCAACCACATTCGAGGGTATGCTTATCCTAAATGCACTCTACCATACATACACCTCATCTTGAACAAGTGTGCTACATAACTATACAAGTATTGGGCAAATTTCACCTGTATTTCCTTGTGTAAGACAGCCACTAAGGCCTCTGATACTTATGTAGAGTTACTGCTCTCTCCTAGCTTCTGTGGAAAGGAACACAATTACTATTGGGTATAAGCTGTTCCAAGTGAGGCCCCTACAGCTAAAGCTTCATCAGCTGCATAATTATTGTGCTGTATACTTTTTTGAGTCATCACAGTCATGTTCTCTATTGTCTTGAAAAGCAATTTGGTCACTTATTTGATTTTGAAGTTTTATCATCTTTTCAGCACATTTTTATTCCTCAGAATATTGAAGACAATTATTTTTCAAAGTTCATCAATGTAAGAATCATGGAATTCCATGCTGGCACTGTAGGCAACAGTGGCATCTAAGTCTTGTTAAAAGTTTGTATAATCTGTCATAATATCAGGTAACAAGAAAAGTAACATGGATGATAAAAGAGGTAATTTGGGGATTAGAAAAAATATGAGTGTGTTGGTGAAGAACTAAGAGGCAGGAACAATATCTTTGATAGATTCAATTATGGTCTCCTGTTGACTCCCTCTGAGCATGGAGAGTGTACCATGCTAACACTTGCTCATGTGTGATGCTTTCATATTTTTTTTTTCTGAAAAGCTTCCCGACGACAGTATGCCTGGAGCTCTGTTTTTCATCTGGCTGACTAATTCAAACCATTTCCACCTCAGATTATAAATACAATCATAACATCCAGTTTATTTCTAATAATCCAGCCTGGTCCTTATCTTCAGGACCTTCTTCTATTCTGCAGAGTGAAGCAACACACTCAGCTCAGCTCTTACTCCACTACTGAGGACACTTCAGTCGTGTTCTTTCCTGAATAATTTTTAGGCAAGAATTGGATTAGACAGCTGTCTCACTCAAATTCCCTGGGAACTATATCAAGTTTTTTTCTGGGGGACTCATAAAACTAAATGACACAATACTCTATGGCTTTTTTTTTTTTTTTTTTTAACAAACAACACCGATAACAACAACAAAAGAAAACCCAGCACTTTACATCTTGGGCCTTGGCTGATTCTCCGTTAGAAAGGTGCAAGGTGTTCTAAGAATCACAAAAATTTATCTATTTATTAGGAAAGTTGTTTGACAGTGTTATGCAAGTCTTATATCCTTATTGATTTTCTGTCCACTTGTACCAATTGTTACGTTAAGGGTGTTGACATCTTTGACTACAACTGTGAATTTGTCTACTGGAGAAATGTTTTGCTTGTTGTATTTTGAAAGTCTAGTATTCAGTGCAAAAGAATACTCAAGATTATTGTTTCCTCTATAATAAAATTTTCCTTTATAAATAAGAAATGAGCTCTTACCTCTGATAATATTATTTGACCTGATAGCCTGTGTCTCATAATAATATACCCCAAATAGCTGTCTTTATTTAAATAAACTTTTTATTTTGGAGTAATTTTATATTTACAAAAACGTTACAAAGACAGTACACAGTATTTCTCTATACTCTTCATTTGGCATCTCCTGATGTTAAGATCTTATATAACACTGATACATTTATCAAAACTAAAAGATTAATATTGTTTTATTACCATTAACTAAACACCAAACATTTTTTGGTTTCACTAGTTTCACAAGTAATGCCATTTCTGTATTCCAGGATTCAATCCAAGATACGACATTGCATTTAGTCGTCTTGTCTCTTTGATCTCCTCTGATCTGTGGCAATTTCTTCATCTTCCCCTGTTTTTCATAATCTTTATTGTTCTGAAGACAGTTTGGTGAGTTATTTTGTAAAATATCCTTCGTTTTTAGTTTATTTAGTGATCTCTCTAGTTTTAGACAGAGATTATAGATTTTGGGGGAGAAGATCACAGAGGTAAAGAACTCTTCTCATAATATCATGTCAGAGATACAAAACATCAACGTGATATTCCCAGTAATATCAGCCTTCATCATTTAGTTAAGGTGGTGCTAAGGTAGGTCTACCGAGTCTCTTAACTGTAAAGTTACTATTTTTCTCTTCCCACACTCTATTCTTTGGAAATGAATTATTAGGTCCAGTGTACACTCAAGATGGGAGTGCAGGTAAGGTGTGCTTAATTCCATCTCTTGGAGAGAAGAATATCTATACACATTATTGGAAAATCTCTAAAGAAAACTGGTCTTCTTTCTCTTTATTCATTTAGTCATTCCTTTATTTATATTACAATGGACTCATATATTTACTTTATAGTTTGTTTTACAATCAACACTTTGTTGTTTATTATTTTACACACTTTATTCTTTTACCTATCTTCATAAGAGAAAATGTAGGTAATTGATTTCATGACTTTCTTATTTTCTAATATAAGCAGTTAATGTTGCACTTATCATTTTACCTTTTTATGCGATGCTTTAGTTGTATTTCATAAATGTTGATTTTTAAAAATTTTAATCTAATTATAAGTCTAATTTCTCTTGCGATTTATTCTTGACCCATGCATCATTTAAAAGTGCAACTTGTAAATATTTGGAGGACTTTCCAAATAAATACTCATTATTGATTTATAATTTAATTCCATTATGAACAGAAATAATATTTCTTGTACTTTCATCATTTAAATATGTTAAGGCTTATTTTATGGCCAAGAATATGGCTCATCTGAGTGATAAATCCACATATGTTTAAAAAGAATGTCAAGCCGGGGATAGGACAAGTATCCTAAATGTCAATCAGGTCAAGTTGGTCTTCACTATTCTTCAAGTCTTTCACTGCCTTATTGATTATTTTGTCTACTTGTTCTGATAATTAATATTGTGGATTTATCTATTTTTTAAAAATTCGATCAGGTTTTGCTTCATGCATTTTGAGCTCTGTTACTTTATTGTATTTATTTTATCAGTGTTTGCTCTAGATTTTAGAATACACATATGTAATTTTTCACAGTCTACCCACAACTTCATGTATAGGTAGTATAAGAAACACAGCAACATACTTACATTGTCCCCTCCTGATATTTTGTAACAATGTTTGTGCATTTTCATTTTGCATATATTATAAACCCTATATTGTATTATTATTTACTCAATTATATTTATCTCTAATATTACCGTTATACATATGCTTTACTGCTTGATATCCCATTGGTCATGGAGGTTATATTAATTTGGATTTAGTCTTTTTTCTCATGCTTCATTTTTTTGTAAAATCTATTGCTACATCTCTGAGTTTACTGACTTTTTCTTCTTCATTGTCTAATCTTCTTCTAATATAGTATAATGTATTTTTTAATTTCAGATTTTTTTTTAATCTCTAAGACTTCCGTTTTTTCTTTTGAATATCATCTATTTCTCTCCTCATCATGTATACATTTTCCTTTTTATCTCTGAATATATTAATGATATTTATCATATAAGTTTTAAAGGCTTGTCTAATCATTCCCTCACTATTTTCTGCTTATTTCTATTGATAGCTACTATTTTTACTCCTTGTTATGGATTATAGATCTCTATTTGTTTGCATATTGACAATTTTTTAATTGGACGCCAGGTATTAGAATTTTACAGTTAGCTGCAGAAGTTTGTTGTATCCCTTTAAAAAGTACTGAGTTTTGTCTCAGTACATGGTTTAACTACCTGTAGATGTGATTGATTTTTTTTAAAGGCTCTTTTTAAAGTTCTGTTTGTTCATTTTTGTTTCTAATAGTGGCTCCAGAGCAGCCTTTATTCTGGGTCTAATTAAACCCCTTTCTGAAGGCATATTGTTGAAGACTCTACCCAGTGCCCCAGGTAATTCAAGATCTTTACATTGTAGGAAAACAAATTGTTCCCAACCTTGTTTGATCTCTGAGAATTGTTCATCCTACTGATTCCTGGTGGTTTTTGCTCATCTCTGAGGGTTTCTTCTCACATGTGCACATCAATAGCAAGAGATCATCATTTGACTTAGGATTGTCTTGGAGATGCGGGCTCTTTTTTGGTTCCATATGAACTTTAAAGCAGTTTTTTCCAATTCTGTGAAGAAACTCATTGGTAGCTTGATGGGGATGGCATTGAATCTATAAATTACCTTGGGCAGTATGGCCATTTTCACGATATTGATTCTTCCTATCCATGAGCATGGTATGTTCTTCCATTTGTTTGTGTCCTCTTTTATTTCACTGAGCAGTGGTTTGTAGTTCTCCTTGAAGAGGTCCTTTACATCCCTTGTAAGCTGGATTCCTAGGTATTTTATTCTCTTTGAAGCAATTGTGAATGGAAGTTCATTCCTGCTTTGGCTCTCTGTTTGTCTGTTACTGGTGTATAAGAATGCTTGTGATTTTTGCACATTAATTTTGTATCCTGAGACTTTGCTGAAGTTGCTTATCAGCTTAAGGAGATTTTGGGCTGAGACAATGGGATTGCATTGGGAGTTATACCTGATGTAAATGACGAGTTGATGGGTGCAGCACACCAACATGGCACAAGTATACATATGTAACAAACCTGCACATTATGCACATGTACCCTACAACTTAAAGTATAATAATAATAAATAAATTTAAAAAAAAAAAAAAAAGAAGACTGGCAGGCTCAAGACCAAAGAAGAGCCAATTTTTCAGTTTGAGTCTAAAGGCAAGCAAACACCAATGTTCAATTCCAGCAGTTAGGCTGAAGAAGTTCCCTCTTATTTAGTATTTTTGTTCTATTTGGGTCTTCAACTGGTTGGATGAGGCCCACTCACATTGGGAAGGGAAATCTACTTTACGTGGTCTACCAAGTCAAATGGTAACACTTTCACAGATACATCAAGAATAATGTTTGACCAAATGTCTGGGCACCCTGTGGCCCAGTCAAGTTGACACACAAAATCAATCATCATAGCCTCTTAGGTGGAGGCTCCTTTAAGATAATTGCAATCCTACTATTATCATTGGTCCATGGGTTTGAAGGAAAAGTCCTACATTCTTAGCTTGCCACTGATACATGCTGCTGTGGTTTAAATGTTTGTCCCTCTAAAACGATGTGGACATTTAAGTTCCCAATGTGACAGTATTAAAAAGGGAGACCTTTATGAGATGATTAGGTCATGAAGGCTCTGCCCTCGTGAATGGATTAATCCATTCATAGATTAATGGATAATTGGATTGTCATGGAAGTGGGACTAGTGGCTTTACAAAAAAAATGAAGAGACATTTGAGAAGCATGCTCTGCCCCCTTGCCATATGATGCCCTGTACCTCCTTGGGATTCTGCAGAGAGTCTCCACCAGTAATCAGGTCCTCAACAGATGTACCCCACACAATCTTGGACTTCTCAGCCTTCATAAGTGTAAGAAATAAATTTCTTTTAAAAAATAAAAAAATAAAAAAAAAAGAGAGCATCATTAGCAAACCCCAAGGAAGATTCCGGGTGCTCTTTCTGTGAAGCACCATTCTTTTTGTTATTTTACTCTGAAATTTCTCAGTATTCCTGAATTCTGATCTCTTCCATTTCAATTCAGGCACAACTGCTGGGCTGCGTTTCAATTCTTCCTACCAGGGCTGTGGCCTGGAAACTACTTGCAGGTAATTAGGTGGGCAATAGTAGTATCTACTTTATTTCCCTTCCTCAGGAATCACATTTGCGTGGTGCCTTTGTGTAAAACTGAAAAATTGTGATTTCATATCCTTTATTTAGCTTACCAGTTGTTTACAGTAAGGGGCTAATTCTTGTAGTAATCAGTCATTTATAAGTAGAAACAGAAGTTATATGTTTTTCATCATCTAATGTGGTTTATTTAGAAATAAAGAACAAAAATTTTAATTATAAATTCATCTGACAAGCCAAATCACCCAGACAACACAAAACTAAACTTCATAAAAATACTTGAATAACATTAAATATTGTGTCATATTGTACCAAAGAGTGTTTCATCACTTTTATTTATATTAAATAATCATTTTAATTAACACCTTTTCATTATAATTTGCTTAAAGCAAGCTAACATAATAAATGAATAACGGAACCCACTGAAACAGTTTTTTTCAATATTTCAGTTTGCTTATTTTCTCTCAAAATTATTTTTACATATAGAAACATAAACATAAATGCAAATGTATGCATTTCCAGAAAATGTTCTAATATTATTATATTTTTCTTTATTTCTGGATGGAATACAACATAATAATTTAGAAATGGGAGATTTTTAAAAATCAGCAACATCCACGAATATTGAAAAATTTATTTGTGATTGTGTATGTTCTGTGGTTTTTAACATATCTGAGGTTTTAATAAGCAGTTTTGGCCAGGGATAGTGGCTCATGGTTGTAATCCCAGCCTTTTGTAAGGCCAAGGCAGGAGGATTGCTTTGAGGTCAGGTATTTGAGACCAGCCTGAGCAACATAATGAGATCCTGTCTCTATAAAAAATAAAAAGCTGAGTGCAGTGGCACACATCTGTAGTTCTAGCTAGTTGAGGTCCGAGGCGGGAGAATCACTTAAGACCAGAAGACTGAGGCTGCAGTGAGTCGTAATCGTACCACTGCACTCCAGTTAGAGCAGTCTTTGTCTCAAAAAAAAAAAAAAAAAAAAAAAAAAAGAGGAAGTGGTGTTTTCCACAGATTTTCTACAGACTTTGAAACTTCCTTTGTCCTAAATAATTATTTTACCCTTAAGACTATAACTCAAATGTAATTATTTTTAAAAAATCATTGAATAAAGTTTTCATTTATACTTTCTTTAAAGTATTAATTTTAAAGAATATTTTTTAAAAATTAAAAAAAATCCAATGCCATGGAGATGTTGCAAGATTTCATGTAGTCTGTTGCATCCTGGCAAATATAAAAGCTTCTGTCCCCTTGTTTATGAGGAAGACATTCTGGGACACTATATTGCCAAAGCCATGATGCATTTCAACATGACCTCTAAAAATGTCTGGGCAAAAAGTTTGCAATGAAAGATTTTCTTAAACCACATTTTCCACAGTACAACACTGTTGTATCAGAGTAAAGGGCAAAATTAATTTGGGAATTTATTTTTACCATCGATGTCTTTACTCTCAAAATGAGGGTAATAAGATCTTCCTACTTCTTAGATTTTAATGGAAATGTCCTCGTGATAGCCTGACTAGAACATTAAAGATGACATGTTACAAAGGTGAAAGTTTTATCTGCCAATACACTATGCTCCAGGAAGGAATGCTGTCTCTGATCCTTAAACAAGGGTGACCATTTCCACTACTGTGTTTCCAAAATTTCATTTCTATGATTAGTATTCTCATTCACTGCCCTTTACCTTCCTAGTGGTAATGAAGATACAACATATTACAGTGGTGATTTCCAGAGAATTTACTTTGCTGAGATTCAAGATAAAAACAAACTGTACCTTATTAGCCTCCATCCTAGCAGCAGGGTAAAGAAATACAGCCACAATGCCACAGTGCGTAGTAATGAAACACTCTATTATTTCAAAAGTGATTTCCGAAGTTTGGGGAAGGTAATGTATGAAATAAAATTATTGTTTTTGAAGAAAAAATAAAGCATATACAAAACCATCTCAGTCACAATCCTTTGTGTGGTCTCTGCGTTTTATGGAATAGGTAAATACGCCTCTCATAGCGGTTTTCTTTGGTGCGTCACCAAGCAACATATAAACAAAGCACTCAAATCTGTTTCTTCATTCGTTATCAAATAAGATAAACTGCTGAAATACACTTATAGACATATACGTCTGGATCAAAACCTGATAAATATTATGCAAATTAATGATGAAATATTTTTTATTTAACCAATAATTTTGGTCAATATTATTATATCTTAGAAAATCCTAGGTGTTTAAAACTCAGACTATCCACAACTTGTGCTATAGACACACATTTGAAAGGACACATATGGGAGAAGATATCCTGGATAAATTATCACTCTGTTTCTTATAATATGGCACTGTATAACTTTGAAGTAAAACCCATAATCCCAGTGAGTTGAACTCAGTTGTATGAGTTCACAAGTACTGTATTGCCTAAAAATTCCAAGTAAAAGTAAGAAAATTCTAAGTAAAAGTAAGCTGAGATACTCTTTGGTCTATTTCTTTTGGAAGCCAACATATAGAAGTAATATAATTTTTTTCTGTTGTCTATAAAAATTGAAGAAACAAAATAAAATTGTGACAACTCTGAAACCAGGCACATAGGATATAGTATCATTAATTTTATTTGCTTTTTGGCTTACTCATTGCAAAATAGATGTTCCTATGAAAAAGGAAATGCTCTCTGCAAAGTCAGTTGATGAAAATGAATTACTGTATTTCACAGATGTTTTCACTTTAAAATGGAATATTATGATGGTGCTAAAACTTTTTTACCACCATTACTGTAATTTGCATACCATTACTGATGATGTTTATATTTTGAAAGTTGAAATGTTTTTGAGCTCATCATAACCTAGCACTAATGATTCTCAGTACATCTGTGGAAAACCAACATCTAGGCAGTTTTCTCCAGCTCAATCATCTCTGATGAGTTTGTACTGTCTTCCAAAATATTCAGCTAGGATTTGTATGTACTTAAAGATTCTGCTTTATGTATACACAATCTGAAACTTAAACGGAAGGTAACAAATCAAAATTATGTGGTAACATATGAATAAACGTGTATTCTGGCATTTGTTTTAATAAAAGCATTTTAGTGAACTTACGCTATGTTTTCAGGATAGCCAGATCATTTTATTGCTGAATTCAAGAGGAAACTGATGCTTTGTATGCAAACAATGAAGTAAATTACTCTTAATTCAGAGTCTGAGGTTTAGAAAAAATAAAAATGCTGCAGGTGCCAATAAAAGAAGGCACTAAAGGAAATAATTTCAATTGTAAAATATTTCAGGGAAGACATTATCAGTAAAATTTATGTACAAATAAAAGAGAGAAACCAAAGGTAACAAACAATTAACAGATGTAGTTTTCATATAAATTACCATAAAGTGGAAAACTGAGGTCTCAGTGCATGGTTTCATTATCCATTACTTTAAAAATAAGGATAATTTTCGAATGCCTCTGAACTAATCTGAGTATAACTATATTTTTCAATTTCCTATTTTCCACATGATCATGAGAATGCCTTACCATTAACCACACACATAATGGTAACGCTAAAATTATCCAAGTAATATATTCCATTATGGTGCATTTTCTGTATAAACAAAGTTTCACTTGCATGAACCTTCTACAGCAGTACCACATAAGTATGTGTTTGTTTAGCTGCAACCAAAACAAAATCTCTAGTTTAAACAAGTATCTATGAATTACTTTTCATGTTAAAGAAGTTTATAGGGAGCCAGTAGAAAGCTAGTGTGTCAGCTTCCCAGTAAAATGAGGAATCCAAGTTCTCATCGATTTGCTTTATCCCCAGTATATTGTTTCCATTGTTTCCTATTTTATTAATTTATTTTAGTGTAGTTAGAAAACTACATTACCTTCTCAATAAATGTTTAAATGTACAATGCATTATTGTTGACCATAGATACAATGTTGTACAGCATATATATAGAATTTACTCATCTTGCCCAGCTGAAACCTTATGCCCATTAGTTATTAAGTCCCCATCACCCCTGACAACCACCATTTCACAATTTGAGTCTATGAGTTTGAGTATTTTAGATACCTCATGTAAGTGGAATTATGCAATATATATATATATATATATATTTTCTGTGACTGGCCTATTTCTCTTAGCATAATATTCTCAAGGTTTATCTATGTTGTCACATACCTTTTCTCTTTAAAGGCTGCATAGTATTCCATTGTGTGATTTGAGGTGGGTGTGTATGACATTTTATCCGTTCATCTGTGGATGGATATTTACATTGATACCACAGCTTGGCTATTGTGAACAGTGTTGCAATGACCATAGGAATGCTGTTATTTCTTTGAGGTCATGATTTAAATTCTTTTGAACTAATTCCCAGAAGTGGGATTGCTGGATAATATGTAGTTCTATTCTTAATGCTTAGAGAAATCTCCATGGTGGCTGTACCATTTTTCATTTCCACCAACAGTGTGTGAGGGTGTCAATTTTTCCACATCCTTGCCTACACTTACCACCTTGTTTTTAATAACTATCCTGACAGGTGTGAATTCATAGCTCATTGTGGTTTTAACTTACATTTTATCTCATGATTAGTGATGTTGAACATTTTTCATATATCTATAAACCATTTGTATATCCTCTTTGACAAATGTCTATTCAAGTCATTAAACTATTTTAAATTAGGTTATTTGTTGTTTGTTATTCAGTTGTAAGAGTTTCTTATATATTTTGAAGATTAACTCCTTATCAAATAAATGGTTTGCAAATATTTTCTCCCAATCTATAGGTTCTCTTTTCATTCTGTTTGTTTCTTTTGCTGTGCAGAGCTTTTTAGTTTCACATAGTTTTACTTGTTTACTTTTTGGTTTTGTTGCCTGTACTTTGGGTGTCATAACCATAAAATAATTGCCAAGGCCAAGGTCATGAAAGTTTTCCTCTATATTTTCTTCTAGTCTTTTTACAGGCACAGGTTTTGTGTTTAAGTCTAATCCATTTTGAATTAATATTTGCATATGCTATAAGACAGAGGTCCAATTTCATAGTTTTGCATAGAGATATAGTTTTATCATAACCATTTGTTGAAGAAACAATCGTTTTTCCATTGTGTTTTCCATTATTTCTAGAATAAGGAATAAAAGTCACATGATCCTCTCAATAGATAGAGTTTGACAATATTAAACTTCCATTCATGATAAAAATTCTCAACATATTAGGTATGTAAGGCACACATTAACATTAAACATTAAAAAGGGTGTATGTGCAAAGTTTTCTCTTTATTTCTGTATATAATAAATGTTTTTCATTTATTTCTGTGTTTTCTATTATGTTTCATTGTTCTGTATGTCTGTTCTTTACCGGTATCATATTGTTTTTATTATTATAGCTTTGTTACTTATTTTGAAATCATGAAACATGATACCTTCACCTTTATTCTTTCTCAAGATTTCTTTGATTATTCATGCTTGTGATTCTATCTGAATTTAGATTTTTTTTTTGTATTTCTGTAAAAATGCCATTGTGATTCTAATAGATGTTGCACGGCATCTGTAGATTACTTTGGTACACATGAATATTTTTAAAATATCTAGTCTTCCCATATATGAATCTGGGATGTCTTTCCAATTCTTGGTGGTTTATCTCATTTAGGTTCTTTCATCAATGTTTTTAGGTTTCAATACACAAATCTTTCACCTCCTTAATAAGTTCATTTCTAGATATTTTATTTTTTCTAAACTATAACGATATTTTTAAAATTTATTTTTCAAATAGTTTTATATAGAAATGCAACTAATTTTATAGTTTATTTTGTATCCTGTGACTTTGCTGAATTCGTTTAATATTTTTAATGTATTTTTTCTTTATGATGTATTTAGGGTAGTGTATGTTTATATATATATACAATCATGCCTTCTACATTCAGGGGCTTCCTACATTCAGGTTTTTTCTCTCTGATTTGGAAGCCTTTTATTTCTTTTCCTTGCCTGATTGTTCTGTCTAGCACTTCCAGTACTATGACTGAATAGAAGTGACAGAGTAGTTGTCCTTGTCTCATTTCTGAAATTAGAGAAAAAGCTTTCAGCTTTTAACTATTGAGTATAATGTTAGCTCTAGACTTTTCACATATGCACCTTTTAATGTTAAATGTTAATGTGTGCCTTACATACCTAATATGTCGAGAATTTTTATTATGAATGGATGTTTAATATTGTCAAACTCTTTATCTATTGAGATGATCATGTGACATTTATTCTTTATTCTAGTAATGTAACATATCACATTAATTTATTTCTGTATGTTGACATATTCTTGTATCCCAGGGATAAATCTCTCTTCGTTATAGTTATAATCTTTTTAATGTGCTGTTGGAATCATTTTGCTAGTATTTTATTGGTGATTTTTGTATCGATAATCATCAAGGATATTTTCCTGTAGTTTAATTTTCTTGTGGTTTTGTCTGGCTTTGAATTAGTATAATGCTGGCCTCATTTAATAAGTTTGAAAGTGTTCTCCTCCAATTTTTTGTATGAGTTTGAGAAAGACTGGTGTTAGCTCTTCTTTAAATATTTGGTAGGATTCACTAGTGAAGCCATCTTGTCGGTCCTATGCTTTTCTCTGTTGAGAGGTTTTGCATTATCAATTCAATCTTCTTACTAATTATACATCTGTTCAGACTTTCTATTTCTTCATACTTTAGTTTTGGTATACATTTCTAGGAATTTATTCATTTTTTCCTAGGTTATCTAGTTGGTAGGTGAATATTTGCATATAGTAAAATATTACTATGATCTTTTTTATTTTTGTGGCATCAATTGTAATGTTTCTTATTTCATTTCTGATTTTATTTATTTGTGACAAGAGTAGATGTCCTTGTCTCATTCCTCATTTCTCCTTTTGCTCTTAGTCTAGCTAAAAGTTTTTCGAATTTGTTTTCAAACAAACTCTTTATTATGTTGATTTTTTTAAATTGTTGTCTATTTTCTATTTTGTTTACTTCTAATTTTTTTTATTTCCTTATTTCTACTAACTTTGGGCTTATATACTTTTTTGTTTTTATTTTTGTTTAGTTCCTTGCAAGTAAAGTTAGATTGTTCATTTGAGATCTTTCTTCTTTTGTAATGTACATATTTAATGCTAATAATTTTGCTTTTTTTGCTGCAGTCTGTAAGTTTTAGTGTGTTGTGTTTTCATTTTCATTTGTCTCAAGGTGATTACTTTCAAATTTCTTTTTTGATTCCTTTTTTGACTCAATGGCTGTTTACAAGGTCCTTATTCTTTGTTAAGGTTATCTCATGCTTGAATAAGGTGTGAGTGCAACGTTAAACCTACCTGCATTGTGGAAAACAGGTAAAGAAAGATCAAGTGCCCTCTATTCTTTAACAAGATTTTCTAAAGTTCAACATAACATTATCTCTTATGTTTAAAGGGTTAGAATGTAATCTCATCATTGTACCCAGTTGCAAAGTATTTTGAGAATGTGCAAGAATTTAAAACGGAGTTCTGATACTAAATTTTAACGGGAGACTTAATATGGGAATTGCAACTAATAGTCTCTGCCATAGAACAAATTTTATTATTATTACTCAAGGTCAAAATTTGGGGACTAGAATGTTTTGTCTCAACTCTGTTTAGTCACATCATAGAGTCAAAACGTAGAGTTTTGTGACAAAAAATTATGGCATTGACTTTAGACTTTGTAAAGTGCCAAAGATACTTTACTGAACGATACAATTCCCTTCATATATGAGAAATCTGAAAACAGAGACATGGAAGAGCTTAATCACTTGAAATTCAGTGTTTTCTGGTTTAAATATGCTACTTTCTAAGTAAACAGAGTCATTTACTCTAAAACTAGTACATGGACTTTCTGTACTTCTTTAACCAGTTTTTTATAATATCATTTCATTTTCTTCTAAATGTTTTTCCTTTCTTTTTTAATGCTTTTCTTTTTGTTAATAAATAGTTCTCCTCTTGCTTATCACCGTTTACAATTTTCAGGCTGAGTACATGTGTTGCTTTAAAACTTCCTAGGAGAATATTAAATAGTATTTAAGAACAAATCTTGGAAATCAGGCACACTGGGTTCAAATTCTACCTCTCTCCCAAAATAGTTACCTTTCATAAAAACTTCAAGCTTTGTTTTCTGGATCTATAAATTGCAATAATCATTGTCCCCACTATTTAAGGCGATTTCATAGTTTAACCAAAATAATGATTAACAGTACATGGCACTGTTAAGATTTCTATTACGATTTCTTTTTAATTTAGTCTTAAGTGTGCTCTATTGAGAGCTCTAGCTCTGTTCTGGCCAGAAATTCTTAGATGTATATTAGATGTATACAGTGCATCTTTAATGGAATACTTCTTTATCCTGACAGATGGCCTAATATCTGAGTGTTCAACCTGTGACCTAGTATGCTTTTCATAGGAATCCGTTAGATAGCCTTGTGACTCTTACCAGAACTATATCTAGTTACTCCTACTGAGATACCCACTCATTAAGAAAAAACCCTGTAAACAGATTAGGTTCAGGTGTGTGCATGTCAGGTGAGACACAATAAGGATGTAAAATCAAATGCATAAAACAGAATAAATTTATTACTTGTAGGTCCAGAGAGGTTAGAGGCGCCTATGGGAAGCCAGTGGACCATCTGGAGGTGTCAGGGAGCCACCAGCTAACTGGTAAAAGCATCATAATTAATTATCCGTCCCACATCTGGTTGCCAGTGAGTACTAGTGGGAGGTGGAGGAGGAGTTACAATGGAAAACTTGGAAACATAAGGTGAGGACTTGTTCTTTGTAGATATTTATGTATAATTGCTCTCTACTTTAAATAAATTTATGTTGCCTGAGGCCACCAAGAGTCAATGTAGGAAGTCTGTCATAGTTGGTGTGCAGTGTGTGAAATCTGGTAGATGGACAATACAATCAGGTGAGAACCTGGGGTACTATGGCAATTAGGGGAGAACGTGCAGTAAGAAGGCAGTTAGGGTACAACATCACCCTACTAATTTAAGTAATTGATCTTTCAGTAGGTCACATTGTCATTTGATGAACTTAGCCATCTGAGGGAAGTAGGACGGATTGAAGTTCCACAGTGTGCCTTGTTCTAGTGCACACTATTGGACTGTCTGCGCTTTACAGTGGGTCCACTGATCAAAATCAACAACTTTGGGTGCTCCAACATAAATTAGAATAGATTTTGTCAGACTAGCAGTGATGGATGTGACTGTGACATGGTGTGTGGGAAAAGACAGTAGGAATCCCATGAGGAGTCACTTACAGTAAAGCAATACCCAATAGTGGCAGTGGTGACCAGTAGGGGGCTTAGGTAATTAAGATGTCGTGAGCAAGGATCCTCTACCTTAGGCACCCTACCCTAGTGGGAACATCCAAAGTTTTGTTTGGGGACAAGTTTCACAGTTATTCATAACTGTTTTACCTAACGAAGGAGTTAAGGGTATTCTCTCTGGTAGGCCCAAATCTACAAAGGTTGAGGTGCCCTGGTGACCCAAAGTTATTTGAGCCCATGCTACCAATGAGTATGGCACATCAGATTGTTTTTGTTTTGTGTTTTTCCATTTAGACAACATAAGCCTGTTTGGCAAGAGTGTCTACAGTGTTGTTAAAGTGTGTCTCAGATGTATCACAGTTGTGTGCTCAGACACGTGACATGAAAATAGAAAGCATGGTTGTAGCCACTTCCTGCCAAATGTGGGATCCCCATAGTGGCTTATTATGTATTTGAAAGTTATGTTTTCCCCTTATCCAAACCATACAGCTAACCCATTTGCCATCTCCCAAGAACAGGTGAAAACTTTTAATTTGTGAAGGGCATGTTTTAGGGTGTCTTTAAGAGCCAGTCGTCAGTTACAAGTTTGGCAAAGTGGGCTGAGCTGAGGTTGCTTTCCTCCACCAGAGTGGTGTGTGCAGCCAATGGTGTGCTGCAGTGCTCCAGTGGGCCCCACTGCATACAATGGTGGCACTGTGATCAGTGAGGTACATGGTCTCCCAGGTAATGCAGTTGGTTCCAAGGAACTCCCTACCTAGCCAGAGAGTTGAATAGTAGAGATATCATCCATCACCCATTCCTCAAAGGTGGTGGGCAATGGGCGGAGTATGGGGAAAGCCACATCCTCCTTTAATTTGTAAAGACCTTTTGAATTAGGTTTAGCTCTCTTCTGAAGATACCATTTCCATTTTAACAGAGAGGCATCTCTGGACTTACTGAGCCCCTTCTGAGAATCATCTATAACCCAGGGCATTACAGGAACTTATCACATGCATGTAGCATCATCAGCCATAAGCCAATGGACACCTCTGTCTCTGATAGACCCCAGGAGGCTATCAAAATATAGTTTTCTAGAAAAGGATACAAAATGGTTTGTGGTAGTCACCTGGTCCACAAGCCCATGGGTAACCAAGAGTTGGCAAGTCATGTCCACAGGCTCCAGGAAGCATAGTCTACGATGGCCAGTGACTCTGCCCAAAAGTCAGACCATGGAGGCACTAGGGGCAGGGCCGTTGTGTTGCTTGTTGAACTAATTTTCATACCCCAACTCTGGGACTTTCCAGAGTGGAAGGAACTGAATCTGCATGTAACAGTGTAGATAAGTTTAAGGGATAATGTGAAATGTGAAATGTGTTGTGGGTAAAGTGAGTGAAGGTCCGGAAGGTGTTATGTTTGAGTATCTGAGATGGTCAAATTGTGAGTAAATGATATTTGACAATAGGGGAGATTTCTCAACCTTTAACTGCCTATATAGTCCCCAGGACCTTTATTCAGGTGGCAGGCCTCTATATTTCATGGGAAGCAATGGCCCAACCTAGGTCCAGTACATATTGAGTTAGAATATTTAAATCATTTTTTTTACTGCCTCTCTAGCAGGCCCCTTTAATATCACGCCATGTAAATGGTGCCAAAACTGGCAATATTTTAATTGTGATGTTAGAGAGCTTGCTGGCAAAGGTTGTGGGCAATAGCTGGGCTGTTCAGGTATCCCATAGGGAGATGAGTGAACATGTATTGTGCTCCCTTCAAAGGGAAGGCAAATTGGCTTTGTGAGTCTGCTGAAATTGGAATGGAACAAGATCTATTGGCCAGACCCACTGCTGAAAAATGGGAACCGAGAGCCTTTTGGGTACTGTCCATTAATTCAACAATGTCAGCAATGGGGGTTTTAATAGGTGGCACCTGAGAATTTAAATTACATTAATTTTTAGTCTCCATTCATTTGTGGTGACTTTTAATACAGGCCAAATTGGACTATTACTATAAAATAGTGGAGACAATAACTCCTTCTAGTAATAGAATTAGTGGTCATAGACCTTCTGTACCTAGTTTTAGTAGTTATCGTGGTGTATTTACCACCTTGACGGGGGCTGGCAACTGCAGTGGGTCCTACTTGCATTTTCCCACCAGCAGTGCTATGAATTTAAATTTGTTCTGGCTGAAGTGGCAGTGAGCCAATGCCTCAATCCCTATAATGAGAAAAGAAAGAGCCAGTAAAGCCACCATCACTAACAGAATTAATGAAAACATTTCTAATAGATGCAAAAATTAAGATGTGTTTCTCTTAAATAACCTTTCTGGCCATGCCCTGCAAATTGTATGTGGCATCTTTTGGGTGTAAACTAAGATTTCCTAAGATAACAGAGACCTGTACACCAAGTATCCAGCAGGACTAAGAACCTTTGGGAGTTACCCATCTTCCAATGAACCACCAATGTTGTAAAAGGGTGATTGTGCTGAATGGCAGGACAAGACCCAGGGAGAAGCCAAACTCCTATGGCAGGAAGTTAGGGATCACCAGTTCTGAGGTTTGGGGAAGGTAGTTGGTTCCCCTTATTGTTCGAGAAGATTGTCCCCTTGGGATCCCTGAATGGACACTTGGGGAGGACACCGCCAAAGCTGTAGATGTGTTAAGTACATCTTTTTTCCTTCATAATTTAAAGTTAGAATGGCTTGTGATTAATTAATCTGGAATGTCCATATCCCTTAATTGACAGCATGGTGGCCATTCAGAGGGTCTTTGTGGGAGCATTTCTAGATGAAGAGGTCTTGGCACCAGGAGGAGGGGCGTGGGTTATATCGTCCTGTATTGGGGGCTTCCCTCAGTATTCAATAATTTGGAATCAGGGTGAGAGCTCCCCTCAGGATGGGACAACAAAGCTCTACCCACTAATGCTTCTTGTATGGTGTGTATAGTGCCTATCTAATTTAACAATAAGGCCTTATAGTCAGGAGGGGCATATTGATAAGGAAAGATCTGTGAGAATATATGCTTTAGCATCTATTATATGTATGAAAGGTTTTATTTTGGAATTTATGTAGATGTATAGTACATGGTCTCTGATATCAATGAGCTCATAATATATAAAGTCAATGATAAACACATAAATACTATATAAGGAACTGTGACAGTGATCATAATAGGGTTATAAAAATTGCTATGAAATATTGAAGAAAATAGTTTATTCCATCTTAGAGAACAGGTCAGGAAAAGTTTATTGATTTTGATCTATTAGTATAATGGTGCTGTTCCTCATCATTAATAGAGTGTGTCCTGGTTTTTCATTTTTTTTCATAGAGTTGGATTTATATTGTGTAAGCTACAATGACCATAAAAGGAACTAACCCATTTAGTGACTAAATGAATGACCCTGATTTCACTCATCAGAGTATTGCTCTACATGCTGAAGCCTGCATTGTTTCATTATTTTCCCTTGTTCTCATATTGCTGTTAAGCTTTTCACACTTGCCCTTAAGGCCCCATCCAGTAATTTTGTAGGACTCTACTGAATCTTCAGGACTTTTATTTTATTTAACCTGAATATGCAAAACAGTCCCTCCTCTGATTCTTTTTTTGTCTGTTTGTTTTCTGATATTAAAGGTCTTATGGAATTTAGAAAAATCTAAGAATGAAGCTGTCATCAGTTCATAAGTAAAGTGGAGATTGTGAGCATGTCTGAGTGGGTATTATGAAATTAATTTTTGTATTTTTAAATGCTTAGCAAACCACTTGTCTCATATTAGATTCATAATATATGTTTATTTATTATGGAGAAAATCCTATCTCTTGTAATGGTAGTGTACACTTTTCAACACATAATGAATGACAAGCAATAGTGATGGTCTACATCTGAGGGCTAGAAGTTGAAGTAAGGATATTAACGATGTATTTTGTTGCTTCAAGTTAGATAGGTCCTACTAAAATAGGAAGATATTATTTAACAAAAACACCTTTAGAATTTTAAATTGACAGAATTTTGTATGGGAAGATATTAATAAAGTTTAACTAATGCAGACAGAAATAAAAGTTCCTTAATGTTTATGGATTGTATTTTCATGAAATGTATATACAGCCAATGTCACAGCATTCATTTGTCATTATTTCAACTTTTCCATTAAAAAATTAAAAGCATCAATATATGCACTTTCTATGTTATGATATAACAGTAATAATGGCAGTTAGAAAGAACTGTCTGCTACTGATATCAATATTTTTTGGTAATTAGATTCATCACACAGTGACTGGGCTGGGCTGCTTATTACCTGCTTTCATACAACTTTAAATTATTTGTTCTTAAGTTGAGTAAATTTCAAGTCATACACAGCATTTGCTGCAAGTATCTCTGAAGAATACGATAACAACAATTGAAATAATGGTCATGCTATAATTTTATTTTATGAAAGGGAAGTATACCTAATTGTAACATATTTTCCCCCAAACTATATGTGCCTCAACTGTCAATCAGATGGATTCCTTACCACTGAATCTAATGAAATATATAAAGTTTTTTTTTTAAAAAAGCATTTGATTGACAGGAAAGTTTGTCATACATAAATCTGATACTACAGTTGAGTATAACAAGGGTTTTGACTGACAGGTTAACAACTGAACTATCCACCCTTATTTTGTGTTGCTCTATAACATTTCTGAAATTGAATGAAGGATTCCAGGATTCTAATCTCTACAGAAAGTTTTTTTTTTTTTTTTTTTTAAATACCAGGGATTTTTTTTTTTTTTTTTTTTTTGAGGAAGACAATAGATTGAAATCAGAACAGATTAAAATGGCAAGGCTAAGATGGAACTACTTTGATTATATTCTTTTTGGAAAATTAATTTTAAATATTTGACACGTTTTAGTGTCAGAGTAACTAGGAAAATAAAAGGAGTCCCTAAGACAACAAAAATAACTGCCAGATTAATAATAAAAATAGTTAAAATACTATGTAGAATTTTAATATAATAATTTATTTTTATGATTTATTAGGTAGTCAACTCATTTTAGTTACAGTTCAGATTTTAGTTATAAGAAAACAGTGGAAGTTTACCAGGAAAAATATATAGCAACTGCAAATGTACCATTTCTGATATTGTAAATTCAGTTTTATTGCAGATGCTTTCATTTTAGATTTAGTTTTATTACAGATAGAATGAGACTATGTTTTATTTTATATTCAGCTATGTCCCAAAACAAGAATAAATGTTAGATTTTATATATCAAAGTAAACTTTATAATAATCACATACTGTTTGTGTAAAAAACCTTTCAAATGTAATAATTATATTTTAACCAACAATTGTGTTTTTATTTGGCATAACTGAATTGACTGGTTTAAATTACTTATAATAATGAATAGCCCATTTATGGCAAAACTTAAAAGAATAAATGTTCTTAGAAAGAATAAAAAAAATGAGAAATGAAACAACTCTGTGCCAAATAAGATACCAAAGATAAAATTACTTTTTGAAGAACTAGCATAAGCTTTGAAGTTGTATTTTAAAACATTACAAAATATTTCAATTAAAAAATATATTGTTTTGTTTTTCTCCACATAGGACTCATGTTTTCTATTTTTGTAAGAGTAGAATTTATTACAAAAGGATTGGAATGTTTCAGACCCACTGTGTCACTGAAGATTAAGTTCAACTGCGAGAAGCAGTAAGCCCTAAGTAACAGTGATTTACAGAAAATACTCAAGCTGGGTTCTGACTCTGTGAAACCGCAGTCATTGGTCTACCTATAAACTCTTTCAGTATTTAAATAAACTACTAATAATGGCTCAAATTTTGCTTAACCCTGAACTCAAGCATGCTTACTTCCAACAACCATATGCCCCTCAATTATCCCCATTGTTTCGCATTGATAGACACATGTTTATAATTGCTTAACTTAAATTTTGGTTCTCAGAACTAGCAAGGATAGCCTTCACTCAAATATAACCCAATGATATAAGCAAAAAAGAAAAAAAAAAAGAAAAAAAGAAAAGAAAAAGAAAAAGAAAATTATATATAGTCCCAGAAATACTCAAAGGCATCATTCAGTTGTTTGGTTGTATAGTAGGGGTTCATTAAATAATTGTTAAGTGAATGAATGGATGAAAGTTTGTATCCTAATGCAAAAAACAAAATCAAACAAACTAACAAAACACCCAAATTAACATGTGACTTTAAAAAGCAACCAATGACAAATAAGGTACTACCAGCTAAGTGAAAATACAAAGTTTTTATTCTAGTATTAAAAAATGTCCCAATGTATTATGCATTTCAAAATTGCTAAAAGAGTAGATCTTAAGAGTTCTTACTGCAAAAAAGTATATGAGGTAATACATGTATGAAATAGCCATATTTAATCATTCCATACTGGACGCACATTATAAAACATCACATTGTACCCCATAAATATATACAATTATTATTCATCAGTTAAAAACAAAAACCCTGTCACACTACCCAGAAGCAGGACAGATAAAAGTCACCTGTTTCCTCACTGATCAAAAGCTGTTTTTTTCTTCTTTACTTTCATTCCTTAAGAAACTCACCTTAATGCAAGTTTTTATCTGGAATTATGGGATTAAAATATTTTAATAAGAAAGAGCGGGATGAAAACAATATGAGTAATCGTATTCCAGCACCCAAGGGATCATCATAGATGAACATGAACTTCTAGGGAACACTGACCAGGGAAGAGAGAGAGAGCTTGAGGTATTTATTGCCTCCATTCCTACACTATCTCACCTCAAACATGACAGTGGTCTGGTTTGTGGTTAGAGTTGCTTTGCAGAGGCCTTCTTTCCAGCTTCCAAGGTTTCTCCGGCCTCCTTTAACATTGTCCCTTCCCTCTGTGCCTTCAAGTTGGGTATGGGTATCAGCATTCCTCTGCTACTAACCCCTGGAGAATTTACCAGCCTTTTTATTCTCTTTAACTCTGCTTACACCTCTGTAAATAAACCCTTCATTAAACTATCCTCAGTTAAACCCCTGGAGCATGCCATCTATGTCTTCCTAAAACCAGTTTGCACAGTTTTTGACCTCTGCATTTTCTTAAGTATTTATTGATGCCATGATTTCTCATGTGTATTTCACTTCTCTCTTTCTAACGATTTTTAAAATAGCAGTTATTTTTCTGTGTGCAATGAAATAATTGGATATGTATTTTTTAAAAAGAACACTAGAAATGACAATGACTAAACAATGTCTCCTGGGAGTGATAAGAAAAAAAAACATACACTATCCTTCTAAGAAGAATGCTGCTATTGTCAAATGAGTTATTTAGAAAAATATATTCAGCAATTTTCACATGATTTAAAGCCTCTTTAATTCCAGGATAAAAAGAAATACAGGTGTATTTTGGTGTTTATGTATATGGGAGAAGCATGAATATATAAGTGGGTGCAGAAAGATCTTCACTAATAATTTAATGAACTGTGTTAAATATTTTAATTTCATCAAAATCTCAGGTTACTTGATTCTTAAAAGAAGAATGAAAGTCCCATATATTGCAAAAGCATTAATGACAAATTGAGTACTTACTGAAGTTCTTTGAGAGCCATCATGAAGCATATGATTTAATTTTAAACTATTAGACATTATAAAATAAAGTCGTGTTTTTAGTTTTCCACATAACATTTATTTCAAAATATCTGTTATATGAGAATGTCTAAATTTCCTCTAAGACTTCATAATATTTTTGAAGGTTTTTTAAAAATCATTAAGAGACCCCCCCATGTTTTAAGAGAGTTTTATATTATTAACTAGAAAATTATAATTTTAGAATACATGCCTATAGATTATTGTAGCCAATTTTTTGAAGTTTATATATTATATTCTTTAATTTTATAACCTTTAAATGGTGTTTAATTAATTCTAATAACTTTTCTTTTGTACTGTATGTAGTTATGATGGCAGCGTCGGTCCATCTGAAGCTGCCGCTGCCATGACACATGACACGGGCTATAGTGGGGAGGTGTGGACGGGGCTGCATGTTTCAAGGAACCAGCAGGAGCTGGGAACAGGCGGAAGCCCGCCCCCTTCCAAGTTGGAGGGCCAGGAGTCCTGCCCTCCTGGGTGCCGCAGCAGTCATCTAACCACGACTGCAAACCGGGAGCATCTTTGCAATCTCCGGTACCTGGTAACCCTCCCGTGCCCCCACAAGCTCAGAAATACCTGACCCTGCTGCTGGGCCTGTCCCCGCTCCTGGTACCCACTCCTATTTCGGAGCAAAATTGTAGCCAAGACCAGGTGTTGTCACAACCCATAAAGGTGTGTGTGTGCTTGGCCCCTTCGGGACTTTGGGCGCTGACAAGCACCAGAAGGAGGCAAAAGGTAGGCTAAGGGCTGCGTGGTGCAGGTCTGCAGGCAACCCTCGGCAGGAACAGCTCGGGAGTCATGGGAACCGTGGATGAGAAGTTAATTGCAGTAGGAGGCAGACAGGCTTCTAGGTGGAAAGGGGAGGGTCCCCAGTGAAACTCCATCTTCAGGCCAGGGACAGCCTGATGCCTGGGTTCCAGGCTGCCAGTTACTGGGACCAGAGTAAGAACTTACGGTGCTGTTTTCCGGCCCACCGATAGCTGCCCATTGACCAATCAGCATGCACTCCCTCACCTCTGAAGTGCACAGAAACCCGGGACTCAGCCAGACTTAGTGAGACTACAAGATGACTGGCCTGTGGAGAGGAGCTACCCATTGTGGATCTCCTCTCTGCTGAGAGCTGAGCAGGCAATGGGGCAACCTGCCTGCAGAGAGGAGCCTGTGTCTCTTTGCTGACAGCTGGACTCTGGTTGGGACAACTTGACTGTGAAGAGGAGCTACTCACTGCAAATCTCCTATGAGCTGTTCTGTCACTCAATAAAGCACCTCTTAGCCCAGTTCACCATCCACTAGTCCACGTATCTCATTCTTCCTGGATGTGGGACAAGAACTCGGGACCTGCCATATGGTGGAGCTAAAAGAGCTGTAACAGGCCGGGCACGGTGGCTCAAGCCTGTAATCCCAGCACTTTGGGAGGCCGAGACGGGCGGATCATGAGGTCAGGAGATCGAGACCATCCTGGCTAACACGGTGAAACCCCGTCTCTACTAAAAAATACAAAAAACTAGCCGGGCGAGGTGGTGGGCGCCTGTAGTCCCAGCTACTCGGGAGGCTGAGGCAGGAGAATGGCGTGAACCCGGGAGGCGGAGCTTGCAGTGAGCTGAGATCTGGCCACTGCACTCCAGCCTGGGTGACAGAGCGAGACTCCGTCTCAAAAAAAAAAAAAAAAAAAAAAAAAAAAAAAAAAGAGCTGTAACAAAAATGGCTGAAACACACTCCTTGCTCTCCATGTTGTGGGTGACAGGTAGGAAAGAAAAGTTGTGGATCTTTGGGAAGCCCAGACCTAGGAGCTCCTCGAGCCAGGACTGTGACATCCTCTTTGGTGCTCTGTGGTTCCTGGCATCTGCTACCTTCTGTGCCAGCTGTGGAAGCAGCTTGAGCTATGCCTGGTCCAGCACAGCCTCTGAGGGAGCTGGTGCCCGTGTTGGAGCCTGGAGCTTCCCAACCCGCTGCAGCCACTGTACCTGGCTCTGTGCAGTGGTCGGACCCCATGCTCACCTTTTCACACACCCTTGCCACTCCACGCCTGGCTCACCCTTGGCAGGCATGAGATTCAGGCCGGTAGCACAAGCCCAGTGCAACCTGTCAGGCTAAGTGGGAGGACCAAAGCCAGCAGGCCCAAGCAAAACTTGGGCAAAGGCACCACCAGCCACAGAGATTTATGGTTGGAAAACCAATACTGCAAGAATCTTGTAACAGTTACATACATAAATTTTTCTTTAAAATAAACTATTTCACATCACCATATGTAGAAATATATTTGGGGCTAATTTTGTTTATTGGGTTCCCAATTTTTCTACACAGATATTCCTAATAAGTAGGTTTTGTGTCAATGGGAAATGCATCTTAGGACTGCTAGGAGCATGAAAAAGGAAGATATCGATGCATCGATGCTGGTCATTAAATAATTATTATTACGTTGACTTTTAAAAATTCTACTCCTATATAATTTCAATTTTAAATATTCAAAATTCTATAGTGAACAGAAATTTACTTTCATTAGATTGAGTAAACTAAATACTCATAAAGTGATATAATAAGAATTTTAAGAAATGGACAGCTCATGCCTCTTAAGAGCTTACACTTTCAGAATGTTGACTTCAGAGAACAATCTGAGTTTAGTCACTATGTACGTTTTTCTTTGATAAATTCTTTGGAGTGGGACAGAGCAAAGAGCTCTTCTTGCTTGAAAGACACAGAAATCAATGGTTGGATATCAGAATCATTTCTAGAAAAGATCGCTTCCAGCCATTTTTGCCTTTTATCCACAGTCTCCAATGCTACACTACAGTTTCTAGACTCTATTATTTTCTGCATCCAGGTAGGCATCAGAATCATCTAAAGTACTGTTTCTCAAAATGCTACATACACAGGAAATACCTGTGTCTCTTGTTAAGATGTAGATTCTGACTCAGTATGTCTAGAATGTGGGTGAGAATTTTGAATTTCTGAAAAATTCCCAAGTGAGACTAATACTGCCAGTCTACAGATTATATTTTAAGGAGCAAAGGCTTAGGGCATCTATTAAAAAAGACTGTTGGACTCCCTAATTAGAATTCTGTTTCAGAACATCCATGGGTATGCTAGGAAATCTTTATTTTTAAGGCAAGCGCTGTTTTTCTATTTCCACCAGTCTGCTTTCTATTTAAAAACTAAGGCCTCAGATTCTCTGAATAAAAATTAAAGGTCTGTCTTCTTTTTGTTATTTGAATTTCCAATCACTTACTCAAAGGTCTAATCAAAGAAATGCCTCTGATAGACCAGAAACACAAAAGTGTCGTAAGAAGCACAACTTGCACACTTATCTACATACAGGAGATAATAGATTCCAGGAATCAGACAGCATGCATTTTAATCCTGAAAATTTCACACAGGGTTGGATGCAATTTTAATACCCATGCCTTTAGATATACCTAAGCATCAAGGTTACTTTAAGGAATATATAAACAAAATAAATGCTGACTAGCTTTTCAGAGCTGCAAAAACACTATTTAAAAAATTTCCATGCATATATAAAATATTGATTCCTCAATTACTAATAAAAAATGTAATATACATATTGGAAAATAGCACACCATATAACTGATAATGTTTTACGTTCAAGTGTTATTCACCTGCCTTTTATTGTAATAACATATAAAAATAGAAGTTATTGGGGAAAAAATGAAGAAAGGATACTTCTAAGCATTTTTGTAAAATAATTAGCAACAATTGAATGCTACTATTGTAGTTAATAGGAGTGTGTGCTTTAATGCATATTTCCAGAATCATTAATTCAATACAACATAATTCATACAACAAATGTCAATGAATGATACTCATTCACCATATCATTTCAAGTAACTATTTTATGTCAGGCACTGTTTTAGGTGTTAGAAATTCAGAGGCCAAAAAAAAAAAAAAAAAAAAAAAAAAAAAAGAATCTACAAATATGGATCTTATATTCTACTGAGAGAGACCAAAACTAAACTAAAAATACTGACATTCTGTTAAATTTTGCATAGCGAAAGTGTTATAAAAAAATAAAATCAGTGAAAGTAAATAGAAAAATGCAAGAATTGTTTTTGTTTTGTTTTGCTTTGCTTTGCTTTTTTGAGGCTTGAGGGGGCATTTATTGAGCGGATAAAAGAATGACATGAGGGAGAGGAGCACGTAAGAATCCAGAGGATTCATCCCAGGCAGATGGAACAGCAAAAGTGGGAGCACTGCACCAGGAATATCTTTAGTGGACCTGAAATCAGAAAAGTAAGTGTGTGTGTGTGTGTGTGTGTGTGTGTGTGTGTGTCGGGGGCGGGGAGCGGGGAGTGGGGTGGGGAAGGGGGTTGGTTCATGAGGACCTGGATGAATGAATTATGTAAGGTCTTCAGGCCACAAGAAATTGTTTTTACTCTATATAAAGCATTGGACATTTTTGAATAGGATTTTTAAAGGACCTCTGACTTCCTGCGTGGAAGATGAAATAAAGGGGAAGAAAAGTGAAAGCAAGAAAGCAAGTTAGAAGGCTAATATAAAAAGTAAATAAAAATGCAGAAGAAAGATGAAAAGGTCTTGTAATAGGATGGCAGTATGAAGGGAGTGCTCGAGAAATATTCACCATTAAAGTGTTTTGAAAAAGTGGCTGATTTCATTCTTGCTGTAAGAGATGAGAAGTGACTATTCATCCGTAATTTTTCATAAATTATTACCTGAACAAACTCTTTAATAACTATCTCTTGCATAAGCATGTCATTTTAATGAATAAAAACATAGACTATGAATGACAGAAGTTATACAGCCTTGTTATTTTAAAGCTTTTTTAAGAATAAGTTCAATATTATTTTATTTGCATAAAATTGTAAAAAAACAGAATTTTTGAATTACGCTTTTGTTTAATGATATTTATAATATAATTACCATTGACTTTTATCTTACAATTTATCTAGGTAGAAAACTATTTTCCCCCTAAACTTGGAGAATATATTTAAAGGAATTTTAACTGGTTGTTACAATTACAATAAGATGAGTCAAGTCAAAATTACTGAGATGAGTATCACGATATCAATGAATATTTTCAGATTCTTTTGACAAATATAGTTAAAAAATTTAAGCAGATACAAATTACTATACTGTACCATAGACATTTTTACAAATGTAATTCATGCAACGTACACTTTTAAGTATGAGGTTGACAAAAATTAAATATTACCAAGAAACTAACATGGTCCTTTTCATTAAATATCCTTAGAGCAAAATTCAATGCCAATGTTGATGGTATGTATAACACTCCAAACAAGGAGTTTTGTGGCCCATTCCACAGTGCCAACACTTCTAATCAATGAACACAAATGGAACCTGTTCATCATCGAGAACTATTCCACCCTCCGAAATTTTTAATCCATCCTTGCATGTTAGGCTTTCTTTCAAGAGTACATCACCAAAATAAATCTTTAATTATAATCTCCATATGAATATTTTCCAAATGCAGACATCTATCTTGTCCTTTCTCCTCAATCAATATATATATAGGTATATATATGTGCATATATATACACATATATATGTATGTCCTGATAATGGAGATATCAGTAATATCTAGTAATCCAGTCCTGATATGGACTAGATTTTTACTATGTATTTTTCTAGTTCAAGATCTCCTCATCCCTAATCTAAACAATTACAAACGTTTTCTAACTTTTCATCCTACTTTCAGCCCCTTTTCTCTATACATCTCAAACATTGCTGTCATGGTTATTTTCCCAAACATAGCTGGATCCCAGCTTTTTTATGTGACTTCCTCATAAAAAACACTGAATGCTACCCCTTGCCATCAGAATATATTATAATTCCTTATGAGATACAAAGCAGTCACTTATCTATGCCCTTCACTAGTGAGCTACAACCTCAACTCTTTCAGAATATTTTTAACATTTTATTTAATTTATAATCTTTATTGTTCTATTTATAATCTTCACTTTGATTGTTGATCCCTGTCCACGGCACTGTAACACACACTCTCAGTTAGTAACTCTATCACCTTGAATTAGACACACACATGAATATGCGTACACACATGCATATATACAATCTTTCTTTTTGAATGAAGTGCATGGAATAGTGGCTTTAGAAGGCTAAACTACAGGCTCTCACATCCACCTGCGTATTTAACAGATCTAGAAACTTTTAATACAAGCTCATTAAGAGAGGTGACATAGTAAAATTTAGGTGTTGTGAAGGGAAAAATAAATGTTGAGTTACAGCCGTAGGGTCCCTACTCTCCAGCTTCTGGTCACATGGTATGATAATTTACAGTCAGGCGTCTGTGGTCTACAGATGTTTGTGTCCTTGCCCTTACTGAAAATGTAGTGCCACAGGTTCTTTCTGGAACAATACCAAAATCTGCAACTGCCTCGAAAGAGTGGGTTGAAGCCTTAGAGATGGCAAGGTGAAGTCAGAGGGATTAGAAGTATTGAGCTCGGGGAAGCATCCTTAAAAAGTACATGTTGTGAAAATGTTAGTGGCCTTTGTCTGTGACTAAAACTCATACCTTTCCTAGAGCTCCAGTCCTTTTTCTAGTTATCTTGCACAGAGCATCACTATCCATATAAATAGTACTTCATACTTTCCTTTCATTTAATTATTCCAAAATCCTTAACACAATAAAGTAATTCAAATGATCATTGTTTCAAATATATTATCATACTTAGGGATACATTTTATTGATCAACATATCTTTTTATGTAGATTAAGATAATGTATAAGACCCAAACACATCTAAATCCTAAACATGGACAGTTTTCGGATCTGTATCCTTAGAAGAAATCATATTAATCATATTAATTAATTATTAATAAATAAATTTATTTCACGGACATTTTGCTTTTATTTTCCCATGGCACAAATGAATAATCAAAACTAAGAAACTTTACAGATACATTCATTGCTGTGGTATTGCCACAGCATAGATTAAATCACAATAGATATATGTTTGAAACATTTTGAGATAGGAAAAGGAATACTTCTACTCTCAAAAAAATACCATGCCTTATGAAATGGAGGTTTCAAAGTAAAATTAGATCAGTACAGTTTATATTTATTATTCAATGAAATAAAAATAAGTGCCTACCTATCTCGAACAGTGGGAGAAAAGAGAAGATACAAAATTTGTGTCTGAGTTAACATTTTAAATCTCTGCAACATGTATTGAGTTTTTCTTTTTTATTCTCTTCTCTCATTGAAGCAGGACTATATACATACTGCTAGGAGAAACATGTACAGTATATAGAGAGATAAACAGAAAGATAGACATAGACAAAAAGAGCGGGAGAGGAGAGATGAAGGGAGAGAGGGTTCCCTGGGTGGGATCTATGTTGTAATGTTATTAAAAATGAAAAATATAAAATTATTATTAAAAGTAAAAATGGTTAGGCACAGTGGCCCACACCTGTAATCCCAGCACTTTGGGAGGCCGAGGTGGGTGGATCACGAGGTCAGCAAGATCGAGACCATCCTGGCTAACATGGTAAAAGCCCCGTCTCTACTAAAAATACAAAAAATTAGCTGGCATGGTGGCGAGAGCCTGTAGTTCGAGCTACCAGGGAGGCTGAGGCCGAGATAGCGCTACTGCACTCCAACCTGGGCGACAGAATGAGATTCCATCTCCAAAAAAAAAAAAAAAAAAAAAAAAAAAAAAAAAGTAAAAATGTATATTGTTTTATTTTTACTTATAGTAGTACTTTATTTGAAAGCACATTTCCAGCTTGATATGTGGAACTTACCAGTTATGACTTTTCATTTCACCTATTCTATCCAGTGCCACAAACCATATGTGGAGATTTAAATTTAAATTTAATGATTTACATAGAATAAAATTAAAAATTTAGTTTCTTCATCCTACTAACATTTTAGGTGCTCAGTAGCTACGTATGACTGGTGGCTCTAATACTGGACAGCAATGGGCAGCATTTGTAAAGACTATCTTAGATAACACAGAATTCCTTAATGCACATTGAATTATTACATATAAAAGAAGTTCTTATATTTTTTCTTGACAAGACTTGAGAAACATTTTTAATTGTGGTAGAAAAAGAAGGAAAATTTATTCAGTTAAAAAGAGAAAGCTTCACTCTAATATTCAGGTCTTCGTATACAGTTAGTTACCATAACTCACAGAAGAGAGTAAGTTCAAAGGGGAATTACTCCCTTGCTCACAATTGAACAAGTTATGAAAAAGCTCAAAGATAATAAACAAGAAGTTTTTGATGAACACGAATATTCTCCACTAATTAAAATTTTTTAAATGTTTTTATGCTTTAGAAATAACTGAAAACCTTCCATAATTTAAAAATTATTAAGCAGCATTTGTACATCATAAGACATTTGTAAATTTATCTCCTTTTCAATCTTTCAAATGCCATAGGACTAGGACAATTAAAAGCCTTAAATGACTGAATAAATTAAAACATTATTATGATCAATATAACATCACAAATCACTGTCACATTCTCATTAATTTTAGTAAGTGCATTTTAAAAACAATTATAGTTTGTATTTATTGCATACCTACTATGTAGATGATCCCATTCAGACCTCATTACAACCCTATGTTTGTTAACTTTATTTTCTGATGGATAAGTCAAGGCTCAGAATAGTTAGCCAGCTTGCCCAAGATGACATTTCTAGTAGTGCAGCTAGGTTCTGAAATCTGGCAGATCATCTCCAAAGGCTCTACTTAAAAATTGCTATGATAATACTGATGTTTTGTTTATTCAACAAAGACATTTGAGCCTCTCTTTTATGTGTGTGTATGAGTGTGTGTGTATGTGAATGTGTATGTGTATATGGTATATTCACACCAAGCACTGTCCATTTCTTTTCTTCCCTAAAGATACAACAGAAAACGAAACACATACAGATACACACGAATACATACACATACCACATACACATTTTTAAAACTAAATTGAAGATTTATATTATATATTTTAATTTATAAGGATCATGTAGATATGAATTATGAAATTTAAAATTTTTCTAAAGGGACCTATTTAAAAGCACTTAGAACAATGTTTTAGTTCCAGCAATTACATGACTTAGTTAAAAAGAAATCACTTTTTTTATAGGTGGTTTTCTTTTAAAAGTAAAATCTGACCAAGTAATGAAGAAAGAGGTAGGTGAAAAGCAAATGCTATAGGTTATCTTTTGCAATAATAAATAATAATAAATGTAACTTAGAACAAATACTTAACGGTAATTAATTACAAATATCTAATTTCACAACATGTCTGCTTTGCTAAAATTCTGTCACGTAAAAGGGAATTCTTGACTCTAATCTGGAAGCCTTATACCAAATATTTAGTATGCATATGACATGTTTGTGAAGACTTAACTACCTGAATAATGTATTTAATCAAGAAACTTAAATGCAATGTGTTTTTCAATGTCTACTGATTAGGAAAAAGCATGATCAGTCCCCCAAAACTTAAAACTTAGAGCTAATAGTATGTGTAATGTTCATTTAGAGTTTTGATTTAAGTTTTAAAATAAAAATTAAAAACTTAAATATGTCTGTTTTAATTCATGATGCATTCTTTCAACTTCATAAATAACAGCGAATAGTAAAAAAGGGATAATTTCACATTAACAAAAAATAATATATACATTTTTATCATAATTCTTTGATGAATAAAATCCCTACTTGGAATCCTTTTCTTTTTTTCTTTTTCTCCTAAACTATGAAAGACACCCTGATAAATATAAAACTTTTAATATAAAACTATTATACAGTTTAAATTTGTTTGTTTAAATGTGTATTCTATACATTTCCCAGGACACTATTGTTGAGGAAGAAAGGGATCGCACATGGGAATTTGCAACATGCCCCATGTGATGGTTAATATCAACTTTCAACTTGATTGGATTAAAGGATTCAAAGTATTGTTTCTGGATGTGTCTGTGAGGGTGTTGCCAAAGGAGTGAGTGGAATGGGAGAGACAGATCCACCTTTAATGTGGGTGGGCAACATCTAATCAGCTGCCAGCATGGCTAGAATACAGCAAGCAGAAGAATTTGGAAGGACCAGACTTCATGCATCTTCTGGCCTTCATTTTTCTCCTATGCTGGATGCTTCCTGCCCTTGAACATTGGGCTCCAAGTTCTTCAGCTTTTGGACTTTGAACTTAAACTAGTGGTTTGCCAGGGGCTCTCGGGCCTTTGTCCACCACTGAAGGCTGCACTCTTAGCTTCCCTGCTTTTGAGGTTTTGGGAGTACAGGCTTCCTTGCTCTGTAACATGCAGATAGCCTATCATGGGACTTCACTTTGTGATCGTGTTTGTCAATTCTCCTTAATAAATTCCATTTCACATATAAGTATATCCTATTAGTTCTGTCCTTCTAGAGAACCCTCACTAATACACCCCATCAGTTAGATTACTTGAATTCCAGTTCATTCTTCTCTCATTCCTAGAACATTCTCTTCCTCCAACCAGTGCCAAGGATGCGGGACAGAAAATATTGCTGAAATAGTTTAAAATGCATCATAATATGCAATGATTCTCCTGCTCACTGATATAATTGCCATAGCTATTGTTGAGGTACTTACGTATATTTTCCTCCAAGACAAACTTCCGTCTAAGACATGTAATTCCTTCTGAATGCTTTATTCATCCTTCAGGAGAGGAAAACTCACTTTTCAGTGCATACTTTAGAAAAACTGGCACAAGTCACTCCTCCAAAATAACTCCTTTGGTAGAGATCAGTCTTTCCTAATCTTTACTGTAGGGCTGCAGCTTTCTAGTTTGAGACATTATGCTGTATCTCTTCAGAGAGATTTAGTATGAACCTCAGACAAACAAACATGAGTTCCAGGTAGCTTCTACTTCTTCCATCAGTTTTCCTAATTAATTATTTATATCAAAACTTGCTGTATGCCTATTCCATTCCAGGCACTGTGCCTCAAATGTTAAATATAAAAGTGAACCAAATCTAATGAAACTTAAGCCACTGGGACATAAACAATAATCAAATAAAGACACAACTGTCAGGGCACTTCTTTTTTTAGGAGGTTTTATATGTGCTCCTCATTTTTGAAAATTTTGCAGCACTTGCAAATTTCTGATCAATCTTCTCAGCATTGGATAGGAGGCAGAGAACACAAAATCCCTAGTGACATCATTGATGTTATCTGGAATGTGGCATGTTTCCTCCCTTCACTGTTCACACTACAGTGCCATCAATGTGTTTAAAAATCCAGCTGAATCATTCAGGATGTTAATCCTTTGTGAAGCGGATATGGATTGGGTATAGGTTTTGGTGTGTCGACCAACTAGAACAATTCACATAGTAGCAAATCCCCTCAATTCTTTTCATGACTTAGTGAATTTTGACTGAAAATCCACATATGGAATCCTCTGCAGATATAGCCATTGTGCAAATATATTTCTCTCAGAGTACACAAGTAACTATTGGGATCTTCTGGGAATGGCTAGTAAAATCATATCTTGCCATGTACATGATATTGAGATATCTACTTTCTGAATTCAAAGGTGAAAATTCTTAGTCATTACTGTCTAAAGTGTCAGCACATTCAAGTGATTATATGTTCTATGAAGTAACCAATACATAGACTGTAATATGTTTCACAGCTACTATATGCAATCATAGACAAGCCATCTCAACAGTTGCATTTTCTCATTCATAAAACAAAGATAACATTTTGTAAAATAATGTAATCGATGTAAAACATTGAAAGCACTGCCTGACACATAATACATACATATGAAATTATGTTGTTTGGTTGATATTAACTATATACTAATTGATATATAACAAAAACGATGTACACCAATTCTAGGATTTGGCTGCTATGGATAGGTTTTGTGTATGATAAATAAATTGAAATTTATTTTTATAGAAACACACTTTTTAAAATCTCAGAAAGGTCTCTATATATGGCAGATATTTAACAAGCCACTTAAAAATATGCTTTTTAAAATATTGACTGTATTATCACAATATGTGTTGGAAGGATAACACATAAACCATTGCCTTTCACATATTCTCACTCACAGCTACCATTCACAGGAAATTACTGTCTTAAATTTTGAGTTCTATATACTTCTTTTCATATCCCTTGCCTAGAATTTCTTAATATAATACCTTAAACTTCTTAAAAAATCAGCACCATCCTAGATTACCTTAGAGGCATTATGAAAAACATCATGGACATCATGAAAAACATTATGAAAAACAACAGTGACATGTTTTTGGCATCAATGCAGCCTCCTCACACAAGTTTCCTTAATATTTATCACATGGCCACAATTTCCTGTCATATAATAGACATTAGCAATATAAAGATAAATACATCTCTCCCTTGCTGGACTCATCATCCATCAGGCAGATACATATGATAAAGCATCTGTGATCAATAGAGGTAAGTCCTCTATTGCAACAAAGGGTACAGAATGAAACGTAAGTTCAACTGATTGAGTCAAGTCCCTTCATAATGAAATAACACTGGAGATGTGATCCAAAGGAGACAAGTTGAAGGAAGAATATTTCAGGAAGAGAGATCAGCCCAGTAAAAGTAAAGCTATGTAGGGTGTAGTGGTACATTCCTGTAGTTCCAGCTACTAGGAAGGCTGAGGCAATAAGATTATTTGCAACCAGGAATTCAGGACTTTATTACATTATCTTCTTGCTTGTGCCTGGCCACTGCACTCCAACCTGGGCAAAATAGAAAAATCTTGAAAAAAAAAAAAAAAAAAAAAAAAAAAAAAAAAAAAAACTACAAACAACAACATCAAAGATTTAAAAATGTGTGCTGTTAATTGGGGGAACACTGAACAATTCATTTTGGCTCCGTGTAGAGCACCTGGCAGAAGGCACAGGCAATGAGATTGCAGGGAAAGTTGTAGTCAAGTGTTAATTATAAAAAGGGCAATATTTGCACACACACAAAAAACAGACCTTAGTAGAATTAATAGACCATAGCAGAGCTAGCATGAGATAAGGATGGATGTATAAAAATTACAAAGAAAACAGTTGCAAAAATTACACATGGATAAACTAATGGTGGGCATTGACATGAAAAATCAATGGATTAATAAGAGAGAATTGGAAAATGATTTTACTAGATTTGGCGACTGATTCAAATTTGGAAGAGAAAAAAAGAGAGAAATGAACGTAAGAAAAATTAGAATTGTCACAGATGGAAATGATTTGGAATGAAAATTTAGTTCTGCAAGTCTCACATAGTAGGTAAAACCTGCATAGTCACAGCTCAGATAATGTACAATAACACTATTTAACTAATACCTCTGAATTTGTTTTATGTGGCCTATTTTCATTTTGCAGCAGAAAACAGCTTTCAGATATCCTAGTTCATTCTGACTAAAATAACATATTTTAGGTCAACAGTCTATTAAATTCTGGTACAATTAGCTCAGACAATGTTAGAACACCTTTCATCTTACTTCTTCATTCAAACATTTTTGTCTCCCCTGTATGTTAGTTCTGTTTCTATTTTTATGGGATTTATGTGTTTGTATCTCTTAGATATTAGGAAGCATAAGAAGAATGGATTAGCATACAGACATGTAGGTTTTGTGGAAATTTAAACACATAGTCCTTCTGTTTGCACAATCAAAAATTTAAAAATGGAATCCACATGAAAGTTGTCTCCAGAGGAAACCTGAAGTGAAAATTGTCACCAGTCACCAAGCCAGATTGGTGCAGGAGCGACTTACATGGGCTTATTGGGGCCAGTTATGTGACATTCTTCCCATTTCTCTGTTTATTGACCTCATATTGGTAGCTTGAAATTAGCCATGGTGGGCATATTTACACTGATAAAATTTTATCAAATGCTACATGTAAGATTTCCCTCACCTCCACCCCTAGAACTGGCTGTTAAACATTTACTAGTTCATCTAACTATTCTTCTTGGCCATTTCTCTATCTTTCTTCCTCCAGGAGTCAACAGCAACAAGCATGTTTGTGGTGTTTGCACTCAGAAAACTCCCAGTGTTAAGTGTATGTAAGTTTTCTCAATTCATCAGTAATTTCCAAATCCCTCGAATGTTATCTTATTATTCCAGTATTCTCTTTCATCAGGAAATTATTAGTGAAAGGGGAGAAGATAAATTTTTCTTCAACGTGTCCATCACAGAATGGCTCTCTTCATGAAAGCTTCATGGCAAAAGGCAGAGCACCAGTTCTGAATCTGCCAAACCATGTTCTTTGATGACGCCCTGTCCCCAACTTGCCCTTAACTGTGCTGTCCATGAGAAAAAAAATCCATGTCTTCTGTTTTGGCCCTAAATATAATTTGTGTTTGATCTGATGATGAGAAATGTCATGGAAATCTAAGATTAAGTTCTGTATACAAAATTTATTGTATTTCTTAATCCATCATACCTAACAGTATTACAACTTAAAATTTTATAAAAACACAGTAATAAAATCACCAAAATGTTCAGCACTTTGAGTTTGGAAAAAATGTTTTATATTTTATTTTTCAATAGTACTTAATGTCAACTATGTGTTAGGTGCTATGTTGCATTACCAGTGACTTTGAGGGCCTCACTGTTCAGTGAGGAAGACAAAATGTAACTACTGGAAGTTTAGTAATAAAAAAGATCAAAAGAAAAAATAATTGAGAAGTTGAATGGGTTAAAATAGTTATTTGGAAAATAAAGGAAAGCAGATAGAATATTCATTATGATTCATAGGGAAGCATAAGGAAGGGACTTTGTAAATTAGGTATATGTGAGAGATAATGTGGACTGGCAATAGTCAAAACTAATGGGAGAATACAGGGAATTGGGGAATAGGGTTGTGAAGAGATAGAGGTCAAAGTTTACAAAGTTTCTTGAAATGCAGTGAATATAGGGCTTGATATGAAATATAAAAGCAATATAAATTATTAAGTGGCAGTGGCATCATGTAAGGAGCTGTCAGTAGAAATATTCTTCCCCACTCCTGATGGTGTCTTCTATGTGGAAGGCCTCTTCTTGTCCCTCACTCTTTTTTATTTTTTAATTTATTTTTAATTAATATTATTATACTTTAAGTTCTAGGGTACATGTGCACAACATGCAGGTTTGTTACATAGTATACCTGTGCCATGTTGGTGTGCTGCACCCATTAACTCGTCAGCACCCATCGACTCGTCATTTACATCAGGTATAACTCCCATTGTCATCCCTCCCTCCTCCCCCCTCCCCATAATAGGCCCCGGTATGTGATGTTCCCCTTCCTAAGTCCAAGTGATCTCATTGTTCAATTCCTACCTATGAGTGAGAACATGCGGTGTTTGGTTTTTTGTCCTTGCAATAGTTTGCTGAGAATGATGGTTTCCAGCTGCATCCATGTCCCTACAAAGGACACAAACTCATCCTTTTTTATGGCTGCATAGTATCCCATGGTGTATACGTGCCACATTTTCTTAATCCAGTCTGTCACTGATGCACATTCGGGTTGATTCCAAGTCTTTGCTATTGTGAATAGTGCCGCAATAAACATACGTGTGCATGTGTCTTTATAGCAGCATGATTTATAATCCTTTGGGTATATACCCAGTAATGGGATGGCTGTGTCACATGGTATTTCTAGTTCTAGATCCTTGAGGAATTGCCACACTGTTTTCCACAATGGTTGAACTAGTTTACGGTCCCACCAACAGTGTAAAAGTGTTCCTGTTTCTCCACATCCTCTCCAGCATCTGTTGTTTCCGGACTTTTTAATGATTGCCATTCTAACTGGTGTGAGATGGTATCTCATTGTGGTTTTGGTTTGCATTTCTCTGATGGCCAAGGAGGAGCTGGTACCATTCATTCTGAAACTATTCCAATCAATAGAAAAAGAGGGAATCCTCCCTAACTCATTTTATGAGGCCAACATCATCCTGATAACAAAGCCTGGCAGAGACACAACAAAAAAAGAGAATTTTAGACCAATATTCCTGATGAACATTGATGCAAAAATCCTCAATAAAATAGTGGCAAACTGAATCCAGCAGCACATCAAAAAGCTTATCCACCATGATCAAGTGGGCTTCATCCTTGGGATGCAAGGCTGGTTCAACATATGCAAATCAATAAACATAATCCAGCATATAAACAGAACCAAAGACAAAAACCACATGATTATCTCAATAGATGCAGAAAAGGTCTTTGACAAAATTCAACAGCCCTTCATGCTAAAAACTCAATAAATTCAGTATTGATGGAATGTATCTCAAAATAATAAGAGCTATTTATGACAAACCCACAGCCAATATCATACTGAATGGGCAAAAACTGGAAGCATTCCCCTTGAAAACTGGCACAAGACAGGGATGCCCTCTCTCACCACTCCTATTCAACATAGTGTTGGAAGTTCTAGCTAGGGCAATCAGGCAAGATAAAGAAATCAAGGGTATTCAGTTAGGAAAAGAAGAAGTCAAATTGTCCCTGTTTGCAGATGACATGATTGTATATTTAGAAAACCCCATTATCTCAGCCCAAAATCTCCTTAAGCTGATAAGCAACTTCAGCAAAGTCTCAGGATACAAAATTAATGTGCAAAAATCACAAGCATTCTTATATACCAGTAACAGACAAACAGAGAGCCAAATCAGGAATGAACTTCCCTCACTCTTTTTATCCCAGGAGTCCCAGAGTTTAACTGATTGGTAAGCTGAAAAATAATATTTAAGTTTACCGCCCCACATTAATAAGCCTGCCTTTAACCTCCCTCTGGTCCTCCTGGATGAAGCCACTTCCCTGGGGTCTGGGCCAGTTTAGAACTTTCTCTGCTTTAGGTTGGTAAGTTTGCCAAATTCTTGGGTTTGGGTATCAGTCATATTTAATTAGACTCTCCAACATTGTCTTTATTGGTATATTGATATTTTGTCATCCAATTTGCTTTTTGTTTTTGTCTTATTATTTAATTTGTTGAGAATTTGAGAAGGGAAGAAGGGTGTCTTTATCAGACTGGTTAACAGACCCTCAAATGAGTATTTCAGGAAGAAGAGTCTGGTAAATTGGTAAATTGAGCCAAGTAGGGAATGGAGGGTAAAGATGTAGTTAAGCAGCTAATTAAAAAGAGATTTCAGTGTACAGTGATATGTAAAATTGAACAAGGTGTGACTTTAAAAATAAAGATGAAAAGTATATTTCCAAGAAAACAGAAAGAGAAACTCCAATGTGTAAAAACCAAAGAATATGTAGAATTTAAATAATCAAAGATACAGCTTTGTGCACTTGAAGAGTAGCAGCTCATTAAAGAACAGTTTGGTCTTAAAAGGATTTTTTTTTCTTTTTCTTTTGTACATATGTCTTCACTTATTTAAAAATATGTTCTTGGTTGAGGTTTATGATTTTTAATCATGCATTAAAATTTATCATGTCCAACTATAATGAAATGTTTTCAAAACAAGTTAATCAACATTTGCATTTCCACCATTAGCTTGCTTCTTAATTGTGGTTCTAATCAAAACTGAATAAACTTTACCAAAGAAGAAAATGTACAGTCTTTACATATACTGAAAGATACAGAGGAGTCTGCTAATGAGGTTCTAACAACTTTTCCCAAGTTTACATTTGTATCACAGAAAGACATAGAGGGGAGGAAAGCAGGATAGAAAATCTAATCAAACTAGTTTCTGCCTTATTTATTCTTTAGTGGAAAAATGCCTAGACGAATTTGTGACTTGAGTTCCTCTTTATGAAATGTATTGCAGTAGGCCAATCATATTTCACTTGGGAGGTCTAGAATTGCTGTTTCAAATATGGTGTGGAGGTTTGTAAGTCAAGAGAGAAGAATGCTGTACTTCATAGTGGCTCACACTGGTAGTTATTTTATGAAATGAGGTTTATAACATTAGCAATGAAAAGGTGAATTATCCAGATCACCTAGCTGTTTCCCTCCAGTATTACCTTCAATAATTGTTTAAATCATTCAGATAGGCTTTACCATATCAACAGAATCATTAAGATCAATAAAAAACAGCAATAATAAAAATAACAATATTCAAAATGATATTATTTAATTATAGATTACCACATGTCAGATATTTTTTCTAAGCAATATTGTTGATTTTAACTATATCTATTTTGAATCTGTTAAACAATAGATATGCATTGTGTGTTTGTGTGTGGGTATGCACAGGGTATATGCAGTAAGTGTTGAAAGTTATTCTCCTTGAGTAAAACAGTAATAAAAATCTTTGAATTTGATGAAGCTACTATTAGCATAATAACTGGATGAAAACATAGATATAGTAATGCTAAGACATTTATGTATAACTCTTTTTCACACTATCACACTTTTTAATAAATTTGGAAGAAATAGAGGTGTTCAGCTTTCCTAAGAAGTACTCTGCAGCTTGTAAGTCTGTAAAAACTGGTGGCCATGCCACTCTGAATGTGCCCAAACTCATCTAAGTTTCTAAAAACTTAGATGACTGCAGTGGTTAGCTAATGATATGAGTAAGTAAATGAACTCTGTGAAGACTAGGAAGGGCCAAGATGAAATGGGAGAGATTGAATTACAAATTAAAAAACTGAGAGAAAAATTCAAGTTGCAAAAAGATAGTCGCAGAGACAGCAGTAACACCTTCTGGCTATAGTCTATTTTCATCTTTCTCATCCTAGTGTTATCAAGAGAAAAACAGTCTTAGATGCAACATAAAAATTTCAGAGACAGAAGAAATCTTCCTTTGAGGGCAGGTAAGCCAGTTAATATTCTGCTTTGTAACAGATTGTATATCCCAGTCAAAATAGAAATCAATAACTTGTAATGTTTTATGTTTGTTTATGTTTTGTAAATATAGAAACATAAGTTATCATTATCCAAAAGTCCCATAGATGCAAGAAGCCAAATCAAAATATGCCAGAGTAAAATTAAAAGGGTGTAAATAAAAAACGGACACTTCATAATATCGATTAGGGGTACAGACTCTAGAGCCAGCCTAAAGATTAAATCATGTCTGAACTAGTGGGCTGAATAACCTTAAGCAAGTTACTTAACCTCTCAGTTCCTCCATTTCGTCATCTAGAAAATAGGAATAATCACAGTACATACTTTATAATGAGGGATATAGTGAGATATAATGAGGATTAAGCGTGTTACCAATAATACTATAATTCTTTATGACCATATTTACACTATGTAAAACCTACTTAAAACTTGAATTAAGAAAATTTTCAAGCATATTTAATTATTTAATTCTTCATAATGCCTGAAAACCTCGTAAAATCTAATTCATATCAATCATTGGCGTGAATTACAAACCATGTTCTATTTGTTAAACAGAGATACGTAAATATCTTCAATGGTGTTAAGGCTTGAGAAAACTACTGTTTGTTTCCATAATTAAAAGTAATTTATAAAAATCAAATAATTCAATAATAGCTTATCTAGGATATTTTCTGAAAATATTACAAAGACTTTTCAAGTTGTCAGGCGATTCTTACACATCCACATTTACATCATTTTTATGTGTGGTGCAGTACAATTCATACATTAACCTAATACTGAGATCTGCAATACAGAACTTTGTCAGAACTTAAAATCGGGGTATGGTATTAAATTAATAGAACACTAATGAAAATGAAATGCTGTTGGGATCAGTTCATAATGATTTTATTTTCCCAATCACTTCACTTTTTTGTTGCTTGAGATTTTCATTTGGACTCAGGGCACAGAAGATTTTTTCCTTTTTATATTTGCACAATAGGAATAAAATGTTGCAATGACACAACATAAATTAAAATAATTAATTTGTACTAGAACATGGGACAATTATAGACACTAAGAAAGGAAATAAATCATAAGGGCATCATTTTTATGAATATGTATAGGGCTATAGATATGAATGATATATAATTAATATATATACTTAGGCTTCTTATTTATTTTATTGTAGAGAGTTGGGTCATTCAGATTACAGTAGTTAACACAGAGCACCTGGATTTAGTGCAAAGATGATGCAACTCAAAAAATACTAGCAAAATTTAGAAATCAGATGGAGAAATGAAAATTCTCAATTATCTTCATGATTTAAAAGGCAGACAAGGTTTATTTTAAAAGTACGTTAAAAAATAAGATATGTTTCTGTGCCATAAAAAAACAGAAATAAGAATATTTTCTTTCATTTATACTTTAATCGTTCATTGGCATATTTGGCAAATACAAAACTGGTGTTTATAACCATAGTTATGAGATAAGCATATACACAGCAGACAAAATAAGCTAATTTTTAGATAAAAGACACTTAACGAAGGGATTAGCAAAGCACGTGCTCTTATGTCTTTCTTGTTGAAACACATCTATTAGATCATGTATCAATATATACTCTAAAGTGAAAACACACATCGACAAACCTTATATGAAATATTTATGAAAGAACTGTGACTTTGCATGCATTGTACAGTAAATGCAAGGCTCAAGAATAGAACAGATTGATATTATAAACTTCTGTTTATAATACTGGCAGGAACACTCTGAAATACCTGTTACAAATGAAAAAAAATAAAAAGCCATCTCTTTGATTATTAAGAGAACGCATACTATCTCATGTAAAAGAGTAAATTGATGTAATCTTTGCTAGAATTTAAAAAATAAATTGTAAGAAAATACCGGCTCTTTTCTATTATTCTTTAACTGTTTCTTCAGTAGTAGTTTGTGCTATAATTTAGCCAATTTGCGTATGTTTTATTTTTCCTGGTCTCCTGCTTCCAGTGCACTATTTCCCTTTGATTGAGGAGTTGCTATGACAGAAGATAATGGAGCTTATGGCACTCAGTGGGGAGCCTGTCATTGCTGACTCTGGTTGCTGCTTTGTATTTCTTTGCATGTACTCCTTTGATTTTCTCAGTCACAGTGAGAAACAATTATAAAAGCCATGAGCCATTATAAAATATTATACCCCCAAATGGTTATTTTTAAGAGCCTTTCAATCTTCTAGGTCTCTTTGTTTATCCATAGAAGTAGCAAATTGTATCATTATTTTTCATTCAAGCTGCAGCATAGGGATGAGAGATTGTTTTCTGCCTTTGGGGAGGCAATCTTATGCTGTGTACAGTTTATATTACTTTTTATTTTACCTCTCATCTCTTCAATCAAAAACCTTATGCATCTTGTATCTTCTATGCAAAGTCTTCCTTTTCTGACCTTGATGACGTTGTCTCCTGTGAATTCCCATGTCAGGAGCAAGACATTTTTTGAGGATGATCTGGTAGACATAACTAGTGTTCACCAATATCCAGTTCTCATTACCTTTCTGCACAAGGAAGACAATACTTGTTAGCCCACTTCTATATGAGATTGGTTCAGAAACTAGTCTGACCAATGAATATGAGGCACATGATATCTATCACTTCTGGAACGTGGAAAATGTCGTTGATGAAACCCCATGCTTTCACTCCCGGCATGGCAATCAAGGAGATCTGATGTCCTAATGATGCAGCTGCAGAATTTCATATTTCTGTAAGTCTTTGTCTCCCAGACGTATATACCATTTTTTAGACATATAGGACAAATAGTAGAAGTTAGCACTTGTCTTTTGTTTTGTAAGTCACAGAAATTTTAGCATAATCCTTTCTAATACAGACTAGCAAAACATACGGTTATGGCAGGATTAAAACATGCTGTCACACCCATCTCATCTCTGTATAGCAAATTCCTAGAGAAAACCGAGGAGAGAAGGAACTAAAGAAGTACAGAGATAAATGGGACCTAGATGAAGAGGCAGTGGGACAATCTGGAAAGAGAATAAGCTTGGATTCTAACCCTACTAACTTAACACTGTGTGCTATTCAACCAGTTATTTAATATTTTTGACTCTCATTTTCTTTAGCTTTAAAATGAAGGATAGTATTATCTTGATAAATGTATAATGAATTTCAATACAATATTAACATATTGAAAAGTCAAATGATATATATATGTATGTGTGTATATATAGCTAATTATATGTATAGATATATACACATATACAACATCTATCCATCTACCTATGTGTGTATGTGCATGTATAAATGACTTATCTTTTCTCCCATTTATTGTTATACACTAGACTCTCTAAACCTTAACTTTGTCATTCATAAAATGGACAGTTTGACAAAAATATCTGATATATAGATTGTTGTAACAAGTAAATGGTATATTGAATACAATACAAACTGCAAAGTCTATAAGATATTGGATACTCAAATAATATTAGCTATTTTAAATTTTAATTGTTATTATAATCCCATAAATATGTTAAAATATGTAGGCTAATTGGTAAAACAATAATACATAAAAAGTTTTACACTTTCAAAATGATAAAAAGTTGTTTTTTTTTTTTTTTTTCCCCTCACTAGCTTGAGATGTCTTTTAACACAAGTTTGAATACCTTCAGTTTTGCTATTTATTTTAATGTTCTCTTTAAGGTTAGTCAGGATATTGTTGAAAAAAAATTTTGAGTTCCCACTATCTTGTTGAACTCTTCAATACACTTTTATCTCTCAGAAGAAACCCAGTTAGTCTAGGGATTGTTTGAAATTTAAACTGGTTGTCTTGCTGCTAAGCCAAACTCAACCCTCCAATTGGTGCAAAAAATAAAGTGAAAGTGAAGTAAAGTGAGTGCCAGGTTAGAGACTACAAATTCAAAAGTAAAATCATATGATGTATTTTTTGACAATTAAGACCATACATTATTAATCTTTTTCCCTTAGCATATAATGTTGCCCACCCATTGTGATAAGTATTGTAAATAACTCTGTAAATGTAATATATCACTTAAGATACATTTTCAGGATTTATAGGTTCTTTTTCAGTGTTCTTCATTTTCCTCCTTTAGATACATTTTTTCATTCCACAAAAGTAAAGTTTATTAATTTCTATTAAGTGTTCTTGAGTTATTCTTTGCATGACCAATGTCAAATAATGCCAGCAAACAAGTGAGCATGATACCAAAATAAAACATATCATTTAGGTCCTGTTTTTTTAAAAAAAATGCAATAGACTTCCACTATTTAATCCATTGTCTTCAAACTCATGTTTCATTGACCAATTTCCATCCTGAGGCCCTTATAAGAAAATATATCAGCGCTCTATACAACACAAATAAGCACAAGGGAAGCAAAAAGCAAATATATTTTATCATATGTTTCCTATGAACATAAATGTTTTAGGTAAACTTTTTGGCAAGAAACAACAAATAATTATTTTGGAATTAAAAGCCAGTGGGAAAAAAATTAAACCTTCTAGATGCTTTGATCTAGACTCTGAGAACTCTGAGAATCAATCATGTAGCAAAACATATACTGTATAATCAGTGGTTTAAAATTATGGCCATCCAGTATCTGAATTATCTAAGAAATGTTAGTCAAAATAATTTTGCATCAAAGTGTCAAATCCAAAACAACTTCCCACAAAAAGTCATGTTTATTGACCTTATTTTGATAGTGTTAACAAAAATTGATTGACCATATCTAAGTGCCCTTTTTTCTCCTAATATAGCTCTATATTTGACAAACTATAGTAAATATTAAATTTGACTAATGCTTACAATAGACTTTACCCATACTGTTAAGATGGATAACCTTTTTATAGTTTCAAATAAATTAAGAAGAAAGTAACTTGTTGAGTCACATGATATAATATTCATAGCTTACAAAAATGCAACTGAATTTGCAATAAGTTAAGGCATTTTTAGATTTATATTTATTATGCCAAAAGTTCACCTTGGAATCCTGGATTGACAATAATATTAATTTGATGAAAAAAGACTGTTTTTAAAAATTACTTAACAGATATATAGATAGATCTAGAAAACAAATTCCAGTTGTTTTTAAATTACTTCGGCTGTTTCAAGGATATTAAGCATAAACTCATTACATTCTAAGGGTGAAAATTCAAAGGTATTGTTTGAATCCCAAGCCATTTTCTGGCTTGATTTAACATTATTTTATAAAATTTAATACTTATACCCCTTTAAGTCATGATATTTTCATGTCATAGCTTTTCTGTTAAAGTGTGTCTGTGTGTGTGTTTGTATGTGTGTGTGTGTTTTGTTGTTTTTTCTTTTCTTTTTTTTTTTTTTTGGTTGGGGGATGTTCTTCATTAGGAGGCAGTATAATGTAGTTAAACAACTTCACTCCAGAATTTCACAGACTTGAATTTAATTCCAGCTCAATACTTAGTATTTACTGATTTTGTTTGACTTGTTTGGACTCTAAATGACTGAATATCTTCACCCACAAAATAGGGTTTGTGAAAGTCATTGATTCAAAGGGTGTTCACAAAAATTAAATCAGATTGTGAATCAAAACATTTAGCTCATTTTCTAGCACTTGGGAACAATAAATTATAGCTAGCACTGTGATCATAGTTCTATTTCTGAACCCGTGATATTAAATGCTTACTATTTTTCAAAGTGTGTACACTTTTACAATATATGAGTGGATGATTGTGTCATCTAAATGCTTATCCTAAGTGATGTTTTGATTTTCTATTCCACAGTCTTTTATAATCATTCAGATAAATTCTGTGACTTTGTAATTTTGAAATTTTGAATGACATTATTTTCTTGGAACTCAAAAAATCATTTGTATACTTCATATATTTTATCACTACATTGTTGATCTTTATTTGTTTGGTCAATGTAAATTTTAAAATATTATACAGTTTAATAACTTATTTAAGTTAATCTATTGATATAATACCAATATTTATTCTTATATCAGAATACATTGTTTTTTCCTCAATCTGTTAATTTAGTGAGTTTCATATAATCTTAGCTGTCAGGGTTTCCTAGTGTGATGGTTAATACTGAGTGTCAACTTGACTGGTTTGAAAGATACAAAGTAACGATCTTAGGTGTGTCTGTGAGGGTGTTGCAAATTATATATTATAGAAATATAATTAATTTTCATAGTTTGAAGGATGTAATATTGTTAAAATTTACATTTTACCCAAAGGAACCTACAGATTCATTTCAATCCCTATCATAGAATTCTTCACAGAAACAGAAAAAAACCATGCTAACATTTACGTGAAACCACAAAAGACCCATGATAGCTAAATATATTCTGAGAAAGAACAAAACAAACAAACAAAAACTAGAGAAATCACATTATCTGGCTTCAAATCATATTACAGAGCTAGAGCAAACAAAAATAGCATGACCCTGGCATAAAAGTAAAAATATAGACCACTGGAACAGAATAGAGAATCCAGAGATGAATTCATGCCTCTACAGGAGTCTACAGGGAACCAATTTGGACAAAGATATCAAGAACGTACACTGAGGAAAGGAGAGTCTCTTCAATAAATGTTTCTGGGAAAACTGGATATCCACATGCAGAAGAATGAAACTAGACCACTCTCTCTCACCATATACAAATATCAAATCAAAATGAATTAAAGTCTTAACTCTAAGACCTCAAACTGTTAAAATACTACAAGAAAACATTGAGAAAATTCTCAAGGACATTGTTCTGGGCAAAAATTTCTTGAGTAGTACCCCACAAACACAGGAAACCAAGCAAAAATGGACACATGGAGTCACATCAAGTTAAAAAGCTTCTGCACAGCAAAGGAAACAACACAGTGAAGAGACAACTAACAGAATGGGAGTAAGTATTACAATTATCTATCCAACAAAGAATTAATAACAAAAATATATAATGAGCTCAAACAACTCTGTAAGAAAAAAATCTAATAATCTAATTTAAAAATGGGCAAAAGGTCTGATTAGACATGTTTCAAAAGATGATGTACAAGTGGAAAACAGATATATAAAAATATGCTCAACACCACTGATCATCAGAGAAATGCAAATGAAAACTACAATAAGATATCATCTCACTCCAGTTAAAATGACTTTTATCCAAATGACATACAATAAGAAATGCCAGAGGATATGGAGAAAAATCAACCCTCATACACTGTTGGGGGAAACGTACATTTGTGCAACTACTATGAAGAACAGTTTGGAGGGTCCTCAAAAATGGAACTACCATATTATCCAGCAATCCTACTGCTAGGTATATACCCAAAAGAAAGGAAACCAGTATACCAAAGAGATTTCTGCACTTCCACATTTTTTTTTTTTTGGCAGCACTATGTACAATATTAAAGATTGGAGGCAATCCAAGTGCACATCAACAGATGAAAAGATAAAGAAGATGTACATTATGCAATGGAGTCCTATTCAGTCATGAAATAATGAGATCCTGTCATTCGCAACAACATGGATGAAACTGGAGGTCATTACGTTAAGTTAAAAATGTCAGGCACAGAAAGATAAACCACATGTTTTCACTTATTTGTGGGAATTAAAAATTAAAATGATCAAACTCATGAAGATAGAGAGTAGAATGATGGTTACTAGAGGCTGTGAAGGGTGGGAGGGGAGTGGGAGGGATGTGTGGATGGTTAATGGTTACAAAAGAATAGAATGACTAAGATCTAGTATTTGATAGTACAAAAGGGTGACTATAGTCAATAATAATTTATTGTATATTTTTAAATAACTAAAAGTATATTGGATTGTTTGTAATACAAAGGATAAATTTTTGAGGTGATGGATACCCCATTTACCCTGGTACAATTATTATACATTATATGCCTATATCAAAATATCCTTTATATGCCATAAATATATACACCTAAAAAACGTTGAGCTCATAGAAGTAGAGAATATAATTGTGGTTTTTAGAGGTTAAGAAGGTTGGGGAGAGGGGAGGTTAGAGAGGGTTTGCTTAATGAAAACAAAATTATAGCTAGATGGGAGGAATAAATTCTAGTGTTCTGTAGTACTATAGTATTGATATAATTAGCAATAATTTATTGTCTATTTTCAATAGCTAGAAGAGAAGACTTAGAATCTTACTAACACAAATAAGTGATAACTATTTAAGGTGATAAATATGATAATCTGATAAGCTCCCACATATGAGTGAGAATCTGTGGTATTTATTTTTCTGGGCCTGACTTATTTCACTTAACATAATGCCCCCCTGGGGTCACTCATGTTGCCATGAATGGCAGGATTTTATTGTTTTATTAATAAATAGTATTCCATTGTGTATAATACTATCGTGGTATATATCACATTTTCTTTATACATTAATCTGTTGATGAACTTTAGGCAATGCTTCACGGCTTTTATCATTTCAGGTGAAAAGTGAACTGCTAATCCTATGGTGATTACCTTGTAAATAAATGATTGCTTTAATTTCTTTCAATGTATTCTCTATATCTAGCTGGCAACATTTCACTAGGATGTGTGCGGGTGTTGATCTGCATTTGATTTGATTATTACACATTGTATTTGTATATATCAAAACATCACATGGACCTCATAAATATGTAAAATTATTAGATGTAAACCACAAATGAAAGAAAAAATATGTAACATAAAAGAAAAAACACAAAATTATCAAATAGTGTTTAAGTTATGAATTCACAAATAATTAATAATCAGAGTAGATATGTGATATTGTTTATGTTGACATATATGGATAAGGCATGATCTTAAGAATTCATAGAAAAAAACAATAATTATAAAACTACATCACATTAAAAAAAATTCATTTATAATTTTAAACGAGAATAATAAAATACAATTGCATAACGTGTCCACACTAAATTGTAAATTTTTTTTAACACAGAATGGGAGAAAATATTTGCAAATTACCCACCTGAAAAGGGATTAATAACCAGAATATATAAAGTAAATATTTTTAAAATCTTGGCATTAGTTTTCCAGAAAACATATATAATAGTATATACCTCTCTCACTCCCTTTCTCTCTCTCTCTCCCATATCTATATAATATATAAAGATATTTTATATATATATGTATTTTAAACTGATTATTGGGCATTCTTAAAATAAATCTCTCATACATTAGAGAGAGAAAGAAATTATAGAAATTGGCTCAAGCAATTATGGAGACTTAGCAAGATCAAAATCTTTAGGGTAAGCCAGCAGGCTGGATACCCAGGGCAGAGTTTCAATTCAAGTCCAAAAAATCCTGCTGCCATAATTCTGTCTTCTTCTAGGGAGATCAGTCTATTTCTATTAAGCCCTTCAATTGTTTGGATAAGGCCTACCCACCGTATGAAGGGTAATCTGCTTTACTCAACTTCTACTGATTTAAATATTAATCTCATCTAAAAAATACATTCTTAGAAGCATCTAGAATAACATTTGATCAAAACCTGGATGCCACAGCCTAGCCACATTGACACATAAACAAATCATCAAAATCCAATATACATAATGAGTTGGTCCATTCAAATTATTATTTGTTCTATCAAGAAATTTTTTTTCAATTTCTGCAGCATTTAAAATTTTTATTTCAATATAATTTGGTAGATACCAAAATAGCTACAATTCTTTACCCTTTTCTTTCATCTCTCCACTTTACAAGAGTGTTGTTTTTTGCCTAACTACTGAATCTGGGCTGTCCTTGTGACCTGTTTGGTAACATATTTCTTCAGATGTGAGTTATGCCAGTTCTAAAAATAAGCCTCTTTAAGGGACGTTATCTGCTTCCATTCTCTTGCAACCTCTGCATCTGCCTTATGAACAAGGCTGGCTTACCTTTCTGGAGCCTGCGAGACAATGTGGAACTGAACCTATTCAGCTCAGTTTCTACTAGCTCCAGTTCCAGAAATAACATCATACCTTACCAAGAACAGCAGAAATGCTTAGCCCACCTGAAGACAACCATAGATGCAGGAAGAAACCTAGGAAATACCAGAAGACAACCCAGCAGATCCACGTAGATTCATGAGCAACAAACTGTCTATTGTTTTAAGCCAGTAAATATGGCAGAATGTCTTGTTACACAGCAGAGTGATAAATTTTATTTCTAAACCTTTCCATGTTCAAAATTGGATATCTTTTGATATAATTTATACAACAGTTCAAGAACGTCCATTCATTTGTCTCTCAAAACCTTGTGAATTGTGTTATTGTTCTCTAACATTTGATTTGCTGATAAAAAAAAATGTTAATCTATTCTGAATCTCGTATTAGTAGATTATCAAATTTTACTTTGGAGCTATCTGTTTTGAACATTATCCCTTAATATGTAAATGTTACCAGGCATTGTCTTCTGTGTATCTATATGTATATTTCAGCTTTAGTAATACATTTCAATCTTGAATAAGACATATTTCAGCATAGGAATTTTTTTCTAACGGATTAATGATTATCCCGCTTATTCTTTTAATATCCAAGTTCTAGTTCACATAAAAATTTCTAGAAATGTCTTCTGTGTCATATAATTTTCAATTAAATTTATTTATTTTGGGTCTTCTTACTATAAATATTCAAAGAGCAAAATTATAATTAACTAATGTCTTTTTAAGTAATATTCCGTCTGCAATTTAGTGCCTCTAAATATGAGACAATATGCAATTCTGTGTGTGTGTGTGTCTGTGTGTAGATGTTTTAATTTTACATAAATGGTTTTGAGATTTTTTTTCTACCTCTATACCATGTTCTGATTTCTTGAACTCAATTTCACATTAATTCTTTCATTAAGAATTAATGTAAAGATATTGATAATTCTAATTAGGATATTTTAAATTGTATTCAATGTTTTGAGTCAACTGAGTTTTAAAGGGAGGCATTTGCTTTATCTCAGCTTGGAATCTCTTCTTTATGTATATGAATTTTAACTATATTCAGATCTGAAAAAGGAAATTTCTCCAATTTACTAAGTGAACATTATGTGATAAAAAAGATTGCTTCATGGTACATCTTTGTGCCATATTCTGCTGCTCTAAGATTAGAAGTTGTTCTGGGTTTTAGCTGAAAAATTACCCAGTTCATTCTCAAAGTTTCCCTTCCTGTGCCTCTTTTGAATTATATCACTTCTTTACTCATATTTTCCATATTGTCTTATGTTGTGTTTATCATCATCTACTATACTACACTTCTTTTTTTATATACTTTAAGTTCTGGGGTACATGTGCAGAGCGTGCATGTTTGTTACATAGGTAAACACGTGCCATGGTGGTTTGCTGTACCCATCAACACATCATCTACATTAGGTATTTCTCCTAATGTTATCCCTCCCCTTGTCCCCCACCCCCTGACAGTCCCCAGTGTGTGATGTTCCCCTCTCTATGTTCATGTGTTCTCATTGTTCAACTCACACTTACGAGTGAGAACATGCAGTGTTTGGTTTTCTGTTCCTGTGATAATTTGCTGAGAATGATGGTTTCTAGCTTCATCCATGTCTCTGCAAGGAACATGAACTCATCTTTTTTATGGCTGCATAGTATTCCGTCGTGTATATGTGCCATATTTTCTTTATCCAGTCTATTACTGATGGACATTTGGGTTGGTTCCAGATCTTTTCTATTGTGCTACAATAAACATATGTGTGCATGTGTCTTTGTCATAGAATTATTTATAATCCTTTGGGTATACGCCCAGTAATGGGATTGCTGGGTCAAATGGTATTTCTAGTTCTAGATCCTTGAGGAATCACCACACTGTCTTCCACAATGGTTGAACTAATTCACACCCCACCAACAGTGTAAAAGTGTTCCTATTTCTCCACATCCTCTCCAGCATCTGTTGCTTCCTGACTTTTTAATGATAGCCATTCTAACTGGTGTGAGATGGTGTCTCATTGTGGTTTTGGTTTGCATTTCTTTAATGACTGGTGATGATGAGCATTTTTTCATATGTTTGTTGGCTGCATAAATGTTTTCTTTTGACAAATGTCTGTTTATATCATTTGCCCACTTTTTGATGGGGTTGATGTTTCCTTGTAAATTTGTTTAAGTTCTTTCTAAATTCTGGATATTAGTCCTTTGTCAGGTGGATAGATTGCAAAAAGTTTCTCCCATTCTGTAGGCTGTCTGTTCACTCTGAGGATAGTTTCTTTTGCAGTATAGAAGCTCTTTAGTTTAATTAGATCCCACTTGTAAATTTTGGCTTTTGTCGCCATTGCTTTTGGTATTTTAGACATGAATTCTTTGTCCATGCCTATACAGAGTTTCGTTAGTATGCACCAGGTGTCATGCTGTATTTTATTTATTTTTGCTTCTATATCCTATGTAAAATCTCAAGAGCCCAGTGAGGAAGGTACTTTAATACTATATTTATAGTTTGGGAAACTTGGGCTACAGAAATTAGTCATCTTGTTCCAGATGGCATGGTTCTTAGTTTGCAGAGCTGGTACTCTAACATAGGTGTATCTGATTATAGTTATTTACTTTGGGGCTATCTGATTTTATATGATTTTATCCTTTAATATGTAAATGTTACCAGGAATTGTCTTCTGTGTATCTATATGTATATTTCAGCTTTAGTAATACATTTCAATCTTGAATAAGACATATTTCAGCATAGGAATTTCTTCTAATGGATTAATGATTATCCAGCTCATTCTTTTAATATCTAAGTTCTAGTTCACATAAACATACGGCTTATGGCAGGGCGGTAGAACTTGTTTTATCTATCTATCTATCTATCTATCTATCTATCTATCTATCTCTCTATCTATCTATCTATCTATCTATCTATCTATCTATCTATGTATCTCTATCCATTCATCTACCTATCTGTCCATCTACAATGTATACAGATAAAAAGAACAGTGTGTGTGTGTGTGTGTGTGTGTGTATTTTTTAATGAGCTATTGGCAAATAATAGGTTAAATGCATGGATTCAACTGATATTTGGGAGTCTGAAATTTTCCTGTTTCTCAATGGAAAACAGCTTATCTATAATTTAATGGAGAAATTTGTAAATGAAGATTAGCATAACATTTGCCACTATGTCTTAATGTTAATTTTTATTCAAATTTAATTAAATTCAAACTTTGAATTTAGATTAGAAACCTATATAGACTGTTTTGAGGAGTTCTGAAAGAAATTTGCTGTGCAGGAAGAACAAATGAATAAAGGAATGAATTAATACAAGTAGGGTCAAATTAGGCCTGTTAACATTATGCAGAAATGAGGATGACTCACATAAAGTTACTGGGCTAATTTTAATACAGTTTCACATAACATGGCCTTAAATTTATAGTAAAAAAAAATTGTTGACATTGTTGCAACATTAAAGAATGACAGATCATTCTTCGTATAATTTAGTCAGCACAAATATTTTAACTTTAATAAGTCCCTAAAGGCAAATCTCAACATTTTCCAGTTTGGAGAGAAAAAAGGACTATTCTGCCAAATTGCACACACAAGAGTATAGAAAAACTCGTAAAATGTTTGATTGTTTTAATCTTTAAACCTTTAGCCACCTTTGTCTGAAAGAGAATTACTTTGGCTAATGTACAATTTAATTTATTTTAATGTCAGATTCTATTTCAGTAAGAACAGTTAATTTCTAAATTAGACACTTTTAAAAGTATTTGTTTTTAAAATGCTTATGTATCTTTTAAGTAGCCACTTAAATCAGCCCCTTTGTAAAACAATAAGCTGCATATTATTATGGTACTTTTAAACCACATGTCCAACTTCGTAATCGAGCGAGCATACGTTCCACATAATGACAGTCATCAAGATAATGTAGATGTCCAGTTCATTTTGGAAGTTAGCCACATTCTTGCCTGCTCTGAACACAGAAACCTGTCATATGAATATATCATTCTACTTAGATTGGTAATTAGAATGTGTAGACCTTTTTGACAAATCTTAGAAAACAAAATCAAAAACTAAAACAAACAATAAATAGTGTTGTACCCCTATATGGATCTATGATTAAAATTAGCTTCCATGTCTGGTTTTTATTGTTTATGTTTATTTTGTTTTATTTATTTATATATTTATTTTTAATTTCAACTTTAATATATAAATAAAAGAGATATTTATTTAAGTTTCCCTAAGTAAATCTGATGCAAGTTCTTTTATTTTTATGTTTATTTAATTGTGTTAAGAACACTTAACATGAGATCTATCCTCTTAACAGATTTTTAAGTGTACATTACCTCTTCTTAATTACAAGTCTAATGTTATACATCAGGTCTCTAGAGCTCACATATCTTGTAAAACTGCAACTTTATACTCATTATCAACTCTAAATCTTCCAAATGATATCTAAAAGTACCTCACAATCACATTCTAGAAACTCTTTGAGAGGAAACTGATATAATCAATGTTTAAAATATTTTCTTACATAGTTGTAGGTCACTTTGCAGAAGCCAGTTCAATAATTGCATTTTGGATGTTAGAAAATATGAACATCTGGTGAGAAAAATCCTTAGAACAAATATAAGATAGGATACAATAGTCTATCAAAAGAAGGCGATTACCTTGACAATTCTCTCATGGTTTGATTTGATTTATTTCTATTCTTTATTTTCATTTAATTGCTATGGTTTTTTGGGGGAAAGATATCTAGCTTTTGGCAGAAGAAAATCAGTGACAATGACTTAGAAGAATCTTAATCCCATGAAAGAAATAAATGCTTGTCAGTCAAGAAGTTGTAACCTTTACCTTGTTTTGACCTTTACATTTTCAAGGTGAGTCTATTATTTGGAAGGGAGTAACACAAAACTCCACAGGATGCTCTATGATCAATACAATCAACAAACCTTCACACTGTATGTTTAAAGGTATTAAGAAGATAAACAAACCCATCAGAATTTTACCAGTTGGAATAATCCTGTATTGGATGCTTGCCTCATTTGGGGATTTACCATTGATCTCTTCTCTATCCTGAACTTCACAGCATTATTCTCAACGACTCTACAAAAGTAAAGGAGAGCTGTTAACTAACTAATGTTAGAAAATTTTTTGGTTTAAAATTGAAGACAAGTTGCATATTTATTAATTGTATAAAGTAAAACATGGGAAGGCAAAATTATTTTTTAAATTAAAATTTTAGCTACATTTGTCCCTATATTAATCCATTAAAATATTTTTGAGTACCTTCTATATATATATGTGACTATTCTATTATGTGAGGACAGAGTAATAAACAAAATATACATGTTGTCTCCCCTTTTAGAGCTTATACACTAGTGCAGAAATGAATGAGGAGACATTAAAATATGTAATCAAAATTGGGATAATTAGAAAGAAGATGAATATGACTAGAGCATATGACAAAATGTCCTGACCTGACCTATAAGAAAACTTATTTGAGGAAGTTTAATTTTGTTGTCTTAAAAGATTAAAAGAAATTAACTAGCTTGGGGGTATGTGCCCTGAGTGACAAGGTGAATTTAGGAGTGGAAGCAAGAAAGAAGAGACGTCCCAGAAAATGTAACACAAAGGTCAATATCACTGAGATGTGAAGGAGCATGTCACATCAGGAACTGAGATTTGTCTCATTATCATTAATTATCAGAGAAATGCAAATCAAAATGGCAGTGAGATATCATCTCATATCACTCAGATGGCTGCTGTTAAAATGTGAAAAAATAATAGATGCTCCTGAGGTTGTGGAGAAAAGGATAGCCTTATACACTGTTGGTGGGAATGTAAATTAGTTCAGCCACCATGGACAGCAGTTTGCTGATTTCTCAAATAACTTAGTACAGAGCTACCATTCCACTTAGCAATTCCATTACTAGGTATGTACACAAAGAGAGAAATAAATCATTCTACCAACAAAACATATGCACATGTATGTTCATTGCAGTGTTATTCACAACAGGAAGCCATGGAATCAACCTAGCTGCCCATCAACTGTGGATTGGATAAAAAATGTGGTACATGTACACCATGGAATACTACATATCCATAAAAAGAACAAAATTATGTTATTTGCAGCAACATGGATGGAGCTGGAGGCCATTATCCTCAACAAATTACTGCAGAAACAGAAAACCAAATACTGTATGTTGTCACTTATCAGTGGGAACCAAACATTGAGCACACATGGACATAAAGATGGGAACAATAGACAGTGGGGGGATTACTAGATGGAGGTGGGAGGGAGAAGGGAATGAGCTGAAAAACTACCTATTGGGTACTATGCTTGCGACCTGGGTGACTGGATCATCTGTACTCCAAAACTCAGTATCATGTAATATACCCACGTAACAAAACTGCATATGTACCTCCTGAATCTAAAATAAAAATTGAAAATGAAATACTGGTAGAAAAATTTACAAAGCATGTGTTGGGGTGATCAGATTCAACACCAGGCCATGGGGGCTATGAAGTCTGGCGGAGTCAAAGGAATGAGATAAGACAAGTTAAGGCATAAAGTGGGACCAGGGGGCCAATGCTAGTATGGAGGCTGCAAAGGCCCAGAACTCTGGAAGTCCACACTATTTTTTGGTGATCAAACAAAGAAGCACATGGTGATGATGTGGGGGTTGAAAGAAAGCAGTGCATCAAGTGCATGATCTACAGCTGTGACAGTTCAGCATTTTCTTTGAAGCATATGGAACATGTTCTGCTACTTGATATAATGGGAAACATGTTCTTCTGGTTTAAGACAATCGATCCACAAGCCTGGGAGTACCAGAAGCAAGGAGTCAGCAAGTCTAGACACATTTCAGAGGCCATGAGGGATTTTATGCCCTGAGCCCTGGATTCTATCCAAGCCACGAGGGATTTTACACCCTGGGCTTAGATTGTGGTGTGGCAGTGCAGTCTTTCACCCTTTGGTACAAAGCTTGGTGTTCCAAAGGCCATGAGAAGTTTTAGACCCTGGACCCTGGACATGTTCCAAGGCTCTTTTACATTATGTTAGGCATGCAAGCCCTGCCTCAGCTTTTCCCAACGCTCAGCTTTTCCCCAACAGCATGTAGGGCAGATAATGAAGCCTGTAAAGCTTCCAGGCTTTACTCTTTAATGGCATTTACCCTGAGAAGGCTCAGTCATTGGTATCTGTGTAAAAACTCTCTGTCCCACTTGGTTGAAGTTTTCATTTCTACTAGATAAAGTTTTGTTTTCTTTTCGAAAATTGCAAATAAACAAGGGAATTTTATTTTGGAATTTTCCGAAAACACTGTTTATCCACAGAATTTGACAGTAATCAAATTTGCCTGAATTTAGTTAGCTTTCCTTCCAGCTTTCCTTCTGTCCTTTAAGCATGCATCATTTGGTCTTTGAGCATTCCCTTGCTTTCTGGTCAATTATGGGCTTACTTTGTATTTTCACTGCTTTAGATCTACAACCAACATTTTTTTTTTTTTTTCCAAAGATCCCTGGTTTCTTTTATTGGAAAACTGTATATAGTAACTAAGATTTTGGTGCTGGATATGGCATTGCTTCTAGGTATTTTCAGTGGAGAAAGCTAGGGATTATATTTTGAAGTTATGAGTCATATTGTTTTATATACTTACATTTTCAACAAAGATTTTCCCAATTTATTGGATTTTGTAATTTATTATATGTTTGTTTTTGCTCATACTGATTTCCTGTTTCTAGTAACAACATATTTACTTATTTAAACTTAAATACATATGATAGATTTAAAAATATCATCTTCAAAATTATTTCAAAAATAAAACTACTGAGTAAACTTTCTAATTTCTTTTCTGTTCTTTTTGTACTTAAGATATAGTTTGCTAAATATTTACAGAAATTAGCTTGATTTTCAAGCTTATGATAGGCCTGGATATCTATTACTATGGGTTTAGTTGTATGACACCAGTGCCTCCAAAATATGGTTCAAATTTCACCTCTAGATCATCAAATCACAACATAAGCAAAAGATATGCATTATAATCAGTGACCAATCATGTCACTTTTTTCAGTCTGCTGCTGATCGTTTACTTCATGTTATTCAGTTTATGCATGCCAATGAAAGCATGGAGTTATACTGTCTCTATCTTTCAGTGATACACTTATGTGAGATTTTGAAAAGTGAAAAATCAAAGGTGGAATTGACCAGTAGATGTAAAAGTACAACAAATAAACAAAAATGGCAATGTTGAAAGTGAACTGAAATTCAACAGAAATAGAAGAAATAGCAGACTGGGGGGATACTGACTTTGACACCATTTGGGGGACTCTAAGTATGATGCCAGAGGAACTTAGTGATGGCAAACTTATCAATATAAAAATGAGAATATTGGTTGTCAACTAGGTAAGTAGGTTAAAGGTTTTATTTAAGTTTTCTCTAGTCTTCCTCATTTTCGTCTCCCTATTCTAGAAATTTTTGAGCTAAGTTAAAACCTCCAAATATTATTTTAAATCTGTCCATTTGTGCTTTTCAGATTTATCTTTCTTTTTGTTGTTGTTTCTTTTATCTTGAAGGTCTGAATTAAGTACATGTACATTGGCTTTCTTAACATTACTGCTTGGATGATATATCTTTTTTTCCTCATATATCTTTGCTAACATCTGTCTTCACAGGAAATATGTATTCCCCTAGACACAATTTAGTTAGGTATTTTTTCTTACATTTTATCATACAATATCTACCTTTTAGTTGGCATGTTTTGGCCATTTATATTTGACATAATTATTAGTTTAGTTGGGATAATTCTAACATCACATTTGTTTTCTATTTTACTCATTTGGTGTTTCTTTTATCTCTGTTTTCTGTTTATTGGTTATTTTTAGAAATTCCACTTAATCTCCATTTTTAAATTAGCTAAATGTCTAATTTGTGAGCATGCAAGTTTGTGTCTTGCTGTTCTAAAGTTTACTATATATATTTTATTTTATTTTATTTTTGAGATGGAGTCTCGCTCTGTTGCCCAGGCTGGAGTGCAGTGGCGTGATTTCTGTTCATTGCAAGCTCTGGCTCCTAGGTTCATGACATTCTCCTGCCTCAGCCTCCCGAGTAGCTGGGACGGCAGGCACCTGCCACCATGCCCAGCTAATTTTTTATATTTTTAGTAGAAATGAGGTTTCACCGTGTTAGCCAGGATGGTCTTGATCTCCTGACCTCGTGATCCAACTGCCTCATCCTCCCAAAGTGCTGGGATTATGGGAGTGAGCCAACACGCCCGGTGCAATATATATTTTTAGCTTATCACATCTACTTTAAAATAATATGAAACCATTTTATGTATAAAAAACAGAAATTCACATTTTCTTTTATATTTTTATACTTTTTTGTAATACATTTTACTTTTACATATGCTTTAGTCCCAAACACTATATATATAAAACTAATATAGATATGTGTGTGTGTATATATATGTATATATAAATATTTGTGTGTGTGTGTATATATATATATTAAAAAACAGTCCATTGATTTTTGAAAGCATTAAAAGTGAAGAAATTGTTTTAATCTCTGCCAACATATTTATTAATTATGGCACTCTCTACTACTTTATGAAATCGTAGTTTGCTTCTGGTATCATTTATCTTTAATTTGAAGAACTTCCTATGCCATTAATTATTGAAATTATCTGCTGGCAATGATTTTCTCATATTTGCTTTTTCTTAAATATCTTTATTACAATTTAGTTTTTCAAAGATATTTATGATAAGTATAGAATCCTGGGTTATTTTCCCATTTCTGTCCATTAAAGATATTTGTCAACTCTCTTGTGCCTTGTTTTTCACATGTCTAATTTGCTTTATTGCATACTAACATTGCACATTATGTTCATAGAGCATGTAGATTTTGTTGTCTGCCTTTCAAGAATTTGAAATTTATTTTGGCAAACAGTTAAGTTACTTCCAGATTAATTGATTACTTGAGGCTTGTTTTTTTTTTTTTTTTTTTTTTTATGTGGATGGGTCTAATATATACCAATGCTAATTTATACTTAATTCTAAGATTGACCTTCCTGGACACTCAAATGATCACTCACTGGTTATCAAGGTCTCTCTGATTAAATGGAATTTGAACATCTCTAGGCTCTGTGTGTGTTCCAAGAATTCTTCAATCTATAGTTTCCTGGCAGTTGGTCTTTACTCATTCATATAATTTCACCTAACACATGTACATATTAACATTTAGAAAAGAGTCAAGAGATCAAGTGTGTAGCTATCTGAAGAATTCTTTTTTATCGTTGTTTGTTTTTTGTGTCATTCACTTGTTTTCAGTACTCTGCCTCATAAACTTAAGCAGCTTTTTCCTCTGTCTTCCTAACCCAGAACCGTCTCCATTGCGTTCCCACCCATTTTTCATGGTCCAACATTTTTCTCCTGACCAAAAACCAGAAGGATTACTAGAATTATCTAATTTGTTTTCCTTCTCTCAGGGACCACAGTTTCACACTGCTTATCGTTTCAATGCCTAAAAACAGTTGTGTATGCACTGTTCAAAGTTCTAGATTTTTAAGGCAGTATGCCAAGTTCTATGCCATTAACTCCTTCATAGCCAGAAGCCGTATAGTTTGTTTGTTTTTAAGCTTATTTGGTGGCAGTGTTGCTATAGTAATGACTTATTAAATCCTAACAGAATGCAGAAGTCTAATCAATTTTGTTATTCAGTTTAGTTTTGTTTAAGCATCCTGTTTTAAAAAATGTCTTTAATACATAACACATGACTATAAATAAAGATACTTTAAAACCACATTATGGTTAAAACCACCAAAGCTGTTAGCGATTAATATACCAAGGGGATAAATGAACTAATCAATAACCACCGATTTACTCTAATTAATTATTTATGATTATGTAATTTTTTTTTCTAAAAATAGAAACTGAAACAGAAACATAACCACGTGCATCTACTCAGGCTCTTCTTCTTCTTCTTCTTCTTTTTTTTTTTTTGAGATGGAGTCTTGCTCTGTCGCCCAGGCTGGAGTGCAGTGGCCGGATCTCAGCTCACTGCAAGCTCCGCCTCCCGGGTTTACGCCATTCTCCTGCCTCAGCCTCCCGAGTAGCTGGGACTACAGGCACCCGCCACCTCGCCCGGCTAGTTTTTTGTATTTTTTAGTAGAGATGGGGTTTCACCGGGTTAGCCAGGATGGTCTCGATCTCCTGACCTTGTGATCCGCCCGTCTCGGCCTCCCAAAGTGCTGGGATTACAGGCTTGAGCCACCGCGCCCGGCCTACTTAGGCTCTTCTATCTGAAGTTTTAGTCCAGAGAAATCTGGACTAAATGGCCTTCAAAGAGTGTATGTGTATGTGTGTGTATATATATATTCAACATATAATTGGTATGCATATATGATTAATATAAATAAAACACATATAACTACATGTCATAAGTATATATATAAAATTTGAGATATGTGGCCGGGCGCGGTGGCTCAAGCCTGTAATCCCAGCACTTTTGGAGGCCGAGACGGGCGGATCACGAGGTCAGGAGATCGAGACCATCCTGGCTAACCCGGTGAAACCCCGTCTCTACTAAAAAAATACAAAAAACTAGCCAGGCGAGGTGGCGGGCGCCTGTAGTCCCAGCTACTCGGGAGGCTGAGGCAGGAGAATGGCGTGAACCCGGGAGGCGGAGCTTGCAGTGAGCAGAGATCCGGCCACTGCACTCCAGCCTGGGCGACAGAGCGAGACTCCGTCTCAAAAAAAAAAAAATTTTTGAGATATGTATGGTACTTCTAAGTTATTCTTCTGCCTATAACAACTGTGCCTCAGACTTCCTTTTTATACAAATAATTTAAGTAAAATTATTTGTTCATAGAAAAATGAAGTATCAGTACAAGTCTTCAGCTTTGCTTTCAACAAGTTTGCATCTCATAAACTCATCCAAACTAAAAATGTGATAGCTTCCTTCATGAGCAACTTTAGATCAATGATGTATAAAGTAAAAATATCAAGTATTGAAAAGAGATATTCAGGAATAGAAACCTGAAGAAAATATTGCACAGGTAGTTCTATTTAAACTAATTTCTTATACAACGTGACTATATCTGTCACTGAAATTGTGCTTGCTTATAGACACACTCAATAAATCAGTCATATTTACTCAAATAAATGTTATGTAACATTGTGATTGCTAAATACAACTATTTAAAAGTCTTGTGAATACACTTTTAACATGAAATAAATTTTAGTGGTGAGTGCCAAAGTGAAGCTCTAGAGGAAATGCAAAGTCTGTCTACACTTCTATAAGTAATCACCCTCCAAAACTTACGTTCAATCAATCCCAGCTTACAAAAATGACAACATAAAGAGGTATAAAGGGAATTTCTTTGACCATTTCGTTGATCATTTCCCTATGCTTCTTTTCTCTTCAAAGAATTATGTTTCAATAATTTGCAGCTATGGAAACAAAGCTATGTCCTTGGTATCTGTTAAGTACAGTGTGCCACAACTGTGCTCTTTGCTAGAAATACACCAATTAATAATGCTGAGATGCTTCCAGTCTGGCAAAAAACAAAACAAAACAAAACAAAAACACAGTTTCACAGTTTCATTGTGTTCTTACTATTATCTGGCTGTTTATTGGCACCAATAGTGCTTTCACTTTCAAATTCACTCTATATGTTTCATAGTGATTTTCCCAAGTCCTATTTGGTCAAAATGCCCATTCTTCCAAAGTATTAATAACAATCTCAGCCAGCAATTGGGAGAGCATTGAGTTTTTTCAGCAAAATAACATTAAGGTGTAAATGACTCACAGCCTAGATTTAAAGTATTAGTATCTGGAAGAGTATTTTAATTTATTTTTAATACAAAAGAATAAATCGCTAGAAAAAAGAATATTCAAATCTCAAACTGATCTGGAGAATTGTGGACAGGCATTATTTCACTCAGGGAATTTTAAACAGAAGAAGAAGATTTGGGGGACAGTTAATATGTCAATTTATTCCTAAAAGAAACTACTCATCAATTTGGTAGCCATCACATTACAAATTAACTCCAAAGCCAATTTTTAATAAGTGATTTAATCTACTTTTGGCATTGGAAATGTGGGGCTTATCTTCATACATACATGTACACTTAGTGATTGGAGACAACTGGTATTATAAGTACCCTATGACACAACCTTCCAAAGAGGAGGCTACAGTAGAAGACCAAGGATTAGCAAAGTTTATATTCAATATGAAAACATTTAATAGCAAATTGGCACTAAAGAGTCAAACAATGGGTGCTGGTAAACAGGAGGAACTTACTCTCTGAAATTAACTTAGAAAACATATATCATATTAAGTATAAGAAAGTAGCTTCCCACATACACAACATAGAGCAAACATTTTATTAATCAATTTAACCATTGTTTTCTCATTTCCTCACTGTCTCGTTTGTTGTTTTTATGACAGTGATAGATGCTCATGTGGACTTCAAAAAATCATACCATTTTTCTTTCTACCACTGAATTTTCCATGTTGATTCAGTTCATCAATAATATAATCTTGTGATTTAAAGACAGATTTTTTAAATCTATGCAGTGATTTTCACTGCATATTATTTCTTCAAAGAATGTTGTTTATCATATATCATCGTATTTGTTTATCCAGTTCTAAAAATAATTTTAACTCACATTTATATCTGTGATTATAATGCTCATTTCTTGAACTTTTACATTACAGCCTTTCAGTTCTTGCATTTTTCACATGCTCACTTTACTGGTGTATGTATTTATGTATTGATTTCAAGTAGGTGACCTGAATTATTTGAGTCCCTAAAGTATGTATATATTTCTCTGACTTTCCCTAAAAAATGACATTATGGCTGAGTGTACATTCTTGACACCTCTATAATCTTTTCAAAAATATTGTGAATGGTATTCAACTGTCTTATGTCATTTAGTATTGTTTGAGTAAGTGTATAAGAAATCTAACATTTGTTCTACATCCGACAAACCTTTTTTTTTTTTTTTTTTTTGCCAGCTGCAGAACAAAAGTTAGATTTTATTTTCAGGAAAAGTTTATAATGCATGTTGTCCACAGCATTATTTGGCCTATTTTCTTTCTTCTTTTATTACGAGAGATTTAGTCCCATCCATATTTTTGCCAAAAACAGGTTATGTGGTGGTCCTTGATCTTGTCCATCAAGCCCTTTTTCCCAAAGGATAACTGAAGAAGATCACATACATTCCAACTTACTGAGTCTGATAGGCATTCATCTGATGAGGTCCTCTTCAACTGAGGTAGAACCTTTTATTTCTCCCACTATTCTCACTATTATAACTGATAAAGTGCAGTAACTTTCATTTTTCATCATGTAAAGCGGCCATGGACCTTGATGTCTATGTTTATTGCCTAGAATATTGTATAAATGAAGTCAATAAATCACTTCCCCCCTCCACATCCACTCACTAGCATTCTTCCAATTCTTATCTCATTTGTTCTATGATGGAGAATGAAAAAATAATATATTGTGTGGGAAAGTGAGATGAGAGATACCTTAGTATATTAATATTCTCTGCTGTATAAAGTTATTCCAAAATATAGGGGCTTAAATAATAAAAAGTGTTTATCACCTCACGCAATTTATATTGCTCAGAAATTTGGGAAGGAATTAGTTGGTTAGATCTTGCTCAGGATTTCTCAAGGTTTTATAGCCAAGTATTAGCAAGATATGCTGTCATTTTAAGGCTTGATGGGGCTGGAAGATTCAGCTCCAGGATTGTTCATTCACATGACTGGCAAGTCTGTACTTCCTGTGGGAAATATGCCATGATCCCTTGACATATGGATTGTTTCATAGATTTGCTGGGATATCCAGATCATAGTCTTGGTGTCCACAGGAGTGAGTGCTCCAAGAGGGAGCAAGATAAAAGTAGTAATAAAATGTCTTGAATGTTTTCAACGTGGAAGTCACGCGCTATAATGTTTACAATGTACTACTATAAGTTACATAGGCAAGGCCTATATTCAGTGAGGAAGAAACTGACTATACATGAATGTGACTATCAGGCTAAAGGAATCATTTGAAGCTTTAAAAAATATTTACAGATTTAGGAAGTACAAGTGTAGTTTTGTTACATGGACACATTATGTAGTGGCAAAGTCTGGGCTTTTAATATACCCATCATCTAAATAGTGAATATTGTACCCAATAGGTAATCATTCAACCCTCACCCTACTTCCACCCTTCCACCTTTTGGAGTCTTCAGTGTCTGTTACGCCCTTCTGTATGTTCACGTGGACCCGTTGTTAAGCTCCCACTTCTAAGCAGGAATTTGACTTTCTGTTTCTGAGCTATTTCACATAGAGAAATGGCCTCCAGCTCTATCCATGTTGCTGCAAAAGACATGATTTAATTCTCTTTTAGGGCTACATAGTATTCCATGGTGCATTTCTGTTTGTGTTTCATATTTTTTTTAAATCCAATAATCTGTTGATGAACACGGGTTGATTCCATGACTTTCTATTGTGAATAGTACTGTGATAAATATTTGAGTGCAGGCATCTTTTTCATATGAGTTCTTTTCGATATTCAGTAATGGGATTGTTGGATCAAACACTAGTTTCTTTTCAGTTATTCGAGAAATCTCTATACTGTTTTCCAAACAGGTTGTATTAAGTTCCATCCCACCAACAGCATATGAGGGTTCCTTTTTCTCAGCATCTTTGTCAACACTGAGTTTTTAATAATAAACATTCTGAGTGGTGAGAGATGGCATCTTATTGTGGTTTAAATTTTCATGTCTCTGATGATTAGTAATGTGGAGCATTTTTTTCATGTTTGTTGGCAATTTACATGTATTCTATTGAGAAATGTTTGTTCATGTCCTTTATTCACTTTTTAATGAGGTTATTAGTGTTTTTCTTGTTTAGTTGTTTGAGTTTCTTGTAGATTCTGAATATTAGCCCTTGCTGGATGCACACAGTGAAAGAAAATGTCATCCTAATATTATCTGTGTATTTTGCTGATTATTTATTTTGCTGTGCAGAAACTTTTTAGTTTAATTAGGTCATATTTGTATATTTTTTGTTTTCTTGAATTTGCTATCGAGGACTTAGTCATAAATTTTTTGCCTAGGTCAACGTCCAGAAAAGTTTTTTTTTTTTTTCTCTGTGATTTTTATAGTTTTAGGTCTTATATTTAATTCTTCAGTCCATCTTGAGTTAATTTTTATATATGGTAAGAGATATTGATCCAGTTGAAGGCTGGCACCACACCTAAGTTCCCCACAAAAAGCCAAAACGGTAGAAATTTACTCTCTACTTTTACCTTTGGAGTGGGCCTTGCATTGCTAAGACTCAGAGCAAAGAGTGGCTAAAAGATTAAATTACCTTTTGGTTGACACCCTTAGCTTTTTACTTTTAGTCTTGTATCTGTGGCAGTGCTTATGACTTCACTGTTCGTGGGCTTATTGAGTATTTGGGCCTGGTTTCTTAAATGGATTGTGTTTAGTAACTATTTGGTTATGACTGTGATATTGCACATTCTAGATGTCAATGTTATGACTTTTCAAATTAATGTCTTTATATGTAATCTCAGAGAAATTGACCCAGTGATTATTTGTCATATGCTTTTATTTTCCTAATAAAAGTAAGCTTAATTTTGCTAACTTGTGTTATTCAATTATATGTAGAAAAATTAATTAATTAATATTAAGAATGTTATTGTTATTCAGACTGATGGGTGTTTCCAAACCTGACACACAAAGGAAAACTGATCACTATGTATATTTACTCACAATATTATTTTTGTTTTAATTGTTTTATACATATTTTCCATTAATTGTTTTTTAAAAATGTGCATTATAAAAGAACCTCTTCATAAAAAATGTAAATTCAAGGTGAATGGGCAAAATATATGTAATAAAAGAAAGACTATGCTAGTTGTCAAAGTATGAAAAGTTTGAGATGATACAATAATTAGATAAAACTTTTTTAAACTATAGAGAAAATGTTTTTTATAATTTGTTAATAAGTTAACTTATTTTTAACATTATATTATATTATGTTGAAAAAGAGTAGATTTAAAAGGTGTACTACAAGTCACTTTCATGAGTATTTTAAATAAAGTGGAAGGACTATACCTACATTTTACTTACTGACTTTGATGATATAATGTTTGATAACAGAAATTTTTAGCACTCTATGAATTATTGAACTATTTCATTTCCAGGACTGAAATGCTGTTTTTTTTCCCTGGTACAATATTAAAGCTTTAAACTCTTGTCAATGATGTGATGTTTCATCTGCAATGATCTACACTAGAAAAATAAAAATGTAGTTACTGACAAAAAAGCAGGTAAGAATTTTTTTTTTTTTTTTTTTTTACTGATTTATGGATATCCTACATTCATATATAATCTTGCTTGAATCCATGTAATTTTCTGGAAGAGTATTGAAAAAATACTAATTTTGTTCAGATAATTGACTATAAACCCACTTTCTATGTTTTATCCCCTAACGAAACATTAACTGAACTAGTACATATCTTTAGTAAATGATATGACCAGCATTAAGAAAAATCAAGAGGAAAATGTAAATAATTAAAATTACTAACGAAAGTACTAGCAGCTATTAGTTTAGTGCAAAAGTAAATGGTTTTTGCTATTACTTTTAATGACAAAAAGCACAATTACTTTAGCACCAACTGCATACATTGTTATTTTGATTAGAGTGTGATCTGCTTTATGCGATTCGTTTGCTAAAATTCAACTCCAGAAAATATGCACATTTGATATTTTTTAAAGTCTAACTATATTCCTCAGAAAGCTTTGAATCTCTCTCTCTATTCATTTATATATTCATTTAAATATATTTGTACTTTCTTCTCATTCTGTTTTTCTACCCTAATTAAATTACCATACTTTTTAAACAGAAAATAATTGTTTCATAATATAAGATCACATAGTTGTTTTCAATAAGAAGTATTGTATTGTAAATCCAACTTGTAAACTCAATCATTGTGGAAATATCATTGTGGTACATCCAAATGGACAATTATTTAAAGACACTTCTATAGTTTTTAATAGAATTCAGTCATTAATCTTTCTCTAAATATGAAGCTATACTGTTACTTGAGAAAGACTGCCAACCCAAGCTGGTGGCTGAATAATTCATATATTATAAAACTGTGTCTCTTTGTTTTAATATATAGTGTTATGTCTTTTTAAGATATTCATTTTTCAAAGGTATTTACAAACCAAGTTACTCAAATACATGTTATCTTAAATTTCTATGTATAGGAGATGTGTTGCTATGTGTAATGATAATCACCAATATAATGCCAAGTTTTCATAAAATATATAAAGTTTTCAAGAATATTGGTGCATTTATAAAATCAGCAAAAGTTTTAATTTTGAAAACTACTCTTCTGGCTCAGGGACTCCAGGCTTTACATGCTAATTTTCACTGGTCCTGTACTATTTGTATAGATTTTAGGCATCATAAAGAATACATGGAAAGAGAGAAAGAAGTATGCATATGGCTCATATGCAACTTATAAAACGTTAATAATATAACCTTTCATATAACATTTGTTCTCTAAGCAATTTTGATATATAAGGATTAAAGTATAAAAGCATAAGGCGACTACTGGTAATACATAAGGCTGAAGAAATGCTAAAAAATATGATCAAACACATGCATTTTGTTATCACCTTCCCAGTTCTGGTAGGTTGCATTTCAGCAGGGGTGGTGGGAAAAATAGTCATATAAATTACCAATTAGTTTTTCAAGAAATTCTAGTGGCAGATTGGCAAGGAATTTTTTTATTCATCAGACAGAGAAAGCTTGAATTGTCCCTGGGTCAAATGGATATTGCCAAAGGAAATCAAACTTAAGTTGTTGAAAGTGCGCATCAAAAAAGGCTGCCTGGAGGGACAAGAGCAGCCTTGGAGAAAAAGGCTGAAGGTGTACTACCTGGGATGTGATTGATAAGTGGCTCACCAGTGGGAGCCCAGTTTGAATTGAACATAACAATGGTTCTTATAGCTGAAAATTCCCAAAAAGTCTTGGCATCTTTTTGATATGTCACCAAGTATCAAAGAACTAGATCACAGACTGAGTCAAAAGGCAGTGGCAAGGAAAAAACAAAACAAAAAAGACAAAGAAAAAAATTATCCCTATGCCTAAAAGTGCCAACTTTTTCAGAGAATTTGCATTTTGTATAATAAATAGTAGTAATCACACAACCAAAGAGGTATTCTACTTTTAAGACTGAATAATAGATAACCTATTTTTTTTTTTTTAACAAGGAGTTCTTCCTGATATCTTTTTAATCAGACTGTCAATTTCTCCAGGAAGTTTTTCTACTCTTTAGTACCATAGGCTCTGATAATGAGCCATACCAACTTGTTAACAATAAAGAAAACACATTGGAAATGAGTGTGGTTAGATTGTATCACCAATTTTCATGTTTTGATTTCTTTTGTTAAAAGAAAAACTTCAGCTGAATTAAAGTTAAAGGAGTTTAATTGAGCAAAGAACGATTCATGAATCAGACATCCCCCAGAATCACAGCAGATTCAGAGACTCTAGGGGTGCATCATGGTCAGAAAAAATTTATAGACAAAAAAGTAAAGTGATGTACAGAAATTGGAAGTGAGGTACAGGAATTACTGGAGTGGTTACAGGTTGGCGTTTGCCTTATTGGAACACAGTTTGAACACTCAACAGGATATGACTGGTTGAAATGTGGCTGCTGGGATTGGCCAAGACTCAGTTATCATTACAGGTAGTAGTCCTAGGTTAGGTTTTCAATTTTGTCTACCTATTAAGTTAGGTTCCAGTTTGTCAATAAGGACTTCTATATAGATGTATGAGATCCTTCTCAGGCCATATGTACTCTACTTTAGCAATTCCCCTCTTTTGGTCATTTTCTCAATTTTGAGAGATTGAACAAAACTCTTGTCATTGATGTCACTATCAATGCCGTAAGTATACTTATTTGGTCTTTAAGCCCACTGAGAAATAGTAGAGCAGTGAGTTTTGCAAAGGTAGGAACAATGACTTGAATAGAGGGTACCTCCTTATGTTGGAACATCCTGTTTAGAGGAGAAAAACAAAACCTGATCTGTTCTAGGCACAGTTAGCATGACCAACTTCATTTTAGTTTGATTTGGTCTGTTGGTGTCTAGTGCATGAGTTTAGTCTAAAACAATGGCTTCTCATAATTTTGTTTTAAAAATTCTCCCTTTTTGGTCAGGCTCTCACTTAGGTGAAAGTGTGACCACAACTTAGGGCCTTAGCATCATTTTCAGTTACCATCATTTTGAGTTTCCTGTCTCAGCACCTCATTCATAGGTTACAGTGTCCTCATGATTGTATACTTCTTTCAATTCTTGTCATTCAGGTAAAGACAGACCGTTTGACATTCTAGAGGTGGCTGAATGCAAACATTTAGAACCTCTGAGAAAATACAGTGCACCAGGGAAACTATTATTATTACTATTGGGAGGATAATACCAAGAGTTTGGAGTATGCTCCTTATTCAGACTCCCCATAAACCAAATCACCTAAAATTGAAAAGAGTAAAGAATGAGTTAGATAGGGAGTCTTTTTGTTAATATCCTACAGCTGAATCTCTATAATCTTCATTTAATGTAGTTCTTCATAGGCCACAGTGCCAGCCAGCTGCACAGTTAATTTTCTGTTCAACCAATTCAGTTACTTAGCATAACTTTCACAAGAAAATTTAAAGTCTGTTGTGTGACCATAGGCTTTACAGTAGAATCTGCTATAGAGCCTATCATAAGGGCTACATTTCTGGTTATTGCCTCTTTTACTCCAAACCATGGAAAAATGATGCCCTTCTAGAAGAGTAAAGGCCTTCTGGTAATATTCTCTTTAACCCTTGATGTGGGTAAGAATAGTAAATCAATGTTCTGTTTCTGACTGAATATGAAGAAAAGTATGTACCATTAAACTTTCTCACCTGAATTGGGCCTTCATCTTTTATCTATGTATAAGGTTGGCTACAAAATCCTTTACAAAAAAAAAAAGTACATCTCATAAGTGCACAAAACAGACTCCCTTCTTATTTCCATTATTCATAGAGGCATAAACAAGAAAAAAAGTTCAAAGATAAGAGTCTCATGATAGTAGAGAAGTCTTGAACCATGACCTTGGGAAAAGCTGTTCACATCAAGGATGCAGTCTTCTTCTGGGAGAGACTTTCCTTTTAACTGGTCCTTAAGCAGTCCAATGGGTGTACAGTTTCAAGAGTGTGGAGGGACCCTTCTCAGTTGTGAGGTTATAAACCCAAAGTTCAAGTTTCAAGGTGTTGTTGCAGTAGGGATGGCAAAGCAATCTTTCTCTGATGTTTTCAGATGATCTAATCTTCAGGTTCTAGATTGTGAAGGGGTTGACTGTCCTCTGTGAACTGTAAAAAACTCATTTTCTTTACCTGGTGAAAATACACTGAAGCATAATAATTTACTGTTATAACATCAGCCCTCTTACATGGGGCAAGATCAGAATCTACCCCAATCAGAAAACACATAGAAAATGACCATTGAATGAAACTGCCTTATAAAATGTTTAAATGACTCATCAGGTAACTAAATGTACTTGAAGCTTTGATTGTTTTTCTTAAGAATATGGGTTTGACAAACCAAAAAATGGTTATAAACTATTTTAGCAATTTAAAAGTTACCATACCAATATATTTAATTTAGATTATTTTATCTTTTCCATAATGAGTCACGGAATGCAGGACTTTTAATAATAAAAGCTTTAACGGCTCAGGAAAGACAAGGCAGCTGTCCCGATTTTCCATGAGTCAATGTTTAACATAGGACTTATGTCCCCTTGAATACGTTATTTTTCCAATTTAGGTGCAAATAACTGGTAACTGGGGGGTCATCATAGGTAATATGACTTAGACCATGGAGTTCATTCAAATTGTATATCTAAAAATTTCAGTATTGTCTGATGTAGCAAAGTTTGGCAAACTATTTACTTGGTATTTAAATAATTGTCATTCTACTTGTGTTATCAGTTTTATAAACCAGTCAGTCTTTTTATTAAAGTTTCAGGAATTCTTACCCAGTCCAATTCTTGGGGAATTGGGGAATTCTTGGGAAATTCTTACACATGATATGATTTTATATTTATTAGAAACCTGTATTCAAGAGTGCTTTCTTAGTCCTTTCCATCCTTTAATGAACCTCCTAAAAGATACCATATTCTAGGATTTTATGTGCTTATGAAGTTTTTAGGAACTGCATCTGCATTAAGCAATTAATTGTGAAAATGACTTTAAATAGTTATAAAGACACAATAGACAAGGAGGTTTGGTTATTTATGTGGTCTACAAAAACTTAACCATAATTATGATAGGTAACAAATACTCAGACATACTAGAACTATAGAAATCCCATACAATTTTGGAATATGTTGATGACATATGCTAAAATATAAACTAAAATATAAAGAAGGTTGAACATTATCTCTTAGTTTGACACTGCTTCCCATGCAACCTAACATATCAAATAGCCCTGTTTACCTCTCTTTTGGGTGCTTCGGGGGCCCTCTGTAGCACCCCAAAGTTAGAGGTTAGAAAAGATCATTTTCATGCTGAAATTTGACTTTGGGAAGCCTATCATATATGTTAAAAGTCTAAAACATTTGATATTATGAAATAGAATTCCAGGTCACCATAAATCATTTATTTAGTCAAAATAAAGACTCAAAATGTTTTAAAAAGACAAATACCTTTACTCATTGATAGAGGGAAGACTTAGCTTTCCAAATAATCTGTCTCTTGTCTTTCTATTATTTTTTCAGTAATTTATTCAAAAAGCAAACAAAAATTTGTCATCACGCTTTAATATTACATGGAAATCTTGTTCAAGAGAGAGAGCCAAATGTCACCCTTGCATTAGTCTACTATTAATGTCTACTTCAATTTTTAATAAAATCTTATCGACAAATCTATCCAATCTTAATCAGTTTTACCATAAGGTTAGATTATCATATAACCCTTTACAATTTGTGTGAAAGAGCAGATTGGTGCTCTAAGAAAAACCTGCTGTGCTTTTGTTCCAATGTTCAATTTAGAGAAAAACTTAATAACACCCCTTTAACTATAGCTAATGTTCACACAGAATTTCTTTTTATAAGATTATATTTTCACAAACCTTCTATAACTTTTTCAAATATTTAGCTTTATTTTATCAAATTTAAAACAATTCTTTAGCCTTCTAATCTAGGCAAAAGCATCCACATCTCCATGCCTTCTTATAACTTTTTTACCAAAAACACATTTCACTTTCCTTACACACCTTGCATGTAAAACTGTTTTTTTTTTTTAGTAATCTCAATTACATGTTACAATATTAAATCTTAGCGACTTTTATTTTTGGTGAAAACCTTGGTAAGTAGGAAATTTTAGTTATGTACTAGGTGTGAGGCCTAGGACACAGACAGAAGTGCAGATAAGGTCTGACTTTTTCCAGTCTTTCCAGAGAAGTTAAGCGGAGTGGCTAACTTCACCACTTGTCATATGCCTTACCTAGCTGTAAAGCAGGCAAGTTGTACAACATTTTTTGCATCAATTCTCTTTCACAAATTCTTTCATGACTTATGCAGACCTTCTAAGACACGCTTGAACTTTCTGACTTGTCCTAACTATCCCTCTTTTTAAAAAACTAGTCATTTTATTTCAGGACAATAATTTACCACACAACAAAGATCTTTTCTTATATAAAATCTCTTTTGTTTATAACCTTATTTGCATGACTAGGGGACATGGCTAATTCCACATTTCCCAGGCCTTATCTAGAGTCTAGTGCTTCAAAATATGTAAATTGAACAATGTTTAAAAGTCAAAGAAGCAGTTTATAACCTTAAGGTGTTTAGCAAATCTAATATGTGACCTGCATAATCTAAACCAAATGTTTACATTTTTGAAGATATTTTTATTTAACCAATAATCTTTAAAACTGTCTTTAGTTCCCAAAGACTACTAAAGTCACATAAACTAAAAGGCATTACAGTTTTTACTTGTTTTTCAAAACATTTGATCTAACCAATTATTTTTCTTTAAGCTAATTAATTAGAGCTCTTTTATATAAACATCACACACACAACACATATATAACTACACAGACAGAAGAAGATCCAGTAATTGTAGGATTTTTCATTTGCTAGTTTTTAAGTTTTTTCATTGGATTATTAGCTTTAAGGTGGAGTACTTTTAAATCTCTTACTACCTCACTTTAGCCATGCCCAACTGCCAATATATCTGGCTTTTGAACTTTATCAAAAGTAACCTCCCAGGTTCTTACAGAAAGGAAAATTCAAGACAGTTCATGAAGAGGAAGAGAATTAACAAATGGTGAAAGTCATGCAGATATCAAACCAGAAAGGATTCATTTCCTGAGCCAGGAATTGAACCCTGGCTGCCATTGTGACGGTGGAGACAAAGAGAAAGTACTGCCACGTGGTTTTCTCATTGGAACAAAAACAAAAACTCATTGTCCCTAGAACATAACTGAACAGTCTGCTGGGTCATCTTGATCAGAGGGCTTATAGGTGTCCTAGCTCACATTCTATGCTAAGGTACCCATCTTTATGACAGAAAGATACAGAAGATGAATTCATAGTACAAAGTATACCAGATTCACTACAGCTTAAGATTAGCCTCAGAATTCTTTTTTGCGTTAATCAAAACTTTACAGAGGAGATAAAGAGTGATTTTTACCATTCATTAAACCAGTTGGCACAGAGAGAGACAGAGGTCAGCAGTCTAACTGGTAAGAAATTCTTACTCTTTTGCTGGCATGTCATGTTCTGCGTTCCCCTTTCCTGAGCAGCCCTGGTGACCCTGCTTGCTACACTGTAGTTCCAGGAGCCAAGCTGCATCACAAAGAAAAATCATGAAACCACAGGCAAAATCTTCTCAGTTTTGCAAAATGCTTCCCAAGGGGTTGTACGGGGTAACCAAATTAGCATTTTCCATTCTGGTCAGTGCAAAATACGAGTGACAAACATAGACTTTAATTAGCCACTCTGCTTAGCACCCAATATCAAACTAGCAAGTCTCAAACTTGCCCCTTGATGGGCCCCATCATGTCTAAATCATTTTAGAAGCTTCTGCATATTAATAGGCATCCCTAGGTGACACTAATTTGCAAGCTCTCATTTTTAAATACACTTCGGTGTGTTGTTCATTTGGCACGTTCCACTGTAAGTTTTCTTTAGTAAGATTTCACCATTTCTGTAAGACTTTGCTGCTTCCTGGGCCTAATGTATAAGCTGGAAGAAACCCAGTTTTTCAGAAATTAAATATCCATTTTTACCTAATTTATTGGCTTTGCTTTCTGGTTCCCTTGATTAACTCACCCAATGATTTTCTTCCTAGCTAAGCATGCAAGAAAAATGAAACAAAGGGGTAGAATGCAAAAATCCCTATGAATTTTCAAAACCCAAATATTACAGCCCTGCAATATTACCACTTACTACCAGTTTCTTTCTGATCCAGTCATATGTAAGAGGCCTCTAACTGGATCCAAGCCAGTTAATTACAAGATCGAATTTGATCCTGGACCCAGTCCAGTTTCTGTCATGACTTCCAAACTCAATATGGAACAAAATTTGCTCAAGTAAACTTGTAGAACTGAAAACACAAATCCATGGAGTTCTGAAATTTGAGAGAGGACTTACCACAATTCCCACCTGCTCTGAGAGTTCAAAGGACACAGTGGGTCCAGCAGGTCCCTTGCTTGTTCACTCTGCTCATGGGAGTTGTTAGCAGCTGTACTTCAGACCCCATTTCGGATACATCTGTTTAAAAAAAAACAAAAACAAAAAAACTAAATTTAAAGAAGTTTAATTGAACAATTTGTGAATCAGGCAGCCCCCAGAATCACAACAGTTTGAGAGAGACTCCAGGGGTGCCTTGTGGTAAGAACAAATTTATAGACAAATAAAGTAAAGTGACATATAAAAATCAGAAGTGAGGTACAGGAATAGCTGAATTGGTTATTATAGGGATGGGAGGGCAGAAAAATTCTAGGCAGAAAAATGCAGGTACCCAACAAAATCCTACCCTCAAACTGAAAAACTTATCCCTCTTGCCTTTTCCTAAACTACCCATGGCCTGCCCCACCCTACATCCTGTGCCTGTAAAGACCCCAGACTCAGCTGACAGAGAGGAGAAACAGCTGGATGTTGGGGACTAAGGCTGGACATTGGAGAGGAACGGCTTGACTTCTGAGGGACAGCTTGACGGTGTAACTTCAGAGAATAATCTAAAGGGGAAAATTCTTCATGGGAAGATTACCTGCCCACCCCATACCTTTTTCAGCTCCCCTACCTGCTGAGAGCTACTTTCATCAGCAATAACATCCCACACATTTGCCATCCTTCAATTTGTTCGTGTGACCTCTTTTTTTCCTGGACATCAGACAAGAGCTCAGGAGCCACAAATATGGATACAAAAGGCTCTCACAATGGCCCTTTGCCCTCACTGGCAGAAGGCAGCTGCCTTAAGCACAAAAGTAGAGGGCCCATTGAGCTGTGAACACTTAAGCAATCCAGGGACAGCAGAGATAAAGAGCAATGGATGCTCCCACAGGGCCAACATGGAGTTTGCTCCTGCTAGCACCTAGAAGCACCTGCTGTGGCTCCTGCACCCACTCCTCTGTGTGCTCCCTCCCATGAAGGGTGAAACACAGCGGGTCCAAGTGAGCACTCCAGTTCTCACCTCATTTGCTCTCATACTTCCTCCCACAAAGAGTTGAGAGTGGCAGGCTGAGTAAAGGAAATGAGATCCCTATCGAGAGTCCCATGAAGGGGTAACAGAAATCCTCCTTCAGGTACAGGTTGGTGTTTGCCTTATTTGAACACAGTTTGAACACTCAGTAGTGTACGAGTGGTTGACATGTGGCTTCTGAGATTGGCCAAGACTCAGCTGTTGTTACAGGTGCATACTCCTAAGTTAGGTTTTCAATCTTGTCTCCCTATTAAGTTAGGTTGCAGTTCATCCACAATGATTCAAATATAGAAGTATGAAATCCTTGTCAGGCCATATTTAGTTTTTATTATCACTTTAAATGTACCTCAGAACCACCATTAAATGAGAGATAGCCTTGGTGGGTGGAGTTATGAGTTATAACCTAGTTTGATTAGGAACAGCTTCTTTGATGGTTAATTATATGTTTAATGTTTTAGTATTTCTTAAATAAAAGTTTTCAAGGCTAAATGCATTATAAAATTGCTTGAAATAAATTAAACTGGGAACAAAATAGGTTTACTCACATGGAATCACATAAATATTAAAAAGAAGGTCAAGTATCAGTGATTACATGTAAAAAACAGTTTACAATGTATCTAAAAAATAAGCATGTATTAATAACTGATAAGTTAACTGTTTTGTCCAAATAAATTATTTTATTACAATAGTTTATTCTTCATTTCTAAGAGATGTGATTTGTAATTTAACAAAGAAGTGCCAATAAGAATCAGAGATTACAAGTGTCAAAACCAATTCACTACAATTAGAAAAAAATGATTTGACACAATTTCCTTATGTTGCTGGGACTCAATTTTTGTATTTTGTTTAACACATTTTTTGAAGTTTTAATTGCATTTGAATTGGCTCATTTTAGTGAATGATATTTTATTCATTCAGTCTAGTTTTCTCTGTTCCTCTTCAATTTCTTTTCCTAATTATATTCCGTGAAATGAAAGTCAACTAGATTTTGTATGCTGTGAAGCAGAGCCAATGATGCTAAATATAATTTTAACATTATTGTCTATACTTAATGTATAATTTAAAAAATTAACCTTTTATGTTGTTGTGAAAATATGCTACAAGGATAAATTAGTATGTCTGCAGAAATTTGCTTTATTTTTCTGATTCTTCTCTCCCTAAAGTGTTCACCTAATATAATTAAAATTTTTTCTCATTGGAACAAAAACAAAAAGTTAATATTGTGAATTACATGCTTATCAGTTATCAATACAATAAATTACATTAATCATGCAATTTACATTTCCAAAGTTTGCTTTGTAAGAGATATATTGTAAAGGAATGCATTTTGTTTATTTAATTTAAATATTACTTTTCTTACAAAAAATTTAAATACATAATTTAGTCATTTTAAGATATCAGCCAATCAAAGAAAACAAGCCTTATAAAAGTTCACATATTAAAAATTATAGTAGAGCACAGAGCGAAATGACTTCCCTGCTTTTAGTATACTTTGAATTTGTGATGAGAAAAGACTCAAGAGGAAAATAAGCTGGATTTAACACAGCTCAACATCATCTCAAATATTTAAGTACAATAGATGTTTCTTTGGGAAAGCTGTTATTTGGGGTCTGACAAGTTGATGGGTGCAGCACAGCAACATGGCACAAGTATACATATGTAACAAACCTGCACGTTATGCACATGTACCCTGGAACTTAAAGTATAAAAAAAAAAAAAAAGTACAATAGATGTTTCTTTGGGAAAGCTGTTATTTGGGGTCCATTATTATTTGCTTTTCTGTAGATTTCATTTCAATATAAAGAGCAGGTTATATTTGGAAGGAAGTAGTTATTTCATTTTTCTATTATCATTAGAAACATCACCTTTGGTGAAAAAAATTAAAAAGAGATTGTGGCAAATGGTCATAAACTGGGTCAGGGAAAAAGGTTATCTTAAGGTCAGGGAGTCAATCTGCTGTGGCTTCCCAGAGATGGCCAAAACTCTTCAAGTGATGCCAAGATGATAACTCCGGACAAGTTGAACCCACATAAGTATAGGGTAAGAAAGCGGTGATAAGACTTTAGTAAAAATTTCATATTAAATCTTGCCTCAAAATCTAGACATGTACTGCTTTGTGGAATTAGGAATATGAATAGAAAAAGACAAGTTAAAGTTTTTTGAATTTTGCTATTTATGTAAAAAAATTTCAAAGAATACTATAACTGTATTGATGACTTATTTTAGTATTAAAATACAGAGAGATGTGAATATAAAATGTTGAGTACAAATACTATATTTTAATTTTCATGTTAAGAATTTATGCAGAAACTTTGGAGAAATATTTAAAGTTTGTTTTTCCTGATATTAGATGTCAGAGTTATAATATAAAGGAAAAATGATATTAAAATCAGGAGTTTTTAATTTCATTGTCATTGCTTTTATTTTTAATAGTTGAATACACATTCAAAGGTTTCCCCCAAGAAATGTGTGTCAGAGATATGTAACTTACTGTTCATATTAGTTATTCTCTTATCAATGAATTTGCATAATGCCAGCTGTTCCTTTATTAAAGTTGTCTTAATACTTATGAAAGATAGCAAAATGCTCAAGGCAGTAAGGAACTGGGTCTTCTTATTGTGCATAACACAGGTAGAGCTGGGATATTAAAAATATTTAACTTAAATTTTTAAACATTTAAAAAATATATTTTGATTTTGAAAAATAAGATATGTTTGGATAAAACCAAAGTTGTAATCTCCAGCAGATTTTTAAAAAATATTGGGGATATACAAAATCACTAACCTGCTGTCTGTTGAAATGTGTGATCCTGTTAAAACTGCACACACCCTTTGTGTCTGTGCATTCGAATAGGCCAAGGGAAGAAAGGGAATGAGTCAGTTAGATAATATTTAAGCTTCCAATGGATCGAGTCTTTGGTACAAATAGGGTTAAGAGAACTGTGTTATTTCATATCTAATCCATTCAGTGAGAAAATCTATATTTTAAATATAAATATCCATTTTAAAATTCAAGTCAAGAAACTGTTATGATGTACCTATTAATCAACCAAACAAATGAAATACTTCTACAAATCACATCCTTAGTCCACAAAGTTGGAGTTTGATGAAAAACAGCAAATTTTCACTTTGAAAGAAAACAAAAGAGATTAATGCTGAATCTAACTGTATGCAACTACAGGGAAAACTGGGGTGACAAAACTGATAATTACTTTATAGTCATTACTGTCAAAAAAAAAAAAAAAAAAAAAAAGGCATGCTATATCCCAGACTACAAACAAGCTATTGATATAGCTCTCCTGCAGTATAGGGAAATCTGCTTGAATTTATTTTTCTGATGACAATTGCAAGCAATATAATAGTTTGTGTAATTGGCTAATTGCAGGTTTGGTGAGCCTTGCTTGTTGTAAAATGATGGGCAGGTGGCTAATGGTTGTTAAAATTATTTCCACACAAAATAAAATGTATGGGTTTAAAATTGAGGTTGTAAAGAGAAAAGTCATTCTTGTTAAATTCTGGCTTTAGTTATTTAACACAGATTTAACAACTGTGTACAAGAGTATCAAAACCATTATATCTTGTAAAATGTCCTATTTTGCAAGAGATTTTTCACAATTAAAGTATTTTCTCACAAAAGTTGTGGGGAAAAGTAGTGGGAAGTATCTTTATGAGGTAGGGAAGCATTTTTAGATTTCACATCATGAGACATTTGTTAATTAACGTGTTAATTCAGACAAAAATACCAAATAATCGGCAACTACAAATTTGCTTTATTTTTGACAGAGTGACTTCAAACAGAGATGGAAGTACTTGGGATTCTTTATAAGATCAGATTGAGAGTTCTAATGCTTCAGGTTAAAAAACATATAACTATATGCCAAAGAGCAAAAGTTCTGAGCAAAGCAACATGACATAAATGTTTTCTGAATGATATTCCTTTTCTGAGAATAACACTAAGATTCTTACTTTCTTCAGAATATTTTGGGGCAGAAAACATGAAGTAATTAATGATCTGCATGGTTTTGTTTAAAAAAAAACTTTTCAGAAGCCTATTAAAACACCATTTGTTAAAACATTGACATTATCTGTGCAGTACAATTGATTGTAGGTGGCCTTCTTTTTTCATCAATCAATTTGTATTTGAAATTTTAGGATATAGCATTACAGTTGATTTGCCATCTTATTGGCGGTAATACATTTAAGTTTATGATATTTCCGTAAAGAAAGCATTAGTCATTTTTCTTCCACATTCAGGAATGATAGTGAAGAATGATGTATGTTATAAGAAAATTCCCAAACCATGTTTTGAATGGAGTTTCCTTATTACTATCTTAATTCAATTTATCAGTATATATACACATTTATATGTATATGTGTATATATGTGTACATATGTAAACATGCATACAAATGTGTATATATACACATATGTGTATATTATTTTATATACATATATAATTAAATGTGCATGAAATTTTAAAACATAAAATTTTTATATAACTTTAAAGTATCTAATTCTCATTGTCAGGAATTTAAAGGGAATGTGTCGAAGAAGGTAAATGTTCGGTGGTCTATTTGGACAACAATTTGTTCAGTCTTTAGCTTTGCAATTTTGGAAACTTGTTTTTACCAACCATAAAGGGTTCTCTTTGAACAGTCCCAAACCATATAAATAAAAAAAGATCATTCTATGAATTAAGATGTCTAATTATTTTTATTTCATAATATCAACTGTAACTCTAAAGTAGGTTGAATACTATGGTATAAATAATCTTCTGTAAAAGAAAAAGAAAAAGTCCACCAGAGTCATTAATCCAATATGAAGGTCAGTGTGTCTGTGAGGGTGTTTCCAGAAGAGATTAGCATTTGAATTGGCAGACTGAATAAATATTTCTCTCACCAATGTGGGTGAACATCATCTAATTCCTTGAAGGTCTGAATAGAAGAAAAAAGTGGAGGAAGGGTGAATTTGCTCTCTGCTTGACCTGGGATATCCATTTTTTCCTAGCCCCAGACATTGACACTCCTTGTTCCCAGGGCTTTTGGACTTAGAATGAGACTTGGTCCATTGGTTCTGTTGGTTGTCAGGCCTTTGGATTTGGGTTGGAATTACAGATATTCCTGGGCTTTGCCTCTAGCTGTAGAGGACACACTATGGGACTTCTTAGGATCTATAATTACGTTATAGATTGATTAGATAGATAGATAATTACACATAATTGTAGAAACGTAAAGACACAATGTGATTCAGCACTTTTTTTTTTTTTTTTAATACTTTAAGTTCTAGGGTACATGCGCACAACATGCAGGCTTGTTACATATGTATACATGTGCCATGTTGGTGTGCTGCACCCATTAACTTGTCATTTACATTAGGTATAGCTCTCCTAATACTATCCCTGCCCCCTCTCCCCTCCCCACAATAGGTCCCATTTTGTGATGTTCCCATTCCTGTGTCCAAGTGATCTCATTGTTCAATTCCCACCTATGAGTGAGAACATGCGGTGTTTGGTTTTCCGTTCTTGTGATAGTTTGCTAAGAATGATGGTTTCCAGCTGCATCCATGTCCCTACAAAGGACACAAACTCATCCTTTTTTATGGCTGCATAGTATTCCATGGTGTATATGTGCCACATTTTCTTAATCCAGTCTGTCACTGATGCACATTCGGGTTGATTCCAAGTCTTTGCTGTTGTGAATAGTGCCGCAATAAACATACGTGTGCATGTGTCTTTATAGCAGCATGATTTATAATCCTTTGGGTATATACCCAGTAATGGGATGGCTGTGTCACATGGTATTTCTAGTTCTAGATTCTTGAGGAATCGCCACACTGTTTTCCACAATAGTTGAACTAGTTTACAGTCCCACCAACAGTGTAAAAGTATTCCTATTTCTCCACATCCTCTCCAGCACCTGCTGTTTCCTGACTTTTTAATGATCATCATTCTAACTGGTGTGAGATGGTATCTCATTGTGGTTTTGATTTGCATTTCGCTGAAGGCTAGTGATGATGAGCATTTTTTCATGTGTCTGTTGGCTTTATAAATGTCTTCTTTTGAGCACTCTCTTTTTCTTATCTCCTTTAAAGATCATGACTGCTCCAATGTCAGCAAATTTGAACAAACACTTTTTATTCTTTCTCCCTCTGTCTTCATATGTGTGCTCATGTGTACAAATGCACATATATGTGTGCATATATATACATACAAGTGTATTATACACAAACACAAAACAAGGTCTTTATATAATGATAATCATGAAATGCTAAGAAATATTTCTAAATAAAGAGGTATTTTTAAAAATTTAATCTTTCAGGCTTTTTTCTTCCCTGATGTTTTTCAACAAGAGAATAATATAATTATTTTTAATTAAAACAAGAAAGTTATGATTTTTCAAAATTAAAGAACAAAGCCTATAACAGATGGGTTGCCTAGTGGAGAGTAGCAGCAGTGTGTCATATATTAAAACACTAAGGATGAAGATAGAATGAGAAGAAGTAGCAGTGATCTCAGAAGCCTAGAGGGGCAATGCTCTATCTATCTATCTATCTATCTATCTATCTATCATCTATCTCAGAACACAAACCTAAATAAATCAAACATTGACAGAACTGAAGGGAACAATAACAATACAATAGAAGCACGAAATTTCAATCCTCCACTTTTAATATTAAGTACATCAACATAACAGAAACATCAACAAAGAGTGGACTTGAACAGTAGACCAAATGAACTTAATCCACATATACAGAACATTCTACCCAACACCAGCTGACTATACATTCTTCTCAAGCACTGACAGAAAATTCTCCAGGATAGATCATATTAGGTCCCAAGACAAGTATTCACACATTTAAGATGATTGAATTCATCCCAACTATCGTTTCAACCACAATGTAATGAAACTGGAAATTAGTTGTAGATGGAAACAGGGACATTCACAAATATGTGAACTTTAATATGTACTTTTGTCAACCAATAGGTCAAAGGAGAAATTAAAAGGCAGATTAGAAAATAGGAAAAAAAGGGAAATTAGAAAATAGGGAAAAAGAGAAATTTTACATCTCAAGATGTAAAAGTAAAATGGAAATACAAGACATCAAAACTTATGGGATGCAGCAAAAGCAGTGGTAAGCAGTACTAAGAGTGAAGCTTATTGCAATAAAAATTATAATTAAAAAGGGAAAGATCTCAAATAAACAACCTAACTGTACACAAGAAACTAGAAAAAGAATAACAAATTAATCCCAAATTAGTAGAAAGAAGCATATCATAAAAATCACAGTGAAAATTAATAAAACAGAGATTAGGAAAACAATAGGAAAAAACTCAACGAAATAAGCTTTGGTTGTTTGAAAAGGTAAACAAAGTTGACAAACAGTAGACTATTTTTTCTTTTTTCTTTTCTTTTCTTTCTTTTTTTTTTTGTTTTTTGTTTTTTTTTGTTTTTTGAGACAGTCTTGCTCTGTCACCCACACTGGAGTACAGTGGCACAATCTTGGCTCACTGCAAACTCCACTTCCCGGGTTCAAGTGATTCTCCTGTCTCAGCCTCCGGAGTAGCTGGCATTACAGGCATATACCACCACAACTGGCTAGTTTTTATATTTTTAGTAGAGATGGGGTTTCACCATGTTGGCCAAACTGGTCTAGAACTCCAGACCTCAGGCGATCCACCCACCTCGGCCTCCCAAACTGCTGGGATTACAGGTGTGAGCCACCGTGCCCAGCCTAGACTAATTATTTTTAAAAAGTACATTCGAAGAAATAATTCAGAAATAAAAGCATTGAAGAAATGAAAGCAGTGACATCATTATAACTGATACCATAGAAGTAAAAAGGATCATAATAGACTTCTATGAATAGTTATTCACCAATAAACTGAATAACTAAGAAGAAATGAATGAATTTCTAGAAACCTACAAGCTACTAACGCAGTAGTAACATGAAGAACTAGAAAGTCTGAGGAGACCTACAACTAGAGAAAAGATTGTTACAATAACACAAAATCTCTCAAGGAAAAGTCCAGAACCAGATGACTTTACTGGTGAATTTACCCCAAATTTGAAAAAGGTTTGTCAATCCTTCTTAAAGTAATATAATGTTAAAAAGAAGGTGGTATCCTTTTGAACTCTTTTTATAAAGTCAGCATTATCGTGATACCAAAACCAGATAAAGACACTGAAATAAAGAAAAGAAACCTATAGGCCAACAAATCTGATAAATATATGCAAAAATCTTCAACAAAATAGTAAATAAAAAAAAATCATACATCATGACCATGTGGGATGTATCCCTGGAATGCAAGAATATTTCAACATATGCAAATCAATTTATGTAATACCCCACATTCACAGATTCAAGAAAAAAAAAATCACATTAAATTCTTAACAGATGCATTTTAATTTCAACACTCTTTCATGATAAAACTCCTGACTTAGTAGGTATAGAATGAGTGTTCCTCAACATAACAAAACTCATTGATGAGAAGTTCACAACTATCATCATAGTCAATACCAAAACTGAAAGTTTTTCCTCTAAGATCAGAAACAAGAAAGGATACTCATGATCTTCACAATATTATTATTATTATTTGAGAAGGTCTCACCCTGTCACTCAGGCTGGTGTGTCACCCAGTCACAATCACAACTCACTGCAGCCTTGACCTCCCAGGGCTCAGGGAATCTTTTCATGTCAGCCTCCCAAGTAGCTGGGACTATAGGCCATGCAACAACGCCCAACTAATTTTTAAAATTGTTTGAAAAGATAGGGTCTCATTATTTTGAGGTACGTTCAGCCATCTGATCTTTGACAAACCTGAGAGAAACAAGAAATGGGGAAAGGATTCCCTATTTAATAAATGGTGCTGGGATAATTGGCTAGCCATAAGTAGAAAGCTGAAACTGGATCCTTTCCTTACTCCTTATACGAAAATTAATTCAAGATGGATTAGAGACTTAAATGTTAGACCTAATACCATAAAAATCCTAGAGGAAAACCTAGGTAGTACCATTCAGGACATAGGCATGGGCAAAGACTTCATGTATAAAACACCAAAAGCAACAGCAGCAAAAGCCAAAATTGACAAATGGGATCTCATTAAACTAAAGAGCTTCTGCACAGCAAAAGAAACTACCATCAGAGTGAACAGGCAACCTACAGAATGGGAGAAAATTTTTGCAATCTACTCATCTGACAAAGGGCTAATATCCAGAACCTACAAAGAACTCAAACAAATTTACAAGAAAAAAACAAACAACCCCATCCAAAAGTGGGCAAAGGATATGAACAGACATTTCTCAAAAGAAGACATTCATACAGCCAACAGACACATGAAAAAATGCTCATCATCACTGGCCATCAGAGAAATGCAAATCAAAACCACAATGAGTCACCATCTCACACCAGTTAGAATGGCAATCATTAAAAAGTCAGGAAACAACAGGTGCTGGAGAGGATGTGGAGAAATAGGAACACTTTTACACTGTTGGTGGGAGTGTAAACTAGTTCAACCATTATGGAAAACAGTATGGCGATTCCTCAAGGATCTAGAACTAGATGTACCATATGACCCAGCCATCCCATTACTGGGTATATACCCAAAGGATTATAAATTATGCTGCTATAAAGACACATGCACACGTATGTTTATTGCAGCACTATTCACAATAGCAAAGACTTGGAATCAACCCAAATGTCCATCAGTGACAGATTGGATTAAGAAAATGTGGCACATATACACCATGGAATACTATGCAGCCATAAAAAAGGATGAGTTTGTGTCCTTTGTAGGGACATGGATGCAGCTGGAAACCATCATTCTTAGCAAACTATCACAAGAACAGAAAACCAAACACCGCATGTTCTCACTCATAGGTGGGAACTGAACAATGAGATCACTTGGACTCCGGAAGGGGAACATCACACACCGGGGCCTATCATGGGGAGGGGGGAGGGGGGAGGGATTGCATTGGGAGTTATACCTGATGTAAATGACGAGTTGATGGGTGCAGCACACCAACATGGCACAAGTATACATATGTAACAAACCTGCACGTTATGCACATGTACCCTACAACTTAAAGTATAATAATAATAAATAAATTAAAAAAATAAAAAAAATAAAAAATAAAAAAATTTCATTTAGAAAGGTATCAGCCCAAAAAAAAAAAAAAAAAAAAAAAAAAAAAGAAAAGATAGGGTCTCTTTATGTTGACTAGGTTGGTCTCAAACTCCCAGGCTCAAGCAATCCTCCTGCATCAGCCTCCCAAAATGCTGGGATTACAGGCATGAGCCAACACACCTAGCCACTATCTCTATTTCTATTCATTGTTGTACTAAAAGAAACAACAGAATTTGAATTTGACAAATAGAAGTAAATTTATCTCTGTTTGCAGATGAAATAATCTTCTAAGTTGGAAACCCTTAAGATTAACAAAAATCTAATAGAACTAATAAAGAAATTTAGCAAAGTGGCAGAATAAAAAATTAACTTGCAAAATTAGTAGCATTTATCTGTATGAATATTTTTAAAAATTAAGAAAAAATCTCATTTAAAATAGCATGAAAAGAATAAAATAGTGTAAAAGAGTTCATTTTTCTCAGCATCCTCACTAGCATTTGATACACATTTTTTTCTTTTTGATAACCGTTCTAACCAAGGTAAGATGATATCTCATTGTCATTTTGATTTGCATTTCCCTGATGATTAGAGATGCTGAGCATTTTTTTCATATATTGTTGTCCACTTGTATGTCTTTTGAAAACTCTCTATTCAGATCCTTTGCCCTTATTTTAATTGAATTATTTTTTATTTTGCTGTGGAGTTAAGTTCCTCGTATTTTCTGGACATTAGTCCTTTGTTGGATGAATCATTTGCAAATATGTTCTCATATTTAATCAGTTATCTCTTCATTCTGTTGATTGTTTCCTTTGCTGTGCAGAAGCTTTTTGGCTTAACAAAAATCCCATTTGTCTATTTTGCATTTGTTGCCTGTCCTTCAGAATCTTTCTCATAAGTAAAATCTTTGCCCAAGTCAATGTCCTGAAGCATTTCCCCCCGCCCCTTTTTTCCAGTGGTTAAGAGTTTTATGGTTTCAGCTTTTATATTTAAGTATTTAATCCATTTTGAGTTTATTTGCATACTGTTGGTGGGAATGCAAATGGTGCAGCCTTTATGAAAAAGAGTATAGTGATTTATCCAAAAGTTACAAACAGAACTACCACACCACATCCAAAAAACTGAAACCAGGATCTCAAAAGATATCAGCATTTCTATGTTCATTGTAGCACTATTTACAGTAGCCAAGATGTGGAAACAACTGAAATGTCCAATGACAGATGAATGGATTTAAAAATGTGATAAATACATATATCAGGACAGTGGTTGGGTATAGGAGAAGAAAAATGGGAAATTGCTAATCAACAGGCATAACGTTTCAATTACGCAAGTTTAAGAAGCTCTAATTATCTGCTGTACATTGTACCTACTTTAAAAAATACTCTGTTGTACACCTAATTTGCAAAAAGTGCAGATCTCACACTGTGTTCTCATCACTATCAAATAAAATTTTAAAAAAGTCCCAAAAAAGTACAAAATACTTTCACTTGTAAGTATACAAAAGAATGGCACAAAGACTAAAGCAGAGTGCATCACACACAAATAACAGGAGACAACAAAGGACAGACTGTAATAATATACAGTAATGAAAATACTAGAAATAATAACCTTATCTAAAATAAAGTGCTAAGTATTTTTTAAATTTCAGGCTAGCTGCATTACCTCCTAATTAGAATGGTGGTCAATCATGGGAAACATTGCACCAACACTAATGTGCAATGTGTGAAAGCTCCTGGCAGGGTTACTTTACCAGTAAGGGAGAAAGAGCTACAGTTGGAGTGAGAGTTACAGCAAGAATGAGTGAAAAAGAACAAAATATTCAAATATCCTGACACAAAAATGTTACTAGCATGTCCATGGGGGAATCGGTTGCTCAAAAAGGAATGAGAACCCGAGTGACATCATATTCCTCATTTGTAAAATCACATTTCTTACCTATAGCACTGAATGTCAGAAGGAAGTAGAAACACTTAAAACAGCTATGGAATAAGAGATCTGAGACCAAGAATTTTATTTGCCATCAAGATATCAATTTACACAAAGACAAACAGAAGATACTTTTAATGCAGTGTTTTAGAAAATATGTACAATTTTTGAGAAATACCTCAAGGAAGTACCTCAATCTAATAAAAAATTAAATCAAAGCAATGTTCTCAAGAGGGTAGAAGAGGAAACTGATTAGATTTCTCTAATACATTATATTTTAAATGAAAAATCAAGATTTGCTTTTTTAAGCCGGCAAAAATTCAATTAAAATAAAACTGATTAAATTATTCATCAAATAGAATATAGAAGCTGAAATCATTTATGATGCACTGGGGGTAAGTACTTTTTAAAATTTCAGGCTAGCTAAATAAACTCTAATTTATTAAAAACTGTGATTTAATATAGGAGATATTATAGGAGAAATTATACTAATTTCAACTTGATAAAATTGGAATTCTCCCAGAAAGATAAATCAACATTATATGAAGAGTATAGATGTCACTACAGCAAAAGTTTTAAGGCTTTTTTTTTTTTACAAACAAATAATAACTGTTGTTAGACTTATTATATATTATAGAAATTAAACTGCATAATTTAAACTGCTTTTATCAATAAAAACCACTGTATTTAACTAATAAACAATTTCAAACATTTGTCTATTACTTTCAAACACTGTATTTATCTTAGCTCATTTAAAAATAAAACGGTATAATATAAAAATCTTTTGTTTTATTCTTCAGACCTCACCCGGCTCTGAAATATTGTGTGTATTATTTTTTTCTGGCTCTGATAATCCTAACCTCTCTCAACTGTTTGCCAATTTTCTATTTATGAAGTTGGCTTCTTTTAGTCTTAACATGTTGAGACAGTATACACAAAATTAGTTTACAACACCTGGCCTAGAATATTTAGCTCATGAGAAATCCTGTCCCCAAATTACAATGATTTAAAGTTTTATCTCATAACCATGGTATAAAAACGAAGCCGCCTAAGAGTGTTTTCATGAAAGTAGGTATACTAAGAAAAAGTTTATTGATTACCCAAATACATGTAATTCTCCAGTGAGCAGTGCCGTTTCTGTTCGTAAGTCTTAGTTCAGCAAAAAGATATGAAACGTACATTGTTGCCAAGAGCCCTTGACTTCTAGATCTGCTTTATATAGACTAGTTTTTAAAGTAGTAACTAAAATAACATCACTGTTCTAAAGAAATCAGGTGGCATAATTACCTAATAAAGGTTGAGTACTTAACACACTTAATAATGGTATTACTTTCTACTTTTAAATTTAAAGTTTAAATATTAACATCTGAAACACAAGTTATTTTTATTTAATTCCATTTTTTTCCAATGGTAGTTATATAGTTACTTGTCAAAAAATAAGATATTTTGACCTTTTTATAACATATTTATTCTGAAACTCATTTTTTGTTCAAGAATCTGAGGTATACTAATTATACTGTAAGTAAAAAGGAATGTGTTAATAGAATCTAAAACACTTAAAGAAAATAATAAATACCTACACTTCTGGAAGGAATGCTCTGACACCTCAGCAAAAGAGATTCATGGGATTTCTTGTTCTCTAACAAAATTTAATACTATCCATTCCCAACCCTACACAATTCCTGAAACTTAGCTTAGTTTTTCATGTGAAATGGTATGATTTGCTCAGTCTAAAATATAGATTGATTCCGCTATGATCAAGCATTTACCTAACTCATTTTGCTATGACCCACGAGGCAAGATCAAGTTGTTCATAGCTACCTACTAGTAAGATCACATCGTCATATGAAATAGCTCTATAATATTTGTTTGACAAATCCGGGACATTGAAATTAAAATAAAAATAATTTATTTTAATGGAAACTCTATTATATTTGAAATGCTTACATTAGAGATCATTTTGGTTAATTCTGTATCTTCTAATGATCAAGACAAGCAAAAATGAGTAAAACTGTGTTGTCTTATAATATTTCAGTATCACCTTAAAATACAATGTTTCATTGTGCTTCAAGAATTTACATAACAACAAAACATAAATGAGCTGACATTTTTATGCTGATTGAATCTCTTTTCTATCCAACTTTATCTTTCTGTAATTCAAATGTCTTGGATAGTACGTATACGGGGTATTAAGTCATTCTAATTCCATGTATAAATTAATGACACCCAAATTTTTAACTCTAGCACTTTCTTTCCCTATAATATCTAATTGCCTACTCAATATAACTAGCTAAATTTTAATAACGATGTAATTTAATATGCCCAAAATCAAAGTCTTATTTCACCAACAAAACATAACCTTCTCATAGTCTTCTCTACTTAATTAAATATGACACTCCCACACAATGCCTTAGCAGGTCGTGCAGGGTCTCTTCCCCTAAAATATGTCAAATATATGATTAACCACCTTCACTGCTAGTATTCTAATCCAAGAAACCATAATATTTTACTTGGACTTTTCAATCCTAACAGATCTCCATGCTTCCACTGTTGTACATCCCTCGTTGCTTCAAGATACAACAATCAGAATGATCCCTTTAAATACAGATTGGATAGTGTCACTCCTCTCTCTACCCAGTAAGCCTATAGGGTTTTCATTTTTTTGGATTTAACTTTGAACTTCTAACCATGTCTTACAGGATTTCTGTGATCTGTGCCCTGATAATACTTTTTTTTTCTTCCCCACTCTCTGATAGTATGTTCCCATCTATGTGTCCATGTGTTCTCATCATGTAGCTTCCACTTATAAATGAGAACATGCAGTATTGATTTTCTGTTCCTACCCTAGTTTGCTAAGAATGATGACCTCCAGTGTCATCCATGTCCCTACAAAGGACATAATATCGTTTCTTTCTTTCTTTTTTATTTTTTAATACTTTAAGTTCTGGGAAACATGTGCAGAATATGCAGGTTTGTTACATAGGTATACATGTACCATGGTGGTTTGCTGCACCCACCAACCCATAAACTACATTAGGTATTTCTCCTAATGCTATCCCACCCCTAACCCCACCCCAGCAGGCTCCAGTGTGTGATGTTCCTCTCCTTGTGTCCATGTGTTCTCATTTTTCAACTCCCACTTTTGAATGAGAACACATGGTGTTTGGTTATCTGTTCCTGTGTTAGTTTGCTGAGAATGATGGTTTCCAGCTTCATCCATGTCCTTGCAAAGGACATGAATTCATCCTTTCTTATGGCCGCATAGTATTCCATGGTGTATATGTGCCACATTTTCTTTATCCAGTCTATCATTGATGGGCATTTGGGTTGGTTCCAAGTCGTTGCTATCGTGAACAGTGCTGCAGTAAACATACGTGTGCATGTGTCTTTATAGTAGCATGACATATAATCCTTTGGGTATATACCCAGTAAGAGGATAGCTGGGTCAAATAGAATTATTGATACTAGACCCTTGAGGAATCACCACACTGTCTTCCACAATTTATAGTCCCACCAACAGTGTAAAAGCATTCCTATGTCTCCACATCCTCTCCAGCATCTGCTGTTTTCTGACTTTTTAATGATCACCATTCTAAGTGGTGTGAGATGACATTTCATTATGGTTTTGATTTGCATTTCTCTAATGACAAGGGAAGATGAGCTTTTTTCGTATGTTTATTGGTTGTATAAAAGTCTTCTTTTGAGAAATGCCTGTTCATATCCTTCACCCACTTTCTGATGGGATTGTTTTTTCTTATAAATGTGTTTAAGTACCTTGCAGATTCTGGATATTAGCCCTTTGTCAGATGGATAGATTGCAAAACTTTTCTCCCATTCTGTAGGTTACCTATTCACTCTCATGATAGTTTATTTTGCTGTGCCGAAGCTCTGTAGCTTAATCAGATTCCATTTGTCAATTCTGGCTTTTGTTGCCATTGCTTTTGGTGTTTTAGCCAGGAAATCTTTGCCCATGCCTATGGCCTGAATGTTATTGCCTAGGTTTTCTTCTAGGGTTTTTATGGTTTAGGTCTTATGTTTAAGCCTTTCATCCATCTTGAGTTAATTTTTGTATGAAGTGTAAGGAGGGTGGCCAGTTTCAATTTTCTGCATATGGCTAACCAGTTTTCTTAACACCATTTATTAAATAGGGAACTGTTTCCCCATCGCTTGTTTTTGTCGAGTTTGTCAAAGATCAAATGGGTATAGATGTGTGGCATTATTTCTGAGGCCTCTGTTCTGTTCCAGTGGTCTATATATTTGTTTTGGTACCAGTACTACGCTGCTCTGGTTGCTGTAGCCTTGTAGTATAGTTTGAAGTCAGGTAGCGTGATGCCTCCAGCTTTGTTCTTTATGCTTAGGATTGACTTGGGTATACAGGCTTTTTTTTTTTTCCTTTGGTACCATATAAAATTTAAAGTAGTTTTTTTTTTCTAATTCTGAAGGAAGCACTAAATATGGAAAGGAAAAACTGGTACCAGTCATGGCAAAAATGTACCAAATTGTAAAATCCATCGACAATATGAAGAAATTACATCAACTAATGGTCAAAATAAGCAGCTAGCATCATAATGACAGTATCACATTCATACATAACAATATTAACTTCAAATGTAAAAGGGTTAAATGCCCCAATTAAAAGACATAGACTGGCAAATCGGATACAAGACCCATCGGCGTACTGTATTCAGGAGATACATCTCCTATGTATGTGCAAAGACATACATAGACTCAAAATAAAGGGATTGCAGAATATTGACCAAGCAAATGGAAAGCAATAAAAAGCAGGGGTTGCAATCATAGTATCTGATAAAACAGACTTTAAACCAACCAAGATCGAAAAAGACAAAAAGGGCATTACATAATTACATTACATATTTTACATAATGGTAAAAGGGTCAACGCAACAAGAAGTGCTAACTGTCCTAAATATATATGCAACACCAGGTTGCACCCAGATTCATAAAGCAAGTTCTTAGAGACCTAGAAAGAGACTTACACTCCCACATAATAATAGTGGGAGACATTAACATCCCACTGTCAATATTAGACAGATCAACAAGACAGAAAATTAACAATTATATTCAGGACTTGAACTCAGCTCTGGACCAAGTGCACCTAATAGACATCTACAGAACTCTCCACCCCAAATCAACACAATGTACATTCTTCTCAGCACCACATTGCACTTATTCTAAAATTGACCACACAGTTGGAAGTAAAACACTCCTCAGTGAAGGCAAAAGAATGGCAATCATAACAATCTCTCAGACCACAGTGCAATCAAATTAGGACTCAGGATTAAGAAACTCATTCAAAACCACACAACTACATGGAAACTGAACAACCTGCTCCTGAATGACTACTGGGTAAATAACAATATGAAGGCAGAAATCTTGAAACCAATGAGAACAAAGGCACAACACACCAGAATCTTTGGGACAGAGGTAAAGCAATGTTTAGGGGGAAATGTATAGCACTAAATGCCCACAGGAAAAAGGGGGAAGATCTAAAATCAACATCCTAACATCACAGGTAAAAGAACTAAAGAGGCAAGAGCAAACAAATTCAATATGTAGCAGAAGACAAGAAATAACTAAGATCAGACCAGAGCTGAAGGAGATAGATACATGAAAAATGCTTCAAAAAATCCATGAATCCAGGAGTTGATTTTTTGAAAAGATTAACAAAATAAATAGACCATTAGTCAGATTAATAAGGAAGGACAGAAGAATCAAATAGATGCAATAAAAAATGATAAAGGGGCTATAACCACTGATCCCACAGAAATACAAACTACCAACAGAGAATACTATAAACACCTCTATGCAAATAAACTAGAAAATCTAGAAGAAATGGATAAATCCCTGAACACATATGCCCTCCCAAGACTAAACCAGGAAGAAGTCAACTCCCTGAACAGACCAATACCAAGTTCTGAAATTAAGGCAGTAATTAATAGCCTACCAACCAAAAAAAAGCCTAGAACTAGATGGATTCACAGCCAAATTCTACCAGCGGTACAAAGATCTACCACTGTTATCATTCTTTTTGAAATTATTCCAAACAATAGAAAAAGAAGGAATCCTTCCTAACTCATTTTATGAGGCCAGCATCATCCTGATAACAAAACCTGGCAGAGACACAGCAAAAAAAGAAAAATTTTCAGGCCAATATCCCTGATGAACATTGATGCGTAAATCCTCAATAAAATACTGGCAAACCAAATCCAGCAGAAGATCAAAAAGCTTATCCAACACAATCAAGTCGGCTTCATCCCTGGGATGCAAGGCTGGTTCAAGATACGCAAAACAATAAATGTAATCCATCACATAAACAGAACCAATGACAAAAATCACATGATTATCTCAGTAGATGCAGAAAAGGCCTTCGATAAAACTCAATACTCCTCCATAGTAAAAACTCTCAATAAACTATGTATTGATGGAACATATTTCAAAATAATAAGAACACATCTCAGAATAATAACAGCTGTTTATGACAAACCCTCAGCCAAAATCAAACTGAATGGGAAAAAGCTGGAAGCATTCCCTTTGAAAACTGACACAAGACAAGGATGTCCTCTCTCACCACTCCTATTCAACATCATATTGGAAGTTCTGACAAGGGCAATGTGCCCTGCTACTTCTATCCCTCAATTCCTAGCACTCTTCCTTCTTGCTTTCAGTTTGAGTCATTGATTCATCCTCTTTGTTCTCTTTGAACACAGGAGGCAAATGTTTTCTTCCATCCTTAGACCATTGTAGTTGCTATTTTCTCCAAGTTATTTAGTCCTTTGCCTTTATTTATTGTCATCTATAAAATACTTCCTCATACCTTCCATCATTCTAGGTATCTCTGACCTTCCTTTATTTTATTGTATAGCATTCATCATCACCTCAAACAGTATATAACTTGACATTATATGTACATGTGTATGTATATGTACAGTCGGCCCTCTATATTCTTGGGTTCTGCATCCATGGATTCAACCAAACATGGATTGAAAATTTTTTTTAAAAAAAAAGTTCCACAATGTTTCAAAGACTGAAGCTTCAATCTGCTGTGTTCTGAATACTGTGTTGAATTCATGTGAATGAAGCTTGCTGTAGGCATTGTATTCGGAATTGTTAAGTAATCTAGAGAGGATTTAAGTAAATGGGAGGGTACGCATAGGTTATATGCAAATACTTTGCCATTTTGTATGAAAAACTTGACCATCGTGAATTTTGGTATATACTACTTATATATTATTTATATATAAATAATATATAAATATATACATTTATAATTTATTTATATATCATAAAAATATAAATATATTATATATAAATATATATTTTATACATATTATTTTGTATATATAAAGGTTATTTTATATATATTACATATATATGTATCTGTATGGCAGTCACCAGCATGTTTTATAGTATATATCTATATATTATGTGCTATCTCCCACTAAGACGCAAGGCCCTAGAAGAGAAAGACCATTTTTGTAGCTCCTTTATCCTAAGTGCCTGAAAAAATAACATATACCATATACTGTGTGCCCAATAAATGTTTGTCTGAATCTCTCTTATCAGCATTAAAACACGCCATATATTTCCCAACTTAAAAATAACGTACTCTTAATCTGATATTCCCTCTAACTACTACCTCATTTCTGAATTGTATATTTTCACTGTCTATTTTTACTAATATTTCACACTCTTTTTAACATATTTAATCATGTTAAAGAGAATGGATCCCTATGTAGCCAAGTAGAATACTCAATAGACGCCATCATACTAAATCTAAAAGCATTACTTGACATGATTGATTACATTTACTTTTTTCACTTTGTCTTTGAGGCAGAATTATCTCTTGATTTGCTGTCTACCCCAAGGGCCCATTCCTCTCAGTCTCTATTGCTGGTTGCTTATTATCTTCCTGACATCTAAATAATGAAGTAAGCTGATGTTCATTTTTTATCTTTTTTTCTCTATATATATACATATCTTCTTGTTAAGCTATATCATTTCATCCATTTGTCTGAAATTATTTTATTATGACTCTAAAATTTAAATCCCTAATTTCTCCTTGAGTTGCAGATTTGTAAACCTAACCAGCTACATTTCATTTCTACTTATAAATCTAAATGCTAAAAGGTTATTATGCTTCAGGTTTAATTTTTAACTGTTTTCTTTCCCAGACAGGACATAAAACAGGGATTTTATTCTCAATAAAATTTTTAGTATTGTAATTTTTCTATTTCCCTGCCCATAACTTTAGAGTTATCATTAGCATCTTAAATATGTAATATACACCAGACAGACCTAACTTCTCACCTCAACCATTAATACCACCCTATCCAACCCACCTTAATCTTGAGTCTGGACTAGATCCTGAGGACACTATTTGACCTTCCTGCTTCCTCTCTTGCCCTCTCCTAGTTAAATCTTGATACAGCCCTGGAATAGTTATTTTATAACATCAGTAAGATCATATGACATGTATGCTTTCAAACATGTAAATAACTCTGACCTAACTTCCTACCAGTTTCCTGCACACTCAGTATGTTCTTGCTTCACTGGGCTTCTTGTCCATTCGTAAGCATGGAATGCATGTTCCCTCTCCAGGATATAACTTTTCCTCTTTCTGTTCCCCTATCCTGGACTGGCCATCTACTACACATCACATGACATGCTCAGTCACTTCTTTTATGCATCTGCTCATCTTCTACAGAAGTACGCCTTCATCAAACGATTTAATAGGCATTTTGACTTTTTCTCTTTTGGTAGCACATATAATTTTAAATTTATTAATTTCTTTTCCATTTCTGTATGTAGAATATCAACTTCAGGACGAAACAAGTTTTCCCTAGCACATAGTAAATAGTAATTATTTGTTAAATGAGGAAAGAAATATAACAATGAATAACTCAAAATATATAATCTTAACCAAAAAGTAAGCACAAATGGTTAATTTCCTTATCATAGCTATCCCACAAAATGGCACATCCATGTTCAATATGTAATATATGTATTGCTCCACAAGATTAAGTACGGATGCCTCTACATTAAATAAATCACATATGTGTGACTTGCTGACTTCCAGAGGTAATTCTAGAATAGTGTTGATGGTAGTAAGTGAGAGAGAAAATATTATTAGAATATAAACAAATATATTTTTCACTTATTTCAACAAGGATACTTCATTTTAAAATATCTTATTCTCAACTTCCTAATTAAAGACCATTTTTCTTACACATCACTTCTGTTCTTATTTAAATATAAATTACACCAGCTAGAAGAACAGGTCATATTTTAATCAAAATGATATAAATAATAAGGAAAATATAACCCAGAAAAATATTAATCTGTACATTAGAAAATTTCTATTAAACATATATGGGAATGAGACATTTAAAAGATAGTAAAAAATCATAGTTTATTGAGTTGCAGAGAACGTAAGGAGAAAAATACTGCATTAGTCTTTAAGTCAGAAAATAGTGACTAGTTCAAACTGAGTCACTAATTAGTTTTGTGACCTGTAGCATATCATTTAACCTTTCTGGATCTCAGTTTTATTTTCTGTAATATGAAATTGCTGGATTCAATTATCGCTAAAATTCATTCCATGTCTGAGAGTCTGTAAGAATTTGGGGGAAAAAAGTCTCTAGGAACTCAAAGTGATAAATGCTATCTCTGTCTATTAAAAGGGAAATAAAAAGTGATCAAATTGGTTCAGTTAACTTTGGACCTTAGTAAAACTAAAAATCTGAATAAATTTATTTGAAAAGTCTGAACAAATTTATTAGACATATTGACTAAAACCCAACCAGGCTATATGAGTATCAGTGTAATTTAAAGTTCTGTGATGAAGTAATGATTAATAATAAAAAAGAAAATATAAGTTTGACTTATAATAAATGATATTTTAATGAACTAGTTAAGACGTGATATACTGGACTAAACCCTCCTTGGACAGAAAATACATGGATGATACTCCTATGATGTCCCTTCCTCCATAATGTAAAAAGTAATATTGAATAATATTGAAAGCATAAATTGAGAATTACTTTTTTTGTATTGCCTTCCCACTACAACATAAAACCCTCCTATTTTATTTTTAAAATTTTCTCTGTTTTTTATTTATTTCAAAAATAAAGACGAGGTCTCCCTATGTTGCCCAGGCTGGTCTTGAACTCCTGGGTTCAAGCAGTCCTCCTGCTTTGGCCTCCCAAAGTGCTGAGATTACAGGCATGAACCATCTTGCCCTGCAAACCCTACTATTTCAAATTCTCCACTTTTTCTCACCACATCACTTCCCTAAGAGAATAAAAACATCTTATTCATTTTAATATCATTCTAAGTCTACTTTTTACATTAAACTTCTAATATGAACTTTAATGATGAAGAAAAATAAATGATAAATCAGAGTTTTAAATTTAAAAATCAGTACTGAAAATTTTATTACCAAAAAAAAGTAAATAAGGGTGTTTTGGTTTTGCAGATTATTATCTAGAACTTCACTGTCCATTATGGTAGCCACTACTCATGTGTGACTATCGAGCTCTTCAAATGTGAACAGTCTAATGTGAACCCTAAGTGTTAAATGTTCACTGGATTTCAAGACACAGTATTCCCCCTACTAAAAAGAAAATCTTTAATATTTTATACTGAGTATATATCAAAATTGTAATATGTTGAATACACTGGGTTACAATAAAATATATTATTAATTAATTTCAGTTCTCAAATGTGACTAATAAGAAATTTAAACTGATATGATTCACATTATATTTCTATTGGAATTATTGAGAGGATATTTAAGTAGTATGTTTTTGTTGCAGTGGTTTGAATAGTTAAGAGATGCTATTAAAGGTCATCAAAATACTTATAATTTTGTTCTCTCCTAAAATATTTATTAATGTCTTCTTAGAGTACTGAATACACAAGTTGACATAAAGTTTTAAAAGAATATATTGGTATATACTTCCTGATACAAACAAATATAAACCCTATCATTTTCACAATACAGAATAAATTAACACAATTTAGAGTTGTAATTTTTCAGAGAATAATTGTTACTTATACTTACACATAGGCTTCTGCCACCCACAGAATTTTAATAAGTTATGGTGCTATAAAATGAGATACTATAACATTTAGGAAAAATAGAATATCTATATGTGATAATTAAAACCAATAAAAAGTAATCTATAATGTAAATATATTCTATTTTTTATATAAATTATACTGTCAATATTGAAAATAAAAAATATTTAATTTTGTCAATTCCATTTAGTACCTTCCATTATTCATGGCTTAGCAGATATACTTTAAAGTTATCATAGGTGTGAATTTTTACTAATTTTGTTTTAGACTTTATTATTTATAAAAATGCCTTAATTAAGTACACATATTAGTAACTATTCTATTTCTTCATAAAACCTAATAAGGTGTTTGGAAAATAAATCTTCAAATATCAACAATGAAGTCTAATATTAATGAGAATATTTTTGAAGAGAAATGTGACAAAAAAAATGACTTTCACCAACAATGAGTAGACATTAAACATTTTTCCCTGAAGAAAATACATATTCAATCACAATCAAATGGATGTTTCAAAAGTGGAGCAGTTTGAGTGTCAGATATTAACATAGATTATTCTTGTTTTTCACCAGGTTTACTTCAAGATTAACATAAGTTTATAGAGTTGCACTAAAAGGAAGTATTTTTGAAAAAATACAATAAGATCGAATAAAAGCACCACCACTGTGGAAAGTTCCTTGGTTTTGCTTTATTCCTAACCATATTTTTGAGAGTTGTCTTTCATCTCTGAATTTATATAGGTTGTTACTCTGTAGAGTAGTTCAATTATTTGCTCCATAATACCTATAGTTCCCCCATCTGTAAAATGGTGCTAATAATCTTATCTAATATTTTGTTGAGTTGATGTGAGAGTTAAATGGAAAAACGCTTGTAAAATACTCAGCATAATGTCCTGCACATAAGAAGCACAGAATAAATTTTAGCTTTCACTTTTCCAGCTTGTTATCTGTACTCTTAATCACAGTACGAAACACAAGGAAGTCTTTCTAATTTTATGAAGGCCTTGATAGGCTAATTTTATTTTTAGAAAATATCTCATTTCCTCTTTTATGCATATCTATGAAGAAACTTCTAAAATCATTCATATATGCATGATTTGAATGCTAAGGTACAGCATATAAAAGATCTGGGTTAATTTAGTATCTCATTCTCATATAGCTATTGAAAAGAAACAATCTTTAGAGTATAGAATAATGGATTGTGGATAGATGAATAAATCTGAGTATTTAGAGAGGGGAATAAATCTGAATCTCCTTGACAGACTGTCTTCACTGTTTGCCGAATGAAAGATGGCTCTCTCATTTACTTAGAAGCCCTAATTTTAAAACTTTCAGAATACCTGTATTTTTCCTGGAGAAACTGGCTCCTGAGCAACATATGATGAGGATACTTTCACCGATTAGAAAACCCAAACACTGTATTTTTCATTTCGATTTGTTCACAGACACAGCTGGGATGAAAAGCTTTTTACTTACAAGAAATGCTTTATTTTACCCATGAATTATTTGCTATTCACTGGGATGATATACAGTATACATTATAATGTCTAATTTGGTTTCTCAAGCTTATATTGTTTTCATTATAATTTTATCTGTATTCTAGAGAACCGAGTTTTCAATTAAGTACTTTTCCATTTTACTTGTTTGTGCCTGTTTTGTATTTGTCCACTCAATTGTTCATATGTTTTTCCTCTTAACAAATAGAGATAGCATTCATGCCTTTGAGTTTCCAGAGACATTTTTTCAAATAATAAAATTTCAGATATGGCATGGCTTTTAACGACAATTGAGTTCAATATTTTTGTATTATAGATAAAAAGCTGAAGTCCAGAGAGGTTAAATATTTATTGAGGTCAAAAAGCAATTAGTTATTCAGTTTGTTCACATTTTTCTGGCCTACAACATAAGCATAGAGGTGTACCAGTTTTGCTTGACTATATATTTTCTAGGCTTTGCTCTCTTCTTCATCATCATCACTATTACCTAATCTTCTCTCTGTCTCTCTCTCTCTCTCTCTCTCCCCCCCTCTCTTTGAGATGGTGTCTCGCTCTGTTGCCCAGGCTGGAGTATAGTGGCATAATCTTGGCTCACTGCAGCCTCCACCTTCCAGGTTCAAGCAATTCTCCTGCATCAGCCTCCTGAGTAGCTGGGACTGCAGGCGTGCGCCACCATGCCTGGCTATTTTTTATATTTTTAGTAGAGATGGGGTTTCGCCATGTTGGCCAGGCTGGTCTCGAACTCCTGACCTCAAATGATCCACCCGCCTGGGCCTCCCAAAGGGCTGGGATTACATGCATGAGCCACTGCACCTGGCCTAGGCCTAATCTTCTCAGGTGAAGCCTGAAGCAATTTTATCTTAACAAATCTTCCTACCCGTACTTGTAGTGACTCATGACTATAAAATATATTGATGCTATAACCCCTCTCTTCTGATAATATTAGATTAAGCAGGAGTGTTTATGAAGCAGAACCAAAACCAAAAACAATATATGTAACTTTATATGTTTACACATTTTTAAATCTCCTAAGGAATACTTTATAATAAACAAAAGCCAAAGATGAATGATATAATTTAAAAATGCATTGTATTTAGTACATGACTGACGTCCTTAATTTACAAAGAATTCAGTGAAAGAAAAAAATTAGGGGTAGTAGGAAAAAATGAGAAAAATATGTGGACTATGTGTTAAAAACGTGGAGATATGAATTAACAGTCCTTCGTCATTTCCTCGTCATAAAATACTTATCTGGTTGTGTTCAGTTCATCTTTATGAGTTGTGTGTTATTCTACCCAATTTACATTTGATGACAATTAATCTCAGAGTTTAAGTAATTTGTCCAAAGTCATCATGTCCTGGACAGTTCATGTGTATATGATTGTCTTGGCCAGGACATTACCATATGAACATTGTTCTATATGACCATTTCTAACATAGGACATCATTATGTTAGACGTGGGCAGTAAGGCTGAGATATTGTGGAGATATCAGTGATACTTTTTATGACACCAATCCTCAGTGTTCATTGTCCAAAATGTTTTGTTGGTGAGTAGGGTAGAATTGGGTGGAGGGAGGTTACTTCTGGAACTTACACCTGTCTTTTTCTACTCTGTTTCCAGAGAGTATGACACAAAATTTTGTTCCTTTTCATACCCAGAAGCCACAGAAAGTCTGATAATGTCAATGTGTAGCTGATAGCTTTGAAAGAGATAATAGAAAGATGAAAGACAGAGTAGATGTTAGGTAGATAGAAAGATATAGAAACAGATTTTTTCATATAAAACATCTTACACATTTGATGGGGTACTTCTCTTAGCTGAGGTATTATTGAATAGTTTAAAGATATCTTCTTATTCCCATGCATCAAAATACCTCTTACAATTTTGAGAAGCCAGTCCCTGTGCTTTGGGAATTTCTAGCAGTCAGAAATTTAATGATCAATCGAAATTTGGGCCTTAATGAATCACTATCTATTATGTTTTTTTCTCACAGTGATTCAGGATGCTGTTTCCAGATGACAATCATCCAAAAAAAAGTAAATAAATAGATTAAAATTGGTCAAGATGACTTTGTGGTCAAAAACTTTTTACACTTTTTTATTATATTTAGTTTTGATACTGCCATATATTTTAACAGCTGACACTAAATTAATTTCTAATTTTAAAATTTTTAAATTATTTTGTATTGACTCTCATAGACATTATCAATCCATATATACACATAATTTTGTATAGTTCATGATTAAATGTAATTTCCTGCCTCTTGGGCACAAAAAGGTATTGTAATTGACTATTTTAGTTTGGAATCTGGCAACAAATATCAGTTCTACCATCTTATTTTGCAGGCATTAATGCCCATCATTTATGTGCTGACTGCAATTGTAAAATTAGCTTAGATTATATAAAAAGAAAACAACTTGAGTGGGGAAAAGTAAGAATAAAAGTATGAAGACAAAAACTTTATTTGATACATGTAATTCTCTCAGTGACATTTCTTATTGAATCATGTATTATAATATTTTGTTCTTTTATTTTCAAAAAATCATTTCTCATTATAAGGAAAGTATTTTTTAAAGGAGATGGAAGATCATTTGATATATGTCTGATATGATTTGCATAAAAATGACATCAGAAGGAATTTGAAGACTTTATTTTCTTTAAAATTTATATGTTATCTTATGAAAATTGTTTTAATTAACACTAATTTCAATATGGTTTATAAAGCTGAAAACTTTGGATCTTTTTTTAAAATCATGTATTTTTAATATAAGGTTTACAATAATGTAAGTTTTGAAAAGTAATCTAACATTAACATGTCATACCTACCAGAGATCTGCAACTTATCCTAAAATTCCTGCTAACAATCCAAAAGGAATACAGAAATCACTGTGTCACACAATTTGTCATAAATTCAAATTATTTTCTCCACATAAGATATTTTAAAATGTAAACATATGATGGGCCAGGTGCAGTGGCTCAAGCCTGTAATCCCAGTACTATGGGAGGCCAAGACGGGCGGATCACGAGGTCAGGAGATCGAGACCGTCCTGGCTAACATGGTGAAACCCCATCTCTACTAAAAAATACAAAAAACTAGCTGGGCGAGGTCGCGGGTGCCTGTAGTCCCAGCTACTAGGGAGGCTGAGGCAGGAGAATGGTGTAAACCTGGGAGGTAGAGCTTGCAGTGAGCCAAGATCCGGCCACCACACTCCAGCCTTGGCGACAGAGCCAGACTCCATCTCAAAAAAAAAAAAAAAAAAAAAAAAAAAAAAAAATGAAGTTTTATTTAATCTTATTTAATTTCAGTACTAGATGGACCAGCCACTAACTTAGTATTAACAATGTCTCAGGCATGCAGAGGAAAATTTTCTCTTTGTGTTCTGGTTGACTGCTTCCCGCCTCTTTGCATACCTGTAGTATTATAAACTCGTAAATGCAAAATTACATCACATCCCCTCCTCTGTAACTTCTCCCCAATCAAAGCAGATACAACAGAATGAAAGTAACCATCTCCCAGGGTAACATCCCTCCAACAGTTTATCAGCTCACTACGGTGTCATACTATCCAATAATTTCAATGCAAAAATATCTTTACAAATGGGTCCTGAAGATTCTTTACACCATGAAAATCATCAGTAAGGATAATTAACTGAGACTGCGGTGATGAATAGAGCCGCATTACTGATCAGTGTAATAAAGAACAGAAGCCACTAATTACAGATAGAGCCTCGAAGCTACTGAAAAATGTAATTTAACATTGCTGCCTGAATTCCACAAAGCCAAATATAAGTTTGCAATTAAAACAAGGTCTTCCAACAGATACTGCTGTTGGGACCAATCCAGGTGTGAGAAAATGTGCCCATCTGCATGGAGTGGCTTGGATCTAGTAAGGATTGTGCCTTAGGAAAAAACATTCAAAAAATTAAAACTCCCTAAACATTTTATTAGGTATTGTTATTACAACCCTGACTTCCTATCATGTTATTAGGTAATTTCTTCGAATTTTTAAAAGATTAAAAAGAATTTAGAAGAATATATTGTATAAAAATAGCATAAATATAACAAAGCTATAGGTCCAAAGAGTCACTTAGAATTGTGTGTTTCTTAGATACAAGAAGGACATTATTTCAACTGCAGAGAAAATAGTAAGCTGCAGAGCAGTGTTTTCAAAAATACTTGACTGTAAGAACTATATGAGGTCCTTGTTACAATCCAGATTCCTGGGGAGTACCTGAGCAACTATAATATAATCTCAAAGGGGAGGGCCTGGGATACTGATTTCAGTGTCAGCTCTAGATGATTATCAGCAAACAAGTTTGAGTGCAGTGGAAACAAATGGGATTTGGGGTTTTAATATTGGTTCTTCGAATGTTGGATCTGTCATTTTATAGCCATGTATCCTACTGGGAGCTATTCTTTCTGAGTCTCAGTTTCTTTATTTTAAGAATATGAAAATATATCAAATTCATCTGGTATAATACATACGTTTCAAGTACATATACATTTCCTATTAATGTGTTTGTACGTAGTAGACAAGCAGCCAAATATCAGTTCCCTCCCACTTTCTTCTTTGCTGTATTTGACAGAGTGTTTTACCTTTATAGTTTTTTTAAATTCAGTGTATAGTCTCACTAACAGTGATTCATGCAATGAGAGTCATATTGAAGAAAATGAAGCTATGAGAATATTATCTGCTTCACAACTTAAAGCACCTCACAGTATATATGAATATCTCATGCACTTAATCCCACCGTAAAAAAGAGGGCGTAAGAAAACAGACTTTCATTGCTATGTCAGCCCACCGTGTTTCACAGCACCAGATGCGCAAATTGCCTAGAGAGCCTGCCTTCTTCTATTACAGTATGGAATGTGGTAGCTGGTATATTCTCCAGTTGTAAGTCAAGAGAATTTTAGCATAAGGTAGGGGTTTCATATTTTTATATGAAATGCTATTTGGTAAAATTCCACAGGACCTAGAAATTTCCCAGAATATGTCAGATAAGACATATTACTGGGAATTTTAATCCTTTAAGAGTTTTCTTACATAATTTGAAATATGAAAAATATTTCCTACATAATTGAAGTATCTAGAAATAGCTTCTCAATATTATTACATTCATAAAACCTAAGAGCATGTCTTAGATTCTAATACTATAATTCAGAGTCTCACTCAAACAGATAATAAAAAACGCTTATCACAAGTTATTGTGTATGATTATCTTCTAATAACATTAAGATGATAACTGATATAATAGCCTCCCAAAAATTCATCTGTAACATCCATGCTGTAAAGAAGTTTCCTTTTTAGAAAAAAATGGTAATCTTATTTTCAAAAAGTCTAGCTTTCATCTTGACTTTTAATCATATATCTTATTCACCTAAATATTTATTCCTGGCACACATGCTTCTGAGCTAGGCCAACTGGGGAGTATTAAAATTACACACAGAAAAGATCATACAGATAATCAGTTCTATAAGTATTACATATACATTTTAATTAAATGGCTAAAAGTTTGACTATGAAATATATAACAATCTATATAAATTTAGAGGAGGACCCAACTACATACAGCATGGCTGACCACTCATGTACTATAATGCTTTACAACTAATTTAGTGGCACAACCAATTAAAGGTTAACAACAACAACAAAATATTTCAGAGCCTTGGATTTGCATTTATGTCATTTCTTGATGTACATACTCAAGGGTCAAATTAAACCCTCTCCAAAATGAAATCAAACAAAAGATAAATAAATAATATATTGTTACTCTTTAGTTTTTTATGCAGTATTTCACAATATTGACGTCAAATTATTTTCTTTATTTATCTTTTGGCAATAAAAATTTCATTTATGTATAAAGCTGCTTTTCAGTGTTCAGCATACCAGTTTGTCTCTTATTAAACTGGCTAGCTTAAAATCTATTAGAACTCTTCCATTCTGAAGAGGAATGCACAATTTTCAGCCATAGATTTCTTCACAAATATTAGAGACTGTCTTGGAAGATAGAAGACAAAGAAAAATGTAGTAGTCAAGGCACAGTCTTAACGTTTGAAGTAAAAAAAAAAAAAAAAAAAAAAAAAAAAAAAAAAAAACTAGATTCGCAAACAGAATATCCTCTTCCTATTTGCTAAGGTTATTCTTTACCTGCAAACATTGCTATTTTATCTCTCTCCTAGACTCAATGATTAATACAGATCCAAGTTTAAAAAATGAAAAAAAAAAAGAAATAAAAATAAAAGGGTGGGGGTTATGAATAATAACAGGAAACTTAGGTATTGAATTGGACATAAAGCAAAACTTTGAGTTTTCCAGAAGTCTTAAAAGGAAAGTTTTAGATTCTAACATTCTCAAAGTATCATAAGAATAAATAAGAGCATTGTGTGCTCTTGACTTTAGGTCTTTTCTAAAAGTGCCATTTTATAGCTACCTATCTTACTATTATCTCACAGATAATTTATGTGTCTGTTGAAGAAAGGCCCATTACAGAGATACGTCAATATATCGTTGCTCTTCCAAAGCTAAGAAAAGTCTTTTTTTTTTTTTTTTTTTTTTTTTTTTAAGCCAAATATGAAAACCTAGTGGCTGGTACATAGTAAATATTCAATAAATGTCAGCTACTCCTCAATGCCTCAATTTTCTTCACTTGTTCTTATTTTATATCTGAAACTTATCAAACTATTATTTGGAGACTTCTCTAAGTGTTGAAATAACGTTTGACAGAAATGCATTCCAGAAGTGGTTCTGTGTTAACACCAATAGTATACTGCTTATGCCCCTAGACATCAAGATAAAACACCTCTGAGAGACCCGCTGATTACCATATCCAATTAGTTTGAATACAGTAATTAAATTTTGGGCAGTTTATTATTTGAAATCTCAAGTTAAACTATGCAATAAAACATTTAAAAGTACTTGTAGGAACAGTGAATAGCATAGCTTGAGAAGAATGTGAAACTACTGAGATTATGACACTCATTAAAGTGTAAGAAGATTAAGTAGTAGACAACGCTAAACAAGAGTCTAGAGTCAGGAATTAAATAGTTCCCCATCACCACCACACACCCCCAATGTGTAGTAGGAAAATAAATTTAATCCAATTAGTATTATATCAAGCAATCACTAATTATAAGGAAAGCATTTTAAATTTTGGTTATATACAAAAGTCAAAACATCATTTTATACACCTACCTAATTTTTAAATTTATTTTATGTTTAAAACGACTACAATATTTAAAAAAAAAAACACTTGAGTAACAGAAGAAGGTAAATCATGGAAAAGGAAATAGTAAGGGTTAAGATTAGCTCATAGAAATGCCTACCGCAAAGTGCTAAGTAGGTGCAGAGATGTACCAAAATGTTTTCTCTAAACTTCCTAATGGTCAAAGCAATCAGGATGAAATTTAGAAACACAGTATCTAAAATATTAGGGAAGTGAGGAGGGACGGGAGCCAGTTGTTTAAAAGATATATACTTTTTGCCAATAGTGAGGCTTGAGAGGAATTTCTCCTTGGGGATACTGTAAAGAGGAAGCTATTCCATACATTGACTGATGTTCTCAATAAGATCTACACAAAAGGAAAGCTAGCGAGTTCTTATGATTTTTTTTTTTTAATGTCCAGAAGGTAAACTGGTGGTAAATGCTCAATTGCAATTTAGTAAAAACAATTCTGTCAGGGTATATAGCTCCCTGGTGGTTTCAAATCTAGATTTATTCCTTTGGGATTTAAGAGGAAATGGTATTTTCCTGTGTACAGAGAGCACTCATTGTGATGGGCAGAATGTCTTTATTTTATTCCTTTTAAAGTTACAGTACTAAAAAATCAGAAAAGGTAATTCCTCAAATTAAATTCCAGTCGAAGCAATGCCATACTTCTGTAAAGAATGTCAAACAGCATGATGGTTTAATGATCAGTTCTCTGGAAAGGGAATCACCATGGGAAATTTCTGTTTTGATTTTTTTCTTCCTGAGGCCAGAGCTGTAGTAACATTTTTATCTGGCCTTATTCTCCATCAAGGTTCACTTTGAAAACTTCAAAGGCCATGTTTGGAAAATGAAAATAGGTCTCATTTTTATTCATTTTCATTTCAGACCAGCATGTGAAAATGGCAATCCTTTTAATCCCAGGGAAAAATGCTTTTAGACTAACCATGTAGGTGTTCTTTTTTTGCAGGAATAAATTAAAACTAATGTATGAGGAACTATTATAGATAATGCATTGACACAGTAGGCCACTAAAAACAGAAAAGGTAGAAATCATAATAGCTCTATACCAATTTAAACTTTATATATCTAAGATATGACACATTTAATGGAAGCCTTGAGGGCAACAGTGAAATTAAATAATATACACAAAGATGAAGGATCTAATTTTTCCTTTTAATAAGTTATTTTACATGTTATTAGAGACCATAAAGTAGTAATAGATTGATGTAGGGTACTGATATTTTATATAAGATACATTCCTCTTTTATGACCACATGTTAGTCTTGATCTTTTTCTTTGTACCATGAAGGAACTACTGCTCTAAGGAAAAAAGGAGAGCTACATGAGGACCACACAACTCCTGGAAGAGGTTTCCCTGGCAACACAACTTTTCCATTCATCTGGTTGCAGTGTTTTCATCCAGTAGCCTGTCACCTCACTCAAAAGCAGGGTAATGGAAAGAAACTTATCAAGTTTTATCTTTTAACTAGAAAGTAACCTACTTATCGGGTCCTGCAATTAATTTCAGGTAACCCAGTATATGCCCCAGTATACCTTGCTTTATGAATACTTTTATGGCTATAAAATTTTCTTAAGAAAGATAATTTCTTAGAGTAAATTTTTAATATAAAATTATCAGATTTGCCTTTCATTCCTACCTGAACCACCTTGCATGTTTTTAGTCAGCTAGTATGTAATTTTTTACAAGTTTATATAATCTTATATAAAAAACAAAATCTCCAAGATGGTATTCATACTGTACCGTGGCACAACGTATTAGATAGCAGGTAAATCTAAACAAAACTTTTATATGTGATGCAAACATCCAAAAATATAAATTAATTTTCTTTGGTTTCCATAGATATTAACTTAGTCTTTAAAATTTATTAAAAATTTTTTCCTGAATGCTTTTTAACTCTGTATACGTTTTAATTAATATATAATCCAAGATTAATGTAATTTCTCTAACTCCTAAGACAGCCTCATAATCATATTTATGCTCTAGATTTTACAGTTAGCCTAAACAGTATACAATATAAAGATGGCATGCATTTTAAAAATATAAAATAATACACTATTCAAAATAGAAGGAGAACCAGGCAGAGGTTCACAATGCCTTATTCAGAATTCTAAATTCCTATACCTTTGAGAACCAAAATGTTATTCACTTAATGATTAAATCTGATTTGAGTTGACTAGGATGCTATATACAGTCTTTATAATCATATTTAGTTTGAATATTCATATATTTCACTGTCAAAATATGTGGTCACTCATATATTTCAAGGGATATGTAATATACACAGCATTACTTTCCTGAAATACCAAAACCTCTGACTTTTGTTCCCAAGGTTCTGTAGACATAAATGGACACGTCACTATGGACAGACAGATACATCAATAGAAAATTTGCAAATTGAAATAGAGTAATTGCTTTTAACACACTGAATAAAATAATAATTCATGAATCCAAACTGATATACACAACAAATAAATAGGTAAAGAAAAAGAGAGAGTTCCTCCTTATGATAGGAAGATAGCTATGTTTATATCCACATGGATATAGATATATAGATATGGAAAGATACAAGTGGGATTAGAAAATACTCAATGGTTGCTAATAACGATTGTTGGTAACATTTGATAAGCATCAAGCTTTTCTTGCAGTTTCAAAATACATTTCTTTTTTTTTCTTATAAATCCAAAAGTTAAAATTCGTAACTTTATAATGGAGAAACCTAGTAGACACCACCTTAAAAACAAGATATTTAGTATCACTAATACTGAGAAAAATCAGTATTATATTCCTCTTGATTTCATTTACTGAGAACAAAAGAAAAAAAATCACTTTCAGAGCATTCTCACCAAAAATGTATAAAGTAAATCTAATCATGAAAAATACCACATAAATCCAGATTGAGGGACAGTTTACAAAATAACTGACCTTCACTTCTCAAAAATAATTTCAAAATAAGGAAAGACAAAGAAAAATTGACGAACTGTTTCAGTTTACAGGAGACACACGACAAATAAATGTCATTTCAGTTCGTACAATTTTGATGCAGATAAAATAAGTATTCACTTCCTGAAATAGAAAGCAGTAAGAGACATTATTTAGTCAGGGAAGTTACAAAGTGTTCCTTCTGTGGCTAATAATCATTGGAAACAGTGGAGGAAAACGAAGAAAGAATGTGAACATAACAGAAGAAAATGAAAGCGAGTAAAAGAAAAATATAGGCAACTGTGGTAAAGTAATTAAAAGTCATCTAAAAATATTTAGTCCTAGATACCCAAGAAACAACTAAGTGATTGCATTACAGTATAGAACATAATTGGTTTTAGCCAATATAAAAATATTTGAAATAATTACTTACATTTTGAAAGATTTAAATGACTCAGCAATCAAAATGTTTAAAGTGTATAAACATAAAGTACCTTTGAAGTACTGAAGTAAAAAGTGCATATTTTATGAGAAGCAACCCCTTCAATAGCTTGATGATGACAGGGTCAATGTGTATGTGTCTCAAACATTTTCCTGATAAGAGATTTTTGTCATGAGGAATTTTTCAATGTGACTGTCATGCTAGTTTTAGTTTAAATAAAAATCAAAGGAGAGTCCAGGAGCGGTGGCTCACGCCTGTAATCCCAGCACTTTGGGAGGCCGAGGCGGGTGGATCACGAGGTCAGGAGATCGAGACCATCCTGGCTAACACGGTGAAACCCCGTCTCTACTAAAAAAAAATCAGCCGGGCGTGGTGGCGGGCGCCTGTAGTCCCAGCTACCTGGGAGGCTAAGGTAGAAGAAGAATGGCGTGAATCCGGGAGGGGAGCTTGCAGGGAGGCGGAGCTTGCAGGGAGCGGAGATTGTGCCACTGCACTGCAGGCTGAGCGACAGAGCAAGACTCCATCTCAAAATAATAATTAATAATAATAATAATAATAATAATAATCAAAGGAGAGTGAAAGACTGCATTAGGAATATTCCTCTGCAATAAAATCGTTTTTGCTATTTTTTAACTAAGAATTAAGCAAACCAGAAAAACAAAGCATTTCTCTGATAAATACAAACTAATTGAGGGTAACCTATTAAGTAAAAGTTAGAGCTGCCTAACATAATTACTTTTTAAACTTTTCACTTTGCAATAAGTATAGATTCATCCTGCATACTGTCCACCTAATTTTCTCCAATGATTACATTTTATATAACTATAGTACAATATCAAAGCCAGGGACTTCACCTTTGTACACTGCATGTGCGTATGCTTGTAGGTCCTTACAGCAATTACTTAAAGTTCAGTGATATTAATATTAATATTTCATGTTCTTAAGATTTACTAAAGATAGCTCCAAATCTGTTTAAATAGTGATTAATATTCACTAAGCATAGGCAATAAATTTTTAACAAAATTGCCACATTTTATTGTTTACTTAATTTTAAATATCTATACCTTAAACGTATATACACTAAATATATTTAGATGTTAGAGATGCAGTTGTGACAAGAGACAATAATCCTTGCTTATAAATATTACCATGTGTATGTGTATTTGTGTGTGTATGAAAATAAAAATAAAGTATACAAAATGGGTCAGATACTATTAAATCCTACAGGGGTTTTTAAAAATAAAGTGAGGAAGGAGGAAGTGAAATGGTTAAGTAATGGTGCAATGTTATATAAGTGAGCAAGGAAGGCTTAGCAGATAACTGTGTGAAGACCTGAAAGAACTGAGAGAACTGTGATTTTTGTTGTTTGTTTGTTTGTTTTTGAATACTCCAGGCAGATTTATAAAGGAAGATGCTGGAGGGAATTCATTCCCTTTTTGCTGTTCTGCCTTCCACCTTTCACTGTGTGAGGACACTGCAAGAAAGCCTTCATCAGACACCAATTGCCAGCACCTAGATCTTGGAATTCTCAGCCTCCAGAACTGTGAGAAATACGTTTTTATTTTTCTATAAAATAATAATAATAAAAACTTCCATGCAGGAAAAAAAATCAAGTTCAAATGTCCTGTGGTGAGGGCATGCCAGCTTTGTTTGAGAAGCAGTAATCATGCCTGTGTGACTGTAATGAAAGAATAAAAGACAAATTAACACAGAAGAATGTAATGTAGTCCTTTTCACTTTAAGCAAGAAATTTGGCTTCAATTCTAAATGTGATAAGAAAAAAATAGAAGATTCCAAACTGAGAAGTGAAATGATATGAAATGTTTTAACAGAATCACCTTTGTTACCATATTGCAAATAAAATGAAAGTGCATCAAGAGCAGAAGTAGGAAGGCAAGTTATGAGATTGTTTTGATAATCCAGAGGAGTTGGGATGGTGACTTAAAGCAGTATGCTAGTGATTGGTTGGGTGAGAACATGGAATCCTGGGTATTTATTAAAGGTTCAGCAAAAAGGATTTACAGATGAAACAGATATGGGTCATGAGAAAGAGTCTAGTTAAAGATTATATCAAAATTTTTTTATCTGAACAACTCGTAGTGTTGTGGTAAATCCTTACCCCAACAATTTACGTGACCAATAACTGAGTGGGAACATTAAGAAGGGGATGGTTTGAGGAAGAATCAGGATCTCAGGTTGGAAATACTAAGATGAATATGCCTATTTAGCAATCAAATGAAAAATAGTATTTTTGTAATTTTCAGTATTTATTTGGCAAGAGATTAAATAATCTATAGCATTGTTACTACTTTCTCTTTTTCATAAAAGTTATTTTGGTATAAAATCAACCTGACTGGAAACTATTCAAATATATAAGCCTTTAGCTCTGACCTATTACTTATATTTTTTTGCCATTAATAATATGAATATCCACCAAACAAGAACTTGAGACTATAACTCTTTTCTCCACTAAATCTTCATATTAAATTAGTCATTTAAATATGATTATTCTTTTCATTTATTGCTAAATACTTTCCATTACATTCAAACTTATTGAGACGTCCTTAAATTTTATAATTTATTTAATGTATTAATTCCTTAGCTTCTAAACTGGTTTTCTCTACTGCAACTCTATTTTCTTCTTAATAACTCATCATCTACATCCCCCAATGTCTTATTTTTCCAAAACAAGTGCACTCATGTCCTTCTAGGGCATACATTTCTTTAATGGCTTTCTATTGCTATAGATAAAGTTCAAACTTATTATGACAGCCTATAATTTGGGGGAAAAAACTCACCTAAAAACAGTTTTTAAAAGATTAAAATTCAAATGCTTGAAATGTCAGTTATTTTATGAGCTTTCTATTCAAACATGTCAAGGAGCTAAGACATTACATACTACACTACTACTAGTACTACTACAAATCATAATAATAACAACAACAATTATAGTTACTTATCTTAGTTTTGGCAGAGGATACCATTTCTATAAAGAACGTAATTAGATTGTAGATATTAAAATAGTTACTAGACAGAAACTAGGATGATGGTAACATTGACTTTTGATCTGAGTCCTGGCTATATGTTTTCTGTTTGAAAAAAGTCGTTAAGTATAATATTATAATTTTTATAATTTTAGAAGGCATATTATAACAACATATTTTTTTAAACTGAGAATTTAAGATTTAAAAAGTATAGTAGGGGAAAGAGAAGGAAAATATTTTTTCTCTGTGCTTGTTTTAATAAATAATGCCACTGAGGATGTAAGTTTTCAATGTCTAATTATTAAATCAGCATTACTTTCATTATTTTAACAACTTTCATGGGGTTCTTATATTGAGACTCAAATTAAATATGTAATATTAATCCTAATATAGTTATTTATTTCGTAACAAGAGCATAAACCTTCCAAAAATTTTATTCTGCATATTTATAACTGAATTTATGATTCTGACATATTTTTTTCAAATCATGTCCATCAATATATGAACAGGTATTGAATTTATCCATATTTACTTATGTCTTTCTTCAGCCCTTCTGTCAACCCACTTATCTTTTTGATAGCTCAGTGAGCTGGCACTAGCTTTGTACCTCAGGATGTTTACTCTGGCTAATTTAGTCACTGATCTTCTAATGTCTGGTGCTTGGCAATAAAGTCCCAGTTGGAGTTTTCAACCAACAGCAGTTTGCATTCAGTTACTTAATCTCTGTTTTGCAATCTTAGTACCTTCCTTTCTGATTGAATGAAGACAATTGCTCCTAGGGATACCTGAACCTGAAATGAACTGAAAATATTTCATAGCTTTTCAACTTGCCAGGCAGTAGAAGAAAAATTCATACCAATCCCATTGCTACAAACAGCTGTTACTATAAGGTGATATTGCTATGGAATCTTAAAATAGAACAAGGCGAATACCATCCCTGTGAGAGTTCTACTATATTTTGTGGATCTCCAGCTGGAAACTTAATTGTAATTTAAACTGAGCATACAGAAACAGCTTTCCTGCTTCTATTCAGCATACTTTCATGGAATTGGATAATTTAATCAATAAGTTATAACACTCTCTAGTATGAAGCTGCATACAATTCTAGGAGGAGAGAAAATGTGATCTTTGATTCCCTATTATCTTTATCTTCCTGCATTATATTCTCCCAGGACTTTAGCTAATACCTCTCCCCATCACAATAAAGTCTTTAAACACTTAGAATCAATTTTCTGTTTCCTGTATCCATATCCTATAGCCAAAGATCACCAGGAACACCCCTGAGTTTATTCTTATTTGCAGCAATAAATACCTCACACAATGGGGAAATGTGAGGTTATCTCAGTAAGAAGGTATTAAAAGAACCTATTGTATCATTTGGGATTTGGTTATTTGGGGAAGAAATTAAGGAAGCAAGACTGCCCTGGATTGCCTGTTACCAGGAAGTGGGAGCAATTTTATGATTGGGTATGTCACCAAATCTTACCTATATGGATGATATACTAGAGTGAGGCTAATGTAATTGAGGATAAAGTAACTGCTAAAGAAACAACAGTCACTTGTATCTGGTATGTTGTGACCTGGACAACGTTCCTGTTTTGTTTATGCTTAGATAAAATTAAGGATTGTTCTTGTTTTTGTCATTGTTCATCTTGGTCATTGAATGGTCTTATTTTAGTTTAGGGTTCTGTGAAATAGTTTATGTTCAACAGGAGACTTAAGGACTTAGCTGAGAGTTCCAGTCCAGGTCATGAATGTGAGGGCCTCCATTTTTACTTTCTCACTTATATCTATTAACAAATATTAATAAAATGTTGCATAGTAAAGTATAAAATGGAAAAAGGAAATAGTATGAAATTAAGGTAATTCCTCATCAGGATATTGCTTGATTTATTATTTATTATGCAAAGACCTGCAAAACAACAGTATCAGTCTTTAATAGTAGAATCTTTTTTTCACATCAAATTCTGGGGAGGATAGTATTAATCAAGGCAATAGGCAATGCCAGGTAGAGGTTTTAATATACCTCTAAAAACTTGGCAAATACAAGGTCAGTCTTTTTTGCCCTCTTTCTATTTGCAGTTGTAATTTTCTATGTGCTTTGTTTCTAAGTTAGAGTATTTCTAAATTAAAGAAACCAAAGACACGTTTAAAATATTCTAAGATCAAAATATAATTTTCGATGCCATTACTATACTATATTAAAATTATCTTTATTTTATGCTGAATATATAATACTTCTCTACAAGAAGTCTCTTTATCTTACTTGATTGGGACAATTATTCAATTAGTTAATTGAAAAATTAGGTTAAATTGAGAAACCATAAAGCATCAAAAAATGTAGCCATATATTAAAAGTTGTTTTTTTTTATTTAAAACATATACAGACACTGTATGATGTAAAGACAACATCTTTACTTTGAGACTTTATTGGCTGATTTGCATTCCACCTTTTTTACATAAAACTCATCTTAAGTCTTTAATTACAATATCTAACCTTGTTTCCATTAGGTGAAGTGAGAAGTCCAGAAGGTGTAGAGTAGAAGAGAGAGATGGTTATTAGCCATGGTAGTCCAGCCAGTACATTTTCAAAATGAAATGGAAAACTTTAGATTGCTTAAGTAAATACATATTAACAGAGCTTCTATATATTCAGTATATGAGACACAGTCTAATTAGGCTGTTATATATTATCTGTAAGGGTTATAATTATTTTTAAGTATTTTAAAAATCTTATCACATAAATCTTAATGTATATTCATTAGATATGATATTTTATTCATTTAGTTCCTCATCTTATTTAGGATACTACCTCAAAGTAGTTTGGGAAATTATGAATAAAAACAAATTCTTAACAGTAGATCTATTTAATTTGCTAAATTGTGCTTGTAATTAGTTTAAAAAAATATATATATATATATGCCCACAGAAATAAAATATTATACTCATGCACTATAGAAGGGCTTTTCAGTCAGTGATGGACTGCATATATGACAGCGATCCCATAAGATTATAACACTGTATTTTTACTGCACCTTTATATAAGATTATAACTGTATTTTTACTGCACCTTTTCTGTGTTTAAATATGTTTATATACATCAATGCTTACCATTGTGTTACAGCTGCCTACAGGCTTGTAGACTAGGAGCAATAGACGACCTCACACAGCTTAGGTGTATTGCAGGCTGTACCATCTAGGTTTGTGTAAGTATGCTCTATAATGTTTGCACAACAACAAAATTTCCTAACACCACATTTGTCAGATTGCATATACCTGTTGTTAAGCGACACAAAACTATATATTCATAGCTTTTCCTAAATACTAATGATATGACGATGATCTTCCTTGTCAGCTATGCTGTCAGTCAAAACAGATATGATTGTTCTATACCGGCATTTGACAGAAACAACTGAGATTAAAAAATAGAGAGATGGTTTCAGGACTCCAAATCAATCCGTGCAGCTTTCAGTTCCAACCAATCAGTGAAACCTGCATGTTGTAATCATTCTCCTTGGTTACAAGTGCTGGCAGAAACTAGAGACCCGTTTCTCAAGCTAGAGCAAAAAGAGCTAAATATGAATGTGAAAATTCTTTTTATAGACAAAAAATAATCTTCCTTTAAGGAAAAAATTAAGAGGAAAGGATAGAGCTATTTTGTTCATATTGTTAATTACTTTGCAGGAAAGTCTATTACTGTTAAACACACCAATGAAGGATAAATGTGGTGGGTGTGTTATCTTCCCTGGTCCGTAATAAGAATTCAAACTGCAGCCCCGTATGCAGCATGAGGTTTAAACTGCTGTATCGGTGCCTACTACACCAGTCTTCTTTTTAGTTACTTGTTAGAGCTGTGTGAACCTTTCATCTCATGAAACTTGCCAACTTTAGGAATATTTTATGAGTTACTAGCTTTGCAAGTTTGCAGAATACATTCAAACATCACTTTTACAGGCAGCAGGACTACAAATGTTTCTCTATAGATTTAAAAAAAAAGATATAGAAAAGAAGCTATGAGAAGAAAACTAGCAGCATTTCCTCATTGTTTCTTAGTAAACCTCCTGGTTTTCTGTAACTTTAAATGAAGTCTGGCACTGAGTTTGGGGTCAGTAGAGGATCCTCCTGAGTTTATCATTCTTAATCAAGCTTTTCTCAAGAATAGCAAAGACAATAAAAAAAAATAAGCATCCTCCAGTTTTTTTTCAGGTATTAAATAGCCACCCTTGGGTGAAAATAATATATTAACGAAAAATTTAGTATTTTTATTTATCCTTTTCCACCTAATTACCCTTATTTAATCTTTTAGTAAGTTCTCATTTATTAGTATGTAATATTCATTCCATTTAGTAAATGATGTAATATGCCAAAGTGCTATATTTATAAAGTTTCAGGGAGCATGATTAAAGTATACTATTGTTTTCCAAATGTCCACAGTAGTAAAAATGCCTGTGGAACCCCAGAAGGCAATGAGGACAGCCAAAAGAAGTGATTAATAAGAAAAGGGTGGTATTAGATCTTGAATTGAAATCTTCTGAAAATTTGACCTGTATAACTAGCTCAGTGAAAAAAACTAAAAATGATTTTGAGAGCACACCTAAACAAGGAAAAGAAAACTGATATTTATAGAACATAAAGGACACTTCAGGGTCTCCATGTCGTTGATATTTTTACTGCTACCTTATGTGTGTTCTTCCTTCACATACTATTCAAGGTCGAGTTATGGAGTCTCAATATAAATTTGCCCCTGAATTCTTCCAGAGGAAGGCATGACCCCAGCCAAACAGCATATTAAAAGGTGCATGTCTAGAGCCTATTTGGAATAAATCCCAGAAATTGTGGAGATATATATAAAAGATCTTTTTCAACTAAGCACCAAGCACTGGCCATGAAAGGTCATGGTACATCTGACTGCACTAGAATAATAAATCAACTGGCCAGCAGAAGCAACACCGTCCAATACTTCCCAACCCCATGCGCCAGAAAAAGCTAACTGTTTTAATTGGTCTTTGCTGGAGCACATTTCATTTTATCAGCATGTTGTTCTAAAATTGAAGTGTTGATTGCTTTTTCTAGAAGATAGAAGGAGAAACACATTTTTGTTGCTCATCTTTCAGATGTAACAATTGGTTAAACCAAGAAAATATTCACTGCTCTGTGTCTCATGTACTACCAGATGAGATGATGACTTGAACTAGAAATGCAAATATGCATAAATACAAATATGTATTTCTGGTTTAAGTCAAACTATTTAACTTATATTAACATAACCATAAATAATATTATTTATTCAAAAATGATAAATCTGGGAAAAGCTCAGCCAAACAGAATGCCAGAACAATTAATGTAAACCCTGATTGTCCTGGGAAACCCAAGACATACAAATTATCTATGAAGAATTATAACACTGATAGTTTGTTGGTGGGGATGAGTAACGTACATATAATAACCTGTGACCTTTGACTAATATGTAACAAAAACATAACTTTATTATTTTATCAGTAAACATCCTTCTACAGACTCTCATACCACCAAGTACTATGATACATTTCAAGAATATGAAAACAATCTGGATAAAGTTCCTTATCCTAAAATAACATTTATGATGGAAGAAGACATGTTTGCAGATGGTTACAACACGAATATTACAAATAAGATATAAACAAAATATAACAGGAGCTTGGGATGTTGAGTACTTTGCTTTGCTTGTGGATGTAGGAGTGGAGGAAATCAGAAAAGTTTAAAAAAATAAAACTTAAGTTGCAAACCGATTAAATAAGGGATATTTGACAAGTAGTTAAAAAAAGGAGGAGCTTATTAGAGAGTAAGAGAATAAAAAACATGGAATCATAAGGCCTGTCTTATCTGTTTTGTGCTGCTATAACAGAATATCTGAGACTAGTAATTTATAAAGAACAGATATTCATTTTCTCATAGTTCTGGAGGCTGGACAGTTTAACATCAAATGCTGGCTTCCAGCGAGAAGGCTTTCCTGCTAAGTTATCTTATGGTAGAGGATGAGAGAGAGCAAAAGAGAGCAAGTGCTGAATTCTCTCCTTTATAAAGTGAACCCACTCCTGTCATAACAACATTAATTCATTATGAGGCTGGAGCTCTCATGCTTAATCACCTTTTAAAAGTCCCATATCTTAACACTGTTACAATGGGAATTAAATTTTGACATAAATTTTGGAGGTGACATTCAAACTGTATTATTTTGTCCTGCTCCTCCAAAACTCATGTCCTTCTCAAATACAATATATTTTAATTCCATCACAATAGCCCCCAAAGCCTTATTTCATTGTAGCACCAACTCAAACGTTCAAAGTCTAGAGTATTATCTAAATCAGATATGGATGAAGTCAAAGCACAGTACATCCTGAGGCAACTCTCCCTTCAGCTATGGATCTGTAAAATTAAACAAGCTAATAACTTCAAAGACACAGGATAGATATTCTCTTTCCAGCAAGAGCAACAGGCAAAAAAAAAAAAAAAAAAAAGTAACAGATCGTGAGAAAAAAACAGCAAATAATCCTCCTAGACTTAATGTTGTATCTTCCAGGTGCTGGGGCAGGGGTGGGGTCCCCAAGTCTTCAAGCAGTCTCATTCTCTGGCTTGTTTGGGCCCCCAAGCCTTCCCTTTGCACAGCCTAGCTGTCCTGGGTAGGAGTTCTCCGAAGCTGGAGTTGCACACTGGTAGCTCTACAGTTGTGGGGACTCAGAGGCAGGCCTGTTTCCATAGCTCCACTAGGCATTACCCTAGTATGGACTCTGTAGCACCTCCACCCCTCCAATAAGTCTCTGCTGGGCCCTAAGGCTGTCCACAACATCCTTTAAAATCTAGGTAGAGAAAGGAAAGCCATGCCTCCATAGCTCTTGCATTCTGTAAGTCTGCAGAATTATCACCATGTGGATGTCTCCAAGATTTAGAAATTGTACTTGCTAGAGTGGAAGCCTGAGCAGCACCTGGGCTGGTTCAAGCCAAGGTTGGAGCGGCAGAGGAGTACTGTGCCAGAGGGCAGGTAGCAGAGAAGTGGTGTAGCAGTGAAGGCTGAGATTCCACAAGCACCTGTCAGAAACCTTACACTAAAGGCCTTAGCTTACCTTGAAGATTTCTGAAATGCCTTTCAGGTCATTCTCCCACTGTCTTGATGAATTAAATATGTCTGCATATTATTCATACTATACTCTAGCAATTGTTCACTTGGCTACACCCTTAGTACTTTCTCCCAAACATACTTTTTCCTTCTTTACATGGTCAGGCTGAGAAATTTCTAAATCTTTCCATTCTGCTTCCCTTTTAATTATAAATTTTATCTTTAACATTTCTTTTGCATTTTACTTTAAGTAGCTAAAAGAAGTCATGCTGCACCCTGTTGCTTAGATTTTTCTTTTTGTCAGACATAGTAGTTCATGGCTTTTAAATTCTGTCTTTCATAAAACCCTAGGACATGAACACAATTTAGCCAAATTCTTTGCTACTTCAAAAATAATGAATTTTACTCCAGTTTCCAATAGGCTATTTCCCTTTTCCATCTGAGACCTCATCAAAATGACCCTTCCTGTCCATATATCTACCAACATTCTAATCATGACCACTTAAGTAATATCTAAGAAGTTGGAGACTTTCTCTACAGCTTTCTTCTTCTGAGCCATCACCAGAATCTCCTCATCATTTTGTTTCTGGCAATCTAGTCTTTTGCTGGCCTGCTATTCCAAATTCTTCTAGCCTTTACCTATTATTCAGTTCCAAAGTTGCTTTCACATTTTCAGGTATTTGTTACAGCAGCCGCCTTACTTCTCAGTACAAATTCCTGTCTTAGTCTGTTTTGTGTTGCTATAACAGAATACCTGAGACTGGGAAATTTTTAATGAACAGAAATGTATTGGCTAATGGTTCTAGGGGATGAGAAATCCAAGATCAAGGGGTTGGTATCTGCTGAGGGCCTTCTTGTTGCATCATTTGTGGCAGAAGTTGAGAGGGTGAGAGAGAGAGAGAGAAAGAGTGAGGACCAAACTGGCCCTTTTAAAAGTAATTCACTAACACAAAAAGAAACCCACCCCCACAATAATGGCATTCATCAGTTTATGACAGTGAAGCCCTTATGGCCTAACAACTTCTTGATGGTCCCAACTCTTAATTTTGTTAAAATTGCAATAAATTTCAACATAATGTTTGGAGGGGACATTCAGACCACAGCAAGGCCTAAGAACATAGTGTACACCTGGTCCTCAAATTACCATGTTTCAACTTACAGTTTTTAACTTGACAATGAGTTTATTGGGATGTAACCCTCATTGTAAGCCCCTGAGCTTCTTATGACTTACAATGGGGGCACAGTTTCTACTAAACACATACTGCTCTTGCATGACCCTAAAGCCAGTCAATTATAAGTCAAACCATTTTAAGTCTAGGACTGTCTACTCTGTTGCCAGCATTAAATGCATTTTTGACTTATGGTATTTTTAACTTATGATGGGATGTAACCATATTGTAAGTTGAGAAGCACTAGTATTTGATACTCCAGAAATTATTTAGTTCCCAGAAACTATTAAAAAAAAAAAAAAAAAACTTGTTCATAGATTACATTTTAGAGAGCATTTTAATGAGGTCATTTGGTTTAACTAAAGTAATAATATGGCTCATTTTCATATACCACTTGACAGTTTAAGAAATAATTTATATATGCCACTTTATACATTACTATAATATTCCTATAAAAGTGGCATAAAATGGCTTAATAACTTTAAGTTTCTTATAAAACTATTAGTACCTTCTAAGCATTATTTTCACCAGTGTGAAATAATTAACATTCATGTTGAGATAATTCAGCAAATACACTTATTAGATATTTTTCAAAATCTGTTATTTGGTAGTCTTTCAGAAAATGCATTGGTGCTTTAAGATTTTTGATATACCAAATAATTTTAAAAGGTTAGTTTTTAATATGTGAATTTAAGATTTATTATTTTCAACATAAAACTTTTTATTTAAATTATGAAATGTGTTATATTTTATTAAAATGAAAAAAAATGCTCTAATGGGAATAAAATTCTCTAAGGAATTAAAGTGCATTTTATTTCCTTTTTGTACTCTACAGCAATTTCTAATTTTAGTGTTTATTTTTAAAATATGGAAGCAACCTCACCATGAAAATTTTATAAGTTGAACCCAATGATAAACGACTTTCATTGATTCCCACCTGTATACTCAGAGAGCCAAGAGGGTACTTTTGTTTAATTAAACCAAATTCAATTTCAAAATAAATTTAGAAGCACTTACCTTCAAAATAATGGAATTTTATACTTGTCTCTAAACCCTTTGCTTGTCAAGTTTTTCTCATTAGTTAGATAAGCATTTACATTATGTCATTAAAGCATTTCTTCTTTACTTAACAAAAATTGCTCAATTCTAAGATGGATATTTTTACCTAAGTACAATATATTCTGTTTTCCTATGATGCCCTACTTTTAAATATCTTAGTTTATCCTGCACTTTGTTTTGACTCTAATGCCTGGTATTGATGCTTGATATTTTATATATCTGAATCATTAAGTACATAATGAATTATATCACATTTTCCCCACCCTCTCAAACAAATTAAGTAGAGAGAGAAATACTAACAATATTTATGACCTATATAAATCTGGAATATAATGTGGAAATTTGATAACATCCTACTTATGTGGGTCCATTAATTTACCCAGCATATATACTGAAGTATCAACAATTGAGTGCCTAAAACAACAGAAAATGATTGTTTCAGGATGGAAGCTAGAAGTCTGAGATCTAGGTAGCCACCGGGTTGAGTCTAATTTCCGTGTGGGAGAATCTGCTCCATACTTTTTCCCTAGCTTCTAGTGGTTTTCTGTCACTCTTTCATTTTCCTGGATGTATATGTAAATACACCATTTTGATTACTGCCTTTACTTTCACATAGTAGGGTGTGTATGTGTGTCTGTCTCTATGCTGAAATGTACCATTTTATAAGGATATGATTACATTAGATTAGGATCCACTACAATGAACTCATTTTAACTTGATCATCTGCAAAGACCTTATTTCCAAATAAGAAAAGCCACATTCACAGGGGGTTTGGGACTTTATATTTTTATTATTCAATCTATAAGAGTGGGTAAGTTTTTGTTTTTCTTTAAGTAGACTGAGTAAATACTTAACTATGTGTGACAACACCTAGGTTTATAGAATCCATCCTTCATCATGTTTTTTTTTTTTTTTTTTTTTTTTGGAGACAGAGTCTTGCTCTGTCGTCGGTCTCGGCTCACTGTAAACTCCGCCTCCTGGGTTCACGCCATTCTCCTCCCTCAGTCTCCTGAGTAGCTGGGACTACAGGCGCCCGCCACCACGCCTGGCTAATTTTTTGTACTTTTAGTAGAGATGGGGTTTCCCCATATTAGCCAGGATGGTCTTGATCTCCTGACCTCGTGATCCACCCGCCTCGGCCTCAGGCGTGAGCCGTCATTCTTGAAGAACTCATATTCTAAGCCTTTGGAAATATACCTGAGTATTCAGGCTCTGCTGTATCTAATGTACATCAGGAATGAAAGTGAGGTATTCAAGGAAGAAAAAATTGAAATGATTATAAAAGAGCCTTCAAGAAAAGGAGAAATATTTACAAAAATTGAAATTAAACAAAAAAGTAAAAATTCTCTAGAGAAAGTGGTAGAAATGGAAACATCATAAAGAATATCCATTTTATAATTGAAGATTTAAAAAAGTCCAATTATGTCATTGATTTTTACTCTCATCAATGACAGGTTAGACAAAGAGAATGTGGTACATATATACTATGGAAGACCATGAAGCCATTAAAAAATGAGATAATATCTTTTGCAGGAATATAGATGGAACTGGAGGCTATTATTCTTAACAAACTAACACAGGAAGAAAAAAACCAAATACCACCTGTTCTCACTTATAAGTGGGAGCTAAATGGTAAGAACTTATGAAAACAAAGAAGGAAACAATAGACACTGGGGTCTACTTGAGGTTGAAGGGTGGGAGGAGAGGTAGGAGCAGAAAATATAACTATTGGGTGGCTGGCTTAATACCTGGGTGATGAAATAATATGTACAACAAATCCCCATGACATGTGTTTATTTACGTAAAAAAAAAAAAAAAAAAAAAAAATCCTCATATGTACTCCCAAACCTAACATAAAAGTTAAAACAGAACAGAACAGTCCATGAGATCTTAATTCCTGATTGTGTGTTCTGAGGGTTCATAGAAGCAATGACATTCAAATAGCAATCACATACCTAGAGCCAGATCAGGATTTCTAAGTACATCTCTCTAGGACTTAGGGGTCTTTGAGAAATGCCTGATTTCAGGCTGGGCAGGAAAATTACAAGTAGAACCTAGAAAATGTTGTTGTTTCTGAATGTAAAAACATATTAAATACTAAAAGGAAGTGAGACACAAAAAGGACATAAAAACCAACGTGAAGGAGCTCAATAGCAATTATGGTGCAATTCACCCCCAAATTAAATATGGGTAATAAAGTACTATAACCTTTTGAATTAATTAACCTGTTATTATACAATTTTGAATAAATTATATTTTAAATATATTTCACATAATGTATAAATTATATATTCAAATATATTTTGTGTGTGCCCATGAGTGTGTGCATGTGTGTGTGTATGTGTGTGTATGTGTAAAGCCCTTTCTTATAGTAGAGGGCCAAATAATAAACATAGACAAAAAAATAACCATTTGGCAACTATCAGTATCAAAATTAATGCAAGCAAAACTGATAGTGCATACTAAAAGTAGTGAGTGAAATTTTGAAGATTCAAAAGTATTTACATTGTCTCAAAGGAACTTCTCATAAGACATCGGAAAACCCAGACAGAAGCAAATTTAAAAACTGATCATGTTGGCCTGGCGCGGTGGCTCACGTCTGTAATCCCAGCACTTTGGGAGGACGAGTCGGGCGGATCACGAGGTCAGGAGATTGAGACCATTCCATCCTGGCCAACATGGCGAAACCTCATCTCTACTAAAAATGCAAAAATTAGCCGGGATGGCGGCGGGCGCCTGTAGTCCCAGCTACTCGGGAGGCTGAGGCAGGAGAATGGCTTGAACCCGGTAGACAGAACTTGCAGTAAGCCAAGATCGCGCCACTGCACTCCAGTCTGGGCGACAGAGCAAAACCCTGTAAAAACAAAAAACAAAACAAAACGAAACAAAAACAAAACCAAACCAAACAAACAAAAAACACATTAACATAGAAAGTAATGAGACATCTTGATATATTATGCTAACTGACATGAGGCATTGAAAATAACACATCACTTCTGTGGTGCTCCTGATAAAATATTCACAGTCTGAATCTGGAAACATCAGACAACTCAAATTAAGGTGCATTTTATGCACAGTCCTTGATCTGTTCTCTCAAAGCAAAAGGTAATATCCCAAAGTAAAGAGGCTAAAGAGACATAAAAACTGAATGCAATGCATGATCCAAAATTTTCTTTTTTTATAAATTGCATTATTGGGACAGTTGCCAAAACTTGAAAAATACCTTTAGATTAGATCATAACACCACGTTAAGTGTGTTACTCTCAATAGAGTATTACAGTGGAAGAAGACATAATATCAGAAATTCAAATAAGAGAAAAAGAGAGAGAGACAGCAAGAGGGACAGGGGATGGGAGAGAATGAAAGGGTGGAGGGAAGAATGTGGGTAAGGAATATATAGAAATTTGGGGTACTATTTCTGCAAATTTCTGGATGCCTGAGATGTCCAAATTAAAAAATAAAAGTTAGAAGTTACTCATTTAACTGATTACATGCTGGAGAATAAAAAGTGAAGAGAGAACAAAGTATTACTCTTAACTTTGAAGAAATGGGAAATAAGTAGTGAAAAATTGAGAGATGAGGGTGATAAAGAAGAATTTGGGTAACCGCTTAGATGCAGAGACTGTACAGGGATGAAAACACTAAGAAAAAGCAGCAGCAACAGAGTCAGTTGGGAAGTAATGCCTCTATGAAATTTTATCAGTAGCAAACAACAAATGTGAGGAAGTATGTGCAAAAAGGATGAACATCCTGACAAGTACATGTAATGCAAAAATGCAGGCTGAGGAAAAAGAGAATTTCTCTCAGTGAATTGAAATCTTGTATTATGCACATAAGGACATTAGCTGGTGACATTTGCGGCATTGTTTTTATTAGAAACATATTAGAATGCAGCAACTGGAAAGGGCTAGAGAAAATGGGGTTATATGTATAAATGGGGTTATAGAAGTATATATGTTCCCAGAGGATCAACGTATATCCTGGGCTTACACTAGGCTCCTGTTGGTATTACTAATTGTTGCTTTGTTGTCTTGATAATAGAAGCTCTTGAATTTATGCTCCCTCGTTGCTGTCATGTAATTGAGTCTATTAAATTTCTTCTGGCACCAAGCTTTCCAGATTTTCAAGTTGCTCTTAATTTTGGAAATTGAACTATGTTTCCATCTCTATGACATTCTACGGTGCAGAAACACTTTGCAGGACTCATTTGTCAGGTTTTAGGTCATCACTTTGACTAGTTAGGCTTCAGTATCAAAATCTAAGTTACTAACTACAAATTGGACGGGCTCACTGTATGGCCACATGTGAAAAATTTATTAGCTTTGACTTAATTTTCTTCCCCCCATTTCTATTATATTTTAAAGAATTCAAGCTACCCTCTCACAATATTTAGACAGCAAGGCTTCATAGAATATTTAAATTGTATAAAGACTTCAAGAAAAGACTCATCTATTTATTGACATCATTAATTTTTTTGCATTCTCTTTGTGTATACCCCAGATTTTTCAGGCATAACTTCTTACATTTGCTGACTTCGATGTATAGCATTATCTTATTATTGTAAAGGATCTATCAACATAAAATATGAACATTTGGTCCTATAGTAAAAAGTAATAAAGTTATTACTATTTCAGTATATTTTGGGGTTCACTTAGGCTTACATAGGTCAATTATAATTATTTTACACATGACATGTGTGAGTATGGGTAAAATACTCTAAAACAGTCAACATGCAAACCATGCAGAACCTATATACTTTACATGTTGACTGATTTAGAGCTGAATTGTTAATGTAGATAACTAAATCCAAATTTACAGATATTTTGTTCAGGTTTAATTGCATTTACAATACTCAGAACAATCAAAAGAATTAAAATATTTTCTATAATACCTCATTTACATTTGTAATTGTTTTAACATTTATCAATGATATTCTAATATTTTAACTAAATATTGGAAGTCTAAATAGACTGAATCTTACAATGGTTGTTTTCAAGAGATAATTTTTTAAATGATTACAAGATAACATCGGTTTTAATGAATCAATGGATAGTTACTGAACAAGTACAAACTTGTCTGGATCACTATTTTTCATCAAACTTCAATACAGGATGACAGAAGCATAAGAATGACAGAATATTGGGAGTATTGGCCAGCAAGAAAGCCTCACAAATAATCTTTATAACTTACCAAGAATTGAAAACTAAAAGGGTGGTAACTGAGAATGATTATGTAAACATTCATTCGGTAAATCCTGTATCTTTTAGCATTTCACATCCCTCAAATCACTGGGAAGAGACTGCTATATTTTGTTTCATGCCAATTTTGAAGGATTTTCAACTAATAAGTTTCAAAAGCTATAAATTTCTTTTTGTATGGTGATTATGCATCATGTGAAAGCAGCAAGTAAGGTTAAAACATTTGGACTTATTTTTATACATGAATCTTATTTTTCATAGATTTCTATATATTTTACTGTATATATTTAAGGTATACAATATTATGTTTTGACATTTATATACAGTTAAATGGGTAAGATAATAAAGCAAGTTAACACATCTAATACCTCACATAGTTACCTTATTTTTGTGGTGAGAGCAGCTATAATCTACTCTCTTTGCAAATTTCCAGTACACAATACAGTATTATCAACTATACTCATCATGTTGTATATTAGATCTCTAAATTTACTCACCCTACATAACTGGAACTTTATACCCTTTGGCAACATCTCCTGATTTTCCCTGTCCTCTCCCCCTAGCAATCCCTAGTACCCAACATTCTACCATCTGTTTCTATAAATCCAAATTTTACATTTTTGATTTCCCATATAAGTGAGATTATATACTATTTTCCTTTCTGTGTCTGGCTTACTTCACTCCTATAGTGTCCTCCTGGTTCATCCATATTGTCAGAAATGTCAGGAGCTCCTTTTTTAAGGCTGAATAATATTCCACTATATATAGATATATTTTTATATATATATATTTTATATATGTACACACACACAGTATGATGTTTTGACATATTTACATACAGTGAAATAGGTAATATAATAAAGGAAATTAATTAATGGGAAATAAAATTAAAGCAAATATATATAATTAAAGTAAATACATTACATATATAATTATATAAATATATAATTAAAACAAATATAATTAAATTACCCATTAACTAATGGGTAATATAATTACAGCAAATATATACATATATATATGCTACAATTTCTTTATCCATTTATTCATTAACAGATATTTAGTTTCCATATCTTGGCTATTTTGAATAATGCCTCAATGAACATGAAAGGGCAGGTATCTCTTTGAGATGTTAATACTACTTCTTTTGGTGTATGGCCAGAAGGAGGATTGCTCTATGGTAGTTCTATTACTAATTTTTTTAATTTGAAATTTTTCATAGGTTATTGGTGTACAGGTGGTATTTGACTACATGAGTAAGTTCTTTAGTGGTGATTTATGAGATTTTGGTGCACCCATTACCCAAGCAGTATACACGGCACCATATTTGTAGTCTTTTATTCCTCTCCACATGCCCACCTCTACCCCCAAGTCCCAAAGTCTATTGTATCATTCTTATGACTTTGTGTCCTCATAGTTAACTCCCACATATCAATGAGAACAAATATTGTTTGGTTTTCCATTCCTGAGTTACTTCACCTACAACAATAGTCTCCAATCTCATCCAGGTGGCTGTAAATGCCATTGGTTCATTCCTTTTTATGGCTGAGTAGTATTCCATCATATATGTATATGATGATATATATATGTGTGATATATATACATATATGTATGTAAGAGATATGTATGTGAGATATATGTGTGTGAGATATATATACGTGTGTGTATATATGTGTGTGTGTGTGTATATATCTCTCTCTCACAGTTTCTTTACCCACTCATTGATTGATAGATTGATGGACATTTTGGGTTGCTTCCATAATTTTGCAATTGTGAATTGTGCTGCTATAAACATGCATGTGCAAGTATCTTTTTTGTATAATGACTTCTTTTCCTCTGGGTACATACCCAGTAGTGGGATTGCTGAATCAAATTGTAGTTCTATTTTTAGTTCTCAAAGGAATCTGCACACTGTTTTCCATAGTGGCTGTACTAGTTTACTTTCCCACAAGCAGTGTAGAAGTGTTCCCTGATCAATGCCTTCATGCCAGCATCTACTGTTTTTTTGATTTTTTGAATATGGCCATTCTTGCCAGAGTAAGGTGGTATTGCATTGCAGTTTTGATTTGCTTTTCCCTAATCATTAGTTATGGTTTTTTTTTTTTTTTTTGGTAGCCATTTGTATGTCTTCTTTTGAGAATTGTCTATTCATGTCCTTAACCCATTTTTTGATGGGATTATTTGTTTTTTCCTACAGATTTGTTTAAGTTTGCTGTAGATAACTTTTCATTTTTTGAGCAGCCCCCATATCGTTTTCCATAATGGCTACACCAATTTATATCATTATCAATTTTGTATGAGAGAGTTTCCTCTCCTCCACACCCTTGCCAACACTTGTTATCTACTGTCTTTTTACTAATAGGCTTCCTAAGAGATGTGAAATTATACCTTATTGTGGTTTTGATTTGCATATTCCCTAGTGATTAGTGATGTTGACCACATTTTCAGTTAGCCGTTGGCCATGTTTATGGCTTCTTTGAATAAATGTCTGTTCAGGTCTTTTGTCTCTCTCTTTTTTTTAATGGCGTTATTTGTTTCTGGGCTAACATTTCAGGATTTCTAATGAACATAAAAATTAATCACATTTTTTTACGCCAATAATGGCCTACCTGAAAAAGAGTTTTTAAAAAATCCTATTTACATGGCATCAAAAAATTACATACTCAGATATAAGTTTAACCAAGGACATGAAGTATTTTACTATAAAACATTGATTAAAGAATTTGAATAAAATACAAATAAATAGAAAGATAACCTGTGTACATGGATTGGAAGAATTAACATTGTTCAAATGTCCATAGTACCCAAAGTAATATAAAGATTCAACAAAATCTTTATCAAAACACTAATGGCATTTTTCACAGAAATATAAAAAAATTCTACAATTATATGAAAACACAAGACATCTTGAGTAGCCAAAGCAATCCTGAGAAAAAAATGTGGGAGGCATTACACTTCTTGATTTCAAATTATGTCACAAAGTTACAGTATGGAAATGGCATAAAAACATACACAGAGACCATAGGAACAGAAAAAGAAACCCAGAAGTAAATCCAAGTATATACAGTAAATGAATTTTCAACAAGGACACCAAGAGGACACAATAGAGAAGCAACGACCTGTTAAATAAATGGTGCTGAGAAAACTGGATATCCATATGCAAAATGAGAAAATTGGACCCCTATCTCTACCATATACAAAAATAAACTCAAAATGGATTAAAGACCTAAAAGTAAGACCCAAAACTGTAAAACTGCTAGAAGAAAACCTAGGGAAAAACCTGATGTTGGCCTTGGATATAATTTTTTGAATATCCCACAAAAAGCTCAGGCAACAAAAGCAAAAATAAACAAGTGGGACTACATCAAATTAAAAAAGATTCTGCACAGCAAAAGAGAAATTCACAAAATGAGAAGATAGCCTGTAGACTGGGAGAAAATATTTTAGAACCATATATCTGATAGAGAGCTAATATCCAAAATTAGAAGAACCTTGCACAACTTAATAACAAAAAAATCAATTTTAAAAAAGAAAAATTTACATCATAGTTCTTTCTCAAATCAATGCATTATTGAACTCTACCCATTTATACATAATATGCAATTTAAATACATCAAAAATTCCAAAAAGAAACAGAAATATTTTGAATCTTCAGGTAGAAAGGCAGGTGAATAGGTGTATTAATGAATGAATGGAGGAATGGATGTATATTAGATTAATATAAACATACATAAACAAAATCCAAAGAGCAGCCATAGTCAAATGGTTAAACTCAAAGGTTATGAAATCCAATCATCTACATTTAAATACCAGTGATATCATTTACTAGCTGTGTGAACTAGAAAGATTTACTTGACTTTTCTGTCTTGTTTTCTTCTTCTTTAGAAGGGGGATGCTTAATTTGACTAGATTCATTGATATAATGTTGTGAAGGTTAACAAACTAATACAGGTAAATGCTCCTATAGGTAGGCTTATACTTGCTTGCTAGAGCTGCTTTAACAAAATGTTGTATATTGTGTAGCTTAAACAACAGAAAGTTATTTTCTTACCGTTCTGGAGGCTGTAAGTCCAAGACTAAAGTACCAGTAGGTTTGGTTTCTCCTGAGAACTCTCTTCTTGCCTTATAGACCACACTCTTCTTCTTCTTATTTTTTTTTTTTTTTAATTATACTTTAAGTTATGGGATACATGTACAGAACTTGCAGGTTTGTTACATAGGTATACATGTGCCATGGTGGTTTGCTGCACCCATCAGTCCATCACTTTACATTAGGTATTTCTCCTAATGCTATCCCTCCCCTTGCCCCCTACCCCCCAATAGGCCACAGTGTGTGATGTTCCCTTCTTTGTGTCCATGTGTTCTCATTGTTCAACTCCCACTTATGACTGAGAACATGAGGTGTTGGGTTTTCTGTTCCCGTGTTAGTTTGCTTTGAACGATGGTTTCGCACTTCATCCATGTCCCTTCAAAGGATGTGAACTCCTCCTTTTTTATGGCTGCATAGTATTCCATAATGTATATGTGCCATATTGTCTTTATCCAGTCTATCACTGATGGGCATTTGGGTTGGTTCCAAGTCCTTGCTATTGTGAATAGTGCTGCAAGAAATATATATGTGCATGTGTCTTTATAGTAGAATGACTTATAATCCTTTGGGTATATACTCAGGAATGGGATTGCTGGGTCAAATGGTATTTATGGTTCTAGATCCTTGAGGAATCACCACATTGTCTTCCACAATGGTCGAACTAATTTACAGTCCCACCAACAGTGTAAAAGCATTCCTATTTCTCCACATCCTCTCCAGCATCTGTTGTTTCCTAACTTTTTTTTTCTTTTCATTTTTTTTTTTTTTTTTTGAGATGGAGTCTTGCTCTGTCCCCTAGGCTAGAGTGGAGTAGACTGGCATAATCTAAGCTCACTGCAACCTCCGCCTCCAGGTTCAAGCAATTCTCCTGCCTCAACCTCCTGAGTAACTGGGATTACAGGCACACACCACCATTTCCGGCTAATTTTTGTATTTTTTAGTAGAGATGGGGTTTCACCATGTTAGTCAGGCTGATCTCGAACTCCTGACCTCATGATTCACCTGTCTCGGCCTCCCAAAGTGCTGGGATTACAGACATGAGCCACCGTGTCTGGCCCTGACTTTTTAATGATAGCCATTCTAACTGGTATAAGATGATATCTCATTGTGGTTTTGATTTGCATTTATCTAATGACCAGTGATGATGAGCATTTTTTTATGTTTGTTGGCTGCATAAAGGTCTTCTTCTGAGAAGTGTCTGTTTATATCCTCCATCCACTTTTTGATGGGGTTGTTTGTTCTTTTCTTGTAAATTTGCTTAAGTTCCTTGTAGATTCTGGATATTGGCCCTTTGTCAGATGGATAGATTGCAAAATTTTCTCCCATTCTGTAGGTTGCCTGTTCACTCTGATGATAGTTTCTTTTGCTGTGTAGAAGCTCTGTAGTTTAATCAGATTTCATTTGTCAATTTTGGCTTTTGTTGCCATTGCTTTTGGTGGGTTAGTTGTGAAGCCTTTGCCCATGCCTATGTCTTAAATGGTACTGACTAGGTTTTCTTTTGGGGTTTTTATAGTTTTAGGTCTTACGTTCAAGGTTTTAATCCATCTAAAGTTAATTTTTGTATAAGGAAGGGGTCCAGTTTCAGTTTTCTGCATATGGCTAGCCAGTTTTCCCAATACCATTTATTAAATAGGAAATCTTTTCCCCCATTGCTTGTTTTTGTCAGGTTTGTCAAAAATCAGATGGTTGTCGATGTATGGTGTTATTTCTGAGTCCTCTGTTCTCTTCCATTGGCCTATATATTTGTTTTGGTATCAGTACCTTGCTGTTTTGGTTACTGTAGCCTTGTAGAATTGTTTGAAGTCAGGTAGTGTGACGCCTCCAGCTTTGTTCTTATTGCTTAGGATTGTCTTGGCTACACGGGCTCTTTTTTGGTTCCATATGAAATTTAAAATAGTATTTTTTCTGATTCTGAAAGAAGCACTAAATGTGGAAAGAAAAACTGGTACTAGCTACTTGCCAAATTTGGCAAAAACATACCAAATTTTAAAGACCATCAACACTGTGAAGAAACTGTATCAACTAATGCAAAATAACCGACTAGCATCATAATGACAGGATCACATTCGTATATAACAATAATAACCTTAAACATAAACAGTCTAAATGCCCCAATTAAAAGACATAGACTGGGAAGTTGGATAGTCAACTCCCATCGGTGTGCTGTGTTCAGAAGACCCATCTCATGTGCAGAGACACACATCAGCTAAAAATAAAGGGATGGAGAAATATTGGTCAAGCAAATGGGGGGAAAAAAAAAGAGGGGTTGCAATCACAGTCTCTAATAAAACAGACTTTAAACCAGCAAAGATCAGAAAAGACAAAGAAGGGTGTTACATGATGGTAAAGGGATCAATGCAATGAGATTAGCCTACTATCATAAATATATATGCGTCCAATACAGGAGCACTCAGATTTATAAAACAAGTTCTTAGAGACTTACAAATAGACTTAGACTCCCACACAATAATAGTGGGAGACTTTAACACCCCACTGTCAATATTAGATCAATGAGACAGAAAATTAACGAGGATATTCATAGCTTGAACTCAGCTCTCGACCAAGCAGACCTGATAGTCATCTACAGAACTCTCCACCCCAAATCAACAGAACACATATTCTTCTCAGCACCACATCACACTTATTCTATAATTGACGACATAATTGAAAGTAAAACACTCCTCGGCAAATGCAAAAGAATGGAAATTATAACAAGCAGTCTCTCAGGCCATAGTACCATCAAATTAGATCTCAGGATTAAGAAAATCACTCAAAACTGCACAACTACCTGGAAACTGAACAACCTGCCTCTGAATGACTACTGGGTAAATAACGAAATTAAGGCAGAAATAAATAAGTTCTTAGAAACCAATGAGAACAAAGACACAACGTACCAGAATCTCTGGGAAATAGCTAAGGCAGTGTTTAGAGGGAAATTTATAGCACTAAATTTTCACAGGAGAAAGCAGGAAAGATCTAAAATCGACATCACAATTAAAAGAACATCACAATTAAAAGAACTAGAGAAGCAAGAGCAAACAAATTCAAAAGCCAGCAGAAGACAAAAAATAACTAAGATCAGAGCAGAAATGAAGGAGATAGAAATAATGAAAAACCCTTCAAAAAATCAATGAATCTAGGAGCTGTTTTTTTGAAAAGATTAACAAAATAGACAGCTAGCCAGACTAATGAAGAAAAGACAGAAGAATCAAATAGACACATACACACAAAAATGATAAAGGGATATCACCCTCTTCTTTTCATATCCTCACATGGTGTTTTCTGTGTGTGTTCACATCCCTGGCACCTCTTCTCCTTTATAAGGATACTGACCATATTGGATTATGTTCTAACCCTTCTGACCTCATTTAACCTTAATCACTTATTCAAAGACCCTATCACCAAATGCAGTCAAAATGAGGGTTAGGGGTTCAACATAAAAATTTGAGGAGGGGGAGACACAATTCAGTCTATAACAAGTATTAAATGTTATTAATGTTTGATATAGAACATTTTGTGCCAATGATTAAGCAGAGTATAAAGGCCAAATTGGAAAACTGATTTTATGTTCAAGTCAGTGAAAGTTATATTTATTGTACATCTCTAGAGGTCTGAGAATATATGCATTGTGGATCTATTTGTGTTTCCTCTGCCCAGAACCTAACTGCAGCATGGAGATGGCTACTTCAAGCTATAATCAAAGCTTTGGTAGGTGGCTCTTATTACCATGTAAAAACTAATGCTGTTTTCCAAGATCTCATAATGCCTGAATTGTAAGCAATCAAATAAAATAGATGTTAAATCAGCAACTTTTTATCTGGCTCCAAAATATAACATTATGCCTAAAGTTACCTGCAAAGGTTAAGTTAATAACTGAACACTTGTTTCTCAGCCTACACTGTGCGTGCAGTCAAGGGTGACACTGGATAAGACAATGTTATCTAATTGCAATTGATATCTTGAGGGAAATAAAGTTTATACATTAATATATTTAAAGGAGACCATATTTCACTTTTTGAACAGATTTTTAGAGATATTTTGAAAGGAATTACATTAACAAAACCTTTAGTATGGCAGTGAATATAAAAATCTAGTATTTATTAAAATTATCAGGAAATATTAAGAATTTCTGTTCTGCCAAGTAATATCAAGGATTCATAAAATGTAATTATCCAAGGATACTGTAGAAGAGAATTTGGCTGTGCTAAGATGAATGTATGTGTACATACACATACACACACTATAATCTTATGACAAAAAGAACAGTTAATTGTAAGATTCTATATTTTTCCCATTTAAATAATGAAGTCCATGATTAAGTTTCCTGTATATCAGGTTTGACATGCTATAACCTGCTCAACTTTACCCTTAAGTAATTCTAAGGCAATCTTTTTTATGACTCACATATTAAAAAGAGCTCATTTACCTTCTTTGTTCTCCATGATTTTTATTGTGGCTCCCATTTAGTCTTATCAGTTTTGAACACTTGGTTCATTTCCATCTCTATCTTTTTCTATTCCAATTATTTTATATAAAACAGACATCAGTTTTTGTCAGCTTAGTTTGACCCTTGACATAGTTAAATATCATGTTTGAAAATTTCCCTGATGAAACACAGGGAAAACATAAAGCATTGGATATTTTGGCGGGTTGAGTGTTTCAAAGAACAGCCACAGCTGCATTGTGAAAAGCAGAGAAGCTAATGAGAGGCCAAATGTTGATAACCGATAGTATGTAAAAAAGGCAATTCTTGTGGAAGCAATGTTAATCTTCTAAATCCGTGTTTTGTCTTCAGTTCAATTTTTCATAATATGTTCATGCTAAGATGCTTTTATCTTGACAAAGTTCTCCCTCTTGTCTCCCTTTCATTTTCTGAAGAGTCACCTCAGGTTTCAAGAGAGGTTACTTATTGATGTTCCAGCATTTGCCAACACATTTAGTTAAAAGAGAATTTGATTTGCTATATTTCCTGTGTGTCTGGGGGATCTTTCTGGAGTATTATGCACATTACATTCCAGACAAAATCTTGTCAGAATGCCATAGACAATTTACTGATTAGTATACTAAAGCTATTATTTTCCAGAGCATGTTCTATTTACAGAAAGACTGTTAAGAAAAACTTCCAGTAGGTATTTATTTGAAATACATTTCTCTGAATTAATGTGTGTGCCTTCTTTAGAATATGTTATAGAAAAACAAAACATCTGTGATTAACACCTGTATCTGTTAAATGATGTTTCTTTTTTTTGTTTTTGTTTTTGTTTTTGTTTTTTGTTTGTTTTTTTTTTTTGTTTTGTTTTTTTAATTTATTTTTTATTATTAAACTTCAAGTTGTAGGGTACATGTGCACAACGTGCAGGTTTGCTACATATGTATACTTGTGCCATGTTGGTGTGCTGCACCCATCAACTCGTCATTTACATCAGGTATAACTCCCAATGCAATCCCTCCCCCCTCCCCCCTCCCCATGATAGGCCCCGGTGTGTGATGTTCCCCTTCCCGAGTCCAAGTGATCTCATTGTTCAGTTCCCACCTACGAGTGAGAACATGCGGTGTTTGGTTTTCTGTTCTTGTGATAGTTTGCTAAGAATGATGGTTTCCAGCTGCATCCATGTCCCTACAAAGGACACAAACTCATCCTTTTTTATGGCTGCATAGTATTCCATGGTGTATATGTGCCACATTTTCTTAATCCAATCTGTCACTGATGGACATTTGGGTTGATTCCAAGTCTTTGCTATTGTGAATAGTGCTGCAATAAACATACGTGTGCATGTGTCCTTATAGCAGCATAATTTATAATCCTTTGGGTATATACCCAGTAATGGGATGGCTGGGTCATATGGTACATCTAGTTCTAGATCCTTGAGGAATCGCCATACTGTTTTCCATAATGGTTGAACTAGTTTACAATCCCACCAACAGTGTAAAAGTGTTCCTATTTCTCCACATCCTCTCCAGCACCTGTTGTTTCCTGACTTTTGAATGATCGCCATTCTAACTGGTGTGAGATGGTATCTCATTGTGGTTTTGATTTGCATTTCTCTGATGGCCAGTGATGATGAGCATTTTTTCATGTGTCTGTTGGCTGTATGAATGTCTTCTTTTGAGAAATGTCTGTTCATATCCTTTGCCCACTTTTGGATGGGGTTGTTTGTTTTTTTCTTGTAAATTTGTTTGAGTTCTTTGTAGGTTCTGGATATTAGCCCTTTGTCAGATGAGTAGATTGCAAAAATTTTCTCCCATTCTGTAGGTTGCCTGCTCACTCTGATGGTAGTTTCTTTTGCTGTGCAGAAGCTCTTTAGTTTGATGAGATCCCATTTGTCAATTTTGGCTTTTGCTGCCGTTGCTTTTGGTGTTTTAGACATGAAGTCTTTGCCCATGCCTATGTCCTGAATGGTACTACCTAGGTTTTCCTCTAGGATTTTTATGGTATTAGGTCTAACATTTAAGTCTCTAATCCATCTTGAATTAATTTTCGTATAAGGAGTAAGGAAAGGATCCAGTTTCAGCTTTCTACTTATGGCTAGCCAGTTTTCCCAGCACCATTTATTAAATAGGGAATCCTTTCCCCATTTCTTGTTTCTCTCAGGTTTGTCAAAGATCAGATGGCTGTAGATGTGTGGTATTATTTCTGAGGACTCTGTTCTGTTCCATTGGTCTATATCTCTGTTTTGGTACCAGTACCATGCTGTTTTGGATACTGTAGCCTTGTAGTATAGTTTGAAGTCAGGTAGCGTGATGCCTCCAGCTTTGTTCTTTTGACTTAGGATTGTCTTGGAGATGCGGGCTCTTTTTTGGTTCCATATGAACTTTAAAGCAGTTTTTTCCAATTCTGTGAAGAAGCTCATTGGTAGCTTGATGGGGATGGCATTGAATCTATAAATTACCTTGGGCAGTATGGCCATTTTCACGATATTGATTCTTCCTATCCATGAGCATGGTATGTTCTTCCATTTGTTTGTGTCCTCTTTGATTTCACTGAGCAGTGGTTTGTAGTTCTCCTTGAAGAGGTCCTTTACATCCCTTGTAAGTTGGATTCCTAGGTATTTTATTCTCTTTGAAGCAATTGTGAATGGAAGTTCATTCCTGATTTGGCTCTCTGTTTGACTGTCACTGGTGTATAAGAATGCTTGTGATTTTTGCACATTAATTTTGTATCCTGAGACTTTGCTGAAGTTGCTGATCAGCTTAAGGAGATTTTGGGCTGAGACAATGGGGTTTTCTCAATATACAATCATGTCGTCTGCAAACAGGGACAATTTGACTTCTTCTTTTCCTAACTGAATCCCCTTGATTTCTTTCTCTTGCCTGATTGCCCTAGCCAGAACTTCCAACACTATGTTGAATAGGAGTGGTGAGAGAGGGCATCCCTGTCTTGTGCCAGTTTTCAAAGGGAATTTTTCCAGTTTTTGCCCATTCAGTATGATATTGGCTGTGGGTTTGTCATAAATAGCTCTTATTATTTTGAGGTACGTTCCATCTATACCGAATTTATTGAGCGTTTTTAGCATGAAGGGCTGTTGAATTTTGTCAAAAGCCTTTTCTGCATCTATTGAGATAATGATGTGGTTCTTGTCTTTGGTTCTGTTTATATGCTGGATTATGTTTATTGATTTGCGAATGTTGAACCAGCCTTGCATCCCAGGGATGAAGCCCACTTGATCATGGTGGATAAGCTTTTTGATGTGCTGCTGAATCCGGTTTGCCAGTATTTTATTGAGGATTTTTGCATCGATGTTCATCAGGGATATTGGTCTAAAATTCTCTTTTTTTGTTGTGTCTCTGCCAGGCTTTGGTATCAGGATGATGTTGGCCTCATAAAATGAGTTAGGGAGGATTCCCTCTTTTTCTATTGATTGGAATAGTTTCAGAAGGAATGGTACCAGCTCCTCCTTGTACCTCTGGTAGAATTCAGCTGTGAATCCATCTGGTCCTGGACTTTTTTTGGTTGGTAGGCTATTAATTATTGCCTCAATTTCAGAGCCTACTATTGGTCTATTCAGGGATTCAACTTCTTCCTGGTTTAGTCTTGGAAGAGTGTAAGTGTCCAGGAAATTATCCATTTCTTCTAGATTTTCCAGTTTATTTGCGTAGAGGTGTTTATAGTATTCTCTGATGGTAGTTTGTATTTCTGTGGGGTCGGTGGTGATATCCCCTTTATCATTTTTAATTGCGTCGATTTGATTCTTCTCTCTTTTCTTCTTTATTAGTCTTGCTAGTGGTCTGTCAATTTTGTTGATCTTTTCAAAAAACCAACTCCTGGATTCATTGATTTTTTGGAGGGTTTTTTGTGTCTCTATCTCCTTCAGTTCTGCTCTGATCTTAGTTATTTCTTGCCTTCTGCTAGCTTTCGAATGTGTTTGCTCTTGCTTCTCTAGTTCTTTTAATTGCGATGTTAGAGTGTCAATTTTAGATCTTTCCTGCTTTCTCTTGTGGGCATTTAGTGCTATAAATTTCCCTCTACACACTGCTTTAAATGTGTCCCAGAGATTCTGGTATGTTGTATCTTTGTTCTCATTGGTTTCAAAGAACATCTTTATTTCTGCCTTCATTTCGTTATGTACCCAGTAGTCATTCAGGAGCAGGTTGTTCAGTTTCCATGTAGTTGAGCGGTTTTGATTGAGTTTCTTAGTCCTGAGTTCTAATTTGATTGCACTGTGGTCTGAGAGACAGTTTGTTATAATTTCTGTTCTTGCACATTTGCTGAGGAGTGCTTTACTTCCGATTACGTGGTCAATTTTGGAGTAAGTACGATGTGGTGCTGAGAAGAATGTATATTCTGTTGATTTGGGGTGGAGAGTTCTATAGATGTCTATTAGGTCTGCTTGCTGCAGAGATGAGTTCAATTCCTGGATATCCTTGTTAACTTTCTGTCTCGTTGATCTGTCTAATGTTGACAGTGGAGTGTTGAAGTCTCCCATTATTATTGTATGGGAGTCTAAGTCTCTTTGTAAGTCTCTAAGGACTTGCTTTATGAATCTGGGTGCTCCTGTATTGGGTGCATATATATTTAGGATAGTTAGCTCTTCCTGTTGAATTGATCCCTTTACCATTATGTAATGGCCTTCTTTGTCTCTTTTGATCTTTGATGGTTTAAAGTCTGTTTTATCAGAGACTAGTATTGCAACCCCCGCTTTTTTGTGTTCTCCATGTGCTTGGTAAATCTTCCTCCATCCCTTTATTTTGAGCCTATGTATGTCTCTGCGTGTGAGATGGGTCTCCTGAATACAGCAGACTGATGGGTCTTGACTCTTTATCCAGTTTGCCAGTCTGTGTCTTTTAATTGGAGCATTTAGTCCATTTACATTTAAGGTTAAGATTGTTATGTTTGAACTTGATCCTGCCATTATGATATTAACTGGTTATTTTGCTCGTTAGTTGATGCAGTTTCTTCCTAGCCTTGATGGTCTTTACATTTTGGCATGTTTTTGCAATGGCTGGTACCGGTTGTTCCTTTCCATGTTTAGTGCTTCCTTCAGGGTCTCTTGTAAGGCAGGCCTAGTGGTGACAAAATCTCTAAGCATTTGCTTATCTGTAAAGGATTTTATTTCTCCTTCACTTATGAAACTTAGTTTGGCTGGATATAAAATTCTGGGTTTAAAATTCTTTTCTTTAAGAATGTTGAATATTGGCCCCCACTCTCTTCTGGCTTGAAGAGTTTCTGCCGAGAGATCTGCTGTTAGTCTGATGGGCTTCCCTTTGTGGGTAACCCGACCTTTCTCTCTGGCTGCCCTTAAGATTTTTTCCTTCATTTCAACTTTGGTGAATCTGGCAATTATGTGTCTTGGAGTTGCTCTTCTCGAGGAGTATCTTTGTGGCATTCTCTGTATTTCCTGGATTTGAATGTTGGCCTGCCCTACTAGGTTGGGGAAGTTCTCCTGGATGATATCCTGAAGAGTGTTTTCCAACTTGGTTCCATTTTCCCCCTCACTTTCAGGCACCCCAATCAGACGTAGATTTGGTCTTTTTACATAATCCCATACTTCTTGCAGGCTTTGTTCATTTCTTTTTCTTCTTTTTTCTTTTGGTTTCTCTTCTCGCTTCATTTCATTCATTTGATCCTCCATCGCTGACATTCTTTCTTCCAGTTGATCGAGACGGTTACTGAAGCTTGTGCATTTGTCACGTATTTCTCGTGCCATGGTTTTCGTCTCTTTCATTTCGTTTGTGAGCTTCTCTGCATTAATTACTCTAGCCATCAATTCTTCCACTTTTTTTTCAAGATTTTTAGTTTCGTTGCGCTGGGTACGTAATTCCTCCTTTAGCTCTGAGAAATTTGATGGACTGAAGCCTTCTTCTCTCATCTCGTCGAAGTCATTCTCCGTCCAGCTTTGATCCGTTGCTGGCGATGAGCTGCGCTCCTTTGCCGGGGGAGATGCGCTCTTATTTTTTGAATTTCCAGCTTTTCTGCCCTGCTTTTTCCCCATCTTTGTGGTTTTATCTGCCTCTGGTCTTTGATGATGGTGATGTACTGATGGGGTTTTGGTGTAGGTGTCCTTCCTGTTTGATAGCTTTCCTTCTAACAGTCAGGATCCTCAGCTGTAGGTTGTAGCTGTAGGAGATTGCTTGAGGTCCACTCCAGACCCTGTTTGCCTGGGTATCAGCAGCAGAGGCTGCAGAAGATAGAATATTTCTGAACAGCGAGTGTACCTGTCTGATTCTTGCTTTGGAATCTTCCTCTCAGGGGTGTACTCCACCCTGTGAGGTGTGGGGTGTCAGACTGCCCCTAGTGGGGGATGTCTCCCAGTTAGGCTACTCAGGGGTCAGGGACCCACTTGAGCAGGGAGTCTGTCCCTTCTCAGATCTCAACCTCCGTGTTGGGAGATCCACTGCTCTCTTCAAAGCTGTCAGACAGAGTCGTTTGCGTCTGCAGAGCTGCTGCGTTTGTTATTATTTACTGTGCCCTGTCCCCAGAGGTGGAGTCTACAGAGACAGGCAGGTTTCCTTGAGCTGCTGTGAGCTCCACCCAGTTCGAGCTTCCCAGCAGCTTTGTTTACCTACTTAAGCCTCAGCAATGGCGGGCGCCCCTCCCCCAGCCTCGCTGCTGCCTTGCCGGTAGATCACAGACTGCTGTGCTAGCAATGAGGGAGGCTCCGTGGGTGTGGGACACTCCCGGCCAGGTGTGGGATATGATCTCCTGGTGTGCCTGTCTGCTTAAAGCGCAGTATTGGGGTGGGAGTTACCCGATTTTCCAGGTGTTGTGTGTCTCAGTTCCCCTGGCTAGGAAAAGGGATTCCCTTCCCCCTTGCGCTTTCCAGGTGAGGCAATGCCTCGCCCTGCTTCAGCTCTCGCTGGTGGGGCTGCAGCAGCTGACCAGCACCGATCGTCTGGCACTCCCCAGTGAGATGAACCCAGTACCTCAGTTGAAAATGCAGAAATCGCCGGTCTTCTGTGTGGCTCGCGCTGGGAGTTGGAGACTGGAGCTGTTCCTATTCGGCCATCTTGCTCCGCCCCCCTAAATGATGTTTCTAACACATTATTTGAATTACATATGTTCAGAAAATATTTGAGAATACTTTCTCATGTAAACACACTTTAAATATAGCAATCTGATTATTATTCAGCTGAATTCATTAATATTATTATATTTTTTAAATATTTTAATAATAAGTACCTAAATTTTGAGTGATATTTTAATGTAGACATTTTTGAAAATTCTATTTAAACAGGCAGTACTTCTGACCTGTTGTTTTCTTTCACACCGACGAAGCCTATTAGTACACTTTTGGCCTATGTCTGCACCTTTTCTTAAATCCATCTTAGGAAAGGTTCTGTGGCTTATTTGGTTTGTAAATTTGGGAAGAGGAGGACAAGCACACTTGGTCTGGCTCTGTCCATATGCTTCTTAAATTCTGCCTATTCACAGAAAATGCACATTTGGCTCTGTTCTCCCAGGAATAAATAGGTCTGTACTCCAGTAGATGGGCATCTGCCCTAGCCTGGCATGCTATTCTAGGCAGCTCTGTTAGCAGACGAACTTGGCTTCCTCACCAAGATCTACTCCCACCTTAGCACCTTTATTTTATTATTTTTTTCAATAATAAAAGGGCTATATTAGCTTGATGTGGCTTGGTGCTTATTTTGCAATTGGTTAAGTATGAAGACTAATAATTTGGAATGCATTTGGTGGATGTGCTAAGAATGGATTACAATTATAAATCTATATTTTAATATACATCTACCAAATTTCAAAGAAAAAAATACAAATATAGATGAATTTTATAATATCTTTCATAGATTTTTGGTGTTTGTTTGATTTTGTTTGTTTGTTTTTTGAGACAGCGTCTTGATCCATCGCTGTGGCTAGAGTGTGGGAGTGTAATCAAGGTTCACTGTATTCTTGACCTCTCGGGCTCTAGTGGCCCTCCCACATCAGACTCCTGAGTAGCTGGGACTACAGATGTTCATCACCACACCCAGATACTTTTTATATTTTTATATATACTTGGTGCCTTGTGTTGCCCAGGCTGCTTTCAAACTCCAGGATTCCAGTGATCTACCTTCCTCGGCCTCTCAAAGTGCTGGGATTACATGTATGAACCACCTCACCTGGCCCATTATTAGGTCTTATAGATATTATGTTGACATGTGTAATTTTACTAACAGGTGATATTCATTTCCTTAGGCCATTAAATGCTTTTTAAAAAATCAATGTGCTCGGTGATATAAAGGAGTATTGAAACTTCCGACTAAACTTGTGGATTTCTCAATTTCTCCTTCTAGCAGTATCCACTTTTGTTCATGTATTGTGAATCTCTTTAATTCGGTGTATACTGTGGGATCTGGCCAGCAGCCTGCAATGCAATGGGGCTCTCTCTTTGTTCCCAGGCAGATCAGCAGGTTGAAAAATAATAGACACACACAAGATAGTGAAAGCTGGGTCCGGGGGGTGGCCGCCTTCTGGTCCCGTGATGCCAACAATGCACTGGATATACCAGCATTTATCATTAAGTTTAGTGAGGGCGGGGTAGGTTAGTGAGAGATTTAGGGTCATTGGATTATGAGGTGAGATGGTCACATGCGGATGAAGTAATTCTTTAACGTAACATCTGTATGCAGAAGTATAGTATACAGATATAAGAATTTACGGTATAGTGTGTGCATCAGTAATTTCTAACAGAGCCTTGAAACAGAAACACAGTCTTTCCATAACCTATGATTAGCAAGATATTAATCAGCAGTAACAGTTGCAGCAAAAGTTAGTTACAAAGAATCCATAGAAACAGGTCATGAAGCTAGACAACTGGTTAGACCAGAAACTCTCAGAAGGGAGTATGCCTTAACCCCAAAGAGGCCTAGAAGAGCCATGGCAAGATGAGGGCATTTATAGCCCTATCTTATCCATATGGACAGGTGCCCCTCATGCATCCTTTTATAGGCTCTCCTCAAGGGTGGCATTCCATTCCCAGAGCTATGAACATCTGCTTTTCTGGGATAGGAATCTTGGTGATGTGAAACCTCCCTGAGTGCACGTCCATTCATAGGCTCTCTGCGGGAGGAAACACATCACGCGCTGTTGGCTCATTCTGGCAGTCCAACCTGGCATTGCCTTTACACAATCCTGAATGCAACTTTGTGTTTACAATAATCAGGAGCATTTCATCTTTTATTCCGTAGCAATAGTTTCAGTGGGTCGCCCTCAGGTGTATAAACATTTAGAATTGTTATGTAATCATAAAAATTGACCCTTTTATCAGTATGGAATTTCCCTTTTCATCTCAGATAATACGTTTTGGCTTTTTGTCTGCTAAGAATTGTTCCCTAAGCTCTTGTGGGATTCTTTTTTCTTGAGATTTGGGTAGTTTTCTTATACACTTGTACTGATAAATACTCAGATAAAGACTCAAGAGAGACCATCTGGAGATTCCTGGATCTCTCTATGAAGATCTCTTCTCCCAATACTCTACAAATTCTAGCCAATTTATCCTTTATAAACTCTCAAATCCATCTGTTAACTTTGTGAGTTTTCCAGCCTCCACTTGGGTTTTCCCACCTTTACTCTCCCAAATAAGTAAGTTGGAGCAATCATATGGCTTACTTGATTTCTTTCTTTTTATTCAGTAATAATTGTCACGTGTTGCCTGATGTCTAATTGTGAAAATCATAGATTGGATAATGGGGAAAATAAGAGCTTTCTACTACCTGAGAATTTGTAAGAAATAAAGCAGACTAAGAACAATAATTAACAATACTTAATTTACGAATAAAATGTATGTCTTCGGATAACAAAGTATACATGGTATACTTTTGGCAGATAATTAATCTGGGAAATTTGTTCTGCATTAGGCAACATTTCCCGGATTTGTGGTGTTTATAAATGTCAGCTGAATTACAAATGAAAACAATTATCAATGTCGGTTAAGGTAACACTAGATGCTCTAACAGATAAAGATTCCATCTCAAGGCCTGGCGCAGTGGCTCATGCCTGTAATCCCAGCACTTTGGGAGGCTGAGGCAGGCGGATCACGAGGTCAGGAGATCAAGACCATCCTGGCCAACATAGTGAAACCCCATTTCTACTAAAAACACAAAAATTATCTGGTGGCCACGCCTGTACTCCCAGCTGCTCAGGATGCTGAGGCAGGAAAATCACTTGAACCCAGGAGGCAGAGGTTGCAGTGAGCCAAGATCTCACCACTGTACTCCAGCCTGGTGACACAGCTAGACTCCGTCTCAAAAAAAAAATATATATATATATATATATATATATATATATATATATATATATCTCAAAGGCTTAATTAAAATGAATGCACTTCTTACCCACAACACAATTCAATGCAGCTCTATATAAGGTGATGGAGGAATTCAGTCTTATGCTGTCTTGAAGTTGTAATTTGAAGCTTTCAAGGAGTGAAAGAATAGAGAAATGGTGGACAATGCACAGTGAGTGGCTCCTTAACCACAATAGTATGAAACAGATAACACATCTACTCACAGTCTATTGTTAAAAACATAATTATATACAAAACACTCATAATAAAAAAGAATATGTAGGTTGCTTTCAGAATGGTGGTTATAAGTTACCAGACTATTTAAGTAAAAGTCTTTGTATACAGACATAGGTCTTCAGTTCTCCATGGTAAATACCTACGAGTTAAATATCTAGGTCATATGGAAGTTACATGTTTAAATTAATAAGAGACTGCTAATGGTTTCTCAAAACTGCTTTATCATTTTAAACTGCTAGCATTATTTTTGAGTTTGATCTTCTCATCAACATTTGATATTGCCAATCTTTTCTACGTAAGCCACTCTAGAGGGCACATAACGGCACCCAATTATAATTTAGTTTCCATTTATTTAAATAACTAAAATTATTAAGCAATTTAACTTTTTTAGCTTTTAGTATATTATCTTTTGTGGAAAGTCTGTTTCATTATTTCTCTATTTTTAATAAGATTTTTATCTAAGGTGTATTATTTCTTGAAAGATACATGCATATCAACCATTTTATTTCAGCTGATAATTTATATTTTTATTTTGTTAAGTGAGTTTTTTCAAAACCAAAAATACTTATTTTTCATGAGATTCAATTCAACAATTGCTTTTTCTTTTTACCTAAAGTGCATGGCATGTTTGTCGCTATTTCTGATATTTAAGAAAACTTTCTTTTTGCAAGACCAGGATGATTTATCAAATATTTTATTGTATATATGATATAAAATCGAATTTTTATGTTTAGGCTTGTGATCAATTATTTTACATCACTTTAGCAAAGTATAACTTACAAACAATAAAATTATCCAATTTTGAATGTTGTGGCTAGTGTAAACTGTTGTGGAACAATGGAAAAAGTGAAATAGAACATGTTAATCTTTCTACAAAATGAATGACATTAAGTCAGTTATCTCCCTTTGTTCTATCTATTGGAAAACACTGATTTGCTTTCCATATTACATGTTAGTATGACTGTGTTCATATTAATGGAATAGTGAAGGATGCATATTGTTTCACCTGGCAGGTTGGTTGAATTTATCAGTTGGTCATTTTATTTAATTGCTGAACAGTATTCCATTGTGTGCATTTGTGTGTGTGTGTCGGAGGGAGGGGTATCTATATTTCTAGAGATTAAAAATTAAATTATTTTTAGGTTTTGATTCTTACAAATAAAGTTTCTATGAATATTCGCATACAAGTCTCTGTGTGTGACTACAGGGTTTTGTTATTTTGGAGTAAATACCTAATGCATGATTTTCTGGGTCATATGATGAAAGTGTGCACATTATAAAATATTACAAAACTGTTTTTCAAAATGTTTGTAAAATATGCCAATTCCACCATCAAAATGTACAAGATTTCCATTTTGCTTTGCAACCTCATCAACATGTGGCTTTCTCGGTCTCTTTGATTTTAATCATTGTATTGGAGGTTTGATAATATTGGTTTTCAGTTTGGTTTTTACATGTGGCATGATATAGAGTTGAAGTTCATTTTCCAAAATATAGATTTGACTCATTACTATACAATTTCTTGAAAAGATTATGTTATCTCCCATTGAAGTATCTTGGCATCTTCTTTGAAAATGGATAAACTATAAGTCTGTAAGTACAAATGTGAGCTTTGTATCTTTATCATTGGTCTACATATTTTTATTAAGATCACATTGTCCTGTTTACCTTTTATAAAGAAGGTCTAGAGATAATGAAATACAGCGATTTTCTCAGGTAAAGTAAGTTCTTAACATATTCACATACACATACATACTAGGTTACTCAACTTATACACATATACATACATGCTTACACATACGCACACACACATGCACAGGTCCCACACAAACACACATATGCACACATTGACATACACATATACACATGCACACACACCTGCACATACACATTACACATATGCATGTATGCACATAAAAATAAATTTAAAAGTTTACTTTTAAATTTAAATCAACTTGTGAATATCTAAAAATACTCTTCCTGGGATTTCTATTTTGATTGGAGTTGCCTTGAATCCAGTGATCATTTTTGGAAGAAATGACATCTTAATAATATTGAGACCTATTATCAAAAAATGTGATATATATTTCCATTTATTTAATTACTTTCAACAATGTTTTATATTTTTCATTGTAGATCTCTCACAGTTAAAAATCCTTTTTATGTTTTTGTTTAATAAAGGCTATTTTTTAATATTTCATTTTCCACTTGCTTTTTTCCACAGAAATCCAATTTATTTTTATATGCTGATCTGTAACCTGCTTTCTGTATTCACTTATTTGTTCCAGTATTTTATTTATTTTTGCAGATTCATCAACTGTGTTTACCAAAGAGTTTGTTTTATTGTCTCATTGCAATGGCTATCATCTGATCTAACACATTCAATAGAGGTAGTAGAACTGACATTTTTGCTTTCTTCTTGCTGGTAAAGATAAAGTGTTCATCTATTCACCATTTTATAGGATATTTGACTTTTTTTTTTGGCAGATATTCTTTTTAGTTTGAAGAGATTTCTGCAACCTATTCCTAGTCTGCTGAAAACATTTGTCATTCATTGATGCTGCATTCTGTCAAATGCTTTTTCTGCAACTGTTGAGATGATTTCCTAATTTTCTGTCTTTGTTTTATTTGTATGGTGAGTTTCCTTGATTCTCAAATGTTAAATCAACTGCATTCATTGGATGAATCTCACTTATTCATAGTCTATTATCTTTTAAAAAAATTACTTTTAATGTTTGCTTCTAGGTTCACAGTGATTTTTCTTTTTTTTTCAACGTCGTCAGTTTTTTCTGAATCATGGTATTCTGTCTTCAACATAAGTTCTCACTATTCTATTTTTTTATATGTTCTGAAGGATTTTGTTAATTTTTCAATGAAAGAATTCAACAGTGAGCCATCTGGCCCTAAAATTTCTTTGTGGGAAAGTAAATTTATACATTTATTAACTGTAATTTATAAATATACTTCATTTAATAAATATATAACTATTCAAATTTCTTCAATTTATGTATCAATTTAATCTAAGTTGCTGAATTTATTGATACATGATTGTCACATTCCCTTATTGTCCTTTGATAACCTGTAGGAACTGTAGTAATATTATTATTATTATTATTATTTTTTTTTTTTTGCTGAAATTGGTTATTTTTGATTTTTAAAGAAAAGTAATACACTTAAATGGTCTTCCAAACACTAGCTTTTGTTTTGAGTATTTTCTTTATTCTCCACTTTTTTCTTAATATTTTAAGCACTTTGCTTCATTTCAACTTTGGTGAATCTGACAATTATGTGTCTTGGAGTTGCTCTTCTTGAGGAGTATCTTTGTGGCGTTCTCTGTATTTCCTGAATTTGATTGTTGGCCTGCCTTGCTAGGTTGGGGAAGTTCTCCTGGATAATATCCTGTGGAGTGTTTTCCAACTTGGTTCCATTCTCCCCGTCACTTTCAGGTACGCCAATCCGACGTAGATTTGGTCTTTTCACATCGTCCCATATTTCTTGGAAGCTTTGTTCATTTCTTTTTACTCTTTTTTCTCTAAACTTCTCTTCTCACTTCATTTCATTCATCTGATCTTCAATCATTGATACCCTTTCTTCCAGTTGACCGAATCGGCTACTGAAGCTTGTGCATTTGTCACGTAGTTCTCTACCATGGTCTCTACACTGGTTATTCTAGTTAGCCATTCGTCTAGTCTTTCTTCAACATTTTTAGCTTCTTTGTGATGGGTTCGAACTTTCTCCTTTAGCTCAGAGAAGTTTGATCGTCTGAAGCCTTCTTCTCTCAACTCATCAAAGTCATTCTCCATCCAGCTTTGTTCCGTTGCTGGCGAGGAGCTGCATTCTTTTGGAGGGGGAGAGGAGCTCTGATTTTTAGAATTTTCAGCTCGTCTGCTCTGTTTTTTCCCCATCTTTGTGGTTTTTATCTACCTTTGGTCTTTGATGATGGTGATGTACAGATAGGGGTTTGGTGTGGATGTCCTTTCTGTTTGTTAGTTTTCCTTCTGTCTCATAACATAATAAAATTGTTATATGTTTTCAATCAGCAGAAGTACAAAGGGAAAATATTAAAGTACGTTTTGTCATCACTATTACCAGTAAATTTTATATATGTGAAAATCAACTCTGAAAGATAACTTTTTTGAAACATCTTTCTCCATACACACACACACACACACACACACACACACAGACACACACAATCACGAAAGGCCATATAGAGGGCATTTTATTTCACTATAGGAATGCCAAATATTTTATAGTACTAACTTACTAAATCTTATTCTTCATCTAAAATAACACATTGCAATTCATAACATAAATAATTACATGCGTGAACCACTCAGTAGGAAACTTATTTCTGTTTTGATCATGAAATTATTATATTTTGGCAAGAATTATCTTTTGGTATTAAAGACAAATTTGATCTTCCTTGAAATGTGATGTAAGAATGGCTACAGTTGTGTAAAAATATCCTTGTTTATGATCTCACCAATCAGAACCAATTATTTTTTTCTCCTTTCAATCTTATATCTCATGGACAGCTTGGATCGATAGTCATCTGATTGTCTTTCATAAATTCTTGCCCTTTTAGTTGAACTAACTTCCTAATATTTCACTATTTAACCAAAACTAATTTTGAATAAATATGTTTAATCTTTCTCCCATTACATTTCCTTGTACTTCAAATGTGAATATAACTGCAATTTCATCAATCTAAGTTATATAAGTACATCTTAAAATTTTTATATTTTTGAGAGACTGATAAATGCATAACTATCCAATATATTAGAGATACCAGTTCTTACTTTTTGTGTTTCTAAAGTCTGTGCTATTTTTAGCCTAATAGTTGTTCTTTATTTATTTAAATCCTTTTCTGAAAATGAATCTGTTTCATTAACAATGATGATGATATCTGCTAATGCACTCTTCTTAGTAGTTTCATTGATAAGACCATCGACTTTTTACTTTGCTGAATGTCTAGTTACTTAAGGATCACTGGAAACCAGTTGACAGCATCTTTATGAACACTGTGACACTTCCTTTATGGTAATCTACCCTGAAGTTCCAGTTGACCCAGTCCTACCTCTGTCTTCTCAGTTTAGCCAGACAACTATGTTCTGTTGGGGTTCCCATTCCCAGTGACATGGTATAGAATGTGCCTCTAAGAAGCAAAGGTGAACCTACTTTGTTTCCCTCTGCTCAGAAATTGTAATGTTGTGCTGCCTTTAATCAATGTTTAAAAATGGTATTTTAAAATATATTTTTTCAAGATCAAAAACCTAAGTATACAATGACTCCTTTGTTTGATAATTAATTAGACTAAGAAACTCAAAGCAAATGAAAGGGATTAAATGTCTGACTCCAGTTTGACATTTATTTCAGTATTATTTACACAGGCCAAAGTTCTCTCCTATTTTAAATCTTTGTGATCCGGAGGTCAAAAGTGCTTGGACATCAATAGGTAATAAAAAAAACCTTTCCAAAGTGCTTCATAAATGCTTTTTGGGGGGGTATAAAAGGTGTTTTTTAAATATTGCAATAACCTATTTGCAATATAATTTTCAAATAAATTTAAATAGATTATAAATAGATTATTTGCAGTAACATCTTTTGCTACAGATCCAAAAGTTTGCATATCTGGAAAAATAAATTAGCAATGCTGTTGTAAACTTTTCATTTAAAGCAAATGATTTTCCCATCGTTGACAATATAGAAAAATAACAAAAGTTAACAAAAGGGCCCAAAGGAAAGGGAATGCATAAGAAATGCATTTCATGATAAATCACACATGGATAACAGCAACTTACATTTTAACAACATAGAAAAATCACCACTGAAAGGTATATATTTTCCTTTCATGAGAATAGACCTTACTTTGCACAGTCCGATACATTTTATTTGATTTATTTTTCCTACTGTTTTCTTCCACTGCATTCCTGATTCTATCTTCAAGAATAATTCTTTACTGAAATAATAACAACAATCTACAATATTTTAACATTTTTTGAAAGCTGGCACATGGAATTATCCACTCATAACTAAATGCACATACTGTAGGCAAAAAATCCATTAAGAAAATTTGGAACCAGTATTTCTATTGAAATTCACAGCATGCTACAAAGCAGAGCTAAAAAAATTTGTTACCACCATTATAGGATTGAACATAATGGGAAGTTAGGGTATTACCCTGACAATAGCAACCACAGAAATTGATTCAGTTTGTGTTTTTGCCCAGAACAAATCACTATAATGTTACATTAAAACACATTTTGTGTTGTGTTTTAAGAATTTAGAGAATTTTATTTTCAGAGTAGCATAAAATCATAGACTATGAAGGAAGTTGATTACTCCTAACAAAATATGCATATTAAGATGAAATCACAGACATCTTTCTGAACTTCAAAAGAAGACATAAATAAGTAAGGTAAATCATTTGGAATGATAGCAACAATGGAATAAAATATGTTAATGAAAAATTTCTAGAAAAATTGTCTAATTCTAATTAAATGTGTCTATACAGTAAGAGAACCACTGAAGATTCATTTAGAAATTCAGGATTTCAAATTTTTGTTATAATCATTAATGTTATTGATATATATTACTGATTCACAAACCTTAAATTAGGGTTACTTATATTCAAGTTCTCTTAAATATTTAGGTCCATAATTTATAATTAAGTTCAGCTATAGCTACTATTTAAATAGATGAATAATAGTTTAAGAATTGCTGTATAAGTTTTTAAACAGGAGTTCTCAAACAGGAGTTTAAACTGAAGTTTTTAAATTATTCAAGATATGTGATGCAATGGTACATGACTTTCTCTATATTGCTCCATTTCTCAAATATTTGATTTTTGTGGACAATTATTAAGCCTCCTCTGTTATATAAATATGACTATTGCTTTTTATGAAACCAATTGAGCAAGTATAATTTGCTTCCAAACCTCATTCATATTTAAATAGGAATAAAGTCATATATATATATATATATATATATATATATATATATATATATGTATGGCTATATTTTACTGTCGTTGCAGAAAGTCATTTATAACTCACCTGTAAGACAACTTTGGTAAGTGGTGCTTCTGTAAACAATTCACTAACACATAAGTTGCAAATTAAAACTTTTTTACTAAAGCATTTTGGAATCCAAATTAAGACTCTGAAATCTGTAGAGCAGTGGAGAACAAGGGCTGATTGACCAAATCTAACTTTTCTTTTGATAATCTCTTTGATATATTTTTTAAAATTACGACTTTTAGGCCGGGTACAGTGGCTCATGCTTGTAATCCAAGCACTTTGGGAGGTCAAAGCAGGAGGATCACTTGAGTTTAGGAGTTTGAGACCAGCCTGGCCGACATGGCAAAACCTGGTTTCTACTAAAAATAAAATTAGTTGGGTGTGGTGTCACATGACTGTATTCCCAACTACTCCAGAGCTTGAGGCAGGAGAATCACTTGAACCCAGTGAGAGGATGAACCCGGGAGGTGAAGCCTGCAGTGAGCCAAGATTGCACCACCGCACTCTAGCCTTGCCAGAGCAAGACTCTGTCTAAAATAAAAAAATAAAAAAAATTTATAAACAGAGTTTTTTGTTTTATCTAGAAGAAAGATTTTCAGATTTCACAATGCTACCTTTTATTTTGGCTGTAAATTCTGATAGAAGAAAAGCAATAAAATATTTCAAATCTTTGTACTCTATAATCAAGCTATTTAATGAAGTTGCTTTGGTAACTGATTCATTGGAGAGATTCAGAACTTATAATATTCCTGATAAATTTCATCATTGAAAACATTATGCCTAGTTTATTTAAGAAAATGTCCTTCTAAAAAAAAGTGGCCTTTAGTTGAGAGAGACTAGCTTCTCCTAATTCTGGGTCTATGATTCTTCATGAAAGAAGGAAAATATTGCCAGTCAATTCAGATCCCATGTATGCCAAACTCACTCACAATGATGTTTACTCAAACCTGGTGCTAATATTATTCTCCTGACAAAATATTGTTATTTCTTATCCCTTGAAAAAGAGTTATAATAATTCTTCAGCTTCTTATTGGCTTAGAATAATGTTTCCCCAAGTGTGCTCCATGAAGTTGACCTGAAACATTTAATAAGAATTACATAAAGTAAAAGGATGATCAAATTATTCCCAGAAACTTATAGTTGTATTAGTTTGTTTTCACACTGCTAATAAAGACATTCCCAAAGCTGGGTGTTTTATAAAGGAAAGAGGTTTAATTGACACACATGACTGAGGAGGATGGGGTAAACTTGCAAACATGGCAGAAGGCACCTCTTCACAGGGTGCCAGGAGAGACAATGAGAGTTGGGCGAAGGAATAAGCCCCTTATAAAACCACCAGATCTCATTAGATCTTACTCATTATCACAAGAACAGCAGCATGGAGGTAACTGGCCCCATGATTAAATTACTTCTTGCCAGGTACCTCTCAGTATGGGAACTACAATTCACGATGAGATTTGGATGGGAACACAGACAAACCATATCATTCTGCCTGTGGCCCCTCCCAAATCTCATGTCCTCACATTTCAATAATCTTGCCTTCCCAAGAGTCCCCCAAAGTCTTAAGTTATTCCAGCATTTACCCAAAAGCGCAAGTCGAAAGTCTCATCTGAAACAAGGCAAGTCCCTTCCACCTATGAGCCTGTAAAATCAAAAGCAAGTTAGTTACTTCCTAGATACAATGGGGATACAGGCATTGGGTAAATACACAGGTTCTAAATGGGAGAAACTGGCCAAAACAAAAGGGTTACAGGTCCCATGCAAGTCCAAAATCCAGCGAGGTAGTCAAATCTTAAGGCTTTGAAATGATTTCCTTTGACTCCATGTCTCACATCCAGGGCACGCTGATGCAAGAGGTAGGACCCTACAGCCTTGAGCAGCTCCTCCCCTGTGGCTTTGCAGGGTACATCCCCCCTCCTGGTTGCCTTCATGGGCTGGCATTGAGTATCTGTGGCCTTTCCAGGTGCACAACACAGGCTGTTGGTGGATCTACCATTCAGGGGTCTGGAGGACAGTGGCTCTCTTCTCACACCTCCACTAGACAGTGCTTCAGTAGGGACTTGGTGTTGGGGCTCCAACCCCAAGTTTCCCTTCCACACTGCCCAGCAGAGGTTCTCCAAGAGGGCTCGCTCCTGCAGCACACTTCTGCCTGGACATCCAGGCATTTCCATACATCCTCTGAGATCTAGACAGAGGTTCGCAAATCTCAATTCTTGACTTTTGTGCACCCACAGACTCAACACCGTATGAAAGTTGCCAAGGTTTAGGAATTGCACCCTCTGAAGTCACACCCTGATCTGTACCTTGGCCTCATTTTGCCATGGCTGGGACACAGACACCAGATCCCAAGACTGCACAAAGTGGCAAGGCCCTGGGTCAAAACCATTTTTTTCTCCTAGGCCTCCTGGCTTGTGATGGGAGTGGTTGCTGTGAACACTTCTGATGTGCTCTCGAGACATTTTCCCCATAGTCTTGGCTATTAACATTTGGCTCCTCATTGCTTATGCCAATTTCTGCAGCTGGTTTGAATTTCTCCTCAGAAAATGGGTTTTTCTTTTCTATCAAATAGTCAGGCTGCTAATTTTCAAAATCTTTTATCCTCTGCTTCCTCTTCCATGTTTCATCACTTAGAACTTTCTTCTACCAGATACTCAAAATCATCTCTCTCAAGTTCAAAGTTCTATAGATCTCTGAGGCAGGGACAAAATGCCACCAGTCTCTTTGCAAAGATGAGTGATGTTTACTCCAGTTCTAACAAGTTCCCCTGAAGCAAAGTAACTCTGAAATACTGAAATTAAAGGGATGAAAAATATATGCCATCAAAGATAAATAATACAAGTAAGAATGCTTTTCTATTCTTATTCTAAGGAACGCAAAATTCAGCCTGGTGCTGTGGCTCATGCCTCTAATCCCAGCACTTTGGGAGGCCCAGGCAGGTCAGGTGGATCATTTGAGGTTAGGAGTTTGAGACTACCCTGGCCAATGCAGTGAAACCCTGTCTCTACTAAAAATACAAAACTTATTTGTATGGTGTGTTGGCATGTGCTGGGTGTGGTGGCAGGTGCCTGTAATCCCAGCTATGCGGGAGGCTGAGGCAGGAGAATCACTTGAGCCTGGGAGGTGGAGGTTGCAGTGAGCTAAGATTGCGTCACTGCACTCAAAAAAAAAAAAAAAAAAAAAAAAGCAAAATTCAGGCCCAAAATATTAATGATGGCAATAAAGAACTTTAAATATTAAAAATCATATTCACAGAAAACATGTAAAAGGACTATGTATACAATATAGCAAAAATTAATTCAACTTTATAAACCAAAATTATTAGATTGGTGCAAAAGTAACTGTGATTTTGGCCGTTACTCTTAACAGCCAAAACCTGTATATATGAGAAGCAAAGAGAAGTAGAATGATATCTACTTGTAGAGAAGACATTACCATGACACTATCAGTCCAAGAAAATAAGGGGAAAAAGGCAAGAAAATATTAATGAAAAACATCTAAACAGGGTTAAAAGAAGATCACAGATCTTAAAGTTATGCCAGCATTTAAAACCCAATATTAGATAATATAATATTATCTCAGCTAAACATGTTTCACATTAATTGACAATATATGAGAACACAAAGAAAACATGAGTGAATTCCATGAAGTATGAATAATGCAACTAATATTTTGATCACAACGCAGTAAATTGTTTAATGAGATAAATTAATAGCCAAAACTTCAACTACTTAAATAAAACGGCTAAATTTCACTAAAAACGCAACTTATCAAAATCAACACAGGAAGAAATAGAAGATAGCCTATATCTAATAAAAAATGTTATTTCATTATCAATATACTCCCCCCAAAAAAGCTTCAAATGATTTTGCAAATTCTACCAAATATGAAAAAAAAAAGCTAGCTTCAGTTTATACAAAACATTTTAGGATACAAAGTGACATAATTGCATAATTTGTATTATAAAGCTAGCATAACCATTAAAAAATGTAGTAAAGACACTGCAAAAAATAAGAACTCTAAACAAATGTCTCTCATGAATATAGACAACACAATCCTTATAGTAATAGCAAATACATTCAATAATATATAAAAGTATATGTTATGACCAAAAGGGACTTTTCCAGTGTGAAATGGTTGAATTAATATTTAAAAATAAACCAATACAATTTACAGTATTGACAGAATAGATGAGGGACCACGTTATTGTTTCAGTAAATGAAGGGAAAGCATTTGAAAGTCCTTAAAAATATTTAACAATTATTAATGATTAAAATTGTCCGTGTAGTACGAATGGTGAGAATCATCCTCATACTAGTAAAGGGCATCTATGAAAACCCTAAGAATAATAACACACTTAATGGTGAAGGACTAAATTATTTCACCTGAGTTTACATACAAGACAATGATGCCCATTTTCACTACTACCTGCAGTATTGTACTAAATAATATAGTACATCTAACTTTATCACTTCACTAACTTTATCACTTCAGTTTTCTCAATAAAGTAGAAATCCAGATGTTGTTTGAAAAAGTGAGAATTCAGACAGTATATCAGAAGTTTGAAAAAAAAAGGAAAAAGTGAAAAAAGTAATCTATGCACACGGATAAATTAATGAATAGGGGAAGTACAATATCATGCATGGTGGCATAAAGCCCAGTGTTAATCGCATTCATGGTATGACATTGTCCAACAGTATGGCTGATAATTTTTCTCCAGATGCACAGTGATGAGAAATAGCTTCTACGTCAAAGGTATGTTCTCTTTAATACATTTTTTCAAATATATTTGTCATACTATCTTTGAAATCAAAATTATTTTTTGAAATGGTTACTAAACTTTGTTGTAAGCTTCTTTCAAATCTCTCAAGTTAAAATTAATTGGAACATGTTATACAACTGATAGTCTTTTTAAGAAGTAGACACCTGGCTCGGCGCCGTGGCTTACGCCTGTAATCCCAGCACTTTGGAATGCTGAGGCAGGTGGATCCCCTGAGGTCAGGAGTTTGAGATCAGCCTGGTCAACATGGTAAAATCCCGTCTCCACTAAAAATACAAAAATTATCCAGGTGTGGGGGCAGGTGCCTGTAATTCCAGCTACTTGGGAGGTCGAGGAAGGAGAATTGCTTGTACCCAGGAGGCGGAGGTTGCACTGAGCCAAGTTTGCGCTACTACACTCCAGCCTGGGCAACAGATAGAGATTCCATCTCAAAATAAAAAATAAAAAGAAGAAGATGAAGTATACACCCAAATTTAGCAACACCCGTAGAATTAAGTATAAATTGTAACTTTAACCAAACAGAGAACCATTAAACAGAATTGATTCTCTGTGAGTTACATGCATGAAGAATTTTATAAAAATTTTTATATTTTATAAAAATACTATATTAGCATATGAATAATTTATATATAATATTTTAAATATCAGGGATGAATAATTTTGACTAGTCCAAAGATATACTTAGGATTTTTTATAACTTGAACACAAATGGAAATGCTTTCATTATTCTGGCAACATTGTCAGCATATTGCTTTAAAACAGGTTAATGTTATGGAGAAAAAAATGCTTTACAAGACCTTTTTAATTCAAGCTTGTTTCCGAGAAGCAGTGGTAATGTTATTTATGGTTTAATAATTATAAATAAATTCATATTAAATTTAATTTTTGCATGTGAAATCATGGTTTACTGGAAAGTTAGGCAATTACAGCAGGAACCATCCTCAATAAAATATACAAATTGAAAGTCTGTGACACAGAGTATCAAGTAAAAGTAACAATATCAGAAGACAATATACTCCAATAAAAAAATCATCTGATACATTTTGCTTCCTATAAACGAATGTCTTCAAATTCTTGGCAATGTAAATTAATTTAGAAAATTGTGTTGCATACTGTGTAGAGTGACCTAGATCATAAAATAGAGAAACAGTGAGATTGTACTTCAGTGGACTCATTAAAATTAAAATAGTGATAAAATGTGCATGCTTTTGAAATAGCATGTGCTGCTCAGAAAGAATCAGCTATAATTTGTTAATTACAGCTGATTTTAAATTAAATTTGTAATTTAAGCCTCTTCTAAATAAATACTCTAGATGGAAGTATCTTTCTCTGTTACTCCTTTTTCTTTATATCAAGTACTGGAATTTTTTTTAATCTTGAAGTGGAAGTACCCCTGAAAATGAAACTGAGTATGTCCAGACACAGAGTACAAAGCAAAATTGTTTGTTTTGTACAATGAATTGAGTGGATTTTAATCTATCTGGTATATTTTATTACAATATCATCTAGAGTTTCAGTGAGGTCACATTGAAACAGATTTGGATTCTAAAGTATATGAGACATGTCAAAGTTCCCTCAAAAGTGGAGGCCCAGTCTTGTCAAATGTCCAGGACCTTGCTAAACAAAATAAAACATAAATAGACTTAAATATGATAAAATAGGATAAAGTAGAGAAAAGGAAATGGTAATAAGGAAGCCAAGGTTCAAGAAAGCAAACTCAGACTAAATTCTTGGAGCCTTCATCGTAGGTGATTTCAGTTTCCAAGCTTTATAATTTCATATTTCCTTTAGTGTCTAAGATTTTTCCCAGTGCTCCTAAGACAAATATATACATACATATATATATAGTAATACATTGTATTAACAAGCTAGGTCCAAACAACCTAATCAAGATTTGTCTTCTAAAAACCTGGTATCCTTTGACAAAAGTATGCAAACATTAAAACAAAATTATTTCATTGTTTGCCAATAGAATGCATGCATTCACTAGATACCTCAGAACTTCTCAAAACTTGGAATCAAATTAGATATTGCTATGTTAATTTCCTCTTCCACAGGGATACTTATGCAGTACTGGCTTATTATCATAACATTACTGAAAACTCAGCTTTGCAGATGTGATATCATAATTCCACAAGGTGAATAGTCCTGGTATATGTGTGCTTTTGCCTTAAAACACAGAGTATGGCAGTTAGGCATGGTGGCTCACACCTATAATCTCAGCACTTTGTGAAGGTGAGGATCCCTTGAGGCCGGGAATTGGAGACCAGCCTGGGCAACGCAGCGAGTCCCTGTCTCTACAAAATAACTTAAAAAATTCACTGGACATGGTAGCATGCACCTATGGTCACAGCTACTTGGGATTCAGAAGTGGGAGGATCACTTGACCCCAAGAGTTTGAGGCTGCAGTAAGCTACGATTGTGTCGCTGCTCTCCAGCCTGGGCAACAAAGCAAGAATCTGCCAAACAAACAAACAAACAAAAACAGACTATGGCAGACTACTGGACTATAGTGTTATTCTGAGAGCAGCTACTTTATCTTGGGTCCCCAAATTTAGACTTTTTTGGCCATAATGCTAAAACCTTAGACATTAGAACAAAGCTAAAATAACATTAAGGTCCTATCTGAGGATAATGTAATGACATCATATTAGGAGATTATGTGTGTCTCTCCTGTGTGTGTGTATCAGTTGAACTTTGAAAGACATGAGAAATAATCTAGATTTGTGCTGTCAGTTTGTTAAACACATGGAATATGCATTTGCAGAAAGGAATGATCATCACAGAGCAAAATTACATCAATGTTTCCATTTAGTTTTACCATGTCTTCCAAATCCCACACTCACTGCAGCTAGTAAAACATTTTCCTCTTATTTTCACACGAGTCCTTCCATACCATGCTGTTCTTATTTTTTCCTTTTCTCCTGCTCTCATCACTCCCTATTCCTTTCCAAAAACCCCATCCAGAGGCAAGAGGCTGTCTGTTCACAAAGCCTTAAGAAAAGTCGAGTATAATGTCAGTTTTGACTATCCCTTTCCTTGAATCTGAGGAACAGACCTACTAGTATTCTCAAGCATATAACTCTGTAAATTCTTACATGGACAAGTAAACAGCAGACTACATTAAAAAAAAAAGTGATCAGTTTTAAAGGGGAAAGCACGGGAACCTATATGAATACATAAAAGAAACACACAACCCAAATTTTTTGGTCATGAACCAAGTAGAACTTTCCAGCGATGGTGTCGTATAATTTGACACCAGACTAATAAGAATGTACCAGATGAAAAAGAGGATGAGGATGGTATAGCATGACCACAGTAGAAAGTGAAAATGTTAAGCAGTGAAGTTTGATATGCAATCTGTGTCATATCTTGAAATGTTTAGAAGCCTTGTTATTGTGATACACCTGATGAAATTGTCCCTTTATATTCCAAAATGTCCTGGTATGGAAGACATAGTATATGGTGTCCCTGTTGATGACCGTGACCTAGTTTTAAATCAGTAGTGTTTTTAAATCTGTCATAAATATAATATCATATATATCATATATGTCATATATAAGATATATATGTATGTCATATATATGATACATATATATGTGTATGTATATATACACACATTACTAAGCACACTTAAGGTTAAAAGCACATCGCAGAAAAGAAAATTTACATTGTTCTGGAAGGCTGAGTAAAGAATTGAAGAAGATCTAAATATTTGGTACTTGTTATTTTAAAAACTTACATTATATGTTTTCAGTAAGTAAAAAATTAGATAAATTAAACATGTTTCCTGTGTAATATGCATACATATGTTTAACACTTACTAAAATATATCATCAAAATCAGGTGTTTATAAAATGTGGTTAAATGAAAAGGACAATTTTGCTTTAAAAATGCAAATTCAGACATATTATACTTGTTTCTGTGACTTCTTTAAATTTCAAACCTCCAACATCCCTTAACTCATTGATGGCCTTACTGTATATTTCACTGATTAAATGGAAGCAATCAGAAGAAAAAAGCTAGCTTCACCCTATCCCATGTGTGCTTGCACACACACACACACACACACACACCCCTTAACTACCTGCATCTGTGTCATGTATTTTGCATTGTTTCTGTGCATAAGCTGTCCATGCTCATGGATAAAGCCAGTTCCACTCCTTTTATACTAGACATTTTAACCCTCTCACTTATTTAAGGCTGTTGCTCCAGATTTTCTGCCCTTTCATTTGTTTGCATTTCTCTCATACTTGATGGGTTGCTGTCTCTCATCCTTCTTTGGCATTTTCTTCTGATCTCCTCAAACCAAACATTGGGGTGCCCAGGCTCGTCCTAGAGCCTTTTTGCTTTTCTACTAGAGAGTATAGTTTTATACTGAATGTAATGTAGAGTTGATAGATAAAATACAGGATACCTAGTTAAATTTGAATTTCAGAAAAACAATTTTTATTACATGTCCATGCTGTCTCAAATATTGCATGAAACATACTATAAAAAATTATCCATTATCTAGAATTCAAATTTACACATACACAGTCTCTCAGACGCATATAATATATAAAACCTCGATTTTCTTTCAGTTTCTCCCATATCTAGGCCTCCTTCTGAAACTGAGACTTCCATATCCGACACTCTACTTGACATAGCCACTAAAATATCTCAAGTTTTGCATCTTTCAAATGAAACATCTGACTTTTCTTCTCAGACATTTGCTTTTCTCCGGTGTCTTTCTATTAATAAAAAAATATTCTTTTAGTTGCTGGAGGAGAAAAAAGTCATCTTATTTCTCTTCAACCCATATCCAAAGCTAAAAATTCTCTTGTTCCAGCTAACAGTATAGATCCCATTCTCATTAAAAGTCTGTTACAACAGCCCCTGCTATCAAATTTGACCTTCTGAAGGAGGCCATTCCTGCTCATCTTACTTCAAACTGCACTCATTCAACTTGGACAACTCCCTAACTTCTTCTCCTAGTTTCTTTTCTTTGGTTACATATGTCACCATTCAACAAAATATAAATTTTACTTGTTGTTTTTGTATATTGTCATTCATTTCTGACAAGAGTATGAGTTCCATGGGTGCAAGTTTTTTATTTTTTATTTTTGTTTGTTTTATTGCTAGGGTAGTATCTGATATACAGAAAGTCCTCAATACATATTTGATGACTTAATAAACACGTGAATATATACTTGACAGTGGTAAAATCAACCGAATAATATAACCTGGAAATAAAAACAATTTGAATTTTTATTAATTTAATTTCAATGTTATTTGATGAATGCTTGAACATATTTTGAACATGCTGAGTGAATATATTAAATAATAATAATTTTTATTGAGTCTTTTAAAACAGTTATTGACATTTTTGTTTGATTTGAATGTACAGCCCATTTAATATTTATTAACTGTCTTAGGTAACAAATTTCCATCATTTTTTCTTCTTTTTATTTGTATATTTTTAGTGTCCATGGGAAGTCATGAATAATCATTCTTTCTTAAATTGGTTTTGAGAGTAGATCACAAAAAGCCTTCCTAAAAGTACCCCTTTAATTTTCCAATAAATTATTTGGATGTGCTGTTTTAGAAATAGTCAATTTAGATAAGCCAAGTGAAAAAAATTCTAAGTCAGGACAAAATTGGTAATGTAATAAGCTTTTACATTATTTTAAAGTCAAAATCCTTAATAATTACTATGTAAGGGTAATGTGCCTTTCCCCAAGTTTTTTCTCTGGCTTCCACTTACTCATTACCTATGCTTTACTTCTACTTCTGTATACTACCTCTACTTCTCTTTTTGTCCTCTGCCATCATGCTACTCTAGACTACTGTTTTCTTATTCTGTCTTTTCTTTTCCTGAGGTTAAATTTTAAATTTCTAGGAAAACCTCCAAATCCTGCATCTTCTGGACCATACTGAAATCTACACTAGTGGCTTTCAGTGTTTGAACAGAAGAAGCACCAGGGTGCTTTTAAAAACTCTTGATATCAAGGCGTCACCCCAGAACATTTAAATAAGATATCTAGGTATGGAGCCTATCCAGACAATCGCTATGATTACTCAGAGATGAGAACTCTGACCCTGTAGCCTCCTTGGGACCACTCTTCACTCTCTAACTTCCATGAGCTTTTTTTGCTATGTTAATTAACCATAGCCTGAACCCGTTGTATGCAATTATCTTTTATGTTAGTTACACATTTGTAATTATAGTGCTCTGGAATAACTGTGTCATAGTTTTTGCACTAAAGTATAAGCCTGGTGATGGCTGGTACCAGATCTCTTTGTTTCAGTACTTTATTACTAATGCCAAACATGGGATCTGATACACAGAAAGTACTTCATAACAGTGGAAGAAAAAAGGTAAGACAAAAAGAAAGAAGAACGAAAAGAAGAAAGAAGGAAGGAAGGAAGGAAGGAAAGAAAAAGAAAGAAAGAAAGAAAAAGAAAGAGAAAGAAAGAAAGAAAGAAAGAAAGAAAGAAAGAAAGAAAGAAAGAAAGAAAGAAAGAAAGAAAGAAAGAAAGAAAGAAAGAAAGAGAAAGAAAGGAAAGAAAGAAAAGATAGAAAAGGAAGGAAGGAAGGAGAGAAGAAGAGAAGAGAAGGGAAGGAAGGAGGGAAAGGAGGGAGGGAGGGAAAGAAAATGGGAGGGGAAAGGAGGAAAAAAATAATGGCAGCTTTTCTGTGTCACCTCCTCATGGATATATTACGGCAAATTCATAGTGACACATGCAAATAAGAGATAAACTCTCACAGCAATTCTGACCCTCCTCCATTTTTACTCTACTGCTTGCATTGTAGGAATTAGTAAAAAAGAAGTGAGCTGGGGTGATAGTAAAAGAAGATAGTCAGTGAAAAACGGAAACTTAAGAATTGTGAGACCTATCATATAGCCAACCATTGCCAACATTATAGTCAATATTCTTTTTATAAAAACTAGTCAAAGCAAGGAGATAAGATTCATCCTCCCCTTCCACACACAGGGCTCAGTAAACGGTTTTGTGGGGTTTTTTTCTCTCTTTTATTTTATCCTGCTTTCATTTGTATATAGGTGCTTAATTTTGGGTAAAATAAATTTATCTTTGATTTTAAGAAGTTTAGTAGATTGTCCAGGAATCAACCCCAAGGCACAGTCTGACTATTCCTCTCTCTGCAAATCTGATGACCACCACTGTTCATGAAAATAATGTCTCCCTGAAAAGCTATCCTATACTGTCCAGAGACTTGGAAGTACCCTTATAGTCTGTTCCACCAGTTTGCAGTCAGTGATGACAGCTTCTTTCCTCAATTGCTCCTGCCTTCTCTGAAAAAAAAACCACAAAAACAAAAAACAAAAAACTACTACTTAACATTTCTAGAAACAAGTATAAAATGATACTTCTGGGCTTCTTACAAGGTATGCTTCATAATAATCGATTCATTTGAAATATAAGAATGAATTTTCTAAAAGTTGGCCCTGTTACAATCTTTAGCAGTTATTTTTATCAGTTGGTAACATATAAATTGGCGAAAACTATACAAATAGCTCAATTATTCAATATAATTTTCTTGTGGCTAAAATATTAGACTGTACTTTAAATTTTGTTTTACCTAATTAACTAGTAATTAGTAGGAATAACAAAAAGAATAAAACATTTTCCGACAGTACCTAAAACTTTAATTTTGTTCTGTATATGTCTAGAAATTAGTTGGTATTTTCTCCAGTCAAAGTATTACCTTGGTGATATTAGTGTTGGGTTTTAGGAAAAAACTGAAAAAAATAGTTTAAGAAAAAAATTTGGCGAGATAAGCACGCTCATTTGAAAGTCCATTCTATCAGTCAGTAAACGGTGATGAAAACACAAAGACAGTCATCGATCAATAAACATGTCTATTTGGAACAGGTCATTCAAGTGACAGACATTTGTACTAAGGACATACTAAGCATAGATATATTCTGCTAATAAAGGACTAATCTTAATGTTGCTAAATGTTTATTAACATTAGAGCAACTATTATTTTGAAATAACTTTACAAAAATAATTGGATTCAGTAAACAATTGGATAATTAGAACAAATTTCCTATCGCTTTTGAGGACATTTTTATAATTTACATAATATATGTAAACATACATATATGGAAATATATGTGTACATGTATATTATACTATATATTACAATTAACTATTATAATGTAATTATATTATGTATTATAATATAATGTTATATTATAGAATGCATTATATAATACATTTGATTATGTATTTTAATATTACAATGTAACAAATAATCATATCATTTATTTAATATATACAGTTATTTTATTAGCAAATGAGAATTAACATTTAAATAATCTCCTGTACTTGTGTGAATCAATATTCAAAAGTGTGGTGGCCGGATCATGAGGTCAAGAGATTAAGACCATCCTGGCTAACACGGTGAAACCCTCCCTATACTAAAATTACAAAAAATTGGCCAGGCGTAGTGGCGAGCGCCTGTAGTTCCAGCTACTCGGGAGGCTGAGGCAGGAGAATGATGTGAACCCAGGAGGCGGAGCTTGCAGTGAGCCGAGATGGCGCCACTGCACCCAGCCTGGGCGACAGAGCGAGACTCCATCTCAAAAACAGCAACAGAAAGAAACATACGTTTCTGCCTTTAGGCTAAAAAATACTGTTATGATACATCTGACTTGTTTTGTGCTAAACCCTACCAGGGCCAAATAAAAATAACTTAGCTGCTTACACTAGCAAATACCTGCTCTTGGAAGAGAAGACTGGCAAGTAACTAAAGAGTTAAATTATAAAGACTAACAGCTTAATCAAGACTCACTTCAAACCCTCACCTTGCTTTGCCCACCATTCAAAGTCATTATATTTTAACCAACTGAACCTCACCATGCCCTATCTTGCAAAGTCCATATTAAAGTCACCCAGCCCAGGCCCTTAATCCCCTTTGTAATTTTTAATGTTTATATGTTTTCACCAGAAGTACCTTGGTTACTCTTGGAAGTTTGATTTTCCATATGCATTTTAAAATTTGAATGAGAAGTTATATGAAAAAATAAAATTAATAAAATTGTGATTGTAATCGACTGAACGTAGAGATTAATTGGGGGATATTTATAATATGAATCTTCTCATTAATATATACCGGATTTTGGGGGTCTAGCTATTTATTTTGGATTTCTTTAACACTTTTCTACAAAATTATTTTTAAGTACTACATATTTTTATGGTACTATAAATGTATGTTTAAAATATTTCCTCTCTTGTTTTTATATAATGGTACTCTTTTTTGATATTGGTATTACAGTAAAACGTCTGGAGTACTTATAATAAAATTGAATATTTGTCTTTTTTTTTTTTTTTTTTTTTTTTTTTGAGACGGAGTCTCTCTCTGTCGCCCAGGCTGGAGTGCTGTGGCGCAATCTCGGCTCACTGCAAGCTCCGCCTCCCGGGTTCACGCCGTTCTCCTGCCTCAGCCTCCCGAGTAGCTGGGACTACAGGCGCCCGCCACTGCGCCCGGCTAATTTTTGTCTTTTTAGAGGATTATCTTATAAGCAGCTTACAACTGAATTTTTGTCAGTTTGAAAATGTGTATCTTTCACTGGAGAGATTCGTATTTTAATATTCACTCTGATTATTGAAATATTTGGATATGTTTATACATTTAATTTTGTGTTATTAGTCTTGATTTTCTAGGCTTATTGATTGAGCACATTATTTTCTCACTTGATTATTTTTCTGTGCTATAATTGAAAAATATTTTTTATTTTTCATTCCAGATTTAACTTATATACCAAAATAAATTTCTTAAAATCAAATATCTTTATAACTGTTTTAAATATTGTAATTTCAGTTGACCCTGAACAACATGGATTTAAACTTCACTGGTCCTCTTATACATGTATTTACTTCTATCTCTGCCACCTTGAGAAAGTAAGACCAAACCCTTCTCTTCCTTCTCCTCCTTCTCAGATTATGTACAGGTGGTAAGGAGGAAAACCTTTATGATGAACCATTTCTAATTAATAAAGAGTAAATATCTACTTCTTTTGCTTATGGTTTTAATAACAACATTTTATTTTCTCTAGCTTACTTTATTGTAAGAATACAGTATGTAATTCATATGACATACAAAATGTCTGTTAATTGACTGTTTATGTCATCAGTAATGTGCTGGTCAACAGTAGGTTATTACTAGTTAAGTTTTTGTGGAATCAAAAGTTATACCTGGATTTTCGACATTGTAGAAGTTGGGCTTCCCTAACTTGTGAGTTGTTCAAAGGTCAAGTGTACCTTAGTATGCTCTAAATTCAGCTATCTTTTCTCATCTCAATGAGTATGCTGAATTTGTTAAGCTATATGCTACTATCTTAATTTACTAAATCTACATTATTTTAATTGCCTTATAGAATTTATTTTAGATTCAGGCACATTTATATTATTTTCTTTGTTCATCATTTCTTCTCACATCTTATAATTTCTTATTTATGTTTCTCTTTCCTTAAGTATAAAATAAAACATTTTTAGCAAAAATAATTTTTAAATAGTCTCAGTCTTTTGTTTCTGAAAATATTTTAATTCTATGTAACACTTGAAATCTATTTTATTGGGCCTACATTTCCAGATTTTTAGATAATTCTTATGACATTCTGATTGTATTATTTCACCGTCTTAGAGCTTTCATGGTAGCTATTGAGAAGGTAAAAATCTATTTGATGTTTCTTTTATGTAATCTGTTTTATTCTTTCTGGTGCTTTAAAAGGTATTTAGGTACATATTTTAAAAACTTACACTGTCAAGATTAATTTGGCTGTGCAAAATTTGTAATTCATATTTCATATAAGTTCTGGAAATGTCTTTTCTTATCCTGTCTCTATCTCAAATTTTTATAAAGTCTCCCTCTGAAAATCCAATTAGCAGATTAACCTTTTGTCTTTATCATCATCTTTTAACTTTTCTTTGATGAACTTAATTGCAGTGGAAGCTGAGATATGTATTATTTGCTTGTCCTAAGAAGAAAAACAGAATTGATAGGCATCTACCTATCTCTAACACAATTTTCTATCTTGGTCTAGGTAAAACTGAAATTGTAAGTCACTATTGATGATCAGGTGGCAACTAATGACTTTCAGTCCCTTTTTACCTGTATAAACTTGTGCTTCCTAAGGATTTTTAGCCTCTGAGAATTTCATTTACTTTATTGTCTTCTGAGCTATATGGAAAGATACTAAAATGTATTTTTTCATTTTCCCAATTTATAGTTCAGTTTTTCAATTTTTAAACTTGGTGCAGGATAAGTTTTTAAATACATATAATCATCTGAATTCCTTAAAAAGAATTCCTGAGAAGGTTCTTAGACATTATTGAATCTTATGAAGATGAGATGGATGTGTGACCGCAAAGATTATTTTATTGCTACAATGGATTTTATATATAAATCATAAAGTGGCCATGAATTTTGCTAAAATATTTCCATTATTATTTGGACTTTTATTAAGTCATGTTTTCTTTTACAAACGAAGAAAAAATTCTTTTTATCTTTATCTTCATCAAGCTTGTTATTGAAAAGCTTAATCTTACTTTGTCTGGTATATGACTTTCTAAGACACACTTTAGTCTTCCAAATTGTCTGTGATATTTACATTACTAATATATTAGTCTGTTCTCACCCTGCTAATAAAGGCATACCTGAGACTGGGTAATTTATTAAAAAAAAAAAAAAAAAAAAAAAAAAAAAAGAGGTTGAATTGACTCACAGTTTAGCATCGCTGGGAGACCTCAGGAAACTTACAATCATAGTGAAAGCTGAAGCAAACATGCCCTTCATCACATGGCAGCAGGAAAGAGAAGAATGAGGACCGAGCAAAGGTGGAAGTCATCAGATCTTGTGAGAATTTACTATCATGAGGATAGCATGGGGGAAACCATCCCCATTATTCAATTACCTCCCACTGGATCCCTTCCAATACATATGAGAATTATGGGAACTACAATTCAACATGAGCTTTGGGTGGAGACACAGTCAAACCATATAAACTATTAAGTCTGGAGAAAACATTAATTCAACTATCATTAAACATAACTGTATATTGAATAAAACAAAGATATTTTTGAAATCAACACACTTGATTAATGTCCAATAAAAGTATAGAAGAACGCACAGAAACAAGCATAAAAAAGAAAAATTAGTATATGTGATGATACGTTTATATATTCAATAAAATATTTAAAAATTATTGACACAAACTATTTATTTATTTACTTACTTATTTATTTATCTGAGACATGGTCTCATTTTCACCCAGGCTAGAGTGCAGCGGCACAATCTCGGATCACTGCAACTTCTGCCTCCCGGGCTCAAGTGATCCTTCCACTTCAGCCTCCAGTGTAGCTGGGACCACAGGCATACACCACCACGCTTTGCTAATTTTTGTTTTGTATTTTTTGTACAGAGGGTTTTGGACATGTTGCCCAGGCTGGTCTCGAGCTCCTTTGCTCAGACAATCCACCTGTCTTGGCCTCCCAATGTGCAACACATACTTTATAATAAGACAAACACACATTTTGGTAGAGAATGAAGAAAGAATAGCTAATAATTGCAGAGTAAAATATTGGCTAGCAAGGTAAGAAAAAAGGAGAAGAGCTTGAAAATAGGTTAATTGTATTGATTTTCCTTAGGCTCATAGAAGATTTTAAATAAGATTAATAAAGTAAAATCCACAAGACAGTTTCCTGAGTGTCTTTTGGTCCTCAGCCTTTTGTAGTCACAAGTTCCTTTCTTTTTTAAGCAAAATTGCTCAAAGTTACGCACACTTCCTTGATTCTTAAGATTTTTTCCCCAGTTGTTTTTCTGTAGGCTGAATGCCATTCCTATTCCTTCACTTCCCCCAAAGTATTACCAACACAAGGCTACTATGTATAGGAAAATACAGGGGGGTTATATAATATAGAACATGGGCAGTATATTCTAAAGAGCACTCTTTTCTTTTTTTCACTATAGCTGCTAGAATCCAAAATCCTAAAACAGTATCATTTCATGTATAAAGAAGTTTAGTCTCCATGCCTATCTACAATCTCCTTAAAGTGTCCTGGTTAACAAAAGGCCATCTTATAGATACATGACTTTTGGTAAAAAAAAAAGAAAAAAAAAAGGCACAGTTGTTTTATCTTTGTTTGCTTGTTTATTTTGAGGAAGCCTTCCTCTTATGCATAGTCTCTTATGCGTAGGTATAGTATATAAATATTCATTCTTTTCTAGTCCTTTGTATGATTAGGGGAATTATGTGGTGCGTGAGTGTGAATGTGTGTAGAATTTTTTCCTCTTCCAAGTATGTGAAGCTAATTCAACATGTGGAAATTCATAAATATATGATTTTCTACCTATTATTTATACAGAACATAATTGTCAGAAAAATCCAGTGTTTTTAATGTATTTATTTAAATGTTCAATAATCTACACTAATGTGTAATCAACAAAGGCTTTGTTAACATCCTTTATATTTGTAAATCTTATATGTCATGACAAATAGTTTTTGTAATAAGAAAGGCTAGTATTTAGTCCAGTGTGGATAATTTAAAAGATTAGTGACTTATTATGAAGTTCACAACATAGAGTTCTATAATTGCATATAATACCAAATCATCAGATTTAAACGTGCACAAAATATAAACAAAAATATTTTATTAAATTATTTTGTAAGTATAGACAATGCCTTTTTCACAGAAATTACATGTTTGCATTATTCATAATTATTTACGTATACTGTGCATTCAACAAAATTTCATGTTTATGAGAATGTATAATTTCATTCTACATTAATTAATGACCATATTTCAGGGCAGTGGACCAAGAGTTGGATGATATATACAGTTAAATAAGACATGCATCTTATTTTTTCAAGATAATTATAATTTATTAGAGTAGATAAACTATACATGCACCTTAATAACTATTGTGCAATATCAAAGGTAGATGAAAAACTGTAGGATAAGGATACACAAGAGCAGAAGTTCAAAGCATAACAAATAGGCTCTCTAATTCCCAGCATATTTATGGAAGATAAAAGGGTTATAACAGCATTTTCGTATTGAGACAAAAAATACCTTATACAATTCTATGTTTGCATATACATAGAAAACATTTAACTATTTCCTAAGAAAACATTTGAGTTACAATTTAGTTAACAATTATTCTGACATGTTTGGAAATAACTAGCAAAAATAATTGCTGAAAATATACTGCTTCTTCTAACGGTGGTATAAAATATGTATTTTAATCATCAACAGATTTAAGAAACTGTTCCAGACAAGAATTTGAAATACAAATCTCTCACACCACTGGCAATTATGGTGCCTTATCTCCCTAAAGCAGTGCCATCATAGGTAAATGAAGAAAACGGGCTTTTTTATGTTTTAGATTAACCACAAGAGGGAACTCATAGAGACCTGTTAATGTAAGTAAAACATATTAACAATGATAAAAAATGTTAGTCTGCAGAGTTCAAACAAAGTTCAGTTTCTGTTATTATGTTTTAGTCCTATGATGCTTGAAAGTAAGCTTTGAATGAAACAAATTTCTCTCCTTACAGCTCCTGTACTCATTTCATGACTATTAAAGATTTTTGTGTGTCCTAATATAATAGTTATATAATTAATTATACATTTTAAAAAGACAAGGAATGGAGGTCCAATAACAGACAAAGTTTTGAACTGACTGTGAACTTTTTACACTGCAGTGTCACTCTGGGATTTTGGACATCATTTAACTCCTCTGTTCATGGTTCTCTTTTCACTAATCTCAGAGAAACGACAACAAATATATTAATTGATTAATGTTCACAATACTTTTCAAAAAATGCTTCAAGGTCTGTAAATAATGTATGATAAATCCAGAAAGAAATAGTATAATTGTATTATAATATTGATACTTTAAGTTTTACAGCAAATTTGGCCCTAGAAAGAGATTAAAAGGGATCGTTTCCCCTCCAAATGTAGTTAGAATAATAAGAAAGATTGAATCTGAAGGTGCCTTATATTTTGACATTTCTTTCCTCTGGGACAATCATTATTTCAAATGAAAAGGGGGATTTAAGGTTGCAAATGAAATAAAGGTTGCTAATGAACTAATCATAAAATAGGGAGATTATTCCGGATTATCTAGGGAAGCCCAATATAATCACAGATTTCCTTAAACTGTAAGCGGGAGGCAAAAGAAGAGAAACAAGAATATGAATATTTGACCATGGTCACAGAAATTAGATATTTTCTGGCTTTGAAGATGGAGAAAGAGGCTCATAATCCAGTGAATGCAAAATGTAGGTAGACTATAGAAAATGGACAAGACAAAAAAACCTTCAAAAGGGAATGTAGCTTTTCTAAGACCTTGAATTTGTTCCTGGAGAACCACATCAGACTTCTGACCTACAGAACTGTGAAATGTTGAATTTATGTTGTCCTAAGCCACTAAGTTTGTGGCAATTTGCTACAACAGCTAGAGGAAACTACTACAGATTTTGGTACCTGGAAGTGGAATGGAACTATAATACATACCTAAAAACGACGGAAGTGGCATTAGAATTCAGCAGTGGAAAGAAGCTGGAAGAATTTTGAGGAGCACGATAGTAAAAGCCCAAACTGCTTTGAGCAAATTTTTAGTAGTAATATGGATATTAAAAACTTTGCTAGGGAAGATCTAGAAGAAAATGAGTGTCATAGCAGAGGAAACATATACTGCTTTAGAAAATGCCTAAATAATAATTAACTGACAGTAGAAATATGGACATTAAGGGAACTGCTGGTGAAGGTTCAGAAGGAAATATGGAATGCATTTGTGGAAATTTGAGTAGAAGGGATCATTGTTATGCACAGATAGAAAGCTTAGTAGAATTATTTACCACAGTTATATGAGAAGCAGGACTTGCCTATGAGGAAAACTGACTTTTAACTGAAAAGATGTCAAGAAAAATGTGAAAGGTACAGCCTGGTTTCTTCTTACTGCTCATAATACAATGATGGAGGAAACAGGTAAACAGTGTTAAACAAAAATGAAGCAAAACCTGATGATTTGGTAAATCCTCAGCCTTCCCAGATGACAAAAGACAAAAATTGGATTTACTCTTAGGAAATAAATGCTCAGGATGTGATGGTACAACCTATTATGCAATCACTGGTTGAATGGTCAATTAGAAGTAGCAATCAAACCTTTATTCGCATACTGTTAGGTCGAAAATAAGAGCAATATATAGGCAGTAGCTTGTTAATATTCCATTTTTCCCATGAAATAGCACTTACAGTGAGTTAAGTGGA